>NW_026055958.1:2417107-3105147 GCF_023758025.1 Alternaria triticimaculans
GTATAACATATGGCATCGTGTGGCATACGACTGCGACTTTGTCGTTTCAAGAGTCGCGTAATCTCTCGAAGTTCCGTGTTAGACGCGCCATGCAGACTGCTACGGCGTGTGCATAGCATTTTGCGTGATTTGGAGCGTCGCGTCCGCAAGAACCTTGGAAGCCGGCGGAAGACTAGCGGACCAACTATGTGTTGCGTCTCCGGAGGTAGCGTATCGCAAGACCAGAGAGTATTAGCTGAGATATCGCAATGTGTACACAGCTGCGTGAGGTGTGGAAAGCGGGCTTGGTGCTGAAGAACGCGCCGCGACGCGTGACGCTGTTGAGCCCCACCAAGGCCAGTCAATCTTGCAGGTGGCATCATCACCTTCTTTGTCGTTTACAGGTACCATCTACTACACCACTTACATCATTTGCACACACTGCAGCAATTCGTCGCTCATCCCCTCATCTGTATAGCCTCGTCATAGGCTCTACGTGACTCTATAACTCATGTCAACCTTGGAACGCTCGATGCGTCTTTAGGCATCGTCGCGTGTCCATTTCTCTCGCAACGGGACACTGGCCGTCACCCTTCGACAGCTTCAACACTAAGTGATTGTCACGAACACATGACGTGAGCCTTTGGTCAAGTTATTCGTAGACGCTACATGAAGTTAACGGCTATACGTTCGTACACAACCATGCCAGCAAGTTCGCATAATACCGCACATGCAGCACAGCCTCTCGAATCCGAAGTTGAAGTTGTAAAGGCACCCTTACCTACGTACCCCCCGCATGTCATGGATGGAAAAGCGCTTGCGGATGATGTTTAACATCTCAAAGATACGGTATCCCTAGAACTTGCGCTTGCATTACAATGACCAACTAGAAACACCGTTTGAGATTGGATCTATGCAATAGTCTTACTGTTGCTGGTACAGTAGCTTCAAATCCGACGTTTCCTTTTCGTCCTGCTCATCTATCTCAACAATCTCATTTCTGGTATCCACAAAATCATGTTCTCGGTCAATTCTCCTGTGGACTATCCCCCTCGTCCTTGGTATCTTTTCCCTTGACCTTAGGCTTCAATGTCACTGTGACCATCTTACGTTTCTCTGCTCCGTCACTTGTATCTTTCGGCACCGGCGTGGCCATAAACTTGAGTGAGCTCTTGCCCTCTGATACTGCACTCTGGCCGCTCTCTCCACCTCCTGCTCCTTTTGCGTTGGAAGCTTCGGCGTCATTGCTTGGCGCCTTAGGGCGATAGGCGTGTAGTGCTGTGCTGTAGCTGTAGCTTGAGCTAATATTTTGTTCTTCTTCGGACATCTTCTTATTGTCAGGGTTGCGGTAACTGTTCGATCCTGAAGACATTCTGGGAATCTGTTTTGGTTTGAGGGTCCCTAGGTATCTTGTATCCGAATTATTCGAGGAACGGGGAGTAAATCGCTGAGATTGTCTTATGGCTGCCACTGAATACAGCGTATGAGGATCGATGTATCGATGTGAATTGATGTAGAGGCTTGATATCGAAGGAGAGTAGTCCTGAAACCTCAATTTATACTACACCATGACTCCGCGAATGCGTGTGACTGTCGCGACATAGTCACAACATGTTGTAGCCCTGCTCTGGAAACCTCCGAATGTTGTCACAACTTGAGTCCTCGAGGTTAGGGCCAATGGTCGACCGTGTTTGGTGACGTTGTTTCAAAGGAACCAACGCACCGCTTCGGATTTCTTACGTTATAAACTGGACATAATGATTTCTTTTGTTGGTGGATTAAGAGATACCTGTGTATTTTCAGATTGAGATAGTGTGAGGCTTAGACTGTAACTGCCAGCGTCAAGTCTCCCCAGTATGAAGAAGGTCCTTGGTACAGCAGATATAGTGCACGCGTGTACCTTTTATATTATACTGTGACCCTTCGTGTAACCATTGTCAGTGGTATGCCGCCCGGATTGTGGCTGGTGCGCTAAAGTCATAACCCGGGGGGACGTGTGAAACAACATTACTGGGCTCACTTTTTGATCTTTGGGCCCTTAAGCGGGGTTGAAGTCTATGACTTTAGCTCAATCTTCAGCCGATCCAATAGCTACCCTGAGTCAATCGAATGACTGGTAGCTTGACTTGCTCTCCACAGCTCGCATACTGGCGACGGCTGAAACCCACCATATCGCGTGACTGAAACCTGAATGAAAAGTGTGATTTCCCGCTCAACCTCGTCGAACGATTAAGCTACAGCCTCCAAGCAAATCGCCGTCCCCTTTATCTCATAGTTCACAGCCATGGTAGCCTTGTTCATGTTTAAGAATTCTATAGTCTCACTGACCTTTTCACGAGTCGTGTTGCTCGCATGTCTCGCCAAAGTGAAAATCAGAGTTATTGTGTACGCAGCTTTCAAGGCCGCAGGTTGCAGATGAATGTTTTTCTATCCCTAGCGTCATGTAGCTCAAAGGTACCTGACCGGATGCGATAGCAGAGGTTGGGAATCCGTGCAGCAATGTTTGGAGAATCAGTTTCTCGTAGCTACACACATCGACAACGGCAAGTGAGTCAAAAATGGGAAGGCTTGCCGATCAAATAGTTCAGCGAACGCGAAAACATCGACATCCTTCACTGCAAACTCTGTAGAACACTGTCTTGAATGACAAGGATTACGAGCGATAGTAGTGTTATCCACATCGCTGTCCAGCTATTTGTCGATGCCGCTCCGACATACGCCAGGGTAATGCTCACACTCCCGTAATCGGGTGACGTCCTCCGGTGGGGGTGTATCTTCACAGACGGTACATAGCTGGTCGAGAGGCTTGATGTCGTACATGGTGCGAACCCGAGAGAAGCCCAAGCGCTGGTTACCTTGACGGGCTTGTGAGTGTTGCGCTTGGTCTTTTCGTAACTGCGCTAGCGAGTGAACCGCTGACTGACTCTTGCAGTCATCTTGCTAATGTTGTGTCGGAGATTGAGAAGTGTCTCGCGGGTAATGCGAATGGGAAATCCGCGATCCAGTGTAGGAATGCAAGGAAATAGTGCGTGATACCAGCTGAATATTGAAAGTTATGATGAATCTGTGGTTGCTAACTTCCGGTTGCCCTTGTAACCGTGCAGAAAGCTATTCGTCCTTCAATAAAACTCGGGACAGTCTCAGGAAGTCCTTATGGCTAGCATCGCACGGATGATTTGGACCCTTACCCTAACCGAAAAAGAAGAGCCATCCAATAATGTAAGACCGTATTGTATAGCGTCCACACAAATTGTGAGCCAACCATGCTCGTGTTCTCTCAGTCCTTTGCATCCACTGCACCAAATGAAAAGTCGTCATGAAGGGTACTCTAGTCGAGCCTGTGCACCTCTGCAGAAATGAAAGTTCCGCATCTCTTAAAGCACACTCAGATATTTCCAGGGTGAGCTGGAAGCTTCCCGGAGTGGTGTAAACAGCTCTCAGCATGCGCTGAATTACCAACCATGCGGATACCTTGCGCGCCGTCATATGGAGCTCGACAAAGGTAACAGAACTGAAATTTGCATCTCCTATGACGGCCTGTTCAAGTCAGTATCAGTTGAGGAGCATTGAATGAGAAGCGAGCTTACAAGTCATATGATCGCACCCGTCCGTTTTCTCGATCTGCGCCCCACAGCCCGGACACTCTACTGAAGATCTTCCAACTTCAGCGACACTTGCTTCTTCTTGCTCTCTTCTGATGCGTGCCTGTTCGTCTCGTGCCTCGCGTTCGACTCTTTCGCGTTCAATTCGCTCAGTGTATTGCGTGCATACTTCATTCTCGTGAAATGGTATGACGGGATTGTGGGCAGTGCACATGCGAAATCCGCAAGCGGCGCAACGGAAGATCGGGCCTTCTACCCCGGTATCGTGGATCTGGCCCGATGGGCAGCCTTCAGCGAGACAATAGAGAAAGCTTTTGTCAGCGCTGAGGTAGCTTTGCATCGAGAGCTCGTCGAACCTGTTCAATAACGTAAGCAAGCGTGGAATTGATAGTTGTAATGATTATTGGTGTTGGAGAATCTTACCGGGTAAACACGTCTCGGGGCGCGAATTTGCGAACATCTGCATATGTCACTGCGTTGGTGCAACCACTGGACGGACAAGTGACGTTTTCCGCGCTTGCCAACCGCTGATTCATCCACTGAACCAAGCATTCCTGACAGACGTTATCGTCGTGATCGCAGCCTTCAAGGCTTGGAAAGCGTTCTGCCAAGACAAAGTCCGCGCAGGAACTACACTCCTTCTCATCCGGCCGCTCTGAGAGGGTGGAGTTATGAGGCTCGTCCCAAATCTCCTCGACATGTATCTCCCTTTTCTCATTCCCCTTGTCTCTTTTCTCATGTTCGGATTGAAGTGCTTTTCTCATGGCTTCAAGTTCCGACCTATACTTTGGACTCAGGTCTTCGTCTGATGCGATGATGTTCTGTGGCGGCGATTTCTTCGGGACGAACTTCCTGGGAAACCTGCAGAACTTTTCTTTCGGCTCGGCTGCTTTTGCTGGATTCTTCCTCCGTTTCTTCGCGGGTGTATCTGAGGCGGCGTCAATCGTGGATGAGGCTGGCGTCAGCAGCCGCTTCCGGTTCGACGCAGCCGTTTTCATCTTATCTCGACAGCTTTGACAATTCTTCCAGTAATTTTTCGTGGTCTTCTGCTTGTCTCTGATCGTAAGATCGCTCTTGCAGACGGTACATTTGGGTGGTGGGTCTGGCGCTGCGGTCGACGTGAAAGGGTCGGCCACGCTGCCAGTAACGGAAGTTGAGGTTGTCATCGTGCTTCTGTATCTTGATGGGGCTGGCAATAGGCTGTTATGAGGCTGCCACTCGAGAACAGGTCAAGGAAGGTTGACTTTCTCGACGGCGGAAGTGAGGTTAGGGTTTATGGTAGGTCGAAAGGTACAAAGATCCTTTTGTAGGTCTGTATTTAAGTAGCAGGTGAGTTAGAAGCCCATCCAAGTTATCGTGCTGAAAACGTATGATGGTAATATAAGAATAAAGCGGTGAGGGTGTCGCCAAAGATGCTGATAGAGGTGTTGGAACCGTACGGTGTGCAATCTGCTACTGAAGGTGAAGTTATCATGTGCACGAGAAGGATAATGCAGAGAACCCGGAAAGACCAGATTGGCAGAATCAGTATATAAGATGTCCTACCACTCGCAAAGTTAGCTTCTAGATGCGCACGTCTCACAAACGATGTGACCATGCCCCTAGCACCTTCGACTTTATGACTGAAAAGGATCTCGAGGCAAAGTACCAGAATCTTCCTATCGTCGAAATGACGAACCAACCTTAGGTAGTTCTCCAGCGTTAGGAAATGATACCTTAGTTCAACGCAGGCTGGAATCGCGATGATGTGCCGTTAACAGTTCATCCTCTCTATCAATTGCTTCAACTGCTAATCGCTATACCGAGAGCGTAATATAGATCCCAACACTGCAATACCGCTCGTATCGAGCAAAATGGGGGCATGAATGCTTCCCGCGATCACATTTCCGGAAGCAACTGTGGAGGATTTGTGTGCGCTCTTGGCTCGGACCGTCGCGCTGCCACGCGCCCGAAGTGAAGGCTAGCTGCTTGAGCGCATGAGTCTTTCATATCGGCGGTATTGGGTACTTGATGCGCTGATGCAGTATCGATGAATGTTGATGCAGAGACGGCATGAAGCGATGATGAGAGATGGTGTTGCAGCAAACCCTGACGTCACGCGCTAAGAATGGCACTAAGCGCGAAAAAGATGCGCTGCCTCCTCCGCGGGAAGGTCAAACATTGAACACCATTTCAGAACGTGTTTTTCATGGCATCGCTAACTTCTCGGATCTATCTCGGCGAGGTATTGGATATCATACTCTAATCGTATGAGCACGGCATGGAAAGCTTGCCAGGAACTGCATCCTAGATCTCATCGCGATGTTCACGGCGATGCCGAAGACCTGAGGTGCTTGCTAATTACAATATGGGAAATTGCAGAACGGGAGAGCTGTGGAGATGCAGAGTCCAAGATCCGAGGCGTAAACATAGGCAGGTTGTTGAGTATATGTGATGTTGATATTCTTCTATGTCCTGCTGAGCAGACGTATTCGCTTCTCGCAGCTCCTGTGCTGTATTGTTACATATGAAAGGTGATGGACATGCCTATATCTGTCCAATCTCTTCTCTGGCACGGATTCCTAGCAATGTGTCAAGCCAAACTTTTTGCCGCGCTTCCTCAAGTCCAATTCTATCCTATCCCAACCCGTCACCCTATATCGCATCACCACAGTAACCCAGCCCCCACCTCTCGACGTCCCAGCAACGTGATGGCCTGAAACACAAGATTACTGAGATGAACTTCCCCTTCTGCCTCGGCCGCGGTTCACGAGATCACTGAGCTCATGAGTGGCCGTGCAGTGCCGTTCTAGCCGATCATCCCCTGCGCCTCAGTCTTGGCGTACCCGCCCTGCACCGCCTCTTCACTGTTCCAGCCTCTTGGCTCGTCTTTCTTTGGAGCATGCATGCGGGGTGTGATATTTGTGTCGTTGTACAGGGCGATGGAGGATTTCATGTAAATAATTGTTTGTATTTTGTTGATGTGGATAGCTCAATCATGTTGTGATGACTTCAGGGATTTTTGTGGATGTTGCGCCTTCTTGCATGTGTCTTGGTATTCGACCAAGCATTCGTCTGCGCAACTTTCATATCGTGCTGTTACAGAGAGAGTTTCGCGGTCCATGTGTTGTTTCCTGCATTCGTCTAGGCAGGGTGCGGCAGCGAGGTATACGGCACAGCAGTGCGGCGTTCCGACTTCTTTTGTGCAGAAGGTACTCGTCGATTGTGGGCGAAGCGTGTTCGTGAGAGATGATATGAACTCGGCGGTGGCGTGTGTATATTTCGGTACTAGTTGGTAGAAGAAGATCGGTATACATAGCAGGATCAGGAGTGTGGGTAGGATCGTTCGGTATCGTGGCGTATATCTGCATTGGGGTCGGGCAGTCGTGTGCATTTCGTTCTGCGAAATGATCTTTCTGTCGCACGCCAACTCTTTCATCACGTCGTGAAGTCTGATAGATAGATCTCAAGTGGAGGCCGGATGCCTGTGCCTTTTGTACGCAAGTATAGTCGCGATTCGCTAGTCGTCGTAGTACCAACACTCCAAACACTGGAGAACCAGAAGTCAGTCAAGGAGAAAGGTGGGATCTAGCACATTATAAGTCTGACAGCGGCATGACAACCATGCGGCCCATATGTATGACAGAGGCGGCGGTTACTCGGCAGCCACTTCGCGCTCGTCAAGACGGTAAGGCGGCAACGCTAGTGTGCAAGTGTGGCTTAGTGACCAAATTGGTATGCTCCAAGATCACTCGTTGCACGCCTTACCCCAATTGTGCAGAAGATGAATCAGCTAGCCAATCGAGCGTCGTTCGTGCAAGCATAAATACGCCTAATCGCACGACGAACACCCCCAAATGAACGTGCCGCTGACTGCCTTGTGTGGTTATGTAAGATAAGCGCGAGCTGAAACTGTGCACTGATCAGTTTTGGGCAAAGACATATCTCACAACGCACAGCCACGACCGCTGCGGCGGTCTCGACCCTGGCATAGCGGGAATAACCTTTGGGGGGACAAGCCCGTAATCCGGGGAAGTTTGGGCCCTGGGCGTGTTCAGTCGTGCAATGTTCGGAGCTGAAGATACGTAGCCCGTCAGCACTACAATCTTGGAGGGAACACACACGGGCCTTTTGTGTAAGCAGCCGATTCCGGCTACCTTTTGCGAGAAGTACTCTAACTGCGCCATAGTGATGGTGAGTAGAATTTGGTACATGTGTGCCAAACCTACGTGGTGGTAGAGTTCGTTTCTAATTAGTCGTGAATATTGCGCCGGAATATGAGTTGTGAGCAAGGCCTAGACTCAGTTTTTGTGAAAAAGACCGAATGGAGCATGTGACGTTGAGATGAGTTCGCAGAAGAGTTGGTGTACTGAAGAGCAACGCTGATCTCACGATGCGCCCAGAAGGGGAAGTTTGCCAGACTGAAAGGCGCCATTGGGATTACACGTTGGCAACTCTGGCGCATTTCAGGATACGAGTTTGATCGGCGCCGGCTTATGCCCGCCGTGCGTTGTCGAGGTCAAATTCTAAGCTCTATCGGTTTGAAATTGCGCCATGCATGCCAACCTCGCAGATCGTCTAATAAACAATGGCGAGAGCTACAGCAGTCTGAGAACGGAAATTCTCGGAGCGACCGCCAAGCTACCTACTCATGAGAGAATCTAATTCCATGAAATGCTACGGGAGTCAGCATTGAACCACAACAAGGGATGGCGAAACTTACTACAACATGATACCGGCGCCAGTGAACATGGCGGCGAATTGCATCAGAGTCTTCCTGAGCTCTTGGCCTTTGTTCGGACCGGTCTCGAGGAGCTCAGGAATAACAGCAACAGTGCCGACATAGAGGAAAGTACCAGCAGTAAATGGTAGTAGCATGTCACCCCACTGCAGACTAGTGCCCATAATGCCAGGACCTTGGATGTCAGCAGAGGCGGAGCTGCCTCCAAATTCTTGGACAGCAATGCCAATGCAAGTTCCTAAGAAAGCGCCGACGGCGGTAACGAATTGAGCCCCCATAGCGGCTCGCTTGCTGAAGCCAGACTGTATGAGGAGAGCGAAGTCGCCGACCTCGTGGGGGATCTCATGGAAGAAGACAGCCACAGTCGTAGTAGCACCAATCGTAGGCGAGGCGTAGAATGAGGAGCTGAGGGCCAGACCGTCGGTGATGTTGTGGGTGAAGTCTGCAATGAGGTTGAGGTAACCACCAAGCTTGACACTGGCGTTGATCTCTTTCTCTGCTGTCTCTACGACAGACGATGTGCCGTTTGTGCCAGATTTCCTGGAGCGCACACCATCTTTGGAGCTGCCGACGTCGACGCCTGTTGTTTTCGCAGAAGCCTCAACTTTGTCGTGCGAGTGCCCATGCGAGTGGTCGTGTCCGCCCTGGCCTCCCGTCGCAATTCGAAGTCCCTTGTCCATGGCCACGAAGGTGATGAAGCCGACCATGATAGCTACGCCCAGCAACAGGTTCTTGTTGGGTTCGACCATGACGAACTTGACCGAGTCGTGCTCTTCCTCGCCCAAGAAGATCTCAGGGAGCAGGTGGAAGAGAGTATCACCCAACAGGCCGCCTACAGCGAATGCGACCATGACGGAGAGCGAGGAGGGGTCGATGTTGGGCGGGCATAGTGCGAGGAGGAAGTTTGGTGGGCCCGAGATGTAGAGCGTCGCTAGCAGGGCATTAACTGCAGGGCTGCCAGGGAACAGAAAGGCGAAGATCTGAGAGGTGAGGGAGGACGTGGTCGGGTTCGAGGCTGCCTTGTGCTGGTTGAGAGCTTGCACAAGGGGACACTCCTAGCTGGTGTCAGTACCGCCATGAGCACGCGACATCAGGGTATCTAGACGATAACTGGTGTCAAAGGAATGCGCTATCCTCTATCCGACCCAGGTGATGGTGCAAGAGGTTTAGTGAGGCTGGCGAGTGGAAGGCGTACCTGCAATTGCTCTTCAATTTCATGGGCGCTCAGGTTGCCTACTGGCACGCCGGTCTCGCCCTTGACGGCTGCAGCTGCCACGTTCCATCCCAGCACCCCGAGGAAGATTGCCAAGGACAGCAAGGTCCGGTTGCGCCGCGAGACCATGATGACGCGTGAATTGGTTGGATGCAATATACAGACCCTGATATTGGGTCGTGGGGTTGATGCTTCAGGGGTCTGTCCTCATGGAAGCCTGCTCGTGGGTACCTAGCCCGCCCGCTATCGATAACGCTAACGGAAAGTTCGCCAAAACTTTTGGAAGTTGCGACCGGCGCCTCTGCAACACCAGAGACAATACACTGATACCCTCGCAATCCTCCAGAACAACACAAAATGGGTCGCGAACTCCAGAAGAAGAAGAACCGGTCGTCCATCCCCAAGAAGCGCAAGAATGGACCCTCCAAGAAGAAGATTCTGCAGAATCCCATCATAGCGAAGCACTGGTACGACACATTGCGCCTGCCTCTGCGTTACCGATCGGACTGACACAATCGCAGGAACCAAAAAGAGACATTATCGCAAAATTACCGCCGTCTCGGTCTAACGGCGCGCCTCAACCACGCAACCGGTGGCACAGAGAAGACGATCGCCCTCCTCGGCCTCAACGATGAGAAATCTTCGCGCGCCGACACCGTCGCCAACAGCACAGCAGACGCCCTCAACATCGTTTCAAAAGCCAAGAAGCCCGAGAATATCGCAATCGAGGAGATCGAAGTCGAGCGCGACCCCGAGACAGGCGCTATCCTCAACGTAACAGGCACACTCGACAAGAAGGACAACCCGCTGAACGACCCTCTCAACGAGATCGAAGATGACAACGAGGAGATGGAGTGGAACGGCTTCTCCATGGTACCAGAGCGACCTGAAGAGGCCGAGAACCCAGTCATCCGGGAACTCGAAGAGGCTGCTATGAACGGCGCGAGGAAGGCACCCCGCGGACAGAGCCAAAGGGAGCAGGAGTGGGTGGAGCGATTAGTAAACAAGTACGGGGAGGACTACGGAAAGATGGCGAGAGACCGCAAGCTCAACCCCATGCAGCAGACCGCTGCGGACATCAAGAAGAGGGTCGCCAAGTGGCAGAAGGCGCAGAACAAGGCATAGGGTTGCGACTTAGGTATGCATAGCAGGTGTTGTGGCGTTTCTGGGCACATTTGTCGCACTCAAAATTCGAATACCAAACATCAGTCTCGGCTTTGATCGGACTACGAAGGACCGTACTCCCCATCGTTCAAGGCGTTTTGTGTTGGACAGGTGATGGCTCGTGCTCATCTCAGCGGTTACTACCTAGGTAGACCCGAACTGCACCTACCCCACGAGTTCTGAACTTGCACATTCATCCATGGATGCAGCAACCACCACACGCACATAGCGGACATTCTCATATTGGGTAGACTGACTGCGATCGCGTCTAGGCATGTGTCGGACGAAGCGAACGAAATGCGCAACAGGCTGGTACACTCAGCGGGCAAAAGAGACCGAGAGGCATCCTCTTCCACTCCATCCGGAAGTCACCGTCAGCTCAATCGCGTAGACTAGATGAGAGAATCTATCTCAAGAGAAATTCGACGAGAAACCTCCCGCACAGCTCGGAGACGGTTCCTTTACCAGATTTCATCGGAGAAGACCGTCTCATTGACCATCCGCGTACCCACTGACCAACAAGTAACCCAAGTCATCCCTCCCCACACCCCAGAAAGCGCTGCCCACAGATGTTACGTGAGCCCGAGGTACTCACAACTGATAAGTCTCCAGTATGGCCCTTTGCCACCCGCCGCGGAACCCAGCGGAATACCAGGATGTCCCTCACTAAGCGTTTCTGGAACAGCAGAATGCTTCCAGAAGTAAGCTCAGCAGCACTCATGCTTGTTTCCAACGAGGAATGACGTCGAACGCCATGACTCAGAAGCATTTCGGATGGTCAGATTGCGCAATGAACGAAGTTGAGCGTCTTTCACGCAGAGCTCTCGCTTAACACTACCTCATGCTCAGGTGCTTAAGTACTACTTGTATGTACTAGCGAAGAAACATCAATCATTTACGACGTATTATTGGTTACTTTGGAAGTGTTGCTGGCTTCAGATTCAAACCCACCAAACCGTCGTCAGTCTCGTGATACGTCCTCGACCGAACCGCGAGGATTACTCTCATCCGCCCTTATCCGCCCCACAGTTCTCCCCAAGATTTTTCGATCTTTGGTCAGTCTCTGCATGACCTCGTGCCCATGGGGCAAATGGGGGTCTGTCAGCATGGAAGCTCCAGGTCCCGTTGCCGAAGATGAGTCGGGTTTATAAGAGAGGTTGTGTTACCTCAGAATGCTTACCATCTCAGCATTTCTGCCTCATTCTGTCAATGAAAACGCATCTCAACGATGGACAAGATCAAGATGAAGCTACCGAGCCCTATAAGAGACTGGCGACGCAGAAGCTCCGTTGAGCAGACATCGCAAAACGTCGACGAACATGCTGGCTACGATAATACCCCACTTCCGAGGTTGACATGGAAGAGTTTCTGGATGGGTATGTTGGTGTCAATGGGAGGATTTGTCTTCGGGTGAGCAGTGCCCAACACAACTACCTTCGCTCCAGCTAAATGTCTTAGCTATGACACTGGTCAGATTTCTGGGTTCCTTGGTATGGTCGACTTCCTTCGACGCTTCGGTCAGAGGCATGCAGATGGCACGCCATACTTCTCCAACGTACGATCTGGACTCATCGTGGGTCTATTGTCTATTGGTACATTGTTTGGTGCTTTGATTGCGGCACCAATCGCAGACAGGATTGGGCGGAAGATGAGCATCATATGGTGGTGTGGTATCTTCTCTGTGGGCATCATCGTCCAGATTGCTGCCACAGATGAGTGGTATCAGGTCATGATGGGCAGGTTCGTTGCCGGTCTCGGTGTTGGTGCACTCAGCCTACTCGTACCCATGTACCAAGTACGATCCCCACATGAACAGCAAATGTCCATCACTGACAGACATAGGCGGAGACAGCACCTCGACATATCCGCGGAGCCTTGATTTCCACCTACCAACTCTTCATCACATTCGGAATCTTCCTGGCCGCAGTCTTCAATTACGCTGCGGAACGCCACCAATCCGGTAAAGCCGCATCCTGGCAGATCACCCTCGGGCTCTCCTTCGTACCTGCAGCTATTCTCGCGGTAGGTATTTTGGGCTTCTCCGAAACACCTCGGTTCAACTACCGTCATGGTAAGATCGACCAGGCCACCGCAACCATGTCGAAAGTATATGGGGTACCAACCAACCATCAGAGCATTCAGCTAGAGCTTGAGGAGATGAGGGTCAAGCTCGAAGCCGAAAGCAAGCTTACCAACGGACCCATACAAGAATGGTTGGGTATGTGGATGGCGCCGAAGATGGCATACAGGTTGGCAATTGGCATGGGCTTGCAGATGTTTCAACAGTTGACAGGCGCCAACTACTTGTAAGCAACTAATCGCCCCCAGTGAGCACATTCTGACATCCCAAAGCTTCTACTACGGTACCGTAGTCTTTGCCGGCACTGGTATCAAGAACTCGTTCGTTACGCAGATGATCTTGGTATGCAACCTCATTCCGCAAGGCCATCCATAATGGCGCTGACCTCTTTCAGAACGGCATTAACTTCGGCGTCACCTTCTACGGCCTTTATATCGTCGAGCACTACGGTCGTCGCAAATCGCTCATTGCCGGCTCATGCTGGATGTTCATTTGCTTCCTCATCTTCGCTTCTGTCGGTCACTTCGCCCTTGATCGCGACAACCCGGAAAATACCGAAAGCGCAGCCACAGCGATGATATGCTTTGCTTGTTTCTTCATCTTTGGTTTTGCGACAACGTGGGGTCCGATGATGTGAGTTTCGCGCCGATTCCCAGTATGCTACGTCAAACTGACAACGTGTAGCTGGACAATCTGCGGAGAGTTATACCCCAGCCGCTATCGCGCGAAAGCCATGGCTCTATCAACGGCATCGAACTGGCTGTGGAACTTCCTTCTCGCATTCTTCACGCCCTTCATCACTGGTGCCATAGATTTCCGCTATGGCTACGTCTTCGCCGGGACAAACATCCTAGGTGGTCTTATCGTATACTTCTTCGTCATCGAAGGCAAAGGGCGCACACTCGAGGAGATCGATACGATGTACCTGATGGGCGTTAAGCCATGGGAAAGCGCAAAATGGGTCGTTCCCAGCCTGGAAGAGATGAGCGGAGATATGAGGGTTAAGCTCGAGTCCGCAAACCCGGAGTTGGCGCTCAGGAAAGAGACTAACGGAGGGACGGCTGATGACAATGCTAGTGTGAGGCACGAAGAGGATAGCGAGGCGATTCGCGGGGGTGAGGCTATGAGTGACGGGAGTGAAGAGGGGTTGAGGGAGAAATCCGAGGTCTCGCCGTAGTGAGCTTGTTGCAGATGCGGTGGTCGCTTGGTTGGTCTGGGTGAAGCAGGTCAATCCGTTATGGTTGGTAACTCCCGCTCATACTGCAATGCTCGTAATTTTATCTATCGTCTGCTGATGTGAAGGGTTTTGCGCCGCGGCATGCTCCCGTTGAGATCGTTCTCGTAGAGCTAGACGCTCTCTGTAAGTCGCGCCACGTGCACGCGTCGGGATTTGCAGCAGGCTTCATCCCAGCCTCCTCAACATTCATCCCGCGAACGTCAGTGCAACTCCATTTTGACTTACACAATTCTCACCTCTGTGCTGGCAGCATCCGCAAAGGAAGGTGTCATCGGAAAGAGACCTGATTCGTATCCAGTCAGCCTTGTGCGGCGTTGCACCGCGCTGAGTTCGCGACGGAACCCGATTTGGCGCTGACAGCTGCAGTGTAAACGACGTAGCAGTGCCGAAAAGTTTATGAGGTGAGCGCATCGGCGTGACCGACCGCCAGCGTCGACTTATTCAGGCCACCCCAAGCAAAAATTTGTTCGCGGTTCAGCATTGACGTAACACGGGAACTCCAAGACACCACAATTCCACGCCAAGAAGCATCCAACGCCTGGAACGGATCAGATTAGATCTGCCTTATCGCTAGCTACAGGCTATTAAACCCAAGTATGTGGTCCTCGGGCAAGCCATGGTGTCATTGCACAGACCCGCGGACTTCCTCGTGGTACTGTCGCGTGGGTGTGTGCCTCTCGCCATGCCACCACTGCACTTGGCGAGGAATAAGTGTGCCAATAGCACGACACGGCAGCCCAGCCGCCTGCGCGCATCAGCAATGTAGCGACGCAGGGCCGATCAGATAAAGTAGTTCCCTCCGCCGTGCCGTTATCTTGGATGCATCTCGCATACTGCGACTTCGACATCCTCCTGCAGAATTGGACGCGATCATGCGCCATTCATTGAGGCCTGGAGAGGCAACGAGCCCGACTGATGTTGTTCATAACGAAACCGATCGCGGCAACTTCGGCAAAGATGTCGACTACAATCGTGAGCGGTCGCCAAGCGATGATACTTCGAGCGAGCACTCGGCTCAGGCTGGTGTGAAGCGCATTGAAGCTGTGAGCAAGGCGTGGACGAAGACTTCGCTCATCGTCGCCTACGTCACGTACGTCATCACGATCGCTTTCAATTAGAAGGGTCTTTCTGTACTAACTCCAGTCCAGACTTCTACTTATCGCCAATGTTACATCTCTCGAGATCCAGGTTACTAGTCTCTTAACGCCATATGCCACGAGTGCCTTTGCGCTGCATTCGCTCGTCTCCACAATCTATGTAGTGCAGGGTGTCGTAGCCGGTACGTCCCTCGTTTCCGCCATGCTCAGCACAGCGACTAATCATCTCCAGCGGTGATCAAACCGCCAATGGGAAAGATTGCCGATGTCTTTGGACGTCTCGAATCGTTTACCATCACCATCTTCCTCTACACGATCGGGTATTGCATGCAAGCTGGCTCCAACAATGTGCAAACTTTCGCCGGAGCGCAGATCTTCTGGGCCGCTGGTTTCAACGGTTTAGGAGTTTTGCAACAGATTTTCGTTGCTGATACCACGGATCTGCTGAATCGCGCTCTTTTCTCCACCTTGTTCGACGTGCCCTTTCTCTGGACTACATTTGCTGGAGCAGAAGTAGGAGAAGCGATCCTGAACAACACTACCTGGAGATGGGGATACGGTATCTGGGCTATCATCCTTCCGGTTTGCTTCATCCCACTGGCTGTTAGTCTTTTCATGAATCAGCGACGCGCAAAGAGTTTGGGTTTTGATGTCCCTAGTCCATTCCACGGGCGCAATACACTCCAGGTCCTGAAGAACATTTGGATCGACATAGATGGATCTGGCCTATTATTGTTCGCGGCAGCCATAGCACTCATTCTGTTGCCACTTACGCTGGCTCCAGGCGCAAGCGGTGGGTGGAGTAATGGAAGTATGATCGCCATGCTAGTCATCGGCGGCGTACTGCTTCTTGCCTTTCCACTGTGGGAGACGAGCAAGAAGTTAGCACCAAAGGCATTCTTTCCACCAAACCTCTTCAAAGAAAGAACGATCATCGCCGGTGTCTTGATCGCATTTTTCTACTTCAGTAAGCTCCATACAAACAATGCTATGGCTTGATGCTAACGAATGAAACAGTGGCATTTTACATGTCGGTCTTCCCATACTTCAGCTCTTACCTCCAGATTGTCCAAGGTCAATCTCCTTCCACAGCCGGATACATCACACGAACCTTCACTTTCGCTTCAACCGTCTCATCAATCGTAGTGTCACTTCTCATAAAGTACACAGCGCACTACAAGTACTACACAACCTTGGGCGCAGCCATCTACCTAATGGGCATGGGTCTTATGTTGGCATACCGGACCGAGGACGCTTCTACTGGTACCCTCGTCGGCACCCAAATCGCCATCGGAATCGGCGGAGGGTTCTTGAACGTCCCTGTCCAACTCGCTGTCCAAGCATCAGCCTCTCATCAACAAGTCGCAGCCGCCACAACAGTCTGGCTAACCATCCTGGAAGTCGGTGGCGCAGTAGGATCTGCTATCTCAGGTGCCATCTGGTCGACCTACATCCCCGCCAAACTGCAGCAGTACCTGCCCGCGGAGAACGTGGCGGATTATTCGACCATCTACGGTAGCCTCTTAGTCGCAGCAGATTACGCTACCTACCCTGCTGGATCCCCCGTCCGTATTGCTATCAATCGGGCGTATCAAGAGACGATGCGGTACCTACTCATTGGAGCTCTTTGCTGCGCAGCGCCTATCGTGCCGTTGACGTTCTGTCTCAAGAATTACAAGTTGGATCAGATGGATCAGAAGGTTGTTGGCAATGTTATTGGAAGTGCGGAGAAGAGGGAGAAAGCGAAGAGTTGGCGATTTTGGAAGCGGTAGGCACGTGTGTTGATAGTCTACTTGGGGAACTTGGGCATGATCACATTAATTGCTTTCGAGCGACTACCATGGCCTGTAGAGTGTCTCTGGTCGTTCAAATGGCACCCAGAAAAAGTCATCGAAAGAGCGGAAACGCAACCAAGATCAAGGCATTCCGTGCTGTAAATCGCACACATCTGATTACTGATTCCGCTTTTCTCATTGCCTCGGCGAACAATTCCGAATGTCCATGCCAAACGGTTTGCGTTGCGACTTCCACATGATTCAGGCCAACAACCTTGTGAAGACTGCACTGGGCAACATCACCACATAGTTGAAACTTATGACCTCCAAAAGCCGAAGGATTCAATTTATCAATTGAGCATTGAGAAAAGGGAAGTTTTCCTCCAGCCCACCGGCGGCCTCGCCAGGCCATTCCGACCGCACAGACCACACGACAGGGCCGTGTTTCACGCTCCGCACCCGGGACCCTGGACCCTGAACCCGCGGCGTTGCCAAGAGCTGTAAGTTACGTTACTGAGACTTTAATGCGACTTGAGACTAGAGACGTCGGTATTCTTTGTGGATTCTCGATGGCGACGAGAGTAAAACGTCCAAGGCGGGAAATACGGATGCAATGTCAATGGGTGTTGGTGGAATGAGTCGTGCAGCGGCGGAACCCAAGCAACTGAGTTAGAAGCAAGTAAACAGTGGACTCGGCTTGCCGAATTGCAGAAGATGAGATGCTATTGTGTTAGTGAGGAGACATGTTGGAGCTGAGGTCTGATCAAATAGTACTTTATTGAAATCTTGCGACGTTTTATCTCATCTTCCATTGCCTTGTTCGTCCATCCATCCATCAATACCGTTATCCAAAACTCCTCATCTTCCGGTCCGCAGTGCGCGTGATCCTGCTGATGCTTGCTGAAAAGAAAACTTGCGCTCGGAAAATACAAGATCGAGCTTGTGACATGACTGTCGTGTATAACTCCTCCTCCCATGGCGCGTGATGCCTTTTGGAGGGAGAATGTGCTAGCTGAAATGCAAAGTCGGGTATAGTGCTCAAACTTCGGTGATGGCGACCAGGGTCATCTTGGGTGCGTCCTCCTCCTCGACGACCTCATCCCGCTTGCGCTTCTCAGCAGGGGCGCCAGCGGCGGCAGAGTCCTTGGGAACGTTGACACCGGGGTTGACGAGAAGACCGACACCGGCGTTCTCAGTGCCCATCTCGACCTTGGGCATGTCCTTCTGGGCCTCCTTGGCGTAGCCGAGAGCAGCGTTGAAGCCAGCGAGGTCGCGCTTGATCCATTGCATGGCCTCCTCGACGGCGGCCATCTTGGGCTCAACGGGAGCACGCTTGCTGATGATGTCGTTGACGGCGCGGCGAAGGTTGGATCGTTTAGCTGCTTCTCCTTCAGCTGGTTGTTCTTGAGCTTGCTCGCCTTCAGCTGCGGGCTGTTCGGCGGCCGGTTGTTCTTGCTGACCTTGTGCTGCGCCCTCCCCACCGGCGTTGGCTGCGGCTCCCGAAGCGAGCGTAGACATCAACTCTGAAGCTGATTCTGTAGATCCCAGCGAGATCTCTCCATCACCGACTACCAGGGCAGGCGAGTAGGCACCCAAGTTGATGTTAAGGGGGACGGCAGCGACAGTGGCGACGAGCGCGAAGAGGACGTGTTGAGGAAGCATGTTGTCGGTTGGGTTGTTGGATCTTTCGATTAGGTGGTAAGGTAGTGGTAGTGGTGGATGATTGAGGTTCGATGAACGATTAGATGATCAAAAAATGTACTAAGTGATAGAAGTCGCCCGGCGACAGAAGTGAATACTAGTTGGTAGTGAAATGAAGTGAGTGACCGGACTGGAGAATAGAAGAAGTGGGTTTACTGTCTTCTTATACGCAAACCACTGAGTCTCCATAGTCTCCATAGTCGTGGTATCGCAGGCCCACCGTCGTTACCTGCCAAGATGAATTAACCATAACTGTCAAGGCATGAAACTTTCTTGAGGCTACGCCAAGTAGCGGCAAGCATACCATGGCAGAGCTTTGCCTTCGATGGCCATGCCAAGCTTCTCCCGCTGTTTGATGTTGGGTCAAAACTTTTGTGATGCGGAGCCAAGGTCGGATAAGCCTGGGGAGCGTCCTTAGTTACCGGGGCTAATGCATGGTTCTGGTACTGCAAGTGGGTTGGTGACCACGATCCTGAGCCGTGTGATTACTCCAGGCCTCAGCGTGGTCATGGATGAGTTCCTCTTCGAGTGCACGTGGAGAGAGCGATCCGCCTGAGGCACATAAGGTCAACTGCATGTTGAGTGAACGATGCACTTGTCACACTGGGGCCCTATAATGGGTCTTGGAGTACTGATCTTCCGAACACTGACGCGTACCACACAAATCCTTTCGACTGCTTGAAGTCTGGCCAAGCCCAAATCTAAAGCCCTGACAGTGGTAGAAGAAGACTGGGTAATGCTTAGAGCACCAAGCCTATAGCTTCTCGTTCAGGCTGACTTGCCAAGTAGCGGCGGTATACAGGAGGTGGCCGAAGGGGCGAATCGAGGGGTTGTCTACCTCAATGAGCATCGATCGCCGGATTTTCAGGCGCGCACGAGCAAGATGCGACCCTTAGGCAGACCTCCTCCACAGCGTTCGTCTGGGGCAAAGGGGCCAGACTGACAGGGCTCGGCGATGAGCTTGGAAGGGGCAAGCCTTGATCGCAACACTTGGCGTCTTGAACAAGTGGAGTTGTAGATACCTGAGCGGAGCCAGGTGCTGGGGTCGCAGCCTTAGAGACGCGATGCGAGGTTTGAGATGTGGTCTGCTTTTAGGCTGTGGTTTCCAGATCGGCCTTAGTGCGCTACCCCGTGGCTGGAACTCCTACGGAGGTGCGACAAATCGATGTCTTGGCCGGCGGGGACGTCGCTGGATTCGCATCGTCTCCAGACTCATGCAGGAAGCACAGCGTCGGTCTCGGAACGCTGCTTGTCATGGTACTTGTCGTGAGGAACGGTGCGCGCGTGCAGCTGACGTGTGCTTGCTCCAGCGGGACTGTGCTGCAGCCCACAGCCTAGATGCGCTGGAGTCGATCGATTTGTTCTTGGCTGTAATCTTACGCGCAGCTTGGCTTCTTCAGCGGCATGAAGACTGGACTCATGGTGAAGAGTGAACGATGAGGAAGACGTAGGGGCACGGAGGTTTGTTACTGTCGGCGTTGCTGATCCCGCTCCGCGATCTCCTGGGCACGCGTGGACGCGTCCAGAACAGCTACAGCCCCGACAACCACACACATGCTCAACACCACGCGCAGAGTACCCCATACCCTCTTCGATCTATTATCGCGATCACGAGCGCGAGACAGCCAACATTGTGACGACTACGCTCGCTCGATGCGCGGTCAGCGGAAGTCGTTGGTCGCCCAGCTGTACCAAGCCACGTTACAGCTTCCGCCCGGACGGTAGCTTCAAGCCGCGTCGCGCGATGCAGACCGCCCGCCTGTCTGTTTGCTAGCTGGCAGCTACCCGCTCCCAAGCTGTCGCTGAGCTTGGTAATTGATCTTGTTAGCGTCAAGTCGCGCAAAAAAGGTCTGAGGCAACAATGGCATTCTTGGTGCGGCAGCACATTTCCCCACAAACGCGAACTTCTGTCTCGACAGCACTCGCTCCGAACAACTAAGCTCTCTTCAGCTTTGAAGCAGAAGCAAGTGTATAGTTACGAATGCGAGTCCAGCAGTGTTCTCACAGACCCAACACTCAAAGTTCGGTCGGCAACTCATTGACGGTTCGCGATGAACAACACAAACATACTCGGACTAGCCACACTTGTTTGCATACCCGATTGTATGTCAAGCGACCCTATTACAACTATACTCCATTCTATCACACCATGGTAGCCTTTGGTGGGGCG
The DNA here is from genome assembly GCF_023758025.1 of Alternaria triticimaculans. Taxonomy (NCBI): domain Eukaryota; kingdom Fungi; phylum Ascomycota; class Dothideomycetes; order Pleosporales; family Pleosporaceae; genus Alternaria; species Alternaria triticimaculans. Next base: position 2,437,846 of record NW_026055958.1, read on the forward strand.
AACCACTTCGACCCACGACGGAAGAAAACTGGTTCAGCTTCTTTGCCCCGCACCTCAGAATTTTATCGTATCGCCAGCGTATATACAGCTTGCTACGAAGACTGAGCTTGTCTCCTGGAAGTAAACTGGTGGCTAACAAAATCCAACTTTTTTTGCCGTCTTTCATCAATAACGGTTCGTTGGTGTAGTTGGTTATCACGTCAGTCTAACAAAGGCCCTCAAAAGCCTGTTAGTACACTGAAGGTCCGGAGTTCAAACCTCCGATGAATCAGTCTGCAGACGCTTTTCGGTGTACAAATCTTTTGGAGTTGATCTTTCGAGGTCAAATTTGGTGTTACCAGTTTGGTGTTGAGGGCTTAAGGGTTGAACCTTTGGTATGCCCCCCCTTTAACACCTACCGCTTTGGTGTTGGCCCTTTGGTCAAAGCTTTGGAATAGATCCTTTGGATCTAAAATATTTGGAGTAGATCCTTCGGGATCTAAAACCTTTGGTGTATTACACCTTCGAAGCCGCCCCTTTTTTTTGGACTCGTTGTCTCTAGGAGATGCTGATCACGATGCTGTTGGCGTATGCTTAAGGCTGTGGAGTACTTTTTGCCTCATACACGTCACTGTGATAATCTCTTCAGGACTGCGGGCTCTACATGTTTGCCTATAATGGAGGGCTAAGAATGTTCTTGATATCGGTCTTCATCACTGCTAAAATCGTACGCACAGCAATCTTTGGAATAGGGTTTTGCAACAGCCGAACAATTCTGAATTCCGAGCACAACGCATATTACACGGCATATTTCACGATCATGGGTTTTGTACATCTCGAGATCTTGAGCGCAAAGTTGTTTGTGGGCTCGGCACTCTTCAAGTGGATCCATTTGCTGATCGTTCTATGAAACTCTCAGAGGGCAAAATTGGATAGATCGCAATCTGTGAGATTGCTTGTGAAAGACACGTTCAACTCATTCTATCGGGTATGAAATAACAAAATGCAGTAATACGTCCGATCCACACGTTTTACAGTATCCAAGATAATCAAACAGCGTGCTGCATATAGCAGACGTGCATTACCGGTGTCACCTACCTCCGACGGGCGGATATGTGCATCAAGGCAGAGCAGACATGTGTATTGCCGCTGCGACCGCTGTGATGGCAAACAACGTAGTCCGCACAAATCCCATCCGGTCCCCAGCTGGTCGAGTAGCACTCTCATTCCAACTCAGCTCAAGCTCGTATCAATACTGTCATTGCAAAGATCTTCAGCGTACTCGTGCGTCGCCGCCAGCTATTATGGCCACGCTCGACTATCTCAAGCAGGCCTTAGTGCGAAGCGCCAACATCAAACCTTCCGTCACCTCTTCCAGGGAGCCCTTGACCGACGAACAATATGCGGCAGGCTTCGAAACCTTCGTCCAAGGACCCAGTTGGGCGATCTACCGCGACTTCATCATCCCAGAACTATCCTACCTCCTAGCTCCTGCACACCAATCAGAGAAGTTGATCTCGGTTCTGGAGATCGGCCCGGGCCCCAAGAGCATTCTCGGGCATCTACATAGAAGCCTGCGAAAGAGGATTGGGAAGTACACCGCTTTTGAACCCAATGCCTTGTATGCTCTGAAGCTGGGAAAGTGGTTGCAGGATCATGAGAAGACGGATACAACCTCAAAAGCTCCGTTTCCTTGCTTGGAGAGTAATCCTGTCATCTACCGTACTCGTTTCGATCCGGATTGTGACACGCCGAGTGGTGCCGATATCGAGAAGTACGACATCGTTCTCTTTTGTCACAGCATGTACGGTATGAAGCCGCAAGACAGTTTCATCAAGCACGCGTTGAACATGCTCCTCGATGATGGAATCGTCGCAGTTTTCCGTCGTGAGGGTATTTTCCACATCGACGGCTTGGCCTGCCACCATTCGGCTTCCTATCCCACCGGTTTCGTTGGCGTAGCAGATAAAGATGACGCACTGTATATATTCGCATCTTTCGTCGCTGGCTTCACCATGCAAGACACCGACGAAGACAACGCTGTTCTAGCAAACTGGCGAAAGCTATGTCGTGATCTTGCCCACCGTGATGACGGCCATCCCTCAACCCTTCTATTCTCCGCACCTGAAGTCATGTTGGTTTTCAATCACCACGCAGACAAAGTGGAGGAATTGGAGATGCGTGTGGGTCCGATGCTAGAAGAGAACCCGGTGAAGAACCAACAAGCTCGTCTACAACGCCCCGCCGCTATCGTCAGGCCAGATACTATTGAGAAGGTGCAAGATTGCGTCCAGTGGGCACTCAAGCACGGCCTTGGCCTGACTGTTGTCGGTGGAGGACACAGCGCACATTGCCACAGATCCAATGTGGTGGCAATCGACATGAGTGCTTTCGACTCCCTACATGTACTCAAGAAGGTTGGGGATGAAGAGGACCAAGACGCTGTCTTCACTCCACTTGCAGTCGTTGGGGCTGGATGCACGACAGTCAATATCATCAGCAAAACTCTGAATGAGGACCTCACTGTACCTCTAGGATCTCGTCCAAGTGTTGGAGCCGGACTCTGGCTACAAGGTGGTATAGGCCATCTTACGAGGATGTACGGCCTCACCTGCGACAACATTGTCGGCGCCGTACTCATCAGTGTGGCTTCTGGAGAGATCTTCTATGTCGGCCGTGTGCCAAGCAAGTACCTTCCAAAGGAGGCTCGTCGCCCAGAGAATGAAACCGACATCCTTTGGGCACTGCAAGGTGCCGGCACGAACTTTGGTATCGTACTCAGCGTAACACTTCGCGCCTATAACGCCCACTCGTTTGTCACGCGAAACTGGGTAATCCCTTTGAGCGACAATGCCGAAGCCAAACGCAAACTTCGGGAGTTCGACGAGATAGTCGCAAATGGATGCAGCGAGTTCTGTTCCGCCGACGCATACCTGTATTGGGAGGATGAACGACGCATCTTCCCCATCGCCGACGACTATCATGTCAAAGCGCAAAGGCGATATATGGGGAACCGCTAGCGACACCAATATCTTAAATGGTGTAAAAGCGTTCGAAGCCGAGATGTACATGTCTGCGATGCACGGGGGGCATGGCAACGGCAAGACGTCATCTTTCAAGCGTTGCGTATTTCTCAAGGACATTGGAAGGTCGATAATCGCTCGTCGCCTAGTCTCAGCGGTCGATTCTCGTCCGTCGCCGCTCTGTTACCTCCATCTGCTGCATGGCGGCGGGAAGGCTGGCAAGGTCACACCCGAAGCGACTGCGTTTGGTTGCCGAGACTGGGACTTTGCTTGCGTCATCACCGGGGTGTGGCCTCGGGATGAGGATGGCAGTCGCGTTACGCATGCTTCGGTGCAATGGGTGTACGACGTAGTCGATAGCTTGCTGCCGTTAAGCAGGGGCACGTACGGAGCGGACCTTGGACCTGATCCCCGAGATGCAGTGCTGGCGGAGAAGGCGTTCGGGCCGAATACCGTGCGCCTCGGTCGTCTCAAACGCCTGATGGATCCACGGAACGTGTTGGCGTGGGCCTGTCCGTTGCCGAAGCCCCCGTTGCCCAAACTCATCATTCTTGTTACCGGCGAACACGGCGCCGGCAAGGACTACTGTGCCGGTGAATGGGTCGCCGTGTTCTCTGAACTTAACGGCAACGCTTCTTCTTCAATGCATGGTCTTCGCGCGCAAGCTGTAGGCATCAGCGACGTCACGAAACGCGAGTTCGCCGACGCGACTGGTAACGACTTCCGCCGCCTTCTAGACGATCGGGCATATAAGGAGCAACACCGTTCAGCGCTGACAGCCTTCTACGAGAAACAAATCCAGGAACGACCCCGACTACCGGAAGAACACTTTCTTGAAGTTGTCCACAATGCGGCAGGCGCGGATGTCGATGTTTTGTTCATCACGGGGATGAGGGATGAGGCACCTGTCGCATCATTCTCCCATCTAGTGGCGGCGAGCAGAGTGATCGAAGTCCATGTTGATACCAGCGAAGCCTCACGGGTTGCTCGTGGGGTACGCACCGAGAAGACGACTGACTCTGCAGCTCCGCGACATCGTCCAAATCCGACCTTCGTCAACGACACACCAGGAAACGGCGCGGTACGAGAGTTTGCCGAGGCCTCCATACTTCCCTTCTTGCATAATGACCTACAACCACTGGCCGATATGGTACGCTCAATCCCAAACTTCCCCAAGCCGGGCATCCGGTTCCGACATGTACTCGGAATCTCGCAGCAGCCAGGTGGCCTTGCTCTTTGCGCATCACTACTACAAAGTCACTTCACTGGATGCTGGGCCAACGTCGATGCCATTGTCTGTTGCGAGGTGGGCGGTCTCGTCTTTGCACCGGCATTAGCATCGCTGGTAGGCGTGCCTCTCGTGCCCATTCGCGAGGCTGGCAAGCTTCCGCCACCTACCATCTCGGCCACGAAAAACGCATCGTATATCTCTTCCCAAGCTCCTAACCAAGCAAAGATTGGAAAGCGCATCGAGATAGAGCGAAACGCGATTATCGGCTCTGACTCGGTCGTAGTCGTGGACGATGTATTGTCGACGGGCGAGACTCTTTGCGCGGTGCTACATCTACTGAAAAAGGCTGGTGTGAAGAGTATCGCAGTCATGGTAGTTGCGGAGTTTCCACTCCATCGTGGGCGTAAACTATTGTACGATCGTGGACACGGTATGGTGGATGTGCAGAGTTTGCTTGTCTCGGGAGGTGACTAGGCGGTGTAAGACGGCTTTGCTATCGAAACGATTAATGCATACACTGAATGAGATAGCATAAAGTCACAGACCATTCGAATCCCAACCTCATCTCATATGTTCTGCTTGTTCAATGTTTGCCAGCCCCGTAGAGCTGATTACGTCAAGGCAGAAGTCACCTTCGAGGCATCCTGATCATGACAATATTGATACAAACGAGATTCTCATTACTGCTATTAGCTATCTGAAACTACACTACAGTAAGAGTACTGCTACCACTGCCCTTGGCTGCCCGACTCGACCTCGACATCTTAGTATAAGCTGCCCCTTCACTTTCGGATTCCAGGAAGTGGGATCGCCAGCTCCATGATGTTGTGGCTTTCAGTGGAGCATGCTCCATCATCCAGGGTACTTTGGAGGACAATGGTTTTCAGGCTTGGGACCACCCTCGTCCTTAGTACACCCTATCGGATCCCGTCGCGGTGTACATTTTACATTTTGCTCATCCCATGTCTTTCCATCGTTTTTCGGATCATAGTAGAAGCATCCGAGGGAATAACAGTCGACGAAGGGGGTAACTCGGTCTGCTCTCCATCCGTGCATCTTGGCGATTTCTTCATTGAAACCATTGCGGAATGGTTGGGTCGCGTATTCTGCAACGCCCTTGTCCGATTTACCATCACATTCGTAGGTCCAATCGGAAGTTTTGTGATCCCATTCCAGTTTGATCATGAGAACCATCTGAACTGGGCCTCCGTTGGTCGGGTATACTATCAACGCCTCGGCCGGGACGGAGCAAAAGAACAAGTCTCTGTCACCACCGCTGTTGTCTTTGAAATCGCCGATTCTGAAGCAGTTCCGTGGTACTTCAGTCATCTTCTGGTACACGCTAGCCATCATACGGTACTATACATGTGTTAGCCCTTGAACATGACCACTTAGAGTACAGCAACGCTTACTCCCAAGTCCTGGAGATCTGGTAAATCCGGATTGAAGTACTCGTGCTCAATCTCGAGAACGAGCGCCGAGTCTGTTCGATAATTGTTGTCTCCATCCCGGAAAACCGCATTGCGAATAGAGCAGTCGTCTATGGTAGATCCTTTTTTGCACTTCTTGAGGATTGAGTAGATGCGTTCATACATCCGTCCCTGTTGGAAAGTTCCAGCGTGGGTAGCTCCCTTGCCGAGGCGAACATCAACACGATACCAGCCTTTGAGATGCTTCCACTGTTCCTCGACATCGGCAACGTGAACGTCGGAGCTGGCAGTCGACAATGTTGTGTTTGTGCTAGTGAAGCCATGGAGCTCGGCGAGCAAATCGCCTTCGGAGGGGGTATCTTCTGATGATACCTGGGAACTAGCTGGGGCGGGAGAAGTACCGACAATCGATGGTCCTTGGGGAATTCCTTGAACGGAGGAGGAGACTGCTCTCCAACGTCAGTAGAGCGATTGCGGGCTTATCGACTGGTTTCTCACTCACCTAGGCTGTCGGCGTCGATGGAGTCCGGGGCTGCGAGAGAAAGCGCGAGAAGCGCAAGGAAGGCGCAGAAGAGGGAGAAGGTGCACCTCATGTTGGCCGTGGTTGATTGCGCTGATTCTCGGGTTGCTGTTGGAGGTGGAAGCGTGGCAGGGCGTTGATGAGGGCAGGGGCAGGCGAAATGATATAGTGCGCAGGCGCCAGTCTGACATGGAAGTGGGCCCAGCTGCCTGAAGGCGACGGAGTTTGTGCGGTGAGTGAGCGGGTGAGAAGGGAAGGAGTAGAGCAGTAGCGTGTTGTTGTGCGATTGGCGCGGCCGCGACTGGGAGTGAAAGGGCAGGCGCAGAAGGGTTTACTACGCTCATCTCATGACAGCTTGACAAACCTAGACTTCATATAGTCCAGTTAGTGAGACATTGTAGATGGGAGACAACAGGTCGGTGACAGAAACAACAGTTGTCTCCGCGGTCATCCTCTATGTCATTTGGTGGCATTCCGATGGACGGGCTATTCTTCTCCAGTGCCATCCGGAAGAATGCATATTGTTTGCAAGAGATAAACGCAAAGATGGCTGTGAGGCGACTTCAGCAATGTCAGTCTATCGAGGTAGTCGAGAGTCGACAATGCTCTGGTGTTGGAGAGTCAGCGAGTGTTGGGCGAGTTCCGCTTATGTCATCTCCCATCAAGCCTCGGCCTAACCTCCGATGCCCATCTTCTCCTCTCTTGCGAAGCTCACCAATCGCGTCCAGTGACTCCCAGGGATGCGCAGCGGACTATCCGTCATGTCATACCCGGCGGGGAAGCCGTTGTACTCTTCCACTGCATAGATTGCTAACCTACCGCACTGACCATGCCTACAGCTCGCCTTCTTCCTTCGTCACTTGTGCAGGTCGCAGGGTCATTCACACGGCGCCCCCAATGGCTCTACCCACGACGTATTACTCGGGCGCTCACAACATCGTCCAAGGACCTGCACGCGTCCGTTGCGGCAGGCACGCGGGTCGATCACGCCGAAAGCAATGACAACCAGACAGTAGCAGCTATGGGCCGGACCAAGTCGGGCAAGACCCTCAAAGTCCGCAAGTACCCAGCCTTTGAACGCCTCGAAGACGAACGCCTCTACCGTAAACAGCATCTCGCGGCTGCCTATCGCATCTTCGCCTCGCGCGGGTTCGACGAAGGTGTCGCCGGCCATATCAGCGTGCGCGACCCAATACTCACCGACCATTTCTGGCTCAACCCATTGTCGGCGCATTTCTCCCTGATACGCGTGTCGGATCTGATACTGGTGAACGAGGAAGGCGAGGTGGTGCACGGCGACCAGCCCATCAATGCGGCGGCTTTTGCCATTCACAGCGCCATACACAGGCGACGGCCAGACGTACATGCAGCCTGTCATGCGCATAGCGTACATGGCAAGGCCTTTAGCGCCTTTGGTAGGGAACTGGACATGATCACACAGGACAGCATCCGCTTTTACAAGAGCCACGGCGTATACAACCAGTTTGGCGGAGTCGTGCTGGCCAGCGAAGAGGGTGAGAGGATTGCGGATGCCTTAGGTATGACCCTGTCTACATTCATGCTTTACGCTACTGATCACTTGCACAGGTGACGGCAAAGCAGCTATCCTCCAAAACCACGGCATCCTCACCGTGGGCAAGTCCGTCGACGAAGCAGCCTTCTGGTTCCTCTCCCTCGACAAGACGTGTCAAGCACAACTCCTTGTAGATGCAGCGGCCGCTGGAAGTGGATACAAGCCCAAGATCATACCGGAAAGCGAGGCTGCCGAGACATATAAGCAGGTTGGGACGCCTGAGAAGGGATGGCTGGCATTCCAGAGCTACTACGACGAAGTACTTGCCAAGACTGGAGGCAATTTTCTGGACTGATTTAAGCATCCTATCGCTCAGCGAGGCCAGAACAGCCAAAATGAAATGCGAGACCTGTGGCAATTGGTGGAGGCCCGGGTTGGCGCACGCGACGCGTTCGATTTAGTCTTAATAAGGCAAGCGTCAGTCGAGTCGACGAAAGTCGGCCTGTCTTCCGTTCGATAGCCATGTCTAATCAGCATCATTGTCACACTCAGTGGACACTCACCTCTTCGTAGCTATGGCCGCTTGGAGTTTGTACGCATACTTACTAACCCTGTGACATGTTCGGCGATCCTTGGGGCCTAAATTCAAATGTTGAAGCCATGAACACTACACACCAGCAGCGCATATTGCACTATCCACCACTCCCACTATTGAACGTCGATTTCGGCATCAGTGAGGCTTAGCCGAGCATTCTGAATACAAAAAAACATGTCGTTATTCAGTGTGGACAGAATTTCTTCATTGTCATTGCGTCTAACATGTTGCACCAACAACTTTGGAACTTCGTGGACGCGACCCTTTCACTTCTGCACAAGTCTTGTCCCGCTACGTCATTTTATTGCTACCTTTCTACATGCAGCATTCTTGTTTGTCTCCCGAACTCACGTCGCTTACCGCCAATCCATCGTTATGGACACAGCAAGCCAGGCCACACGCACACTCGGATCGGGATCAGCCTTCCCTTTATCTCGCCCTAGTACAATGGCGCCTAAGAAGAAGCTCAAACCGACACCGGAAGCCGCGCCAGACACGCCGGTCGAGCGAAGTCGCTCTGTCTATGGTGACAGCCACGCAGCGACTGAGAAAGCCATGCTATCCGCACATGCCCACCACCTATGGAACGCTGGCGCGATCGACGAGCACATGGTCGCGGAGCTGTCGAAAGTCAACCCCAAATCCGACGTTCACAGCGTCAGGTATACAACAGACTACCTCGCAGCTCATCCAGACTACACTGGCGAGGACGCCGACGAGATACCAGCTATGCAGACTGCTATGAAACACCGGAGAAGCAGAGACGAGGCACAAAATAGGGTTTTGGAAGACTACCGGGCGGGACGCATCGATCTCTGGGGTCACCCAACTGGACATCAGGTCGATGATAACGGCAGGAACTTACTGTCGCATACTCAAGGTACCCAACGACAGTTTGAGATGCAAGGAGCATACAGGAACCGCGGTCTAGCTATGCGTGAGGAAGACTGCATCGGCAATGCCGGCGAAGGAAATGACAGTTCATCCGACAGTTCTGGACCTCTCACAATCACAGGACACGGACGCCGTACCGATCATCACCAGAAGGGAAACACACAAGCATTTGTAGCCAACGCTTCGAAGCACTTCGCGAATTCACCTATCAGAGAAACTCTGCCAACTGCAACCCTACCATCATTCGAGCAACGAATAGCGCAATTCCGATACACTCCGGATCTCCTACCCTCTGCCGACCCGTCTACAGCAACACCCTTTAGCAGCCCCACGCGCAAGTGCCCAAGCCGAGAAGAGCCCGATCTGCATTCTGGGATTGCACCCAACCGAGCGATCTTGATCTCCATATCCCCTTCACGATTGTCGACCCAGCGCTCAATGCAAGCTCGCACAGTTGTACCACTACAGCCTCTACACGGTAACTCAGACTACACCGATCTCGATTACTACAGAGCAGCAGCGCTCTGCCGAAAGCGCGGTATACCGAGTGGTGGGAACGTGCATGAAGTGCGAAACCGCCTTGTACGTGACGATGCTGCCGTGAGCGAAGGACTTCCGCGTGTGATGGCGTCGTCGATATATCGTAAGGCGTATAAGACTGCGGCACCAGGTGAAGAGGAGATCAGTCATTGATTGGTATCGTGGCCATGGGTTCCAGGATTTGCGCGACGATGTCGACCAGGATCTGCGCGACGATGTCGACTCTAGTTTCAAGCGCTGAAGTAGTGGCAATGATACTCTACAAGATCACTTTACTCATTCGTGTTCCTTCTCACCAACTCATTCTCCAGCTCTTCCCTCTCATCAAGGGTCAAATCACTCTTCGCTTTTCCAATCTTAACGCCCAAGAACATGATGATCAAGCCCGCGCCAGAAAGCGCAGTCGCAAGCCAGAAAGCCACCTTGTAACTCCCCCTTCGTCCTCTCTCCTCCGTTTCGCTGACCGCTAGATCTGCAAACGAAAGGAAGACCGCGATACCCAAGAATAGTAACGAGTTCATGAAAGATCCCGCTAGCCCTTGACGCGCTTTTGGTAGCGACGTTGTGATAAAGATGTTGGCGACGTTGTAGGTGATGTCGATACCGAGTGTAGCGCAGATCATAGCGGGGAAGATGTAGGCCCAGTAATTGAAGTTGACAGGGAGAATGGCGAAGAGAAGCGTCGATAGAATGTACGCGGTGCCGCTGATGAGAAGGAGGATGCGGCCTGGGAGGAGGTGCAGAATCAACCCGCCAACGGTCGCTAAAATCAGTCCGCCAACGCACATGGGCGTAAACCATGCGGCGGTAAGCAGCGGACTGGCGCCGGCAACCTCTTCGATATAGAAGCTCGCATAGAAGATGAAGATTCCGAAGGTGCCGTACTGGAAGAACAGCGCAAGCGCGAGTGGCTTCATACCCTTGACACGAAATAGGTCAGGGGGTAGGAGAGGCTGTTCAGCGACCCAGCCTTCGATGTAAACGAATAAACCCAGGAAGATCCAGCCGATGACGAAGGTGACGGGTATATAAGGTGTCGCCCATCCTTGTGGTGCATGGCTTCCATCCGTGAGTGCAAAGACCACTAGGACCAAACCTGGCACTACAGTCGCTGTGCCCCACCAATCCATCTTGACCCCCTTTCCTTCCTGTTTCGCCTTCTCTTTCTCTGCTTTCGGGTTGGGAATGCAAAGGTACGACGCAACGGCCACGATAGCGAGGATGATCGATCCTATCCAGAAGAACCAGCCCCAACTCATGAATTGTGCAGCGACACCAGCGAAAAAGATGCCAGTAAAGAAGCCTACTGGCGCAAAAGCACCGTACAAGCTGAAGACGAGGTTCTTGCGCGGCCCAGGACGGTAAATAGAACCCAGCAGCATGATACCGCTAGGCAAGAATGCCGCAGGACCGAAACCCTGGAGCGCTCGACATACGATAAGCATGACATAGTTTTGTGAGAAACCAGCTATAATCGACCAGATCAAGAACCATGCCAACCCGATGTTGAAGACAATGTATCCTCCAAACATATCAGACAGCCGGCCGAAAGGCAGTAGGAAGGCTCCCGTCACCAGCGAGAAGACGGAGGCTGGCCATGTTTGCGCGTTGGATGGGATATCGAGAGCGGAGGTCAGGTCGGGGAGCAGGATGTTAAAGCCGGAGATCATGTACTCGGCTACAAACATGGAGCCTAGGAGGGCGAAGCAGAAACCTAGTTCGTGAGGGAGGGAGCGGAAGGCTGAGGGGCGTTCGCGGCCGAGTCGCTCAATGTCAGATGGGCTGTATGAGCCGCCATGTTGTGGTGGGCTTCCTTCTTCGGCCTTCTCTAATATGGGGGCTGAGTTGTTGGATGGTATCGCGTCGCTTGGGGCATGTGCGGTAGTCTCCATCGGGTCGTTGGACATGGTAGTGGTTCCCGTGATGGGCTGGTTGGTATTAGGTGCAGTGAAAGTTATCGTAAAGCCATCTAGATGAGAAGCTATGAGTCGATATGGCAGGAACTTTTAAGAGGACCCAATTCCATCATAGTCTCATTCTTTCTATATGTTGTCGTCGGACTCCGAAATGACCGCGGACATTGTTGCTATGTGTAATCGAAGACATTTACTCGGGTGCTGAGCCTCAGCATACAGCCAAAGGCAAATCCTAGCGGTGACTGTGACGTCTGAGCATAAAGCCGTCACGATGTGGACCGTCGATGCAAAGATTGAGTCTTGGCTGCTGCATCGAGCCTAGACGGATCTATCGAGGTCTGGGGCGAACGGCAAGTCAAGCGAACCATGCGCGCAATTCCCCTCCTAAAACCGTCTTTGTCAGCGTGCGGAGACATGCGATTTGCTTGCTTCATCCTCGGGCTGCGCACTCGGTCAACATCGGTTTCTGTAGCTGCAGTCCGACAGGTGTGACGAAATCCTGCATCCACATCAGTCTTGAGGGCGTTAGTAACCCAGTGAACCCGACCCTTCAACCGCCACAAGCAACGCGAAAGATCTCCACCCCACCAAACCTCAAGCACCTCAATACAGTCAATCGTCTACACATCTCGCATGGCGCCCATCCAATGAGCGTGACGCCCTTCAATCTTCCGACCAAAGCGTGCCACAATTGCCGGAAGCGACGATGGAGGTGCGACCGGTCGCTGCCAAGCTGCCAGAAATGTTTATCCGCCGGAACGGAATGTTTGGGTTATGGCAAGTTGTTTGTGTGGAATCGCGGGGTTGCGAGCCGGGGCAAGATGATGGGGAAGGGGTATGAGGAGAAGATGGAGCACGATGCTGGTGGTGCTGCAGCTGCGACGGAAGGGGCAGCCAAGACTCACGACGTACCGCCGAGGTTGGTGTGGGAGCACGAGGGCTCATCGCAACAACACCAAGTACCGGAGACCGAATATGAAATCGTGCCCGCAGGATCGGTACCGGAATTTGCCCGCATGTCCGCGCAGGAACAAGATCAGACCATGGCGATGACTGCTGGCGTGCACCGACAGATGACAGACCCTTTGGTTAATGATCTCGATCGCAACTCTCGATACTACCTCTACCACTTCGCAACACAGCTGTGCGAGGTCATGGTTGTGTACGATGAGCCTGGACAGAATCCCATTCGCGACCTCATCCCCGCGACCTCTGCCTACCCGCTGCTCTTGCAGATCATTGTCGCAAACTCGGCGTTTCACGTCTTCAATATCACGCGCAACCCCATGGGCCAGTCAGCTTACCAAGGCGAGCGGAGCCCGACCGTTATGGCTTATTACCAAGCTGTGAGTCGGTTTGGAGGTCCGTTGAAGTCATCTTACAGAGACGCACTCGTGGCGAAACAGCAAGCGCTCTCCTTACTTGCAAAGAGTGTGACTTGCGTGAACACCTCGAATATTGACCTCATATTGATCACTATCCTGCTGTTTGTCAACTATGCTCTGGTAGAGTCGGGCAGAGATAAGTGGAAAGTGCACATGGACGGTGCGCTGAAGCTCATCAAACTGCTGGGTGAGCCGGAGTATATACAACGGCCGATGAGTAGGCTTCGCCAGACGATTCTTTCAGACTTTCTTGTATTCCATATCCTCGGATCGACTTTCAGCTTCACGACGCTTCCCGCATTGATCCCAGAGACCATCGAGTTGGACCCGATTCTTCGTTACGCGGAAACAAATAACTACCTCTCTTGTCCTGGGCCGTTGTTGCGTGTAATGCTCGAATCCTTCGCCTTGCCCGATAGTCATGGGTCGCCTTCTGAGACCACCACGCCCATTTATCTCCAAGAGCAGGTGGGCGTACTTCTGCAGCGCGCGCTCGACTTCGATCCTATCGCATGGTCTTTTGAGTTCGAGCGTGCATCGCCATTCGACGATATACAGAAACGGATTCGAATAGCGTCGGCACATCGATCAGCAGTCTGCATCTATCTCGCTCGCGTACTACCTTCCACAAACCCTCTTCTCGACCCAGCAAGTGGCACAGCCCTCGTCAGCCTCACCGCTCTCGCCGATGACGTCGTCAATCATATTTCGCATCTTGAGCCTGGAGATGCACTCTTCAAATCAATCTGTTGGCCATTATTCCTTGCTGGTGCCGAGTCGGAGGACCCTAGTCAGCGCGAGTGGATCATGAACACACTGGATGAACTTTATGGTCAGATGTTCTGGGGCTATCTTCACACGTCCAAGCGCGTGTTGGAGGCTATTTGGCGTTTCAAGGACTCAGCTGGACCTGGTGCCGGCAACTGTTGGGTGGAAGAGGTTAAAGATCTGGGCAATGACATCTTGATCGCTTGAGTACGTGCAGCGGCCAAAGACAGAGTATGAAGGTGCGAAACAACAAAATTGAACGTTCGAACGGGGATCTATATGCCCGCAACGGATTACCAGCATGCAGGCGGAACGTTACCTGGGTGGTAGTTATACTACATTGCAGACCCAGCTCCTTGGGTGTACCTTCCGTGACACTCACATCCCACGCATCGGTCGGACCTCCATTGCGAAAAAGTAATCTACTGCTGCAATTCCACAGACCATTCCTAATCAAGATCGATGGGTGCGATGGCAGGCACCACCTAGTCTAGTCTGGTCGATCCCCGGGTGGTCGGTAGCGGGGTATCCGTCACGGGTACCTCAAGCTGCGTGCACCGTGTTATACAAGCACTTGGCTTCTCGAAACATGCAATGCGCATCGCCCAGGTTGTCTTACCACCTTTTTCGAGTTCTGGGTCGCATATTCGCGTTACTTCAAAGCCCAATTTTGTGCTTCGAGCTGCTCCGACGCCAAGACCTTCAAAGTACTGCTCTCGTGCGAAACTCCATCATGCGCACATGGCGTGCCATAGGAAATCAACTCGGATGGGTCGTATATGCGCTCTGCATGGTACATTCGACCCGCTTCTCTTTCGCCAATCAGTTATCAGCACTTCTAGATGCGCACCAGCTTGATGGAAAGCAGGTACCGTTGCTCGCTCAGAGGTAAGACCACATGGATCTTCTTTTTGAGAATAGGCGCAGCCTCCGCCTTTCGCGGCTTACCCTGTGTATGCTCGCTCTTGCAAGTACATTAGCGCATGCGGGTGTTGCCATTCTCGGACTTCGACGGAGGGTACTTGCAAGCCCCGCCCATCTTGGCTTACTATTCAAACGTTGTTCATAGCCTGAACATCGTCTGGAATATTGTTTTGTATCATCGCTTTCGCGTAGCCTCAAGGTGTACGGCTTCTAAAGTCCGCATTCGCCATGCTTTCCACACCCTTCCTCCATCTGCTCCTTCCCAGCCTCATGTTCATTACTAAAGCATCTGCGCAAAGCAACAGCAACGACGTATTCGATCCCAAGGGGCGCACGAAACTCGCGCTTGAAGCTCTACAATTGTGGTATAACACAACTACCGGCCTATGGGAGTCGACTGGGTGGTGGAATGGTGCGAATATCATGACAATGATTGGCGACTACGCGAAATCAGATACTGAAGACGAAGAATTGCAGGACCTGGCAAGCAATGTCTTTGCGACTGCGTTGCTAAAGGCGCCGATCAAAAATCCAGACGCGAGTATTGATGAGCTATGTGCTTATAGCACAACGCCAACTGTCGGCAACACGACTTGCCATCAGACTGGGTACACGAAGATACTCGATCCGGATACCAACGAGCCTCACACATTCTATCCGCTTGGCTGGTACGATAATGGGGGGTCCTATCCCACCAGGCCAGATCCTCATGACTGGCTGGACGGCTACTACGACGATGATCTTTGGTGGGCGTTAGCCTGGATCAATGCATACGACGTCACCGCGGATACCGCTTATCTCACCCTCGCGGAAGGCATATTCCTCGCTGTATCGCGCACCTGGGGTACTTACTGCTCTTATGGCGGTATCTACTGGAATTGGGAAAGGGACTACGTAAACGCGATCGCTAATGAGCTCTTCTTCAGCACAGCTGCGCATCTGGCCAACCGCGTCCACGACGATAAAAAGAAGACCCTGTATTTGTATTGGGCGGAGAAAAGTCTGAATTGGTTCGTTGGAAGTGGTATGATCAACGAGCATGGTACAATCAACGATGGACTGACGGAGGATTGTGCCAACAACAACAAGACTGTTTGGTCATACAACCAGGGTGTAATCTTGGGAGGTTTTGTCGAACTTTACCAAGCTTCAAGCTCACCCCACTCCGCATACCTCGTTCTCGCATCGGAAATCGCGAATGCGGCACTTGTCGCGCTTTCGGACGAAAATGGCGTTCTACACGACGAATGCGAGCCGAACTGTGGTGCCGATGGCGCCCAGTTCAAGGGCATTTTCATGCGTAATCTGGTCAAACTTCATACTGTGGCACCGGAAAAGGTGTTCGCAAACGCTATCCACGTGAATGCGGCGTCTATTTGGGAACGGGATAGAGCGGTGACGGTTGACGGTTTACCTGTATTCAGCGTGAACTGGCGAGGGCCATGGGTCACTCCGGCGAATGCAAGCACGCATAGCTCGGCGATGGATGCACTTGTCGCTGATAGTCGTCGACTGAAGATCCAGGGTGAAGAACGTAGTGGAAGAAAGCGACTTATATAATTCATCTTCATTGCTAGCGCGATACTATGTTTTTGCGCGGACTGACCCATCGCTTTCAGCGCATGGCCATACATCTAAGTCCAGCTCCACTACTGCGAAACGTCCTCGATCTTGATGGCGCCCGTACCGTTCAAGAAATCCATCTTTCCAACATCAACGCCCTTCATCCTCAGTATGTCATACGCAGTCACGATGTGGAACCTACAAACATCAGCAAAACCTCATCACGAGCCTGAACCCTCAAGCGAATCTTCACTTACCACATGTTCGGATGCGCAAACTTTGTGACATAGTCCAGCGCCGGCAGCCTCATCTGCTTGACACCGCCAAACTTGACGACAACCTCGTCATCATGCTTACCCTCGAAGTCCTTCTCCGAGAAGCCCTCAAGATACTTGATAGTCTTCTCTACACGAGCTAGTAGCTCGGGGAAGGTCTGCTCCTCGTCGGGTAGAGTCATGCCTTCCAAGGCAGGGTTCACGCGAGAAGGAATGAACTTGGCGGCGTCGGTGAAACGGTAGACTTGGTAGCGGAAGTCCTTCATGTCCGGGTGGATAGATGCAGTGAGGAAGTCGTTGGGGTCGGTGGCTTTGGCGTGCTCGTAGCCTTTGTTGATGAAGAAGTGTGCGTTCTTGAGGCCCGTGATGACGGGAGCGATGGCGACCTTGTGGAATGAGAGAGCCATGTTGGGTGGTAGTTTGGAAATTGAAGGAAGTGCTGGAAGCGTGAGGACAATGGCAGGTTCAGTTTCTTGTTGATGAAGTTGATTGATGCTAGTAGTTGCCCTGGCGGGGTAGTCGACTATTTATGTTCCACTTCTATCTATCTCGCACCTTCTCTCAGTATAGTGAACATCAAGCTCACTACGCTCCACTTGGCATCAGCACTCCACCGTTCATCCCAAACCGGACCCGATTCTATTCAGATGGTTACACGACTGGCGGTGATTACGGCCTGGATTACAAAGCGGGTGGGTTGCAATCTAGTAAAGCCCCGTGATTGACCAATCAGATCATGACGCGATTGACCGGACCCACTTTCGCGCCGTCGGCCGCGAGCCATCAACACGCGAGATGCACGGCTACGGTGAGACTACACGCGACGCAGGGCCACTATAATCGATATGCGCCCTTTTCTTGGGTTATTGCCTTGGTTCAGACATATGAGTGTGCTGACAAAAGTCGCAGAGTTCCGCGCGGTTTAGGCCTTTGGATGCCTGACATCGATCGCATCAGACCTCTCTGCGTGAGGAAAGTGCGCCTCGCTTTCCTTGTGCGACAACCCTACGGACGAACACTCGTGCGCTTTCTTCGTGAAGCGCCAAATTCACCTGTCTCTCGGTGCAGCATGTTCTAAACATCCAGATCAGCCTAAGCAGTCGTCACTACCAATGTAAAATGGGGATCACGCGTGCCAGCAACGAGGCTGCGATGAGATAGGGCGCATATAACAATCAGGTCGATATTTCTCGCAGTACACGTGAAGAAATGACTGACCGTACCCTGATCAGGTCAACTGCTAAGCCAGTATTGGACCAAGCCTGACGAGCGTCACAGGTAAAGTCGGCGATCTTGTTCCAGTGAGTCAGCCGGAAGGACGAAGATTTCTGATCTTAGAGCAATATACACATACCAGTTGGTTGTCATTAATCCTACATCTTACAACCACCAAGTCAACTTGCGATCCGCGTAATGATGGGCGCTTGCTCAAAGTGCAATCTGTTTCAAGCGAGCAGGGCCCATGACCCATGAGTATCGGTCAATGTTTTGCATGATCAGCCAACACGGATGATGGATAGTCGAACGTTTTACAATGAACATCCGCAAATTGCTTGTTCAAAGGCAAGTCGATCCTTTGTTTTCTATCTACTAAACATGCCACACAATTGTATCCTGCTTGCTTAGCAGTTTGGGTCGATCGGCACCGACATATAATGATCCTGTGCCGGTACTGAATGTAAGCCACCACACCCAGAGCTTCACTTTACCGGCATTGTTTCATCTTCACATCAAGCTCGTTTCTTGGTACTCGTTGCAGACAACGCCCCAGTCCGATCGACATGCCACCCAAGAAAGGCGGCAGCAAAGCCCCAGCAGGCAAACAGCTTAACGACGTGACGAAGTCCGAGTTGCTTGACGAGATTAGAGCACCCAAATTCACCGGGAACAAGTGCATGAGATGCGACGAGTTCAACCATGGTCATATCAACGAATGCAACGCCAACGCCAATTCCAAGCACTGGTCGAAGGGTCTTGGTAACTTCGCGGACAAGCAGGCTGTGGAGAAGTTGTTTCAGACCGAACGTGCCAAGCTCATTGCGGACGGAACATACACTCCTGTCAAGCAAGTAAGCAAGCCTGTCGCGCAGAATCAACCCAAACCCGACAATAAGATGAAAAGCGAACCTCAGAATGTTGAGTCTACTATTCCGGAAGACCCCGCATCCAGCAGCGCACTGAACGAAAAGCCCGCGACGCCCGTCAAGAAGAGAACGCCTATCGAGACTGAGAATGTTGGCAAGCTTATTTACACAAAAGACGAGACAAAAGCCGAGAATGTCCAGGCTGATATACCCAAAGATGGCCTAGCGAACGTCGCAACACAGCACGAAGGTCCAGAACCGGCGGAAGGCGAGTTCAAAGTGATCACAAATTATGTGCAAGTGCGCAAGGTACCTTCTCGACTCTTTACATATGCCTTGACCTTCTATAGGCCAAGTCGCGACCCAAAGAAGCCCAACGCCCGCGTAGAGCTCAACAAGCGGCAAGAGATTGGACGTGTATTCGATGCGATGATCGAGGAAGATGTGTTGGAACTGACCAAGAACCGGAAGACATGGGCAACCGACTACAAGAGTCTTTGGTGCGACACTGCTCTCGAGGGTTCTCACGGAGATCAGGAAGAGTGGGATACGGCAACTTTTGACTGCAAACTCCTTGATGGTCGAACATATGCAGACATCTACGCAACTGTGAGGAAAGGTGTAGTCTTGGGCGATATCGACGGCGTCCTTCGTAAGGAACACATCACCAAAAGCGCCGACTACATTCGGGCTCTGAATGCTCATGTTGCGAAATGTGTCCGCAAGTACAACGAAGAGGAGGACCGATCGATTACTCAGCTTGGCGCGAACAAGTTCTACCTTGATCGAGGTTTCACCGAAATGGTCGATAAGAACTCCAACAGCCTGGGCTTGCGCGCAGTCCGCGGGTACTACATGTCGATAAGGCCTGGAGCGCTAGGTCCTGTGCTCAATATCAATGCAGCGACAACGGCCTTTTTACCTCCAATACTGGTCTCTGACTTGTTGGCTACATCGCTCAGCCAAAATACTGTTGAGAAGATGTTGAGGGGCAAGCGCGTCAGGCTAATCTACCGACGACAAGAGTTCCAAGAGACCAAGGACGCTGGATTCTCCATGAACGACGACCTTCCGCGCACAAAGGTCTTTCAACAGTTTGGTTTACCTGCATCTGAGCAGAGGTTCTTCACAGTTCTTGCTAACGAGCAAGGCGCCAAGGTCGACGTCAGCCCAACAGATAAGGGTACCTCCGTTATCGAATACTTCAACGGTGAGGAAATCTCAGACTCTCCATTTTATATTACGCTAACATCTGTAGAAATGAAAGCAGAAATGCTAGGTAGCTTGTCACCTGCTCAACTTCTATGCGTCAATGTCGGCAAGCGCGTTCAATCATCTAGATCGAAAGATGCAGGCAAACTAACATTTATGCGTCAGCAGACCTTGGACGGCGCTCAGTGGATCCCTGCTTGTTTACTCGAGATCATGCCTTTTCAGCCAATGACAGGGCAGATGAACCCAAAGCATACTGCTGAGATGATGAGGCATGCTTTGCACTTACCCGCGGAGAACGCAGCTCTGATTGATCAAGAGGGCCTCCGGATCCTTGGTCTCAAAGATCAAATCGAGGATCAAGAAGACACGACTAGCAAGAAGTATCTCGTAAGTTCAAATGGCGCAGAAGCTTTGGATCGCTAACTTACAGTTCGCCAGGACCAAGGCTTTCAGCTCGACAACAAATTGATATCATTGGCCGCCAGGTCTTTGGAACTTCCCCGTCTGTCGTACGAGAAGCGCGGTGACCCCGACGTCGAACACACCGTCAGTACACAGTCTCATACAAAATTCCAGCCACTTATTCACGTCGACCGGTCAGCTTGGAATCTTCAAGGCGCGGCATTCATTAAGCCTGGAACGCTGAAAAACCTTCACGTCGTCGGGCTGCCGGGATGTCGTCAAGAACACAAATTGGCTATTGTCAAAAAGGATTTCACTGAGCAATTGTGTGCTCACCATGTTCACACCACGTCTGGAGACCATGCTAACCAGTTGGGGCAATACAAAGGAATTGAAGAAGATCTCAAATCCTGGTTCACCATGTGCCAGCGGAATGACTGCAACCTTGTCTTATTGGCCGAGAAAGACTTCGACAAATACGCAAAGATCAAACGGACTGGCGATTTTGAAGGGTACCACACCATCTGCGCTATCGGCAGCAAAATCCAAGATGACAGGAACAACGATCATAACAAGACCGGCAATCGTTGGCAGCATCTCTCCAACTTAGCCCTCAAAGTCAATTTGAAGTTGGGTGGGGACAATCACTGGCTTGACAACGAGATGTTGGATAAGCTACTAGGTGAAGAGGAATCCAGACGAAGCACCATGATCTTAGGATCAGATGTCACCCATCCCGGCAACGGCTCGAAGATTGGTACACCCAGTATCGCCGCCGTTGTGGGTACTGTTGATGCTCAGTTCATGAGCTACCGCGGTTCGATGAGACTTCAAGCTGGTGGCCAAGAACAGATTGATGAGGCGAATCTCCGCAGTATGGTCAAAGAACGGCTTGAGACTTGGAAGTCGTGTAACGATGACAAGCTTCCGACCAGGATCTTGTTCTATCGCGACGGTGTCTCTGAGTCGCAGTTTTCCAACGTGGAGAAGTTCGAGATCCCGCAGATCAGAGAGGCGTATCTTGAGGCTGGAGGCAATGCTAAAGACCTCAGTGTATGCTTTTTCGTTGTCAGCAAACGTCACCATACACGATTCTACGCTGCCACTAAGAACGAAACATACCAGTCTCGAGAGAAGACCCAGGGCGTGTTCCGACACTTTCAAAACGGCAACGTCAAAGCTGGCTTACTTGTAGACAGTGTGGTCACAGCGCCTAAGCCCCTGAACTTCTTCTTGCAATCTCACACTGCGATCAAAGGCACCGCACGTTCAGCCCACTACTACGTACTCCAGAACGACACGGACATCGGGACCGCGAACCTGCAGAAGTTGACGATGATGCTATGCTACACCTTTGGTCGATCGACGACCGGTGTCTCGTACGCAACCCCGGCATACGCCGCGGATAGGTTATGCGACCGCGGTAGATCTTACATTCGTCACTGGGCAGAGGATGAATTTGCCGATCCTATCTTTGAGTACGACACGTATCATGACGGAAACGGAAAAGAACGCAAGCCCACCGACGTCGAGATCTTATCCGAGAAACGAGCGATGGTTGACAGGCTCTTGCACTCTCCCGAGGTCTGGGGCAAGAATTACCACGACAACCCAAATGACAACAGTAAGCCGCTCAGGCTGAACCCATGGCACCCAAACCTTGACCAAGGTATGTTCTGGATGTAAGAGGAGATTCGGATCGTGCGGTGAGAGGCTATGGGACTATGGATTCCCGATACGTATGGTGTCTTCCTTTTCTTGGCTTGATCTCCTTTGTAGCTGTATGCGTTGGTGTTTATGGGTTTCCTGTTGCTCTGGTGGTTCTTTCCCCATGTTTTCGTGCGTTGCGTCTTGTGTTTTCGTCCTTCGGTGTTCCTTGTCATCTTCCCGTTGTCGTGTGCTCTTTTTGCTTTACTTAGACTTCGATTCGTACTCTCATTCAATAGATTTGTCACTCCGCTCAAGTATCTTCAAACTTGCGTACTATGCAGATGCTGGTGCCTCGGGTTTCTTGTATCGCGTCGCGACGCGACCGGATCGTTGCGATGATGGAAAGTAGGAGCGCTCGCGCGTTGGCTCATCCCACGTTCGCACGAACGGGAAGTTGACGCGTCGACCCGAGATCGGCAAGCCATAGCTCCCACGCTACATCGTCGCCGTCATCATCAACCTTATAGCCGAATTAGAGATAAGTTTGCCGAAGCAATGGACAAGATGGCTGATCCCTGGTCTCCTTCAATATCCGACGAATTTGTCGTCCTCCCCAAAGGCCCATATACACCCGCATCGCATCACGACCCGTCGCATCGTCTTGCCCTACCACACGGATCAAAATGACGGACACGAAGACTCCCCACGATCTGAACTGCCTTACCATCGGCGAACTCGAGAAGCTTGCCGCAGAGCGCATGGACAAGCAGACACGCGACTACTACAATGAGGGTGCAGACTCTGGATCGACGCTGCGCGAGAACATTGACGCATACCAGAAGTATCGCATCCGTCCACGTGTGCTTCGCGACATCTCCTCCATCGATACGACCGTAAACGTTTTCGGACACAAGAACAGCATACCCCTCGGCGTCGCACCAACCGCTATGCAATGTCTCGCACACGACGACGGTGAACTGGCGACCGCACGTGCATGCGCCAACAAGGACATCGTGATGGGCCTGAGCAGCTTCAGCACAACCAGCCTTGAAGACGTGAAAGGCGCATTGGGCAACCATCCCGGAGCACTACAACTCTACCTCTTCGAAGAGCGCACCCAAAGCCAGAAGCTCATCCAACGCGCCAAGAAAGCCGGCTACAAAGCTGTCATGCTCACGGTCGATACTCCAGTCCTCGGACGCCGGAACTTGGAGATAAGGAACCAGTTCAAGCTGCCGAAACACCTCAAAGTAGCAAACTTCAACCGCGATGAGAAACACGACGAGGGTGTGAAGGTCGAAGAGAAAATCGCCTCACCATCCACGGAAGCGAACGAGTCGCGCAAGAGGAGCGAGACACCCAGTGCCACCGACGGCAATAAGAGACAGCCACCACAAGGACCGATAAGCTTTCACACGCACGCGCCAAACCCGACCTTATGCTGGGAACGCGACATAGCCTGGCTGAAAGAACAATGTTACCCTGAGATGGAAGTCTGGGTAAAAGGCGTTGCGACGGGCGAAGACGCACTCCTAGCCTGCCACCACGGCGTCGACGGTATCGTGGTGTCAAACCATGGTGGGCGGCAACTTAATGGCGCATTGGCTACCATCGATGCGTTGCCCGAAGTCGTTGCTGCTGTACATTCACAAACCGGGAAGAAGATTCCTGTGCATGTAGACGGAGGAATCAGACACGGGACGGATGTGTTCAAAGCACTCGCGCTGGGTGCGGACTTTGTCTGGGTTGGTAGGCCGATACTTTGGGGATTGGCATACAAAGGGCAAGAAGGTGTTGAATTGGCGCTGAGGTTGCTGAGCGATGAATTCAAGTTGTGTATGGGACTTGCGGGTGTGACAAAGGTTGAAGACATTGGACCAGAGTACTTGGTCAAGATGGATCGAAGTGGATTTGTGAGTCGTCTTTAGAGATTGTGAGCATACATTGCAGGGTAACTCTGGATCTATGTACTATTGAGATGACTTTTGTATATACAAACGGGCTCGGATATGTTACGATACCTACGCCGCCTGTCTCCTGCTCTCGATAAAGTCCACGTAGTCGAAGAAACTCTTCTTGTACCTTCGCACTTGTGTCGTGCGGTTCACAGTCTGGATACCAAACTGCTGGTCGTAGTCGCCAAACTCCCAGTTGTCGGCCCACGACCAAGCAAACGCGCCGATGAAATTGACACCGTCTTCCCAGATCGCCTTCAGGCCTTCGTTCAGATACGTCTGGTAGTACCAGCTCCTTGGGCTGTCGAACTCCTGGTCTGCTTGCTCTTTTTGCGCCTCGGCGAAGACAGGAAAGCCGAATTCAGTGACGGCCACTGGAGAACGCCATGTGTTCCAAAGATAGTTTAGGTATGTGCGGAAATAGCTGGGTGTCAGGTAGACATATGATTGACTGCGGTATCCGATGTCCCAGCCAGTGGTGGTAAGGGTGCTCTGAGTTACACAGTAAGGTCGGAGGGGATGAGTGATGTTGGCAGCGCAGTCAGCGATGGTGTCATTTGGTGGTGGACTGACTACTGTGGCAGTGTACGGTTGGATCGAGAAGAAGTCCGCAGTACCGTTGATGTATTGTAGATCTTCTTGGCTCAATGGTACGTAGTCGTCAACACTACTCTTGAATGATTCCGGGTAGTCTGTTCCGAGGAAGATAGGGTTGGCAAAGGTAGCTAGCTGGAAGGAGTTGAAGTGGTTGGCAGCGTCGACGTCAGCGGGGTCATCCGGGTTGCGTGGGACGCCAAAGTTGTCGTTGAATGTGAGCGACATCTTTCCAGTTCCGCCAATGTCATCGTGGTAGAAGTGGTAGAGTCTCGCATGAGCTTTGATGACAGCATCAATAGACTTTCCGTTCCGCGCACCCAGGAGAGGCTCATTGAAGGTCCACCAGATTGGAACACGGTCAGCAAAATGTGTCATGACAATCTTCCCGTATTCGACGAAAGCATCCTCCCACGACACATTCTTGTAGCTGCATTGGAAACAAGAGTCCAGGTAGCCAATACCTCCAGTTCCGGGCTTGATAAAGACATCGCTGATGTTGTTGAAATACTGGAAAGGAGAGTCGTTGTGGTAAAGCATAACAGCGGGATGCATGCCTTTTTTCAGGACGAAGTTGATAAGATCGTCGTAGTGCGAGAGACCTTGCTTGTTAACTGGTGTGCCTGGTAAGATGAACGGCAGAATTCGAGTCCAAGGAATGGAGAATCTGTAATACTTGATGCCCATGGCAGCAATTCGTTCAATGTCTTGCTTGTACAAGTAGTAGTGTTCGTTCGCGATCCAGTTCGGCGCTTGGCCCGGGTTGTTCAAGGCAGCAACGTCGTTGTGAACGGGTGTCCGTCCCTCATCTGCGACGGCTCCCTCGATTTGGACAGCTGATGCCGCCACGCCAAGCATGAAGTCTGCAGGGAAGGAGTAGCATTGCTGGGGTACCAGTGGCTCAGGTGGTGGCAGAATGAGCTCGCTGGTCGGTACTGGCGTCGGTTCAACTGTTGTAGAGTACATCCCGGTCGTGAAGTTGACCCATGGCACGGTCGTCCAGAGAGCTGTCCAGGATGCGTTTCCGTATGGATTCCCCAAGTCGGTCGGTGATGCGGTGACATTTGAGTTCCAGTTGCCCCATTGTGTTGTCGTCAGATTTGGCACCAAGCTACTGAGCGACGCGTACGGTGGTGCATAGGTAGTAGTGGTAGTGGGAGCTGGGGCAGATGTTGCTGTACGAACAGTCTCGGTCTGTGTGAAGCTGAACTCTCTGAAGGTATACGAGGGCAGTGCAGTCGCATATGTTTGATTTGCCGAGCATTGCGGTCGCGAGACAGGCCCTTCAGCAGGGACGTAGACTTGCTGGGCGAGAGCCACAGCGCCATACGCAAGAAGTGCTTGAGGCTTCATGATGATGGCCAAGGAACGCTTGATACATCTTGGTATTCTCTGCGGAGCTCTTTATACCTCTGTGGCTCTTCAATCGGACCGTGGGGCTGATTCTGACGGTGGTACTCATCGTCATCGGCATGTACAATCGCTTGTCGCTTCGCAAAACCTCGCAGCCCTAGTCCCGTCGTGAATTAATACGAAGGGCGTGGTGCGGCCTTGATCCCTTTCCGGGGTTTGGCGGATTGAATTCCTCGGTCGAGTTCGGTCGGGCCCAATTTCGGCAGTGCCTGGGTGCTTTGCGGGGGGCTTGCGGGGTCGAGCTTGTTGTGATGACGAGCGGGATGCAACGTCTAAGCTCCAACGTTGCTTTTCATGAATTGACCAGGCTCATGGTCCTAGCAAGTCTCGGGGTTTCTTAGTGGTCGTTCACGTCGTTGCTTCGCTGTCCTTACTCAAACAAGGTTAGCATGTCCTCCGCCGCGCAGACTTCCAGGGTTCAAAGGTTTCCTGTTTGTGCCCGCAACAACGCGTGTTCAACCCTCTCGGTCTATCATTGCGCGACACCGCCAACCGACAACCGAAACTTCGCGCATGCCTGATTGTATGAATCGAGTGCCCATAGCAATGTTTACTCAGTCTCCACCACAATGGTGGATGCCAAGACAAGGGACGGTCTGAGCCAGGTGTATCGATCAGACTAGCTATCACATTCGCTCATGCAGTATCCTGCTCCTTCGATATGCAATTACCAGGCAGCTTGACTTCTAGCTGCTCAATCTGCGCAACATCTCGATATTAAGATGGGCTCATGTCAAGGACGTGTCTCGTGTTCGACTTCATTCGACAACCCACCCTCAGAACCGAGTTCTTGAGAGATCAAGAAGAGGGCCTAAAGTTGTGAGCTATATGTGGACATGGAAACCTGTAGCAGGTCTCTGTACAATGCATCAACTTTCTGCGACTTGACCTGTAATGGACAATCTTGGCTTGTCTGAACGCCTGGTTCCTGACAAGAGAATGCAGCTCGCGCTTTCAGGGTGCCATGCTGGTCCGTTGACTGAAGAAATTATTGCTAGCTGGCAGATTGCAGTATTTGTTGTTTCGGTCAGGCTTCTGTTGACACCAGACAAAGCAGAGTCTGAGTGTTTGCAGCTCCTTTCGCTTCAAAGCATGGCTGATTTCGTGGTTTTTGAACAGATTATGCTCGCTGCCGCGACAAGTCCACAAACGGACAGGCACGCGCAGATACCATGAGTCGCATAGGCGTGAACACAGGATAGCGTAAGTGTAAAGTTGGAGGTTTGAGCAGTCTTGGTGTTGGTGTTGGTCTCGAGAAGCAGAAGATGACGCTAGCGGGGTCCGTGCGCCCACACGAATTTCGTCGTTGCCAACCCACTTGCCGAACTTCACGACGCTCACGACAACTCCAGCGACGACGCACCCGAAACCCGCCCAAATCGAATATCCCCCCGATAATCTACCAAAATGTCTGGAAAGCGCGGGTACGTAGTCCTCAGCGACATTTTGGGCAGTCTGAGGCTGTCATGCAGAGGAATGCTGGCTAACGAGTGTGCAGTCGAGGTTCTACCTCCGGTAACAAGCTCAAGATGACTCTTGGTCTGCCAGTGTACGTTTGACCCCGATGCGATCGCTCCGCCGAAAACCTCTCCGTTCGCGAACACGCATACAAGGCACACAGGGAATGCAGGCTAATAGAAGCACAGCGGCGCCGTCATGAACTGCTGCGACAACTCCGGTGCCCGCAACCTGTACATCATCTCCGTCAAGGGTATCGGTGCGCGTCTCAACCGCCTGCCCGCTGGTGGTGCCGGTGACATGGTCATGGCGACCGTCAAGAAGGGAAAGCCCGAGCTGAGGAAGAAGGTCATGCCTGCCGTCATTGTCCGCCAGAGCAAGCCATGGAGGCGAGCAGACGGTATCTACCTGTACTTCGAGGACAACGCCGGTGTCATTGTCAACCCCAAGGGTGAGATGAAGGGCTCCGCCATCACTGGACCCGTCGCAAAGGAGGCCGCTGAGCTGTGGCCGGTACGTGTGCACCCGCCACCAAAATAATCAACACTAACAACTCCCAGCGTATCGCCTCCAACTCCGGTGTCGTCATGTGAGGTGTCTCTTTTCCTGCTTTCGATCACATTCATGGGTTTACGGGCACGGCGAAAATGCATTTACGGGGTGAAGGATTTGGGAGACGACATTGCAACCACGATTAGCAATGGGACGACCTTCACAATACCAGTCAAATGAACATTACGACCAAAACCACACTTTGTGTTCCTCATTGCAGTGACGGATGAATGATATGCTGGCAGTGCGCCAACAGGACCAACAGCACAAGGAGCGCGTTGAGGAAACGCTTTTGCGATGGTCGGACTCAATTGATTGATCTGACATGAAGACAGGAATTATGTACTAAACCCACGAACATCTAGACCCTAGGCTCATCGGCCGAGCAAGAGCTTCTATCGCACGCCAGCATCTGGAAGTCGGCCTCCTCAACAACGTCCTGCGCCCATCGCATCTGTATCATACTTCTCGCCTCAACCTCACGCTTCCTCTGCCCACCCACAAACTTCAAGTTCTCGTTTCCAACAACACCCGTCGTGACAACACCAGTGCTCGGCGCACCGATTCCTTGCACCTGGCCATTGCCGCCCTGCATGACGTTCGCATAGCTCGACGACATGGTCTGTACTCCAGAGACGAAGTCCTGACCGTCAAACTCGCAATGTCCTCCCGCAGGTGTGTTGTCCACTGTCTGCAATGTGTTGACTTGATCAGCGCTCAAACCTGCATCAGCACCAAGCTGCTCATAGGCTGTAACAGCCTGTGGAATGCTACCCTGAAGCAACTGGAGCTCACTCTGTGTAGATTGGAAGTGGATCCTTGTCTGAGACATGACTGTGGCAGCGTTCTGGAAAGCGACTTGTGGCGGCATGCCACCGCAGTTAAGCTCGACAGCCGAGTTCGCGTAGTTTTGCATCTGTGCTGGGATGAAAAAGCCGGACATCATCAGCGACCCGCCCGAAACACCTGTGAAGACGATGTTGGACATGTTGACTGCAACCCGTTGCGGCAGTTCGGTCTGGATGAAGTCGTTGACGGCCTGAGCGTGTGCTACGCCATCTGTACGTTGAAGACCCGAGCCTCCTCCCCAGAACAGATTCTTGTCGGGTGCCAGTAGCGCAACACCCATGGTGTTGGCCTGAACAGCTTGGTTCGGCATGTCGAAGAAACTCTGTCCACCGTCGCCGTGGAGCAACACGTTCGCGCCCAGGGTGCCGTTCGCCGATGTAGCTGCCGCACCGGGGACGCCCGAAGCTGGAAGGAATTGATCTGCCGGTGCGGAGATCTTGAATCGAATAGGCAGGTTGTTGACCATGACCGTGTCATCCAGTATCATAGAGCCATCGGTGGCGGTAGAGATTCCCTGGGGCACCTGAGCCGCTTTCTGAAAGGCTGTCGCTTGTTGTCCATTGCCGTTACCACCGCGGTTGCGTTGTGGTAGCGCCGAAGTGAGGGAAAGCAGCGAGAGAGTGATGAGTCCGTACATGATGGCAAAAACGATAAGCTCAATAGATGGAAATAGAAATTAGGTTATTGAAATGATGGACCGGCCAGGAAGAAGAATCGAAAGAAGGGTGGCAGACGAGAGTTACCGCACGGCAGTATAGCGGGAAGAGAAGAAAGGAAAGAAGTGTGGGGGATTCCCATACATCTATACTGCATGAACGGCATGCTACAAATCACGGAAAGGCCTCGAGCCTGCGAAACACAGTTTCTTTCACTCCTAAACGCGTACGAGTATAGCCAAGCCTACAGGTCAGAGCTTCGCCTTGTCTCTCTTGAGCTTGACATAACCGATTTCCACCACTGAGCGGCGTGTTCTGGACGAGGCTCATCGAAGTCGTGTTTGATGCGCGGATCTTGCAGCAGCTGTGGTTTGAGCTTGGAGGCCTTGGTGTTTCGGGCCGGGGCTTGGCGTACGATTTCAGGTCGCAAGGGTTTGCAGAGCTACCTGGAGCGCGCCGAGCGTACGAGTACTGCTATTCATAATTACATCTAGCTTAAGGGGCATTGTTGGAGATGTTGCGATGTTGATCGTCGTGAGCGGCAGAAGGAGTATGTCGGTGTGGAGGGTCCGTGCGTTGGACTGAGGCCGCCATCATCTGCAGGCATGATTTTCCCGTCATTCACACCTTCACGTACTTGAGATGCTTCCTTCTGATCGCTTCTCATGACTTCTGAATCTATCTCTAGCAAGAGAATAAAGATACAGACATTTTGTCTCTGCAGTTGTCATTATAACCAGAACTGGAAGAAGCTTGGGTACAAACAAACATCAGGACTTCATGTTCCTCACAATCGACGCGCTGTTGTGTGAGCAAAAAGAATCAACTTAACAACTTCGTCGAATGCAAAGGGAGGCAAAAAGAAGATCACTGAATGCCACCTGGCCGAATCGCTATGATACTGTTAGTAATGGAATTTGAACCAAGCGCGGTTCAAACTTACAACGACCGATCTTCGCATATCGTAGCATGTACAAGTGCGACGCTTTACCACTTAGCCAAGGAGGCGATTGTTGATTACTAATAAAAATTGAATGGAACATATCGACACGTCAAATGTGGGCAAGAGTACGTTGACGTGGTAAGCGAGGGTGTGGGGCGGCAGCGGCGACGATATCTACGAGTGAAATTGGGGACTATCCGATTGACACAGTCAGGGCCACAGAGAGAGCGCGAGAGAGAATTTTAAGTAATCTGTGACTTTGGTATTGATATCTGATGAACATTCTCTGAAACAAAACCGCTATGCAAAATACCTAAAATGTCAAATGCTAAGGAAAAGGGTAGCTGTAATGCGAGAAGTAGCTTCCCAATCGTCCCTTCCAAACGCCACGCTCATGCTCATGCAAATGCCTCGCTTCATAAATCATCAACCTCGGAAACAACAAGCCCAATCTAAGCCAGGCCGAAAACACCCCTCAACCGCCTCCAAAGCTCCTTGCCCATGGCCTTTCGGGTATCCTCAGTACGGAGCGCAGCCTCCTTGTTCTCACTCGCCCTCCTGAGCAGGAAGTTGAGACACTCGGTTGTGGTACCCCAAGTCATGCACTTGACGACCTTGGCCTGAGTGTCCGCCTTCATGGTCTCGTCTTGGACTAGAGCCTGGGAGATCTCGTCGGCCATACCCTGGAGTTGGGCGTAGGTAAGACGAGGTAGGTTCTCGGGGGAAGTGGAGAGCATTTGTTGGGCGCGGATCTTCTGGGCGGCTTGGACGGAGGCGAGGTTGTGGGTTGCGAGGACGATGTTGACCTTCGGGAAGGGAGTGCCTGGTGTGGGGGCGGGGACCTTGTCAGTCCATTGTTGGCGGACTACGGCATCAGCGAGGGCATCGTAGTTGGCGTCGGTGCCGGCTTTGGTGTCAAAGGTGAGATGCTTGGGCTCGGATGTGAGGTAGGCGCCGCGTACAAGCTTGACACCAGCGATGTAGCCCTTCTTTGAGGCGCGCTCAAGGTGCTCGGCCAGGCGCTTCGAGATGTCGCGCAGGTAGCACTGGTATGTGATGTAGAGAACCGCGCGACCGTTCTCGGGCTTGTTGTACTTCTCCTGCAGGGCTACTGTCCACTTCTCGAGTCCACGGTTGGTTGCCTCTTCTTCGGCACCAGGGAGAAGGCTGACACCCTTTGCGGCGGCGGCATCGCAAGCTGCCGTGATGGCATCCCACATCTCAGGGGTGGCATCTTGCTGGTTCTGGAGGAGGTTGAGGGCATGGCGACCGAGACCGGACCATCTACATGGTGGTTAGTAGGTGCTTGTGTCTAAGCCATCGAGGCAAGACTTACTTCAGTCCAACAAAGTCACCCTCCTTCGCCATATCAAC
Organism: Alternaria triticimaculans; assembly: GCF_023758025.1. Lineage (NCBI taxonomy): Eukaryota > Fungi > Ascomycota > Dothideomycetes > Pleosporales > Pleosporaceae > Alternaria > Alternaria triticimaculans. The sequence continues at coordinate 2,469,547 of NW_026055958.1, forward strand.
GCTCTGCAGCATTCCCTTCCTCCACACCTCGATCTCCATCTTGGTCTCTTCGGCAGTCGGCGCTTTTCCGCCTAGAACCTCAAGCGCGTACTCAAATAGGATGCCGCCGTATCCAAGCGTGCGTGCGAATTCAGTGTTCCTGACAACCTCATCCTTCTTCTCGCCAACGCAGTACTGCGCGTAGAAAGTCTTCTTGAGCAAGTTGGACAGCACCGGGTTTCGCTCGATGCTCAGGAGGAAAGACTTCGAGTCTAGCATGCGCCGTAAGATGCCGAAGCAAGCATTGAGCAGCAGTGGCCGTGAGGATACGGCGGTGATGAGGTAGGATCGGAGGACGGTCTCTGTAGGTAGGCGTCCGAGGACTGCTTTTGTCTGCGCTATCTGCGACTCTGGCTGCGTCGACAGGAGATGTGAGGTCGAGACTTGTGATGAGGCGGGGATAGAGACATTCTGTCGTGCGCTCTGGGAGACGTAGCGCGGTGTCTGCGCAAGGGTTCGGGATGTGTGTGCGAGCGCGAAGCTCTGGAAGCGGTGGAGGTTTTGTCTCCGGATCATCATCTTGGAATGTGGGTGTAGTCTAGCGCTCAAGTGGTTGTGTGAAAGGTGGTGTAGTTTGCACTTGGAGCTGGTGAATCGGCACGGGTTATAGATTTTCGGTGTGTGCAAACTTGAGAGGGCGAGCAATTCTGCAGGTCTTGTGACTTGCTTTTCATTGTGGTGAAGGCCATATATACCATGGTTGGTACTCTTGGTGCTCCACGATATCGCACGCGATGCTCGGCTTGCGTCGGATGCGGTCATGTCGCACTAGTGCAGCTTCATTGTTGCTCCAGATGGTGCCAGACTGACGCAGACGCCGGCTTGTCGCCCGCGCTAGACGGGCCGATGATTGGACAATGCCGCAACGCGTTCCTGTGGAGTAAACGACATGTCTGGCATTCATGGCGACGTGATGGTGTTGAGGTTTGTTGCTGGATGTGATGTAATGACCGTTGTAGAGTTTGTGGGAAACTCATCGTGCCTGCTTCCCGTGTAGGCCGGTGACGTAGCATCATCAATTTCCAGTCTGCGATCCCTTGCTTTTGCCATGGCTTTGACCTCCAAGCTGCCATCGTGACCTTCGCAATGCCTGTTACCCCACAGTCGGCGAAATGCACAACCAGCCGCTCCTCACATTAGCGTCATCTTGCCAGCACAGCTCCGTTCGCGATCTGTGTTGGGTTTGCCGCCCACGCTGAGAGCCGAGCGTAGCCATGGCGGCATCGCTCAAAGTCCAGGACCAGCCCCCAGTATTCAATTCTTCTGACCACATCATCTCCACTCAGACTCTGCATCGGTACCACGCGCACCGGTATCGGATATTATGGAGAAGAAGCAAATTTTGTCATGGCTTGATGTTAGCATGGCGACCGCGAAGAGGGCCGTTCTGGCTGCGGAAAGCGTCGGGGACCCACAATCACCCACGCCGACTATGTTCCAGTCTGGCTTCGCGTCTTTTGCAGCTGATGATACGATACCAGCTTGCACTTGGTAATTTCACTGCGGAGACGTGTCTTGACGAGTGCTTGAGATCCCCAGGTCACCGCACTGTGTTGTGTACGCGTCTGCCAATCCGTTTACTAAACGCCGAAGCTAATTTCCCCCACAAGCGTCAGGTGATGACCTTTGGGTCTTGGCCACCAAAATTACAGAGCTTGTCCCCAAACAAAATCAAGCACTGACTAGAAGCACCTACGCGTCTTCTCCTGCTTCTACTTCCCCACTTTTCCCCAGACTAGACCTCAATCCAGGTGCTGTCCCAAGCTGGCCCTCTCAGGCGCATGGCACGAAGGCATGATAGTCACTGTCCTTTCTTCAAGTCCGTGTTTGAAATGACATACAACACTAAAACTACTTCCACAACATGCCACGACGAAGCGACCTTCATCACACAGCACCAGCTCCTGCTTTCGGCATCTGCGCCCCATCCTGTCCGATCTGCACATCTCCGTCCCCATTCGCACTCTCCCTATTTGCTCCTCCCTCAGCCAACGCCTTGAAAGCTCCCAGGAAGTCATTCTTCAAGTCTTCCCAGTTCTCCACGCCCACACTAACCCTCAGCAGCCTCTCGTCCACATCCGCATCGCTCATCCTGCGCCACTCGATCAAACTCTCTACACCTCCCAAACTGGTCGCATGGTGGAAGAGACGCAGATTGGAGGGAAGAGACCGCGCCTGTTGGCTGCTCTTCATGTAGATGCTGAAGACGGGACCGAAACCATTCGGCATCTGCTTCTTCAACCACGACATATCCTTCTCTTGCAAACTCGCGTGAGCAATCTTGTGCACGACTTTCTTTACGGCATCTACGTCTTCTCCCTTGCCATTGAGTGAGTCTTGCAGCCAGCGAACAAGATTTTCCGCATTGCTGCTCTGTCGCTGAACGCGCAAATCAAACGTCCGGAGACTTCGCACGCCGAGCCACCCCTCTAGACTACCAAGGACTGCACCCAGGAAAATGCGCTCAGCACGTAGCGTCTTTGCTTGCTTCAGTCCTTCCGGTCCTTTCGCAGTGGCCAGGATACCGCAAAGCATATCGCTGTGACCACCGATGTATTTTGTACCAGAATGCATGACCACATCTGCACCCCACAGCAACGGATCCTGTAGACCTGGTGGCGCGAATGTAGCGTCGACGCTGAGGAACGCGCCCCGCTTGTGCGCTCGGGCGGCGTACTTTGCTATTTCGAAAGCTTCTCCTGTGGGGTTCAAGGGTGTCTCGAGATGCACGAGGTCGCCTTTACCTAAGCCGGCGGCGTCCCAAGCAGCATCATCGGCGTGGAGATCCACGGTCTTGACGCCGTGCATCTTCTTGTGTAGTTCGATCACGCCATGGCAGCCATGGTAGCCACCACTAATGGCAATAACTTTGGGAACAATGTTGACGAGCATGGCATGGAAGGCGCTGAGGCCGCTTGTGTAGCTGACAACATGGTTTGCTAACCCGGATTGCCCATCTAGCTCTTCCTGTTTTGCACCAGGGTAGAGTAAAGGCGCTAGGATTGTTTCTAGGCGGTTGGTGCTGGCGGACGCGAGACGAGAGTAGATCAGAGGGGTTTGTAGGTCAACGAATTCGCCTTCTTTCGGGACGGGTTGGAGCTCTGATGGGTCGTGAGGATACCGGAAGGTAGTCGATGTGTGAATTGGTGGGGCGACATCGGTGAGGACATTGATGCGGTCGTCGCCATGGACACCGTGTGTTGAGGGGTGGTATGCCGACATGATGACTGTGAATGGATGACTCTGAGATCTTTGGCAGGCAGCTAGCGATATCTGCAGTATTGCGATCGTTTCGGATGCTGTACGAACGTCAATCTGAAGGTAAATGACACAACTCTTTCTATCAGTGTGGACGAATGACTCTAAGTAAATGGAGAACACGCTTATCACGATGACATGACGAGGATTGCGACATCACGCCCTATACGGTGAAACTTGCGGACCACGGCCGCTAGATCTAACCGTTCACGCGATTGGAGTGGAGCTTTGCCGGCAATTGTGGACACAGGCGTAGCATGAGCTGGGGAGTGGGTATGAAGCTATTAAGCTCGTGCAGCGCTTGGTGGAGTCTCGAACATCTCGGTGATAGATATACTTGAACAGATACTTGTATACCCGTGAAGTAGCATAGGGACATCCCTCGAAGAATGTTCTTCCGCGCGAGCTCCTGTAGTGCGGAATGACCGGAGATATGACGAATGCGGGGTAAATTGTTGCCCCTCCTCGCGACAAAAAAAGTCGCAGACAGCAGCGCGCCTGCGCTGTGAAAGAGAGGGTCTGGCAAATGTATCGGAATTGTCACATGCACATCAAAATGGATAATTTCGCTGATGGATAGCCTCTCGAAGAGTTATGGAGCCTTGTTGACCATTACTACTGAATCGAAAGCTGTCTATTGCACCAAAAAATCCTTCTCAGATAGTCGACCATAGTTATATTCCACTCTCATCACAGAGTATCTACTGGGCTCCGGCATCAGTAATGGTGGGTGGGCCATCCTTGTACTTGATGGTGCCGTTGCTGGAGCCGCAGGCCTCGATCGCTCGGACAACCTTGTAGGATTCGACGTCGCCGTCGGGAACGCCACCGAAGACGACGTGCTTGCCGTTGAGCCATGAGGTAACGACGGTGGTGACGAAGAACTGGGAGCCGTTGCTGTGACGCGTTAGCCATGACTCACTCCGCTCATCCGTGGATGTGTAAAACCTACGTGTTGGGGCCGGCGTTGGCCATGGAGAGGAGGAAGGGGCGGTCGTGCTTCAACTTGAAGTTCTCGTCGGCGAACTGGGGACCGTAGATGCTCTTACCACCTGTACCCTACTGCCTGTTAGCCAACTGTCCCTGTGATATGTTGGGGCCAAAACTCACGTTGCCGCGGGTGAAGTCACCACCCTGGAGCATGAAGTCGGGAATCACGCGGTGGAACTTGGAGCCCTTGTAGCCAAAGCCCTTCTCGCCAGTGCAGAGAGCGCGGAAGTTCTCAACCGTCTTGGGGACGACATCGTCGAAGAGCTCGAAGTTGACACGGCCGGTTTGCGCTGTAGGTATACAAAGTTAGCAATTGCAGGTAACATGCTATGACAAAGCTGGGAGGAGCTACCTTTGACATCACCTTGGCTAGTGACATTGCCAGCGTTATCGACCTCGACAGTGGGGCCGGTCCAAGAGCAATCAAAGTAAGCCTTGATGGCCATGTTATATGCCGAGGGAGTGAAGAAGCGTTTGTTGATAGGAGCGCGCAGTTGGGGACCTGCACGGAAAGCTGAAAGAGCAGAAGCTCTCGGAAGGTGGGGCATGATGCAGCGCGGGGTGTGAGTCTAACCTGATAGGCAGTTAGGTCATGGAGCTTGGCAGTGAATCGTGAGATAGCAGGTAATTTTCTGCTGGGAGATGCTGCAGCTTTGGAGCTGAAATCCGGTGCCACTTTGTTGGCTGTAAACTCAATTTAGAGCTACACAGAACTGCGGCATCGCTACAATAACCCAAGGATCGAGGTATACAATTCCAACGGTGGCAACTTACCAAAGTATACGAGGAGGAATCGGGCCGCTATGCAACACGATATGCAAAACGGAACAGATATAATACAATTGATGGACTACCGACGAGAGGCAGCAGGTGTAGTGTCGGATGGATGACCAGACGGAAAACTTTGGATACCTCAAGCTTGTGCACGAGTCTAGCGCGTTCCCCGATTCGGCGCTTCATCGCTCACGTCAATCGTGGACCTTTGCGTGGGACCGGCCCGCTCTGGAATTAATATCCGCTTCTTCTTACACAACGAGGGATACGGATGCCCATTGAACCACGCTATATCCGTATGCCGAGTCGTACCACTGTCGAAGTAGTGTTGTTTGTAGTTCTCGAGGCGGGCAAGGTCCAAGCTCATGTCACGTGAGATTCGGGCTGCTGTCGGATTGTCTACGGTGTATGCACTTCACAGGTTGGCTTGCTGACAAGGTAAACGCATTCCTGTAATTGAAGGCTTCTGCATCCTTCCTGATTGATATTTTCTGCCATATAAATATCCCAAACGCAGGCGCCCATTCCGACTTCCCGAAACTTGTGCAAAGCGCCCTCGGGGGTCCGCTACCGAGATCGTGGTCGACAGCTGCCAGCCCAACTACAATACACCCACATCGCCAAACCGCCAGATTTACGCGCCAGAATTCGGCAATCATGGATCTAAACAGCTTGAAGGACCAAGTGAGCAACCTCACGCTCTACGATCTCAAGGCCGGATTTCGCAAGGCCCAAAATGGTAGGCTGAGGGGGCGCATGAAGCCAGCTGGCCAATGCTAACGCGCTGCGCAGCCGTCATGAACTACACGGAGATGGAGGCCAAGGTCCGCGAGGCGACAAACAATGAGCCATGGGGTGAGCGAAATCTCGTGCGCGACGAAGGCTTCCGCTGACAGATGGCAAGGTGCATCCTCGACTATGCTACAGGAGATCGCCAATGGAACCTTCAACTAGTAGGCGATGCCTGAGGAGCTGGTGGATCACGGCTAACAGATCAGCCAACTACTGAATGAGATCATGCCCATGATTTACAAGCGCTTCACCGAGAAGGCCTCGGAGGAATGGAGACAGATCTACAAGGTACGTTGAGCGCTCTGTGCCACCACCGTCGCTAACAGACCCAGGCGCTGCAACTTCTCGAATACCTGATCAAGAACGGTTCGGAACGAGTAATCGACGACGCGCGCTCTCATGTCTCGCTCCTCAAGATGCTACGGCAATTCCACTTCATCGACTCCAACGGCAAGGATCAGGGCATCAACGTACGCAACCGTGCCAAGGAGCTCGCCGAACTCCTCAGCGATGTCGATCGCATCCGGACTGAGCGCAAGAAAGCGCGAGCGAACCGAAACAAATTTGGCGGTGTCGAGGGCGGAGCGGGCATCGGCATGGGCGGCTTCTCGGGAAGCAGTGGAGGTGGCAGCCGCTACGGAGGCTTTGGTAGCGAACAAGCCGACTATGGCGGCTACAGAGGGGAGGTATACGGCGACGGTGGTGGCTTCGGAGGCAACCAGTCTGGCTTCGCAGATACGCAACAGAGGCGCGACAAGTTCGACGAATACGACGAATACGATGAGGGTGATGCCAGCTCAGCACCAGCACGGCGGAGAGAGCCTACGGCGAGTCACACAAAGAAAGAAGTCAAGAAGGAGGAACCTAAGCCGAAAGCACCTGAGCCAGTCGTCGACTTACTTGCGTTTGACGATGAGCCCGCGCCCATGTCGACTTCGGCAGGGAAGCAGCCTGTCACTGCTGCAAGTGACGACTTTGGCGACGACGACGATTTCGACGACTTCCAGTCTGCGGCACCGGCAGCACCTGCATCCAAGCCAGCTGCTTCAGCTTTCAACGTTGCGTCTCCTGCCTCGACCTCTCACATTACTTCGTCAACCCAGTTCGCCGCACCGCAAGCTCAATCTGCTGCGCAGAACAACAATCTCAGCAACTTGTTTGCGACCGTCTCGCCACCACCCGCTGCGAATAAGATGAGCGCGCCTCCTTCCATGACGTCGAGCTTCTCGCAGCCACCACAACCCACAGGTTACCAAGCGGCCGGCCCGAACTACTTCACTTCCGTTCCTCAGCCCGCGCCCCAATCAGGAGCATCTACACCTTCTGTCATGTCACCAGGTGGTCGCATTGGCGGAGGAGCTGCTCCCAAGAAAGCGGGCGGTGACGCTTTCGCTTCTTTACTTGCTGGAGCTGCGCCAAAGAAGTCTTCCACGCCAACACAAAAGGTTACCATGGGGGATTTGGCTAAGCAAAAGACGTCACAAGGACTCTGGGGTGCCCCTGCTTCTGCATCCAGCACACCTGCCCCTGCCGCACAACCATCGCAGTCAGGGTCAAAGCCTGGCGGCGCTCTGGGAGATCTGCTGGGCTAGATGCCATAACAGTGTGCAATGCTTTTTTTTGTTTTGGCTTGAAGATACAAAATGCGGCGTATGATACTACGACAGTCGAGAAAGAGCGTAATAGACGATCTTATATCTGAAAATAGTGATGATGAAGACCATGAGGACAGTGATGGTTCTCCGCAAATGCGCCTCTTTGATTGGCTGATGTTACCCCTGCATGACCTCCGCGGCCAAGACGCTGTCGACGCGCGCGCAACGTGTGGCATGTGAAAACAACAGCACCGTCCCCTTTCCGGACCCGAACATGCATAGATGCAGCTCTCGAGATTTCTTTTCCGCGTCGCCCTGCTGCTGTGTCCGATAGCCTTGATTGGCACGACATGGCTGTATTTATATCCCATTTTTCACGGCTGCGCATTCCCAGAGCCCCCATCCACGCAGGCGCAAGCCATCGCACCTTTCCGTCTCCTCTCCCTTGGTGATCCACAGCTCGAGGGCGATTCTTCACTCCCCGATCCGAATGCGCTCGTCTTCCCGTCGATCGAGAAGCTCGTACCGAATCTGCGCGATGCAGCCAACTCCACCCACCGACGAGACATCGTACAAGAAGCAGCGAGAGGTGTCGTGAAAGATGCCGGCAGATGGTTGGAGGGAAAAAGGAAGGCTGTAGACTTGTGGGGGAACGACTGGTATCTCTCGCACATCGTAAGAAGCCTACGGTGGTGGACTGAACCCACACACATCAGTGTGCTTGGTGACTTGCTGGGCAGCCAGTGGGTCACAGATGGCGAGTTCAGGAAGCGAGCAGGGCGTTACTGGAACATCGTCATGAGGGGATTGGAGAAGGTGCCGGATGCCATCTTTGGTGCTCTTGAGACCGAGAAGAAAGAACAGCCGCCAACAGAACCTACAACGGAACAAGAAGTTTCAGGAGAAGAGACGATAGATGAGGAACAGAAACCAGAGAGAAAGGCACTGTGGGGTGGAACGACCGAAGTGCTGGGTGCTGATCAAGACTGGGAGAAGCGCGTCATTAACATAGTTGGAAACCACGACGTTGGTTACGCTGGCGACATCGACGAGTCGCGTATCGAGCGATTCGAAAAGGCCTTTGGAAGTTCCAACTGGGATATCTGGTTCACGCTCCCGGACACATTGCGTTTGAACAAGACCACCGAACCCGCTATACAAGACCTGCCCAGGCCTCCGACACTCCGCCTCATCATCCTGAACTCCATGAATCTCGATACACCCGCCTGGTCCTCCGACCTTCAGACCGAGACATACTCCTACATGAACCACATCATAACCAGCTCTCTTCCGGTCGATGACAAGACACACGCTACCATACTCCTCACCCATATTCCGCTCGAGAAGGAGGAAGGTGTCTGTGTTGACAGCCCATACTTCGACTTCTTTGAAGAAGGTCAAGGGGTGAAGGAGCAAAATATGCTATCAGACCATGCTAGTAAGATTGTTCTCGAGGGGTTGTTTGGCATGAGTGCGAATAAAGATGCAGAGGGCAAGGGGCAGGGTAGGAGGGGTATAATACTCAACGGGCATGATCACGCTGGCTGTGACGTCGTACATTACATTCGTCAGCCCGGCGTGGACGATGCGTGTCAAGTTGCCCATGTGAAGAGAGAGGAGGCATACTGGCCAGCGAGCACTACGAATGCGACTATGATTGCTACTTCGATGGATATCGATGGCGTCGACATCAACGTGGTAGCCGCTAATGATACCATTGCCGAATCCGATGTGACCTCGGACGAGACAGCATCTGAATCGGCACCAGAGCCTACTTCAGAGCCTGAACCTGAAACTCCCGCGCCACCGAAATGGAAGGCTCGTCGCTTCCCAACTCGTCCATACGACATCACCCCAGCCAACGAATGCACTTCCATCAACGATGTCCCTCACATTCGCGAGATTACACTCCGCAGCATGATGGGAGAGTACTCAGGCTACGCAGGTTTCCTATCAGCGTGGTTCGATGAAAGTAAGGGCGAGAAAGGCGAGTGGGTCTTCGAGTTTAGCACGTGTGGAGTCGGGGTTCAGCATTGGTGGTGGGGTGTGCACATCGTTGACCTGATCTTGCTGCTCTGTCTAGTAGTCGGGACTGTGGCGACTGCCTATGAGCGCGTAGCCGCGGACACAAGACATCCAGCGATTGTTAAGAGTAAGAAGCAAGAGTTGGGCTCGACTAAGAACTCAATGGAGGCGAAGACGATTGTGCATACGACGCGTGAGAGGACGGCTTCGGTCACGGAAGTTACGAAACGAAGGATATAGAGATGGGTATGTAGGGCATATAACTATACAGCAGGGCTTCGAAGAGCTGCGTTCCTTGAATCGACGTACCTGAGCTGAGTAGGCTAGTGTGCATACCTAGGTAGACCCTTCGGAGACATGGGTTTACCCCGCAATGCAATTCCACGCGCCAGCGTGCACGTCTCCACGACCGGGCACCAACTTAAATGAGCGCTACATCTCGCCCATTCCCGCTTCATTCGTCCGCCTCCCGCGCTACCCCAGTTTCCAGCGCCCTCAGGCCTTGCTTCTTCCTCGACAGCCAAGAAGATGGACTAGGCCCGAACCTTAAATGCTGCGTGATCGACAAGTTCGGACTCATTCCGCTCTCCTGGCAAATGGAGGCCTACGTGGATGAGGAAGATGCATATGCGTGTAAGCAGACTGAAGCAAGTCTTCCAAATTCTTCATGACTTTCCGTGTTATTGGTTCAGCGTCACTGAAATGACATGTCAAAGTAGCCTGGCTAAGGCATAGTAGCCACTCAGCTTCAACATTTAGTCTCGTAGAATCGTACCCGGTAGCGCTACCGTGGACCGCGGTCTCATTCCGTTGCACATAGCTCTAGACTAACCAGACCACGTTATATGGACTCTGACCTCGTACTGCGCATCGGGAGGCAAGTTTCCTCTATCATCTACTCACAAACCAGCCATGTCTCTTGAACGCGTCGACTCGGTGGACCCTACAGAAGTGTACGACTACATCATTTGCGGGTAAGTTGACTTCTTATCATACTCACTGTAGCATTCCTCAGATATTTTTACTAACATATACCCATCAGTGGCGGCACATCCGGTTGTGTAATAGCAGGCCGTCTCGCGGAAGATCTTAACGCCAAAATCCTCGTCCTAGAAGCCGGACCCGACAATGCTGACCTTGAAAATGTACATATGGCGGGAGGGTAAGTTAGCCATATTAACGTATAATGCTATTGGGTTATGCTAAGTAAATCACCATAGATGGAGCCAAAATTTCGATAAAGAAACAGACTGGAACATCGTTACCGAGCCCATGCCCAAGGTAGACAACCGCCAGGTCAAGGTCAGCAGAGGACGCTTCCTTGGTGGATCGAGTGGCGTGAATGGCACGCTTTGTATACGGGGCACCAAGCAGGATTACGATGACTGGGGGCTGGATGAGTGGACTGGCGATAAGATGTTCGAATACATGAAGAAGGTCGGTTCTGGAAGTGCAGAGATGTGAGAGCACACAAGCTGACCCTCATACAGTCCGAGACTTTCCACGAGAAGGACTGGCACAAAGCGGATATGTCTGTTCATGGCTCATCAGGACCTCTGCACATCGAGCCTCACGACCTGGCACCCATATCTGAACGTGTTAGGGAAAGTCTTGTTGATCAGGGTCTTCCTTACCACGCGGACATGTTCTCCACCGGAGAAACCCCTCACGGATGTGGCGATGTACCGCGAACAATACATCAAGGTATACGGAGTACCGCCGCCGACTTCATCACCAAAGGCTATCGACGGGAAAATATCACGATCAAGACGGAAGTGACTGTTGACAAGCTTCTCTTCAGCCAAGATTCCGGAGACCTGGCAGCCACGGGTGTCGCTACGATATCGAAGAATGGCAAGAAGATCGATTACCACGCGAGAAAAGAAGTCATTGTCGCAGCGGGCGCATACTGCAGCCCACCGATCCTGATGCGCTCTGGTCTTGGCCCAAAGGAACAACTCGAAAATCATGGTATCGAGTGTCGCGTTGATCTGCCAGGTGTAGGCGGCAATCTCATGGACCACATTCTCTGCTTCATCTTCTACGAAGTCTCCGAACCCAACCTCACGAACGATCACCTCGCATACCACGACGACGCCATGACCTCGACCTACGCGTTATACAAAGAGAAGAAAACAGGCATCTTATCGACCTTCCCCTTCGGCATATTCGGTTACGCGCGCCTAGACGAGCGCCTCCAAGACTCACCCTTGTGGACAGACGCCCCTCGCGAACCCGGCCGAGATCCTATGGGTCTCACCCCCTCGCAACCCAACATCGAATTCTGGAACACCGAACTCTATGGCGGACCCAAACAATACGCCGACTTTCCCATTGATCACAAACAAGCCTTTGCCATGTGTGCACTGCTCTTCAACCAGCATAGCAGGGGTAGCGTGACGCTGAAGTCGGCTGATCCCTTCGAAAACCCCATTGTCGATCATGCGTATTTGGAAGATCCACTCGACATGCTAGTCATGACTGAGGCATGTCGATTTGCGAACGAAATTGTTACAAAGGGGAAGGGGACAAGGAGCTTGATCAAGGGGAGTTGGCCTGACGCCCTAGCGCATCATGGCTTTGAGACCAGAGAGGAGTGGGAGCCGCATGTTAGAGAACATGCTACTACCTGTAAGTCGCTTCCATTCTCATCTACAAATGCGAAAAAATACTAATGTGGTGGATATAGGTTACCACGCATCCGGTACCTGCGCGATGGGTAAAGCAGATAACCCCAACGCTGTTCTCGATTCACGACTTCGTGTGCGCGGTGTCAGGAATCTGCGCGTGGCGGACGTGTCTTCCATTCCAAAGGTTAACAATGGGCATACACAGATGGTGGCGTATGGTATTGGGGAGGGAGCTGCGGAGATGATCAAGGAGGATGCTGGCAATAATTTCTTGAAGCTTACTGCTGATGTTAAGAGCATGGCGGTTTAGTGAACTTCACGTACATGACGAGGTCTGGGGAGAGAAAGGACTCATAATAGCGAGGCCTCAACGACTTCTAGTTAACCAATGTGTTCATTCTTCTCCAAGTCGACTTGCTCACCAACTCATGCAGTTTCTTGTTCGCGATGTGCTACGTCTCAAGCGCGTAGAGCTGACCTCTAGTAACCACCTCCGAAGCCACCACGGCCACGGTTTCCACCTCGTCCCCGACTAGACTCACCACGAGGACCCGGGGTGAAAGCCGGCGGTGCGATCGGTCCCTGGAATCCGGGAGGTGGAGCCATACCGCGAGTATCGCGCCTCCTCATGTCAGTCTCGTCTTGCTCCAGCAAAAGTTCATCCCATATCTTACCAGTTCGGGTACTTCATCAGCGAACGACCGGATGCCCAAGTTAGTCCTCGCTGCTTCTCTTGCTCGGCGACCACCTCGTGGGCGTCTTGTAGCCCTCGGGCTGCTTGGAGGGGTGGCAGAACGAGACCGCCCCACTTCTTGTAGTGGCGGACTAGTAGGAGGTCGACCAAGGCTGCGTTGCTGATGATGGACTCGACGCCGGGATGGCAGTCGTCAGGATGGGTGATGCCCCAGACAATCTGGTCCATCGCGCTGGCGTTATTTTCGATCAGATCCTGATCAACGTTAGTAATTGGTAGGTAGATACTTGGGTGAAAGTGAAGGTGAAGAAGAAGTGAACTGGCATTGACAATGATGGAACTGAACATGAAAGGAACTTACGATAGCGTTGCTGACGCTCACCACAGTAACGACATCCCGGCCGTGAACGTGGTTTGGAGTTTTGCGCTTGTATGTGCGCCAATGTGTAACCATGCTGGCGTCGGCGTAGGCCTCGAAGCCGTTGACCTGATAACCAGTTGGACGGTCACTCTCTAGACGGTACACGAGCTCGTTGGTTGAGGAGGTGTTGTTGGACATCTTGTCGTATTTTGTCGATTATAGGATAATGGAAGTGGTATGTCAAAGCGTGATGCTGAAAATGGAGATGCTCCGCTTGTTATAGAAGGAAAAGAAGAAGCAAGCCTATGAGGAGAGTAGATTATATACAAACAAGGACCCCCACCGTTTGCCGCTAAAACAGACAATCCGCCGTCACGTCGAGAAGTAAAATACGGAAGGTGAGCGCGTCGGTCACGCTGGATGCTGAGAGACAAACGCCCTTGCAAGCGACGGTCACCTCCGCTTGAGATGTCAGGGGAAAATCATAATGAGAGATGCTAGCACACGGAAAGAGAGGTCTGGAGAAGGACTTACTTGTAGTATCTTCGTGTCGACGTAGCAGGCATATCGTATGTCATCTGAGAGTATGTGTTGTCGTAACTTGACCGAGTGAGTAACTCTCCTGATATGTAGCAATCAAGGCAGTCCAAGCGCGCATGATCCGCCTTCCTGGCATCTTCTGAAGGGATGCCAGGGGTTCATTGTGCTAGGTGCTAGGTTTCGTAGTCTCTCTTTCGCCGCCGCCAAAAGCTCGATCAAATCAGCATGAAGATCTTATACAGCCCGCAGTTAGGTCTGAGCAGTAAGGCAACATTTCATTGCTCAGGTCCGTGCTCGTGGTCACTAGTCACATCGCGGAGACCCCATGATCCACCCAGTGCGTTCTCTCCTCAAAACCGCCAACACCCGCGATATTTATCTTCCACACGCACTACAGATCAACTCAAGCCCCCCAACTTTCGAATATTATCAATATGGTGCGACGAGCAGCAAAGCCAAAGCCCGAAATGAGCTACTCCACTTACATCGCTTCCGAAACAAGACTCGCTAGGCTTGAAGCTGACGACATGCCAAATTATGCGGCCATGAGTTATTCGGAACTTCGCGAGGAGATGAAGTCGCGCGGGATGTTCCAAGGTGGAAAAAAGCAACGGATGATCGACGTGCTTGACCGTCAGTTTCGAGACATGCACATGGAACACACGAGAAGGCCGGTTCGTCAGGCCAAGCGTCGTCTTCGTGAGCACCCAGAGATGATGCTTGCCAGCGAATTCAGAAGGGATCCTTCCAGAATCTCTTTCACGGACTTGCCTGGTGAGGTCCGAAACATGATCTATGATCTTGCCCTCTTCGAACCTCCTTCGGGCGATTTCGCACAAGCTGGAAACTGGGAGATGACTGCCAACAGTGATCACATATTTCTCTCTCGTTCCCGGACATATAGTTTGGAACTGGATCTTGCAGAACTCCGCTGTGACCGCACCATTTCAGCGCTGCATGTTGTCGGAGCCTTGGACAAGCAAATCCGGAAAGAAGTTCAGACCTTCTTCTGGGCTCAAATCCACATCACGATTGTCCTAGAGAATTATGACCCACAGGACTACTGCTCCGTCGTTCACCGGTTTCTTGAGAAGATTGGCCCTCTAGGTAGAAGCGCCCTTGCCGGCTTGACGGTACAAGGGGTGTACGAAGTTTATCAACAACCGCAACACCAAGAATACCAGACCATGATCGCGTCGCTGCGAGAGTGCAGAAATTTGCGGACACTAAATATGTGCTTACCCATGCACATGGTGATGGGTCCCCAGGACCGGAAGGCGATGGAGCAGTTCTTCTTACATGGCCAGCCTTTGGTCAGCCCTAGCGTGGACGCCCTTGTAGGCGCACTACATTCGATTCCACAACTTCGTTGCGTGCGATTGTGCGCAGAATCTAATGAAGATCTAGAGTACTACCTCGGACGCGACGACTTTACCATCTTCGCACTGACAGGGGCGCGTGAAGGGCGTCTGGTACAGGAAGTCCGTAGGCACCTTCAGGCACGTACAGACGTCGAATATGAAGTCGTGGGTAATATCGATCAGGTGGAGAGTTACGAGGAATGGCTGACACGGAAAGCGGGTTAGGCAGACTGGTGACGGAGAAAAGCATTAGCTGACGGAATAAAGAACAGAGTAGATGAATGCACATTGTAGACTGATTGAGTTCACTCGGTTTCTTCCTCCGTGTCTAGCGCGTTGTGTAGTGTGGATGACCGTAGCTGTGTTTGGCTTCTTTGCGGTGGCATGTAGCGTGCTATCACCGAGCACGTAGAATGCTTGAGTTGGTTCTAAATGTGAAGGTACTGGGTAGGGAATGAGAAGTAATGAGAAATTCGATCGTGGCTAAAGATATGATACCCAGTGCGTGTACAGATGCCCAGGTGAGGAACGATGTTGGGAGAATTCTGCTCAGGTGAGGAAGCTTGTCAGAAACACGCGACGCGGCTAGAGAAGACGCGTCTCGCTTAATCAGCACGCTACTCGCGCGATCAGCATTGCTCTTTCCCTCTGCCGCGTGTCAACACTTTGGAAATATCGTTACATGCTACGCGATCCGCGCACCCAACAGATGACATCTACCGTTACGGTTCGACTGCGGTGCGCAGCGGAACAGTCAGCACATCGAAGAACGAACAGAGGAATGGGTATCAACAAATACATTAAGCTATCATGACTTTAGGACCATATCGTTAAGTCGTCATCTATCTAAGCGGCTCGACAGCGCGTCCCCCTACTCATACCTCAAACCGTGTCCGAACTTGAAGACAGGGTTTTCTGTATCGAACGGCACGTCCTCCTTGCTCGCCTCAACCGCCTCGTCGCTCCTCGGGAGATCGAACGGCAGCTTACCCTCCGGACCGCTACCGTCAACGCCGAAGATAACATCAAGGAAGGCTTGCGGGCTAGTACCGTAGTTGACCATGAGGGCTTGGGCTTGCTCGGCAATCTCGGGGACAGCAGCAGGGCGGTCAAGGAAGATATCAACAATGGTGGGGACGGCAGCGTAGATGGCTGCTTGGCGCGCCTTCTCAGTGCTGTTGTACTCGAGAGAGCCAGAGTGGTAGTTCTTCTCGAAACCACCTGGGCGGGGCTCGTAGGGCGCGGCCATGCGGAGGAAGGCGTAGTCGGCTTCTTCGGGAGTCGCGACAACGGTCAGGTCGCGAGCCTCTAGGAGAGTGCTGTTGATACCTTCGACGTAGAACTTGGCCTTGGAGCATTCAGAAGCCTTGAGTGGGAGAGTCGATTCCTTGTTGGTAAGTAGGGTAATTGACTTCTTCTGGGCCTCGTATCCGGCTTCGACCCATTCTTTCCTGGCCACGTTGGCCACGGCTTCCTCGGGATCTACGAAGGGGTTGTCGAAGAGGCCGAGGATGAACTTTTCGCGGAGGAGACGGCGGACCGACATGTCAATACGCTCTTCGCTCACGATGCCCTTCTCTACCAACTCGAGAACGAGGTCAGTGCGCTCCTCGCCGCCCATCTGGTCGGTACCGGCATTCAAGATCTTCTCGGCACGCTCAAGCTCAGTCAGGTTCTCAGCACCCCAAGCACGAGCTGGCATGTCTTGTCCTGCGATGATGCCGTCGGTGATGAGACCCCAGTCGCTGACTACGATTCCGTCGAAACCGAGCTCGCCCCGGAGAAGGTCGGTGACAATGCCCTTGTTCATGCCAGCGGCGACCTCCTCGTACTTGGTGCCCATAGGCCTGGAGTAGTAGGGCATCATCTGCCTTGCGCCAGCTGCGATAGCAGCCTTGAAGGGGATGAGATGATGCTCGAAGTTGTTTCCTGGGTATGTGGCATTCTTGCCGTAGGTGAAGTGGCTGTCCTCACCGTCTTCGACTGGTCCACTTCCGGGGAAATGCTTCGACACGGTGGTCACGGAATCTTGTCCGAACTCACCGGGGCCATGGAAGCCCTTGATGTATGCGACCACAAGCTCAGCGGTCAATGTGGCGTTCTCGCCCATTGTCGTGGTGATTCTGGCCCATCTCGGTTCGGTGGCGACGTCAATCTGAGGGTGTAGGGCGGATCTGATTCCGACAGCCTTATATTCTTGTCGTGCAATATCCGCAAAGGTGTGGATGAGCTCAGCGTCACGTAGTGCTGCCAATCCCAGGCTTCCGGGCCACTGCGAGAACTTGACTGCCGCGATCTGGCTGCCGGTGGCATCAACGAAAGTGTGCCTGGGATCCGAAGAAAGCGTAATCGGTATGCCGAGTCTGGTGTCCAAAGCCAGCTGCTGAAGACTGTTGTGCCACCGCGCAGATTGGCGTACATCGGTGATGGCACCGTTGAGGTTGAAATGTGTCATGTGCTTTCCTTGGATTGACGGCGCAGTTATGTTCGATAGGGTTCCGTTAGATCCTGGGAAGCTGATCTGCTGGAAGAGCTGTCCGGCCTTTTCTTCCATGTTCATGCGTTGGATGAGATCCTCCACACGCTCATCTACCGATAGAGAAGCATCTCGGTATGGTGCTGAGTCCATCTCTGTTGACCGCGATGTCATTCGCGGGTATTTTGCACCACTTGAGGTCGGAATTCGGATGGCTGTTGACATGGCTGTTGCAGCAAAGAACAGCGTTGTGAAGGTGTTCAGCTTGCGCTGACTGCGGTTGCGGGCGACCATCTTGCCGGTAGTATGAGTTGAGGCACGAGGTGAAGGGTGAGGTCGGTTGCTACTGACTGTTCGGTAGACGGCCTTGACCCAGGTATTTGTAGTCTGGCTTCATACACCCCGTCACGATGCGTTGCCGACATGTGCGCTATGTCCGAGGGACTTTGAAGTTTTGCTTCTGCTTGGGGAAACTTCGGATAGACCGTCGTCTTGGAACCCGTACCAACAACCAGCTTCTCATTGGCCTTGGCGCAGTCGAGATTGCCATTAGCTGGAGCCGACGATTTGCCAAGGCGATGAGTGTGGAGTGCATTGTGGGGGAAACGTGGGTCGGGGTAAAGCCCCCGAAGCTAAGCCCTCATTTCCCGCCGAATACTGGTCCGGCAGATTGGTGATTGGGTGCGCACACACGCTACGAATGCTCATGACATATAACGAACGGTTCGACACACCCTTTCGAGCTGGTAGCTCAGCTGTCATGTGAGCAAACAAAAAACTGCGCACCCTGGGTCTGACGCGCAACTCCACATTCCGCCCTTCGTAAATGACTCGACATCCACGATTACGGAGCATTTGAAAAACGTCCGATCCGGGGGCGTGCCGCATGCCGGTTATGAGATTCCGGTGCTTTCTCCAGAATGACAGTGTTGCCAGTGAGTGCTTAAAGCTCCGAGTGAGGATCGTATGTCTTGGTGGTAAAGAAAGACTGTTCCTCCTCTGTCTTCGCAAAGGGGTGTCGGAGTAGACTGCAAATCTCGTCGTAACGTTTGGCGCAACGTTTTCTACGCCCGTACCCGGCCGAAATTTTGGAGCCGCAATCCCGGTACAACGAGGATACCAAGGCCATCATCGCCATGGCAAAGCTAGCCTCCTTAGCACTGTAACCACCGCCATACCACTGCGGAGGTACTCGCTGGATTCCGACACACATCCGCGTACCGCTAGACGAAGTCCAGAAAAGCCCCTCCGTTTCCGCTAGCTCTTCTTTGTCTTGACTCGACCGCCTTCTCGGCTTCTACTTCCACTGGTCGGGAAGATGTGCTCGTGCCGACGTGGAGGATATGCACTATGATGCACGTTGTTCCCCGCGGTATGCTTTAGCCAACGAGGGTTGCATCTTGGCTAAAGTTCGGATCGCAGCCCGGCAGTGATGCGAAAGTCTGGAGGGTGGCTCAATGGCACTACTGGGAGTGCGCGCAGGCCCTGGGTCTGCTGGTCATTGTAGTCATTTCAGATGAGGCCCCTCTCTATGAACACGCGGATTTTTGTGCCTAGGTTGATGGTCAAAACAACAAAACGAGAAGCGAATGATACATGATAAACAACAAATGAAGACTTACGAGGTATCTAATACAAGTAATGGGCATCAACACCCATGCCAAGGTCGGTACGCTACCTGCGTAATGCTTGCACCGTGTGGTGTTCATTTCGCGCGGTACCTGTTCAATGATTCTTCCATGTCGACGCTGAAACCTGCAAAGTGACCCTCTCGGGCGTCGTGGGTTGAT
Source organism: Alternaria triticimaculans (assembly GCF_023758025.1). Classification (NCBI taxonomy): domain Eukaryota; kingdom Fungi; phylum Ascomycota; class Dothideomycetes; order Pleosporales; family Pleosporaceae; genus Alternaria; species Alternaria triticimaculans. The sequence continues at coordinate 2,488,872 of NW_026055958.1, forward strand.
GTTGGAAAGCTTTGATCTAGTCCTACCGAATGGCTGGGTGCGATTGTGGGGTTAGCGAGCTGACGCAGGAAAGTGCGACGTAACGCAACGACAGCCACGGCATCAAATTTATGGACGATATGGACATCTAATTTCGCGAATGCCTCTTCCAAGACCTTCAAGCGAGTGCGCGCGACACTCGGGGTGACTGTGCAGGCTATTTCGGTGTACTAAGATCACCCATCATCTGCCTCCTCCGCCCACGATAGAAGCGCTCGAGCATCTTCCTCCTCTCTTCTTGCGTACTGCTTTCCACAAGCAGCGCAAACTCTACCGGATCATCAAACCCCATACTCTCCGCCATGCTACAGAACTGTCGCTTTCGCACATCCTCGCTCGGTCTATACCGGTAGTTGATCTTGAACTCGCCTTTCGTCGCACTACCAGTAACATGGACCTCGTCGCCTTCTTCAGCGTCGGTCTCATCCCCATGATCCCGATTACCGGACTGATGCTGTGATTGAGATTGCGACTGCGTACTCTGGAAGACGCGTTTGCCTGCGAGATCGATATCGTTGCGTACCTCCATGGCCTGTTTACCTAGTCGAGCTTCTATCTCGCTGCGCCCGATGACCTCTGAGTTCTCGTGCGTATATTGAACTCCAGCCTTCGCAAGAATTGCGTTGATTGGATCAGGCCCAGTGCGCCTTGTGGCTCTCATCTTGCCCTTGCCGCCGGTGGTTGTTGAAAGGATTGAATCAGCGAACTTCTTGATGCCGGCGATATTAGCGTCGTCATCAAGGCCGAGGTTCTTGTTGGAAAGGATATCCTCATCCTCAGAGTCGTACTGCGACTCATCGACATGGAAGTCATAAGCGTTGACGCCGGCTTTTGATTCAGCGACGTTCGTCTTGTGCATGATGTCGCGAAGCAGCACGCTGTGCTCCTGGAAGGTGAAGAGGTTTTCCAGACCAAACAGCTCGCCCTTTTTGGTGGATTGATCCATCACACCCTTGAAATAGCGACGTTCTTCCGATGCATTATATCCAATGTTCGCTTGCTGTTGCTTGTAGATTTGACGAGCGTAGACCACCTCCTCGATAGTACCGCTTGACACTAACCGAAATACCTCAACGTTGCGTGTCTGACCAATACGGTACGCTCGATCTTGTGCCTGCAGGTCATAGGCTGGGTTCCAATGCGGATCCATCACGACAACCTTGTTAGCCGACGTGATATTCAGACCCACTCCTCCAGCCTTAGTGCTGATTAGGAACACGAACTGGTTGGGATCTGCGTTGAAGTCTGCAACAGCCTGGGAGCGATCTTCGTACTTCATGCTGCCGTCAAGGTACGAGAAATTGTACTTTGTACCGTCGACATCGAAGAGACCTCTAAGCAGCCTCAACAGGCGAACGGAATGTGAGAAGATAAGCACCTTGTCGCCATTCGAGTGCCAGAAGTCAAGTAGTCGCCGCAGTACTTTCCATTTTCCACAGAACTCTCGCTGAGACTGTACCAAAATGTTGTCTCGAATCTTGAAGAGATCATTGTGCGTATTAGGGCAGGCTAGCTCCAATGTTTGACGATCTTTGTCTTGCTTCTCTGCATTCTCGCTCGACATTGGCACGATTAGGGCTAGGTGATTTGCGAGTTTCTGGAATGTGACCATGCAGGGAAAGATGAAGTTTGACCACTTCTCGCCTTCGACATCGGCGTAACAGCAGAAGCCTCTGCTTTTCCCGGACCCACAATCGCACTTTTCCCTCGAAGTGCGTATGTACTCACACCTGTCGCTCTCAAGGAAGGTTCGATAGGCGTCAGCTTGAGTCTCGGTGAGCTGGCAGAATATGACGCGATCGCTCTTCTTTGGTAGCTGGTCAGCGATCAGGGTCTTCATACGCCGAAGGAAGACACTAGGTAGGATATTGTGAACGAGATCCTGAGCTCGACTTCGCGAGTCGGCAAGCTGAGCGTTGGTGGCATCGTGAGCCTGGCCTAGCTTCAGCGGAAGACTAATCTTCTGCTTCCACTCTTGGGCTGACCCGTATGCGCCAGGTCGTACCCAGTTGAGGAGATTCCAGAGCTCCTCATATTTGTTCTGAATCGCGGTACCTGTCAACCCAATGCGACACAGTGCGTTGATTTTGTTCATTGCTTTGGTGATCTCGGAGTCCTTGCTCTTGATTTGATGGCACTCATCAGCGATGACACAGTCCCAGTCGATGGTGTTGATCTCGCTCTCATGATTGCGGTATGTCGTGTATGTCGTAATCATAATCTCTAACATGCCCTTAGCTGCAGCGCCGAGAACGCCTTTCCGATCGGCCTTGACGGGGCCATGGTATTTGTAGACTTCCCACCAGCCCCACTTGGAGAGCTCATCTTCCCAATTTTGCATGAGCGTACCAGGGCAGACGATGAGTACCCGCGGATACCAACGAGCCTTGCTCAGACCACGAATCTTCCGCATGCATTTGGCATCGCGCTCAGTGCCCGTCTTACCAAATGCTGCTGTGAGGAATGCGATGACCTGGATAGTCTTTCCCAGTCCCATGTCATCACCTAGAATCGCACCGGTCTGCTTGACGAATTTTTCATGCAAGAACTGGACGCCTTCAACCTGGTAGTCGCGCAACCATTGAGCGATGGGGCCAGGTATGATCCCATGCGACCCGCGGAGTCTGATGTCCTTCTTTTCGCGCTGCTGCTGTACGGAGTTGTCAAGTTCTGGCTTCTCTTCAGTGCCCGCGCTGTACCAGTCAACGTCGTGATAACTGGGAGGGTATCGCAGTCCAGATTCGTGCAACTTCTTGAGTGTCTTTTGTCGCGATATGAAGTAGTCAGGAATGGGGTCGTCTAAGAAAGCTGTCGCGCCCTCATCATCGGCTAAGGTGTCGGTACTGAAGCCTGTCGGACCATAGCCATTTTTCTTGGGTGGAGGTCTGCGACCCACGATACTGGTTGCAGCCGTTGCTTTACTCTTCTTTTCACTGCGAATCCGGTTGGTTTCAGCAGTGGTGCGCTTCCGTTTCTCGGTCTTGCGTCCCGTCCATTCTTTGTGAAAAGCCCTTGGATCGTACTCGGCTTCTAACAACTCATCGTCATCGGTACCTGAGCTAGTGACATCTCTAGTTCGTGGTTCTGGTTCATCCATTGCATCGTCATCAGTATCGTCGTCCTCTTCGTCTTCGTCTTCTGTGACCTCGTCTGTAGCCTTTTGCGACTGAGTCTGACTTTGAGTCAGGACTACCAAGTATTAGCATATTGTCAAAGGTCGAGGAAGCATCGACTGACCGTCAATATACTGGGAGAGATCCAAACCTTTTCTAGACGCTTCAATGATGTCAAGATCGTCATCTTCCTCACCACTCTCGCCAAAAACTCTTCGCGCTCTCTGTTCATCCTTCGACTTGTCGCGACTGAAGGACATGATGACCGAGGTGGCGGGTAGCAGGCGTCGGTCGTGAAGGCTGTGTGACTTTGCTCAGCTTATCACTGGTACGGGCGCTTGACAATCGCATATTGGCGCACGGTCCTGATCTGCGGCGATTGTCACGGAAGGAAGCACCTGGAATGGAGCGTGAAAGGAAGCGCCACCAAGCTACCCAAACACGCTAACACGCTCTCACGTGAAAGCGGGGCGCGACTGGCAGAAGATCCCTGCAAGAAGTTCCGCCAAAATCTGGAGCTCGAGCCTGCAAGCCTGCAAGCCTGCATCATCGCGCGCAATTGCACGCCCTGCCAAAATCAGCTGTCTTCACAAACCACAGTCACCAGTCGGCGAACCGCGTCGCGCAATATACAGCCCTTCTTTCACAATTCTGCGACACCACCAAGATGCCGCTAGACACCAGCACCTACTCGCTCGCGCTCCTCCGCCTCGATGGCCGCCGCTGGAACGAACTCCGCCGAATCCACGCGCAAATCTCCACGCAAGCCGCCGCCGATGGCTCGTCATATCTCGAGATGGGCAACACCAAGATCCTCGTTTCCGTCACGGGTCCCGCCGAGGGTAAGCAGTCAGGGCAAAGAGGCGGCGCAGACAAGCAGGCCAAAGTTGAGGTCGAGATAAATTTTGCGGGTTTCAGCGGTGTAGAGCGAAGGAAGAGGAAGAGCGATAAGCGGACAAGTGAGATGGAGCACTGCCTGAGGTCGGCGTTTGAGGGCGTGTTGCTGCTGCATCTCTACCCGCATTCGACGATTACACTGAACATACACATCATTTCACAGGATGGGTCGCTGTTGGCAGCGTGTATCAATGCGTCAACATTGGCGCTTATCGATGCGGGTATACCAATGACAGATTATCTGGTTGCTTGCACAGCTGCTTCTTCAGCTTCTGCGTCAGCGGCGGACAACGCGTCTGCCGATGATCCACTGTTGGATCTCAACAACCAGGAGGAATTGGAGCTGCCGTTCTTGACGGTAGGGACATTGGGGGATACCGATAACGTCGCTGTGTGCGTCATGGAGACCAGGGTACGAGTGGAGAGGTTAGAGGGTATGCTGGCAGTGGGTATCGAAGGATGCAAGAGGATGCGTACCATGTTAGACGATGTGGTCAAAGGATACGGCAAGAGGTTTGGATGAAGGAGTAAGGAGGAGTGGAGTTTATCAAACTGTCGTCTCAGCACGACGTCCCAGCGCGACATTCCAGACAACACGCACGAATCGAGTCGGACACAGCGAAACGTCTCGGATGTGGTGTCTAGGAACATCGAAACTGTGGGAGACCTAGGACGGAAGACTGAATGCGTTTTCATGTAAACCTCGATGGGAGGCAGCGTCGGGTTGCTCCATGAAAGAGCAACAATCTTGGAACGACGAAATTAAGATCCATACAGGGCCTTTCACTACTTCTGCTTTTATTTTGACGGACTCCATGTGCTAACCAAGTAATGGTCTATCGTTATACAGGTCACCCGATAATCATACCACACGCCCAATCTAATCATTCCGTACTCGGTAAAGCAAATCACACCACATATCGTTCTCGAGATGTTCCAAACCAACACTTCCACTGTGGGGTTTGGATCTATGAGAAGCTGTAAGTTCAACAGTTACCTTGACACCAGCACCAATCAGGTATGTCAACAGCTCAACGACCTGGGCATGCAAATCACCTGGCTGATCGCTATCTAGCCATTCCACGAAGTCCGCCTTCAGGGTAAGCGTAGCCGGTCGCTGCAGCTTATACAGGCTTCTCCAACCTCCCGGCAATCCTATGGAGTCATCGGATCCCACACGTGCTTCCGAATATGCAGGACGTATTTCGACTTCTACGTGGCGGATATGTCGGGCAAATTCCAGACCAGGCAAACCCCAAATCTCGCTTCCCGTGTTGACGAGACCCTGACAGTTGCCATCAAGGTCGAGGCCGAAGATGCAGTAATGATGCCACTCTTCAGCTAATTCGACAAGTGTTTCATTGCCTACGTATGTGATGTCGCGAAGATGTGGGCAGTCTTTCAGTACGCCTTCTGGATAGGGCCAAGATGCCAGGAAGCTGCCAGCATCTTGGAAAACTGATCCATAGACCATATTTCGTAGCTCGCGGGGTAACCGCGATTGCATCTCTGTACACAAGCTAAGACACGATGATTTTGCCCAGTTCTCAACGTGTTCGCGCGCTTTGTCTCGCAGTGTTGCACTCTGCATCGCGTGGCGTTGAGCTGCTCTCAGCATACTGTTGTTGGGATTTATGAGTAGTTGCACTGTAAGTGAAAGCGCAGTATTTACCTGGAGACAAGAGCCGGATCGAAAATCGTATTAGTTTGTGACATGCCGGGGATAGAACGAGTTGCGGAAGTTGATGTATGAAAAATGAAGTAACGGGTTGTTCGCAAAAGCCAGGTGCCCAGGTGGAGATTGAGGCTAAGCGTGGCTAGTCTCGATCGGGCTTTGACTAGCCGGAACTAGACATAATCGAGATACCTAGGTGTTTTCTCAAACCCGTTCATATTGAACATAATCCTTTGGAGCGAGTGACCCTGTACCTTATTTCACTGTCGGAGATGCGTCCCACGAACCAGCTTCAACCAACTTTCGCTATCAAGATGTTTCAATTCTACTTTCACAGGCTCCGTTTTGTATATCTCAAGAGCGACGCCCACGCCGGAAGCGATCAACTGCTTCAACATCGGAAAGACCCTTCTGAACATTGTATCGATGGAGGTCTTCGTGTCTTCTCTCGTCTCACCATGGTAAATCCAATGTCCGAGGTAGATACCGATTGTGAAGGTCGCCGGTTGCTGCAGTTTCGCAAGTTGCTCGAAGTCCGATGGCAGAAGCAGCTCGTCCCTAGCTTCCACAGCCTGGTATCTTATGTTGTTCTGACGATCTCTGGGGGCTAGAGTCATGTATACGTGGCGTATCAACCGAGCGGGATCAAGTTCAGGCAGTGCCCAGGTTTGGTTGCCGAATAAGAGAGCCACGGTAGCATCACCGAGGAAATTGAAGACTGAGTGCCGATACCACATTTCCGCAAGTTCAGTAATTGTTTCTTCGCCGAGGAACAACTTGTCGCCGATATGGGGATTGTGGGCCACAATGTTAGCTGGATCCGAAAATCCCAAACCGTGTGCATCGTCGTCAAAGTAGTAGGTCTGAGGTTCTCCAAGTAGGGCTTCGTAGACCATATCTCTCAGCTCGCGAGGCAATTTCTCTTGCATCATCAAGCAGAGAGTAAGACACTCGGATTTTGAGTACTCCTCGATCTTTACTCTCACTTCCACTCTACGTCGATAACGCTCGCGAGTCGATTGTTGAGGCTTGGTTGAGAGACATGCAACATCCCTTAGCATACTACCAAGATTGTTAGCCACCAGAATTAAGTAATAGAGGTACCAATTACGCCGATATATGTGCTCCATCGAATTCCCTCGCTGATGTTGACATTGTGGGCGAGCGACTCTGAGGGCAGATTTACGTTGGCTAGGTATGCAACGAAGCCGGGCGGCGAGATCGATATATTTGACTGGGATGATGGACAATGCGGTCAAATTGCCTACGCGGGAGCAGTTGGGTGAAGTAAAACAAAGAAAGCACAAGCTGCCGGGTGAGTGTCGATGGTCTAGGCTCCAGACTGCGCCTACCCAAATGAAGCTAGAGCATTTTAAATGATTACACGCGGGCAGGAGGCTCATCGTCGCAGTGTAATACAGTTTGAAAGAACAAGAGAAACCACACTCAATCCTTCCTGAGTTCGTGGAAGAGATCAGAACGTACAAGAAGCCGCTATCATGAGCAAGGAGATCTAATATTCCAAGTAATACATCGCTAATACACCGAACAAAAGCCTGGTATCTTGCGTAGATGCGAAAACCCCCACCAAAAGACACATACAATCAAGCCGACATCCGTATCGTAGTTCTCCTCTATCATGATTCAATGTACACGCTTTCGTAGATCAGCCAAATGTATCGCCGCGGCCGTCTTAACATATACCATACACATAGTATCCATACAAAGTCATCTTCCTCATCACTTCCTCACATTCCCCTTGCCATCTCTCCATCGCCCATCACTAACGCAGATAAATTTGACATTTCTTCCGCGACTCTTCACGCTCTCTACACCACCAGCTTCAATCCATCGACCAAGGTTCTTACATTGACTAACGTCGAAGCGTTCGAGGTCTCTGCAGCCCTCCACGACGGCTTCAACACCAGTGCCGGTGACGCGGACACAACCTCGTACAGAGAGGTTTCGGAGTTCGAGGAGGTGAAGGGATATGCAGCGAAGAGAAGTGTCCGAGACGGCGGAGCCACAGAAGGCAAGGTTGAGGTGCGTAAGTGAAGGGAGGCCGAGCGCAAGGACTTCGGTCGCGGTGTCAGACAGGGCGCAGCAGAACGACTGGTATACGTTAGTAAGGACATTCTGTCTAACACCAGATGGAATATAGTAGACTTACAAGATCCAGTTCCTTTAGCCCTTTCGCTGCGTTCGTCAGGTACACAATTGCGTTGTCGGTCAGATATGTGCAGTCTGCGAGGCACAGCTTTGTCAGCCGTGGAAACGGATATACACTCCAGTGTTGGAAGCCGACGTCGGTGATAGTCGTGCACCTTGTTAGGTCGATGCTCTCGATGCGGTTCGCTGCATGGACAGCGATATGGGCCATACTGCGATCAGTGATGTGCTTGCAGTAGCTCAGCGTGAGACGTCGCAGCTTCGGACATCCAACAACAGTACCAGGTGGTAACGGTTGCGGAGCAGGCTGATTAGCACCCTTTCCTTGTCGGCGACCATTTATCTGAGCTTGGTGTTGCGCATGCGCCATTGCCATCTGAGGTGGCATCTCTGGAACCACCCACCCTATAACTCGAGCGAGAAGGTTGTCGCCTACTTTCCTGCAATTGCTAAGATCGACCTCCTCAAGACCCTTCGCCTTCTGCACCATCTCCAGTACAGCTGGGCCAGTGATGTCCCATACGCTCTTCATGCGCCAGATCCTGACGCTCGGACCGCAAGTCTTTGCTAGCTCAGCGAAACCCTCGTCTGTCACGTGGAAGCAGTTACTGATGTTGATGTATCTTGGACGACTGCCTACGAATGGGCATATGACGTCTACAAGCGATCGGTCCGTAACTTTGCGATTGTATTTGCTAAGATCAAGGTCGTGGAGTATATCCGGCGACTCTGATATCAACTTGTTCCAGTGGGAAGAGATTACACGCAACTTCATCAGCTCGTGTATGTCTAGATTCGCAAGAATCTTAGTGAGCACTTGATCCGACAGTATGCCTCTTCCATATCTACTTGGTCTGTTGACTAGCCGAGGGCGTTTATAGTCGAGTGGCATCTCTGGTGGAGTGGACGCATGCTTCGATATGGAAAACGATGGTGATGGGGAAAGGGGCGAGCCACCGGGCGATGGTGACTTGGGGAAATCTGTTTTTGCTGGGCTGGATGGCGAGTCCGGTATTGATCCTGGTGGGGGTGGAGCTAGTGAGCCTCTCCTTGACCTCGACCTGACATTGTCCAAATCGACGTTAAGAAATGGGTCTGGATCAAATGGTTCCATCATCTTTTCGTCTCTCCGGGTGGGTGTCACCGGATTGTCGATGTCGATGGTGTCATTGAAAGTGACAGTTGGCACACTCTTCTTGCGCCGTGGTGTACGAGGTATTATGTGATCCGCTATGGCTAGATCGTTGATGTTGGGTGTACTGTTCGCGTCCAGCATGTGTACATCTTCGTCTTTGGCGGTCCGTAACCGCTCCTTCGCGACCGACTCGACCTGTCGGCGTACATCTGGAGTGCACTTCTCCCAGAGGTGGTTCAAAGTGTCACCGCTGATCATGAGACATTCGACAGCCGATACGGAGCGGACCGTAGCGGTGCGGCGTGGCGCAAGCGAGAGACTGACGACCTCGCCAAAGTATTGCCCGGGCCTCAATCGGGCCTTTACTTCCTGGAAATGTTGCTCGCCCGCGGCGATGGATTTTCGACGACCTATGGGTGAAGTGGTACCGTTCTGCTCTGGTACATTCATGCTGATGACCTCAACCTCGCCTTTCACGATGAAGAAGACGTCACGTCCTTGTGTGCCCTGTTTTATTATGTCTGTGAAAGGATCAAACGAACAGGGTTGGGCGCGCATGCCAATGAAATGGAGGATGTCGTCGGGCAGCTCGGAGAAGAGAGGCAGCTCTTTGAGCAGCGGCCGCACATGAATACTGCCGCTTCCAAAGGCACTATGGGCTATGGCTTCAGCGAGGCCCGGACTGGGAGACTTCCTCTTCTTGAAGGCATTGATCTCTCCTTCGCGTAGAGTGCCGCTCTCGGCCATGATCACGTCGCCATCTTCGCGGTCACGCTTGCCTGTGATCTGACGCATGGGTATCGCAGGACGCTTGCCTCCTAACTCTGACTTCTTGCGCTGCAGAATGGCCAGTCGCTCCTGCGCTTCGTGCATGATGGCCACTTCCACTTCGGGAAACGCGGGCAGCTCCTTCATGAGGTCCTCCTTGTTCAGGCGCACTACCAGCGAGCGCATGTTGGCTATGATGGTGGCGGTGCGGGGGATGTCCATGAGGATACCGATCTCGCCAAAGAACGCACCAGGCTTCAGCTCTGCGTATGTGCTCTCCTGGTCCCGCGATGTCACCCGCACAGCTCCGCGGACCAGCCAGTACATGGCCTTGCCCGTCTCGCCCTCGGTGAGAATTGTGTCATGAGGCTGGTATAGCTGCGGCTTGAGATGCAGGCCGACCTGGGTGAGGAAGGAGTCGGGGGCTGCCTGGAACAGCGGGAAGGAGCGCAGGCGGTCGAGCAGGTCTAGCGGTAGACCCTGAATCGTCGAGGCGGCCAGCGGGGAGGGACGTATCGGGCGGGCGGGATTGGAGTCGCTGTCGTATGCGCGTACCATGGCAAAGGGATCAGGCACCGGCACGCCGCCATGAGCCCGCACGGGACCTCCTCCAGGCCTGTATCGGCGCATCGTCGTGTTGGTGGCCGGCAGCGGCGCCAGAGGCAAACTTGCCGGTTGGGAAGGAGCGAGGGGCAGGTGTCAGACGGTTAGGGAAGGAGCTCGTGCGTGGTGGGGAAGGGGCGATGCAGTTGTCGGGCAGTCACCAGCTCATGGTGGTGCGTGGGTATGCGCGGTGCAGCAGCTCGAGTGTCTCTGGGTTGCGAGATGATTGCTCGGCGAAGGAGCGGGATGCAGACGAAGCGCAGCGGGTGGGTAGCACAATGACTGAGCAATGCTGCAGCTGGGCGGGCGGAAAGCTTGGGTCAGGGCAGCTCGGGAACCTGCAGTGGGTCGGTGCGTGCTGGCTGCTGTGTAGTGTATAATTTCTTGTGACTGAAGCGTGCTGCTCGGAGAGATGATGGATAGATTGCGGGACGAGGCTTGGTCCCGCAACGCGGTGGATCAGCCTAACCTTCTACTAGGCTTCTCGAAACCGCATGCCAGCCTTAGCTATAACACCGAGCTCAACCTTGCCTCTTATCATGGCTATCAAGCTTGGGAATCTCTACACAGTGTGTCTGCTACGCCCGCATCCGCTTCAAACCTTCTCCACACCCTCCAGAAGCCTTCTGGAATTTCTTTATCGGCAAAAAAGCACAGAGATGTGCCTCGTGTGTCGGCTATTATTACGAACGGCAGCCCACCACCGCACCGACAGTCGGCCCCCTGGCGCCTCCTGTGAACTTCCACCGTCGCGTGGCCCCTCCCCTTCGCATCAGATCACGTCGCAGACATGGCTCGCACGTCGCACGTCATTCCCGCAACAAACGTTTACTGCTCCTGCATGTCATCCATTTTTCGTCAAATCGTACAAAGGTATCGTGTTCCAGGTTGCCCCATCCATAACTCCATACCGGAGCCTGAAAATTTCGCCCCTAAGAAATGTCGCGCACGCCTGGCGCCAGCCCCAAAGTCCCGGATACCTTGTCAGCCCGGGCCCACCATCCTGAAGCATGTCTAGTATCTCCTTCGGTCATCGCGTTCATATCTGTCATCGTACCTGTCGTCACGGTCGTATCGGTCGTCTCTCCTGCGATCATTCCTGCGCTTGTTGTCATCGTAGTCCTCCTCCCAATCACCGTTCCTTTGCTGCTCCTTCTTCCTTTTGCGTTCGTCCCAATGGCCCGCGGCTTCTTTTGCACCAACACCGCCTATGATGGCTCCAGCAATCGTTGCGACAGTGTCGTACTTCTTGCCTTTAGTCGCTTGGTTGCCTGCTATGCCGCCCACCAATGCGCCACCAACAGTCGCAATCAGACGGCTCTTCATGTCGTCGCGAGACCGAGAGCGCGAGTTAGACCGACGGCGTCGCGTTTCTCGTCGGCCTTGTCGCTCAGACCGCGGCGGAGACCACGATGAGCCTCTACGCTGGGTACCTGGTCTACCGCCGGCGCCCCCGTATCCGCGTTGTTGACCGTAGTCAGGCTGACTTTGCTGTGGGTATGGCTATTGTTGGTTAGCTTAAGTCTTGCATACTGTTCAGAGTAGAGCGCACTGCTACCTGCATGTCGCGGGTGTCACTCGGTCCGTCGCGACCGCGCGGGACTTTAAACCCTGGTCCCGGCGCCCTGTGGTCGTTCTGTTCCGTCTCGTAGTACCGATCATCTGGGCCATAACGGTCTTGCCTGTAGTCTGGCGCATACATCTCTGGGTCCGAGTTGTAGCCGTCTACACTCTTCGGTACAGAGCGAGGCGAAGTGTACTCCTTGTCGGGATTTCGCGAAGCGGTCTGAGCCGGGTAGGACGACTGATGTGCGTTTTGAACAGGCGGGCCTTGTGCGTTTTGCTGGAATTGGTTTTGCTGCGCTTGTAGCTTGCGTTTCTTCTTTCCTGTTTTGGGAAATGCCGGAAGACGATCGTAGGTTCTGTCAAAGTACTTGTCGGTGAACTTGTCAAGACCCTCGAATCCGAGCTCCTGTTTATCGAGAAAGCAAATCAGCAGGTCGCACGCTTGAGAGGACGTCTGCAGGGCCGCGCACCACCATCTCTTCTGCCATAGTGACTAGACCCTTGTGGTTGGTCTTTCCGGTAGATCCGTCTCGGTGTTACGTCCGCGAACCGCTTATTCGGATAGCAAAAGTACTGAATGTGTCGACTGACTGGCATGCCCAGTCTCTTAACGTTCAATCCCGCTTGGCGGGAACCCCATGATGCCTGTTTTCATGCGTTTTTGGAATGACGTAGGGTGGTGCTAGTTGGGAAGAAGCTAGAGGTTTGGCGTAGCGCCGTCGCTCATCAGGAACGGCTGTCGGCACGCCGGGGTCTGGATGCGACCATTGCGCAGGCAAAGGCGTTCTCGCGGCGTTGGCCATGCCAGTCTGGACATCTTGTCGAAAGCTGTATGGCTAATTCTCGAGCTGATATTGATGACAACCTGCTATTTCTGTGCGCTATAACAGCAGTCTCTCGCAGAGCCTGTAGCCAAGAAAACCCGGATAAGCTGCATCATCACGCGAAGCACACCACAGTTGTTGCAACCTCTTTCTCGTCCCATCTCGACCCATCAACATATCAGTTTCCAAAACCCACAATGATTCACATCGAAATGAAGGCGCGCGAAGTTGAGGAATCAATCGGGTATATCTTCTCTGACAGGCGCATTGCTGTCGAGGCTGTCCAAATGGCTGCTCCGCAGGTTGCGCTGATACACAACGGTGCCTTTCTTGGCCTAAACAACAACAAAAGGTTGTCTGTATTGGGCGATGCAGTGCTCGCCAAGGTGCTGTGCGGTGCCTGGTTTGATGCTCGCAATCCGAGTGGTAAGAAACGCTTTCCTCAGCACATGTGCTGCGGGGTACTGAAGACATCAGGCCAAGTGCTTTCTCAGGCGCAATGGACGCAAATGCGCAACGAATCGTTGAGCAACGATGCGCTGGCGCGCCGGGCACACCAGGTTGGTCTCGACGAATGCATCATTACGGCTGACAGCAAGCCTGTTGTGTCTCCAAAAAATGGCGGCCACGACCTTTGAAGCTGTTATTGGTGCGGTTTATCAGGATGGTGGAGATGCGGCCGTCCAGCGCGTCATGCAGTCTCTCGGTTTCTTCGGCCATGAGCTCCTCACGGTAACGTCTCAAATCCTCCTCTTCCCGTTATGAATAGCGATGCTATGTTGACTGATGTGCAAACTTCTAGATCCCGGCACAGCTGCCTCTGGGATCTGCTAGACAAGGCAATCCCAAATTCTCTTAACGAACAGTTGGCGTCTCATTCTGCTTCTCACTGCGTTTGCGCCTCCGTGAGGAGACTGGAACGCAAGGGAAAGACATTTCTGGGGCGCCTCTTTGTCGCTTCGATAATTCGGGGATGTCTCGACCATCAAATATCAGCCACAGCTGCGCCGCACCCGCTTGGATCTACCAGCCTGCGCTCTCGGATTCCACTGCGCCATTAACAACGTGTCTTCTGCATATGGTTTCTAATGCATGCAGCAGAACGGCACCCCTCCTCCGGGCACTTAGGCAGTTGCCTGGAAGCCTTGCGAAAGCTCACCGAAAGTATGCAGCCTGGTCCTTCGTAGACAACCCCTCGAGGTGCTGATCTCAACGTCGCACTTTTGATCGTCATATGGGGTACAGGGTTAAGGGCACTCCACTGCCAGAAGAATTGCCCTTCATTACATCGCTTCTTTTGTTGCAGGGAAATCGAATTGACATTGATTCATTTGTCTTGTCCAGCATGTCCTATCTTACATGATTCAGCTTTCCAACGCTTCTGACAGCGGTTCACGGCCAATCGATCGATGCATATGCAGTCCATGGCACAGCTTCTTGAACCGAGGGGCTGTCAGCCTTGGTCCTTTGCCAGTGACACATCTACTACGGTGTGGTTACACGAAACAATTTAGTATGGCGCAGTCACCGGTGAAGTCTGCAATGGATCGATCGCTAGGCAGGGACATCCAAAAGATGAATAAAAGCCATGCATCTGTCGTTGACTATAGGAAATACCCACAACGCTATACTCTCTATCACCGAAGCCTAGCTGAGAAACCGAAGAGATCCCGCAAATATGACCGACATGGACAGCCGCATCCTGCAAGTCCAGACCATGACTGGGTATCACTTACAGAACAAGCTGCTATGTGCAGAAGCCTTGCAGATGAAGGAACCGAATTGTCCTCTTCGCGTCGAAGGAACACTCCATCTCTTCCACAAGAACAGAGACCTCGAGTTGGTCGGAGACGCTGTCATCGATGCTGTGCTAGCTACTATGTGGTACGAAGCACGCGATCACAAGGGTATTTCCAAACTACAGCGCTCACCATAGCTCGATACTGATTATACCAGGTGAGCGTTACAGCCTCGCAGCTTGGACCCAGATGCGCAACGATCTCGTCAGCAATGAGAAGTTTGCTGAACGTGGGTTCAGCCTTGGACTGGACAAGCTCATCATCATGAACCGGGGCATGAGCAGCCCATCTAACGACATGGTGGCGAACACCTTCGAAGCCATTGTGGGAGCGATACACGTAGATGCACGAGATGCATCTTTCGCCGCTGTTCGCAATGCTCTCGAGCACATGGGGTTCTTTGACCACCCTCTACTCTCTGGGTCGTCCACTGTCCAGCACATCACCACTGGACTTGCCGCCACCACTCTTGCCTAGGCCATCGCATTCCCGTGATAGGTTACAGAGAGAACACCAGAGTGGTCCGCAAGAAGGGACGCAGAGCGCTTGTGAGTGCTGTTGGAAATGGTTTGCCTTTCTTCGTTTGTTACCATCTGGAATCTGGAAATTCCAGAAAGACATTGAAAGCGCCACTTACTTCGACACCTCTCATAAGAGCTCTACGCCCCTTCTTGCGGACCACTCCGGGGATCTCCTTGCCGCCTGTCCCTGGATTGTACGCTTGTCTCGCAGTCACCAGGCCGATCGACCGCAAACGTTTCAAAGTTGAAATCAAGCCGGGGACAATTCTAGTATCACCATGGTTCGATACGTATACGGGATGCTTGCGTCTATTACATTCATTTCTATCTCATGATCGCAATTCTGCGTTGCTTTTATAACTACACGTCCACTATATACAACCATGCCAATATACAAACCCTCTCGTTCCGTCATTTGCCACTCGCGCCTCATTTTGTAATGAGACGGCATTAGATTAACGAGAGCGCCAGTTCCACCCATTCACCCAGCGAAATATCCAGTCGCAAGAAAATTCACCTCGATGGTGCGCTTGTCAGGTAATTATTTCACCACAATGTTCCACTACCCTCACAGAAGTGCTTCACGATGTCAGCTCACTAGTGAACACATGAGTTTCTCCTTCCTGGCGTCTGAAGTAATGTCACTCATTACAACTCCCTCTCAAGGCGTACGCAACCGAGTCCCAGGCTTTCATCAGAACCAGCTCTTTCCGAACTACAGTAACACACTATCGTCACGATTACGATGAATCCGCAACCACAACCAGATATGTCTGAGGGAGATCAAGATCCGCGGTTCGTTACGCTGGCCAACGAACAAACGAAAGACGCCATTGGGGAGGAAAACTGCCAGAACGCAGAGACCATTGATGAGCTGTTCAACAAAGTCATCGGCGCCATTCATCCCGAGGTTCTCGCCGCCATCAAGGCGGAAGAAGCCGATCTTGGTGAGTTCACTATGGACAATATGGACCTTGAGTCCTGGCAGATTGATATTCCCCTCTCCCCAGAGCAGAGCGACAGCCAGTACCATCAGCTGCCACAGTGGCACGAGGAACGAAATTCGTATAACGAGATACGCTATACACCAATAGGGTTGAATGATACGAGTCTGCAAGATGCTCGTGCGGCCGCCATGGTCGCTCTTGCTAGAACTCGCCAGCATGCGCAAACATCTCAAGGTTTGATCAATGAGCTGCAGACATTACCGACAACACCACAACATATTTATCCGCCACACACCCGAGCAAGAGTACCGTGGATGCAAGAACAGTTACAGCTACAAAGCCAACCCATGATTGATACATCGCAAGAACAAGTAGCCGGACGTCAGTCTATGGCATTGCGGCTAACAGTGCCGACCCCCGAGCCAATGCAAGATCAATCGTGGCGTCCAGATTTCACACGTCCAACAACGCCACAAGTAGCAATTCCTGCTTTCTCAAAGGCGCCCACTCAGGTACCACGCGCAATTGCCGCCGCTCCCCCCCAAAGTATGCATTTTGCCAACCTCGCTGAAGCACAACAAGCTGCGGCCACCCGCGTCATTCACCATAACTATTATCCCCTGGCAAACGACAGCAGCTTTCCCCAAGACGAAGCGGCCCGCAGATTCTACATTCGTCGGCTGTACGACGCCTTCACCGACATCACCCAATGCATCGACAGCGCCACTGTTGCCAATTTCGACCTTCGTTGGGCTAACCTCTCGTCCGGTACCTCCCCCTACACGCCAGCTATGATCACCACAGTCTGTCATGCCCTCCTCGCCATCGCCATCAACCTGCACACCCATGGCCCCATCTCTCTCAATATCTACGATCAAGGCAAGTTAGAGAACGTGTACAAGTACCGCGATCTCACATTCAGTGCGCGCATCGACAAGGTGTGTGAGCTGATGCGCATCAGCAAGGCTAGGTGTGGAAATCTGCTCAAGTTTGAGGGGCTGGAGATGGTGGTTGCTACGGCGCCGTTGCTCATTAGACAGACAAGGAGTAACTATCACCACAATCGGAATAGACAGGATGATCTTGTTGCGGGTAAAGAGACGGAGGCTGAGGAAATGGGGCATGACGATAAGAATGAGGATTAGAACGGGCAGTAGTGACAACTTCCGTCCTTCCTCGCTAGATTGCGTCTTCTTCTGTTCCAAATTTAGCTGAGGCGGACCGTTGTACTGGTGCTTCTTTGAAAATTTTGGCATTCTCATGTATTCGTAGTAAATTACATGAACCTTTTATCGTCTCGCAGACTTGTTCGTCTTTTGCTTAGATGTGCTTTGCACATCCTAACGCGCGCGTGCTCACTGAACACTGTGGCTACTTCGTGGATGATAGTTTGCAATAAAATGGGTGCTTTTTCATTAAATGATGCGACTTTCGTGGGCTTTGATGTTGTGGTTGTGATGGTGAGCAACGTCTCTGCCCTGGTGGCCAAATCATCGACGCGTGACGTCACTTTTTAGCCAGGCCTGGTACGTGCTCCGAGCTGCACGCGTCTTCGGTACGTGGCTTCCCTCTGATCCACGTTACTGCAAACTGGCAAACTCTCGCAAAGCGATGATCGTCTTCGCTCTCGCTGCTGCCTGGAGACTTCGGAGAAGAAACACCAAAAGTCGAACTGGAATTCTCAGCCTACTCTGGTTTCGCGCGCACTGCATCGCGTTGCGACGCGACGCACTACGTCTTACGATGAACAGTCTAATGGGCATCAATGCTGGCCCGTACCGTCTTAACGTCTCGCGCGCCTGCTTCATTTGAGAAGAAGAGATTAATGCGTTCCATTCACCGCTCGGGGGTGCTGGTGTTTCACGATGTTGCGCTGCTTGCTCCTGGCGTTCACGCGATCATTCTATCGCCTGGCAAGGTGCCCAGGTGCATTCACACCACCTGCCTATTATGGTAAAATGCGCCTTCTATTTCAGGTTTAGACTAGCAGCATACATCGCCGAGACACAACTCAACCCCAGTTTAGGACAGTATAACAGTCAGGCATACATATCTGAAGATGATACCTCCAAATCCACAGCAAGAGCAGGAGCAGGACGCATGGGATGCTCGGAACGCTTCATGGCATATTCCTGACGCAAGAGTGTATTCGTCTCCCATGATGTCAACAAACTACAGCAATAACTACGTCAACTACGGCAACATGAGTCCACATATTGGCTACGCTCAGGATACGCCAGCTGTCAATCCAATGTTCGCCCCTCAGTACTCTGCTCAACAAGTTGACCAACATAGTGTTATTGCGCCGCCTAATACTTACCGAGGTACACAGAGCTACGCACACTCTGCTCACCCGTCCGATATGTATGCTTCTCTTGATGAGGCTATGGCTGCCATGCCGTCACCTGATTGGAGCCCACCCATCAACGACGACACCCTTCCAACGTCAGATGCGCACCGCCAGGAGTGGGTCCAAAAGCTCCTCGATGCCGTCAACAACGTCAAGAATACCCAAGGCAACAAAGGCAAAGACTTCAAGAAGCGTTGGACTGATCCGGTGAAAGGGCCAAGTAACTACTACCTCTTTCTAGATAAACTCATCCTTTGCTGGAATATTGAGGATCTTGTAGAGCGTTTGCACCGGGTTGGGCCATCGGCACTGCATTCCTTCGACGACAATTTCTGGGAATCAGCAGGGCGAACACGTGGCTGGACGTTCCAACACCGGATGAATAGGATCATAGAACTGCTCACTGTTTCCAAGACAAGGTGCGACTCCTTGCTCGGCGGCAGTAGTCTGCAGAACATCGTAGCCAACCCAGGGGAGCGCGCCGTTGCAACCAGGACACAAGCAAGGCAGAATGCGAAGCGTGGTAAGACGCTGAAGGCTGGCCGGGTGGCGAAGAAACGGAAGGCAACAGGGTATAAAGGGTAGGCATTTTCTTTCGCAGCGTAAAAAATGATCAACGAGGTACCTCGTGAGTCTTGGTATCAAGCCTTGGTATTCCGACTAACGGACTTGTTTGCCAGTGACCTGTCGTGACGTTGTAGCGAGGAAGCGATACCTCTTTTCCCTGATGAGGGAATGAATACCGGAGAGTCTCATCCTGTCGTGACCGCGATCGGTGTGATGGCAGTGACTACCACGTTTCTGTCGGAATACGGCACCGAATAGCGATCATATACTCATCATACTGTGCTCAACGCCTTCAACTAGTGCATCTGAATGTTCGCTACGACTATGCCAACGCTTGTCTTGCTCCATCAAGTCGACTTGATATCGCCCAGAAGAAGTGTTTCCGGATCACTCGAGGAAGTCGAACGATCTACATCCCGCGTAGACGCATGGATTTGCGGCCGCGGTCAAAAGCAGTTGCCACATCCGAACTAAGAGCCGCATTTATGCAGGGCCAGAAGCTACCGGGTGGATTCGCACGGCGTGTGATTGGTGTCGCTGCCAGGACCGTGTTCGGTATTTTCGCCTCCCCATATCCCGCTGTGCCTAGATCTGTGCCAAGTTGGAAGAGTAGAATGCATGATGCATGCGCAAGTGGGTGATCTAGCTAGAGCGCAAGTCAATCCATCCGTTTCAAAATTAGACAGACCCTTATCTCTTGAGAAGGTTAACCATTGTAGGTCTTCCGGTGAAGATGGGGTTGTGGCTTGCATCCGTTCGAGCTACGCAAATCTTCGGCTAGATAGTGGTAGTTCATACCGAATTCTAATATTGCGAAGGATTTAATCAGGCACAATTTCGGCGCGTATAGCCAGAGTCTCGGGGCTCGAACCGGAAGCCGTGTAGAAATGTGGCCTCCATGGGCGCATGCCCTTCCTCAGGCCACAACTGTGGATACGATATTATGCAATTGTTACCACGTCCAAGAATACACACGAGTAATTGTAGTCGTTTCGGCGTTTGAACTCGGAGTCTTGGTGTGAAGGATTTAGCGAGGACACGGGGGGCCTTCCCCCGTCCAAACGTTATCGCCTCCGCCGTCATCCCCACATCTCTCCTTCATCCACCCAATCCTGAGCATCTACCGAACCATATTTGGTCTTTTCGCGCACCAGCAAGGTTGAGGTCAGGTCATGTTAGCCAGCACACCTCTATCGCCAAGACCGGATTGTCCCCGCTCACACTTCATGTCTCGTGCGCGCTTGCTGTTCACTCTGCCGCGTGCGCGAAACATCCAACCACCCAGGGACCGCAAGCCGCACCATCGGGCCTTGCACCAGTGCTTAGTCCGCACATAACACCAAAAACAGTCCAGACCAACAGTTTGACCGGATGCGTGTTGTCCGATCACTAACAATAGCTGAAGGCGCGGTGTTGGGACGTTGCCACGGGCCTCTATGAACAAAGGATGGGTGTTGAAAGAAGCCCACTCAAGGGCGCTCGGCTGACGACGAAGCATCTTGGCCGTCGTATGTGCCGTTCTCCATCTTGGCTTACAACGAGGCGAGAAAAGCTTCGGCAGCCGCGGCGGCACAGCTCGTCGCTGCGGGGTCAGTCGCCAAGTTTTGTGGCTGCTTCACTGGCTCGAAGCTTCTTTGCGAGCAAGTCTCGCGAGGAAGCTTCGCCAGCGCTTGCGGAGCTTGGTCGGACACAAGCACAGAACGGTTTTCGGTGCTACTACGCATATCAACGAAGTATGTGTGGTGTGGTCGCGCAATCTGTAGTCGGAAAGTTACCACGTTTGCGGGAAATCGAAAGGGCGACCCCATGGGGAAGATGTCAACGGCGTCGTAGGATCGTCACACCCACTTCTTTCCTCCGCTCTGAGAGAACGCACTGATACGTCCGATCCGACCCCGGGACATGTTCGTTTTGTCACTTGCGCACAAGCGCTAGCTTGGCCCACCGGAAGGCTTAGTGCAAAATAGCGCTCTTGGCGGACCGGAGATGGTTACATTCACTGCAAATCGAACTGCACGGACGGACTTGGCAGAACTTGGCTCGCATCAAGACTCAGCGGCTGACTGACATGGGCGTTGATAGTATCGTTACGAGGCGTTCTGGTCAGCCAAGATGACTGCGGGTATATATTGAGCTCCCCCGCGCTCGATCTTGAAATCAGCAGTGCGATCGGACTTGCGCCTACATCTACAGGGCAGTCTTCTTACCTTCTCATTGCCTCCAAGCTCTTTTCAAGTTACCATCAGCACCATGGCGAGCACCAACCGCCCAGCAGACCCATTGGCGAAGGGCATCATCCCCACCGCCAAACAGAGTCTCAAGGATCTCTTCACTTGGGACCAACGTGTAGTCGTTCGCAATGACTACGGCGAGGAGCACTGCGAGTGGCAGAAGCCAGAGCCTCTCAAGAATCCTATCAGCCTGTTCGCTCAACTCGGAGTTAAGGATTGGCTGGTAAGTTGTGACTGTACGAAGTGCATGTGAGACATATACTGACTTCGTACCCCTACCTCTGCAGTACTTCCTTGTCGGATTCCTCGCATGGACTGCCGACGCCTTTGACTTCCACGCGCTGTCAATTCAGACTACCAAGCTTGCCGACTACTACGACACCTCAAACACTGCTATCTCGACGGCCATCACCCTAACACTGCTTCTCCGCTCCGTCGGTGCTGCTATGTTAGTAATACCCATGTACGAACTGTATGTGAGACAAATACTGACTGGTTTGTAAGGTTTGGCGTGGCTGGCGATAAGTTCGGTCGAAAGTGGCCCATGGTTCTTAACATGATCATCTTGGGTCTTCTCCAGGTTGCTACCATCTACGCTGGAACTTTCCAGCAATTCTTGGCTGTACGGAGTCTCTTCGGTCTCTTCATGGGAGGTGTCTACGGAAACGCCATCTCCATGGCGCTTGAGAACTGCCCGTAAGTACATCTGAGTTAATTACATGGAAGTCCCATACTGACATTCGCAGGGTCAACGCCCGTGGTCTTATGAGTGGTATCCTACAGCAAGGTTACTCATTCGGTTATGTGCTCGCAGCTTGCGCCAACTTGGGTGTCGGTGGTGCGACCAACACCTGGAAGACCGTCTTCTGGGTCGGCGCCGGTTTCTCGATCGCTGTCGGTCTCATCCGCGTATGCTTCCCTGAATCGAAGCAGTTCCTAGAGGCAAAGAAGGCTGGGCACAAGAAGGCGCCCGGTGCCTTCTGGGCCGAGACAAAGCAGATGCTTCGCAAGGAGTGGAAGATGTGTGTCTACTGCATCATCCTCATGACTTGGGTATGACAGGCCGCTTCTAAGTTGATAAACTGCCGCTAACATCTATCAGTTCAACTACTACTCCCACACGAGCCAAGACAGCTACACTACTTTCATGAAGGAGCAGAAGCATCTCAGCCCCGCAGGTGCTACCCGTGCTTCCATCCTGATGAAGACCGGTGCCTGTGTCGGTGGTACCATTCTTGGATACACCTCGCAATGGTTCGGTCGTCGCCGCATGATCGTCTGCGCTGCCTTGATCTCCGCTTGCCTTATCCCCGCCTGGGTCCTCCCCACCACTGAGCGTGGTCTATCCGCATCTGGCTTCATGATCCAATTCTTTGTCCAGGGCGCTTGGGGTGTCATTCCCATCCACTTGAGCGAGCTGTCACCACCTGCTTTCCGATCCTCTTTCGTCGGTATCACCTACCAGCTCGGAAACATGATTTCCTCGCCCTCCGCTCAGATCGTCAACGCCGTCGCCGAGGCCACTATGATCAGCACTGCAAAGGGCGAGCAGTCTCCCGCTTACGGACCAGTCATGGCTGTTGCGACTGCAATCATCGCTCTCGGTATTGCTGTCACTACTGCTCTTGGCCCCGAGAAGAAGGGTCGTCACTTCGAGGAGGCTGGTCCTATCGGTGCCAACATTGAGCCCGTCAAGGATATTGAGACTGGTAGCATGCACAGCGAGAAGGACGGTGTCAAGGCAGTTGAGGTTGTTGACGGCTCCAACCACAACGAGAAGGCTTGAGCATGCTCTTCCACCAGATCTTGTCTGCAGTGCAGAACATGATTAAGCGGTTGAGCCGCTGGCTGATACCCATGATGATGAAACCAAATAGATCCATATGATCATGAGATACGATGAATGAATAAAAACATAAAAAACAATAATTCCTTCACTTCCTTATGCTTTCTGGATGATGTGTGCCATGCTCAATCGCTATTACTAACGATGCATAATTCCTCTCGCGCATTTCACGTCATGTGCTTCACACTCTCCACATTCGCCCTGCGCATGCTCCACCGTAGAACGGAGCAGAGCCTCATGCACTCTTCCCTCCCGCACGTGGTCAGTACCAAGATCGCCCAGATCCGACTACTGTAATTGGGTGGATACAGTACCGGAGGCCTTGTTTGGTTTCGAGTCATGTCGGAGTAGCAATGGTCCGATCGCGGCGTTTGCCTGACAAGGTATACCGAAGCCTGCCAAGTTTACGGGTAGAGTGGCACGGTGGTGGGGGTCGAGATGTTGTTTTTCCAGTGGAATGTGCCTGCTTTCTGATTATACTGCCTGATGCTGATGTGATGCTATGCGTGAACCACATTGGCAGCGCGAGGTGGCTGATGGATTTTGGTGTGCAAGCCACAGCTTACTAATGTGGCGCCACAGATGAGCTCATTGATGCAAATCTGGATTTCTCCATCGCGACCTAGGTAATGCCAAGGTGCGGAGATTGCGTTGGAGAACTGCAAGCTGCCAAATTGCTTAGTCTAACGCTTTATCTCTGCTGAGACGCACTCACTCTATAGATCTCCTCGGGATATATGACGACTTCTTCGATTGAAAATGCGTCTCAAGGCGTACCCATTTTGTACCTAGGTACCTAGGTAATCAGGCTGTCGCAAGTGCATTTGCGACGGCACAGCCTCCTGTAGCCGCTGGTGCATAGGAGCAGATAGAGTGTGAGCAGCGAACGGGGCGTAGCTATCTTGCCTGACCGCACAGCTTGGTCTTCCGGCAAGGCAGAAACGCCTTCCGTGGTGCTGCGGTAAGTGGCGTACTTGGTGTTGCGATGTGCAACCAGTCATTGAAGGCCGCGTCGCGTGCAGTCGCTGGGGCATGCACACTCAGCCTTCCACACACACACATGAAGAAACTTCCAGTACACAGCCTCGAAGACTCAGCTGAGCTCCAGTACGACTTTGCCCCATACATGTTCGCACACGACCGCTCGAGCGCCCTGTTGAGAAGTTGCCTTCATGTGTGATGCACGAACACTGGAGCGTCAGTCGCATCCAAACATTGAAATCGTCTTGAACGTTCGTTGAAGTTATTTCTACCATACTTTGCGTTATAATACTGACGATTTAAAGCGCATGTTTAGAATGCATAGGTGTGGCTGAAATTACACTGATTCTTCAGCCGCCATGGAGACTGCCGGCCTTGCTGTTGGCACGCTTGCGCTCATTGGGGTCTTCGAAGACTGTGTGACGCTCCTCTCGCAGATTGGAGCGGCCAAATGCATGGAGAAAGATTACACACTACTCAAAACAAGGCTTAACTTCCAAAAGACGCTGTTGCTCCAATGGGCAGAACGACTGAAGTTACACGATTTCGATGGGTACGATACGCGACTGGACGACCCAGACCTCCGATGTCTTGTGCAGCAAGGTCTTGGCTGCATTCTCGGGCTTCTGCAAGACGGAGACGT
Source organism: Alternaria triticimaculans (assembly GCF_023758025.1). Lineage (NCBI taxonomy): Eukaryota > Fungi > Ascomycota > Dothideomycetes > Pleosporales > Pleosporaceae > Alternaria > Alternaria triticimaculans. The sequence goes on from NW_026055958.1 coordinate 2,513,546, forward strand.
ACTGGAACAACGTTATGGTCTGAGATCAGCTGACGACGTAACGGATGTCTCAGCGGCTGTGACTGATCGACCGCGGACAAGCTTACGCAAAAGGTTGCTCAACTTCCGACCCCTTCTCAAATCGTCGAATTCTCAGTTTGGTCAAGGTGGAGACTCTCTTTAGTCTTTAAGCAAAGATTGCAAAAGCAAATCCTCCAGTTTCAGTAGGATAAAATGGGTCATCAAAGACAAGGAACAATTTGAAAGCCTTATTTCCAAGTTATCGGATCTGATCACAGACATCAATCAAGTGGTCCCACGCCGGCTGGACAATGCGTTTGGCCACACTGTACAGAAGCATGAAACACAAGCTTTGAACAGCGATTGCAACTTGGATAGGCGTATCGATTCTTACGTAGTGAACAAGAGCAAGCTCGTGGGCGACGAAAAGAAGGCATTCGATGAAAAATGTACAAAAAGGATTCTGGACCGACTTTGGTTTCGCTTAATCGACGATAGAAGAAACAACATCGCCGCAACTCACTCCAACACCTACGAATGGGCCATCAAACCGCCTGCATCTGGGGTCATTTGGGATGACTTGGGAAAATGGCTACGATTTGGACGCGATATCTATTGGATACATGGTAAACCGGGCAGCGGTAAATCGACGTTGATGGTGAGCAATATTTAAGCATGAAGTTCGTGCGAATAGTGTACTAATGTTATGATCAAATTAGAAATTCCTGTACAATCACCCCGAGACCATGTCGTCACTACGCTCGTGGGCAGGTCACAGAACATTGACAATGGCCTCATTCTTCTTGTGGAATATCGGATCTGTAGAGCAAAGCTCACAAGAAGGACTTGCCCGGGGATTGCTATATCATGTTCTCGGGCAGAACCCAAAACTGATACCTGCAGTACTCCCGCATATGTGGCAAGAAGCGCAAAATCGCACTAGCGACTTAAAAGTGTTGTCGAACACCGAGATGGAGACCGCATTCGAAAATTTAGGCGCTATATCAACGAACGGAGCTTTCGCCTTCTTCATCGATGGTCTCGATGAGTTCACGGGCAACGAACGAGACGGTATATCCTTTGTGAAAAGCCTCGCAACCAGCGCAAACATCAAGCTCCTAGTTTCAAGCAGGCCCATTGATACATGCATCGCAGCTTTCTCCTCTGCGCCGCAGCTGAGACTTCAGGATATAACGAGACCGGACATCGAACTGTACATCAACGACACTGTGAGGTCACACTCCTATGTCGCAGAGTACAAGTTCATAAGCCACGAAATCGTCCAAGAGCTGATAGAATACATACAGAACAAAGCAGATGGTGTATTCTTATGGGTCGTGCTTGCGTGCCGCACGCTCCTTGAGGGGTTTGAGGCCTACGACAGCGTAGAGGAAATACGACGTCGCGTTGAGGAATTACCACCGGAACTCGAAAGTCTCTTCCGCCACATACTCAACGGCCTCCCTACTCGCTACCTTCAACAAGCTGCGCGACTTCTGCGAATTTGTTACATCCATCGCTCACTACAAATCGAAGACAAGACATCAGCCGTTAGTTTAGCCTGGGCTTATGAAAAGAACATGGAGACACGCGCAATGGAAGATTTCACAGAACCTAATCTCGATGAAAAGAGATCCAGAACTACGATGTTCGAAGGCCGTTTGCGTAGTCGATGTAGAGGACTCCTGGAGGTCTACAAGTCCTTTATGAGCAAGGATCCTTACGTCGATTTCATGCACCGTACCGTGTTTGAGTTCCTCAGTACTCCGAATATTTGGGACATTGATTGCCTGCACATCAGTGACCACGCTTTTGACGCCAGCACGGTTTTGGCATATATGTCCTGCTACACCCTGTACAACAGCGAACTGGGAAGCATCACGGGGAAGGATAGGGCTTTCTGGACTGCCGTTGCTTATGCGCAGGAGGTGGAACAGAATTCGCCTTCGCACATGTCCCGCTTACTTAGCCGTTTCGCTTTTGCGATTCTACATGAAACAAACTACAAGAACTCAGATCTATCCCCTGTGTCCGATCTGTCACTGGATACAAATGCTATTCTACTAGCAATAGAAATCGGCTTCACAACTTTCGCCCAAAGACACGACCTCAAAAGTTTCAACGACCTCCGGAAGCTGAGAAACGGGCAAGAAAGTCCGGGATACAGCCTTCTCTATCACGCTTTTCTGAGTCCACTGTTGGCTACAAGCGTTGTATATCAAGACGAGTATGCATGTTATCCGGGTATGATCGATCTTCTTATCCGCGCTGGCAGCGATCCAAACGACAGTATAGAACTGTCTGGGGATGATACGAAAACTTGCTGGGTCGCATGGATGGAATCCAAGCACATGGTCACTAGGAAGAGTTTCCGTGCTGTGGATGATGCTGAAGTAACGATGATGATGATTCGTGCCGGTGCAGCTCTCATTCCTCAAAATCCCGATGATCCTGCAACTGGCGTTGCTCATATCGCTACAGAAGACCACCGAGGACGCCTCACAGATGCTGTGGGCCAATGGCTGAAGTTGGCGCCTGAACTACCCAGATGGGAAGATCGGGACAAGTTGATAGCGCTCTGCAATGGGATTACAGCTGCAGTAGCAGCAAGCTACCAACCCAATTATAGCTGAGGAGGCAGAAGATAAGCCAACGGAAGCTTCAACTGCTTACCGTGGTACAGGGTGACAGATAATCGGGCATAATTACAGATACAGCGCGACGGACCGCCTTCGACTAGTAAATCGGAAAGACGTATATGAGGGAGTGATTTCAACTGTTTTTGCTCATTTGTGGTATGTATCAGCGCAAAAAGCCCAAAGAGAGGAGTTATATACAGCTATAGCCAAAACTCATAGCATATTCAACGAAGATGAAGAACGAGCAAGTCTCCTAAGTAACCTGCAGGCTTCCCTATGCCATTATTCCAAGATGTTTATTTCCTCCTGTTCTGGCTCATGCCCAGAATCTGTACCATGCGGACGAAGATGTTGATGAAGTCCAGCTCGAGCGAGATGGACTCGTTGACGGGATCCTTGGGGATCAAGCCGCGCTCGGCCTGGCGCGCATGGTTCAGCACCTTCTGCACGTCGTAGAGCGTGAAGCCTCCTAGTAAAACGGTCAGTGTATGTCTTACAGGCAATTGATACAAGGGGAAAGAGCCTGACCAAATACTGCAAGACCTCCATATAGCCAGATGTTCTCGGTGAACATAAGTGTGCGAGCAGCGGTGGCGGGAATGACGAGTGGAGCGAGGCCAGAAAGCGCCACAATGGCCACGCCGCCCAAAAGCGGTGCGCCTAGGTAGAGGTACTTGTCTGTCTTTGCGGTCGCACCTGGAAATAAAAAGTCAGTGTGTGTATCTTCCATGCACTTCGTACGGGCCACAACTTACCAACGAAAGCAATTGAACCCATCATTCCGGCAGTGTAGAGACCGGCGCGAGCGAGGATGGCAGGGTGCATGAAGAAGAGGGGCGACAGGAGGAGGGCTTGAGTACCGTTGAAGGCAGTCCAGAGGGCGTACTTTTGGACGTAGCTGCGTCGGGTTAGCATGTCTACTCCACAACACAATATCGATATCCACACTTACTTAGACGGCGAGGTAGCCATGGTGCCATACATTGTGCCAATGCTTCCAACCAGGCCAACTCCGAGTACCAGCCATGGGTTTGCGCTCATAAGCCTGAAGCTCCAGCCGTTCATGTGCAGCGCGCGGGCAGCAATGCCGATCATTCCAATACCGAGGCCAGTGTGCATGAAGGTGTCGTTGAGGTATTCGCGCTCGAATGGCGGCATGCCGCCGTCCTCGCGGGTCTCGCGGTTGAAGATAAAGTTGATGCCTAGAAGGGTGGCACCGAAGATGCCGGCTCCATACAGCATGCGCTGTCGCAAGTCGCCCTGCGCCACCGGGTTGTATGCAGCCTGCTGGTATCCGCGTCGGAACGCTTGCTGGAACTTGGAAACATTGTGCGATGTCGATACCGTGGGCTTTGCGGGGCGGAAGAAGTGCGACTGCTGCTTCAGTGGCGTGTTGTGGAATGCGCGGATCGTGAGGGTCTGCGGTGCTTTCGGCGATGCTTGTCGCAATGTTGCCGTGATGGCGAAGGGTCTCCGTAAGAGGGACGCCATGATGTGTGTGTGCCTTTGCGATGTCGTTGTCGATGGGGAGGTGGAAGGCGGCGCGATGATATATGTAACGGGTAATGACGTTTTGCGTGGTGGAAAGCGCGAGAAATGCCAAGCCGCCTTAACTCCGAGGCATGTTCACGCTATTTGCTCGTCCACGAGGTCATGCATTTGTCACTTCACAGTCATGATGAAAGAGCCCATTCGGGTGACATGTTGTATGCATTTCTCTGAACTATATTTCGGAATGGCGCACTTAACTTGTAAGAAATTGTTGGAAGCTGTGGTCCAGACTAACGGCGATGGTAACACAGCGTAATAGATTCCTCATAACACGTACACGTCTATCGCGAACTATTCCCTTTCGACTCTAATTCATAGTTCCCTTCTCTTCGCTTCTCTTGCTACCAATACAAACGTCACTCTTGCGCTGCGATGCCAACCTGTACTCAACAGCGTAAAGAAGAGCCTGAACGTCGATGATCCGATGGAGGGTAGTCAGATTTCTGACTCCTCGATGATGTCCTGTACAATAGCAAGCTTTTGATACCCATCAAGCTGCGATGTGAGTTATGTGTGCTTGGTGCCGGCTGGAAGGGAATCCGGGGTAATGCTGTAATTTCATCATCCCGGCTGTACATCGATGTCAACTTGCTGCGTGAACTTCGTGGCGGTGTCTGGAGCTTGACAGGCATGGGGGCATTGATTTTGTCGAACTCTACAACGTGTTCTTTGATGTCGCTCACCGCATCATGGTACATCGTAGTGGGATCGGATGTCTTGATCCGGGTAATTCTGGCGGGAATCCGGCGAAGCCCCGGCGTATATGTTTCTGGCTGCTCATCTGGAGAAAGACTCGGAACATCATCCACATCTGGAGGAGGGGGATGGAGAGACTTCGGTATCGTCTCAAGTAGATCGAAGTTGAAGTTGAAGCCAGAGAAACGGCTAGGTGACTTCCAGAACTCGTTCGCGATAAGAGGAGGGCCAAGCATGTCTACATCTTTCTGGTATGCGTCCCAACGTCCCTGCGTTTCGCGAGCAGCGCCCTCTGCGCTTCTGATTTGAGACCGCTTGCGGTGGCCGGCGATTGTATGACGCGGGCCAAGGTCCTGGTTGTATATTTGCGAGGCACTTTCAAGCTGAAGGATCCGTGTTTGCATGTCGAGCATTGCCTCTCTCTGTGTCGCTAGCTCGGCTTGAACATTGTGGATGATTTCGATTAAAGTGCGGTTCGTCTGGCGTAATTGAGATTTGGTGATCGAGGTTTGGGATGGCCGCCTCGACCTAGAAGAACGCTGGTGCACGCTCGAGGACTCATAGGCTGCGGCGATGGATCCTTCGGGGCCACTCAACAAGTCCAGCATAGTTGCGCCAGACAGGTTTGCCTTGTGGCTTCGAGATGCGCTGTCGTCATGGTAGAAGGTATGTGCGGGTTTGGCAGGTGTACATGGAGAATTGAGAAAAGTCGCCATCTTGCTGTATGCGTGCGTGAGAAAGCTGGAATGACGACGGTCAAGTAAAGAAAGTTAGTGCTAGCGAGCATGAACGCCTATATTGATTTTGCAAAAGCATTGCAATGTTTCGTCGTTTCTTCATCACCCTCAGACGCCAACCCGTTTCGCCACTGTGGTTAACTTCGCAGGCATGCGATGCTGATACTATAAGGAGTGCCGCCAGGGGCACGGAGCTGATGAGCATTACCATTCGTTCAATGTGCAACGGAGGTGTGGCGCTGGGCTAATCGCGTCACGGTGAGCACACGAAAAGGACTACCAAACATCGTCAAGACGCTGGTGTCGGGGCTGTCCTGGCGTTGTGGGTTTCAGCTGTCGAGGATCGTGTTTCGGCCAGGAGTGCGGAAGGCACGGCTCCAGGCTGTCGAGGTCGCTTGCACAGACCTGGATGGCGACTAGCGCAGTTCTTAGCTCATGGAGAACATTCCGGACTGCGAAGCTCCAGCCTCCAGAAAATCGCGAAGCTTATGTCACGTTACTATACCTACTGCTACAACTCCAAGAGCAGCAGGTCTGTGTTTTCCGTTCAGGAGTCGCAGGCTGCTCCTTCCTTGCAGCGACACCTTGAAACCCACGCAGGGTGAGCCATGCCTAGGCACTTTCTGCCGGCGCGCAAGAGCGGCTTTACGCACAGATAGAGGACCTAGCAAGGAAGTTCCTGTACTGCTAATATCTCTTGCAGAGCATAGTCGCGTTATTGTCTTCTTTGGTTGCCTTATGCCGGCTGCGGCAGCAATACTGATGATGAGCTCTTACGCACCCCGCAATGCCCCTGGCACGTGTGTCTTCCGAGCTCTCTATTATGCGAAAGCCACTCACCTTCTAAACCTGCGTATCAAGGCTCCCGATACTGCTACCTCAACCACGCGTACTCGCCTCAACCACGCTCCTGCTAGTGGCATATCGCCGCTTGGGCTGCCGGATATCCATAGCCTATCACGGGGGTGCTGACGATGCGCGGTCTGCTCACCATAATCACCTTACGGAAACTTCGACAATATACGTGCTAATTTGAGCGCTCAGGAATGAATGAATGTCGTCGAAGAGGGGGAGAGTATCGTCCGAAGATACCGCAAGGACAGTCCACCTCTCGGAACCGAGTGGCTGTTCTTGAGCGAGTGCTCCGAGGAGTAAGAGGAGTCGGTCTCACGGTCTCGACTGCTAGAGCCCGGTAAGAAGCATGTCACCGGCTTTACGACAAGTGGAAATCATTCCGCGGTGAACGTGGGTAGAAGATCGAGCCATGTACAGAGCGCTGCTCCCAGCTACGTGACATCTCCAGTCCCATGTCACATATGGCAGCTGCCAGGATCTGCATCCATCCAGGCACATGAGACACGCACACTCGGCTCCATAGGCCCGACCCGTTCGAAGACATTGTTGGTGCTGAGAAATACGGGTCATGCCATTTGCTCCACCTTACGAGCCTGCCGGTTTTCATCAATGCAAAAGTATATCCAGATGGTGTCTTGGCCGCCCGACTATACATGTGTAAGCCCCAGTAAAATCCAACCGCCCTCCCCTCGCTTAACCGAGACTGGCTAAGTAGATTCAACGAGTTTGTATCTGTCTTCAGATGCAGCGTCAAATAGCATCCCACCAACCTCGAACCAGAAGGTATTTACCTATACAAGCTTGGGGATGCTCGCTTGTGCATTTTTAGACGTATAGATCCAGATTCGCATCATGACGCGGACGCATCACACCGCATTCAACTACCGATCACCACGCGCAGCACTTCCGGTTAATATACGACTGGTCGACATTAGCCACACGTCGTCCTGGAGAGTCGTACCAAGACTACCATGCCGCATGCACTCCGCCGCCAAGATCGGGCACTAGATGAACGCTAATCTAGCTGCGGCGCGTGTACCGAAGCGAGCAATTGCCGCTGCCTATCACAGCCATGTTGATTATGGACCTCATCCTAGACAATCTGTGGAGAGTAGCACACAACAGGGAACGCAGTTTAGACTGCGCGGTGACGAGAACAGCGACAGCACAGATGTGTAGATCCAGAACGATGTCATTAGCACCTGCAGGAATACCGCACCAAGGCGCAGCAACCGGAAAGTATAAGAAGGCCGACTACATGGCATCTTGAGATCACCTTGAGCCTCCTCACGTCCACAGAGCATTTGCAGACATCATGGTTCAGCTCACACAAGCCCTCGCTGCCATTCTCTTGGCTACCGGTGTTGTCGCGCATCCCGGTGGCAACACCAACAAGGAGATCTTGAGGAGGCAGGCTCATTTGGATCATCCCAACCGTCGAAGTGTTCAGGCGTGTAAAAGGGATCTCGTCGAGACCGGGTGGGTCCGGGAGCAGCATCAGAGGCGTGAGGCAAGGCTCCACGAGCTTCGGGTTGCAGCTGGTTTCGCGAAGGAACACGAGCTCGTCCGTCGTGACGTCGCTGAAGTCGAGGAAAGCTACGGTGCCGAGGCAGCATGCACGCTTGACCCTGAATCCACTGAGGGTCCATACTGTAAGTGGAGAAGGTTGCATCTCTTGAGACAGGTTGGCTTACAAACTGATAGGGGTCACCGGTGAGCTCGTTCGCCAGGACCTTTTGACCGGAGAGAAGGGTGCCATCACCCACTTGGACGTCAACATTATCGACACTTCATCTTGCAAGCCTGTCACCGATGCCTACGTTGAGATGTGGGGAAGTAACGCCACTGGTGTCTACACGGGTGTTCAGGCGAAGGGCAATGGCGACGGCTCTGCTACCGCTATTGCGACCAATGCTCTTCGCGGCGTGCAACCCACCAGCGCCAATGGTACCGCTACCTTCATTACCGTTATCCCAGGACACTACGTCGGCCGCACGAACCATCTCCACAGTACGCTTCACTCCTGTCTTTTACCAACGCCTTACTGACAACCCTAGCCATCATCCACCATGGTGCTAAACTCCTTCCCAACAATACCATTCAAGGTGGCACGATCTCGCACGTCGGTCAGTTTTATATCGAGCAGAACTTCCTAGGCCAAGTTGAGAAGACTTCTCCTTACAACACGAACAAGCAAGCCATCACCACCAACGCAGTTGATGCGCTCTTCAACATGGCGAAGCAGGGTGGCGACGACCCAGTGATGAAGATTTCGCTCATTGGCAAGACTATCGAAGATGGGCTCTACGCTACCATCGATGTCGGCGTCAATCCCCGCGCGAGACAGAATCCTCAACCCGTAAATATGTGGACGGCAGATGGTGGTGTACCGGTCAAGGGAAGCCCATGGACAGGATACCCCGATACTTGCTTGTACTGTGGAATGAGGCCCCCGAAGGAGAAGAAGGACGTTCTCTCCGAGGAGTAAATTGCCCTGGGTAGAAAAGACAGCGTAGTGTCGTGGGCCGTGTCACATGCGTGGCTGATCCTGATGACTCTCAACACCGAGCAATATTGTACATAGCTTAGCTCCTAAGAATCAAGCTGCAATGTCTTGTACGAAATCTGGGAGTGCATCAAATGCGACGGCATAATAAATGTAATGGGCGGTATGTGAAAAGGTGGATGTTGTGGTTCGGGCGGAAGTACCTGGGTAAGCCGGCAACCTACAAGCCGTTCTCAGGGGGTACCTGAGTGCCAAGAGTCTAGCACGCGCCGCCCCGCCCGCGGCGTTGGACGCGCCCACGCGTCGTTCCTCCGCTCGACCTGCTCAACAAATGCACGCGACCATGTCGACCCTCCCGGTGCTGCCGGCAGATGTACATCTTCTGATATTGGATTATGTATGCGCGGAGACCCTAAGACACCTCCCATCGGCCGATGTGCTAAGTCCAGCAGATCCACTTGCCTTCGCACCTCCAGGCCCTATGTCTGACGTCGAAAGCGCTATGCGACCTCGCCAGGCCTCGACTGTATCGGAAGGTCACCATCAACGTACTCGATCCATCGGAAGTCGCACGGTTCGAGAACTGCATGGCCGAAGGTGCCCAAGCGCATCTTGACGCTACAAGGAGCTTGACGTTGATGGACAGCCTTCCCCCGGCAGAAGCTCCCGAGTTCCAGACCAAGCCGCATCGACGCTTCGACCGTGAAGACAGGTTGACATCTGCTCAAAGTAGCGCGATAGAAGCGATACTAGACTATTTCCCTCCGGACTGCCTACAATCTTTTCGGTGCGTCCTCGATCTTCGGAATGCTGCACATGCCAGCCTGTCGCATGCTCTCGTCATAACCTCGCGGACTGTCATGTCAGAACTTTACTGAATTGTGATAGGTTCCTCTCGACCCTACCGTTGCCGTCGAACATAGCACGCGAATTTTTCCTTAAACAAATGGGCACATTAACACACGTACACCTAAGACTCGAGGACCTATTTCAATTACAATACCTCGACTGTGTGCGAACTGCGGACCTCTGGCTCCCCCATCCAGAAGAAACCTGGTCGGAATTGGAGGAAGAGAACTTTCTGGACTCCCTGGAGGACATCGGCAAGTATAAGGATCTGGAGAGACTGTACCTTGGAACCAAGTTTGATAGGTATTCACACGATCTTAGCCGAAGACTCGCCGAAACCTTTTCGTCTCTAGACGAATCGTATGGGCGCCTAGAGAAGCTTCGCCAACTTTCAATATCCGGAATCCCTCTCGGCATCGATACATACGGACTCAGCAAGATTATATCGTTTCCTCAGCTCACACATTTGACTCTTTGGGCATGTTCCTGCAGCCAAAGGTTCATCTCCAATTTGGTACATGAGCTTGGCGACCAGGACTTATCGTTGAAACATCTAGGACTGGAGCTAGTCGACGACGACGAGGTGGAAGACCCGGATGATGATACTCCCTACGAAGAGGACGATGACGCCGTCGAAGAGTTGATTAGCCGCTGTCCTGAATTGAAAAGTCTGTGTTTGCAGTGGAGTGATAGGGGGTGGATAGATTTCACGTTGGAGTCCTTCAAGCAAATTCTGGCGATTGTTGGACAGCAGCTTGTTGTTCTCTCGATACACATGTGGGACACTAGAGGGCGCTTAGATGACAGCGAACCACCATTTTGGGAAGAGATATCTCTAGCATGTCCAAACTTGGAACAACTCGCGTTCAATCTTAGCTCAGGTATAATGTTGAATTACAAAGGCGGGTTCGATCCAGACTTGGTAAGACTGTACAGTATCTGATTTCACGTTCCATCTCTAACATATATACAGTCACCCATCTGCAAATTGACCAAGCTACGCACCCTTCAACTTCGGGAAAGGTGGGGTCACGACTGCTGCAATTTCGGAGAGGAGAGTGACGATGTTTATGGAGACATCGAGCGCCAAGCTCATCTATTTGCAAAAGATTTCTTTGCGCATCTAGAAAACCAATCTAGCTGTCCATCCCTGGACACGCTCGTACTGGGCATGGAAAACCAGGTCACGAACAGCAAAGAATTACAGGTCAGAAATCGCGGAAAAGAGATGCCGCCCGCGCGTTGCTTCCGCCGAACACGCAAGATTCGTGATGATGAAAGCACGCGCAGCGAATCCCTTCCCATATCTTTGGCAGAGTGCCGAGCGACAAGTGACTACACAGAGGTTCTCGACTGGTACACCGGCTGTGAGTGTCTCTATGCGAACTGCGTGTGAAGATATACACTGACTTTATACTTCAATATTCAGGGCAGGGTGACTGCGACTGGATGTGGCGACTACCTGGCAGGTTCAACGATGATTAGGGTGGATTTATCTTCGACTGTGGGAGAGCCTCGCAACCCGTAGTCAACCTGAATTCAGCATGACTCAAGTATTACAAGAAGATGATGAAGGCTCTAACAACAGTGAGACTGAACCGAGCATTTCAATGACCATAGTTCAGGGTCGTGTGAAGAGCATGTTCATTGGTGCAAGCGGGGGTAGGCTCGCGACTTTGGCATTCGCTAGCCTCAACCATGGTTTCGTGTCGAGATCCACCACTACCGTCCTCGTTCACGACCACTCCAACTTCATGGCGATTCCTCATGCGATCTGCGTCATCACCGAACTATGGTAATCATGAAAAAGGTTCATTAGTTCATTAAGGGCGGGAGCGATGACTAGGACATGGCAACTACGGTACAGCATTGCGAGATTTGGCACACGAATTGCATAACTCCACTGTGCTTGGACTGTACTTATTATAAAAGCATATGCAATTCCCTCAAGCGTTTTCTATTCCAAGCTTGTGTCTACATTCAGATTTCGATACACTTTTAACATCACCAGTAAAGACCGAATCTGACTTACAGACAATAACGGACCCAATTCGACAGAGACCTTCGGTTTTCCAAAATGCATCTGATCCAGAGCATTTACCGCGCTGCATGGGCAACGTTCTGTCTCACCGGCTTAACCGCAGGTGTACCCATAGCACCGGCTTTCCACTTAACGGCACGACAACCCATCGAGCCAGATCTCCAAATCGACTTCAACGCCCTCCTCGACGGGTCTTTAGGTAACCTACCCGCGATCTGGATTACCTCCCACAGTCTTCTTGCCGAGGCCGCGCCATCTTCAAACCTCACGGTTTCTTCTCGCGAAGATCGTACCGACAAGGAGAATGGCCTTGTCGCCGCTGCCTTCGTCAGCTCCCTGCTGATTCCTGCTGCGACCGGCATCGCAGACAACGGCGTCACTGGGGGTCTTTGCAACGCTATCATAAATGGAGCAGGGGGCATGGCTGGCGCCGTTGTTGGTCAAGAGGCCGGCAAAACACTTTACCCACAAGGTAACGGCACCGATGGAAATGGCACATCGGCTCCAGAGATGGAGCAAGGCATTGTTCCTGGTGCGTTTATTGGTAGCGTCGTTACCAACAGTCTTGGAACTGCTCTGGCTAAGAGTATCTGCGACAAATTTCTCCCCGATGTTGAAGACGTCATAAAGGAGGCTGAAGCTGGAGTTGCGGGTCGGGTCGCTAACTCACTGAATCGCGGTCTCAAAGAAGTTTTGGTGAGCCAACTAGAAGACATGGGGGTCGAGACCGCGCGGGCAGTACAGTTTGCAAGTCAAATGGAAGAGACGATTCGCTTGGTCGACAGTACCGGCAGTCTGGCCACAGCTTTCGAATACCTCAATCGCGAACTCGCAACCAACACCGCAGAGCTGGCCGAAGCTGTAGGAGCCAAACTATTGAACAAGCCAGCAATCAGCAACCTCGTTCAACTAAGCCACAACACGCTCGCCAATCTACCAGTCGCAGGTGTAGACGGCATTGCGCTGTTGCCGTTCGACCCTGCTGCCGATCCCATAGGAATGATGGCTAAGTTCACCAACCATTACAGGAATACCATGGAGTTTGCCAAAACTCTAGGCGGGAAGATCAAAGAAGGCGCGAACCGCGTTTCCCCTGCTTTGGATACAGTGTCCCAGTCGGTTGAGTCAGCTATGCAAGGTGTCGACTCCATCATTCCGGGCACGGCAAACAGACTGATCAAGGATGCTACTGGTGCCGCCAGAAATATTCTGGACCATATCCCAAACCCCCTTCATAGTCTTCCGAACCCTTTCGACGCTCTATTCCACCATGGAGGTCATGGTAGCGGCCACAGTAGCGGCCACCATACTGCTCCCGGATCAACTCACGGCGGCAACGGCGAATCACACTGTGCTCAAGCCACGGTGACTATTACGACTACACTTTCGCCTGCTCCAACCCAGACGCCGAATCGAAACTTGGCTACTCCGACCCTGGGCTCGTGCACCTCGTACCAGGTCATTCCCACGTACACGACGTTTACACGACACGCGACTGCAGTGATTACGCAGATACAGACGGTACCTTCGTATGTCCAGGTCCCTCAGTACTTTGCAACCACTACCACGCAGACTGTGGCAAAGTATGTCCAGATCCCTCAGTACGTGCAAACGACTGTCACTCAGGTTGTGCAGACTACGCAGGTTGTGCAGACCACACAGGTGGTGCAGATCATGGAACACGTAACGCAGACTGCCACTCAAACTGTGCAAGTCCAAGCTGTTGCCACAGCGACGCCTGGATACAATTGGGCGAACGTGAAAGGGAGCATGCAAAGTTGGTGTTCTGTGGCTACCTTTCACTGTCGCGGTGGGCGCCCTCACAATCACGAGCTCTGTAATTCGATCTGGAACTTGTGTGGTGGTTGCAGCATCTGGCCTGACCAGTGTGATTATGGGCATTGTGTGATGGGCTGTGCCTTAGCAGATATTAGCTAGAAAGCCTCTAGAAAACTAGTAGATAATATCTTTAGCTCTAGAATATCCAGCCGAGCTCTACAAAAATATCTTTTCAAAGTACATAGTCTGTATTCATCACGTTTGCAGTAGTCATAGTATAGATAACAATAAAATGCTTCATTGCAAACATGAACACCAAGCTATGCGTACACCCTCATCCCACTCGTCGCGACCGAAATGCTCACATAAAACCCGATTACAAAAACAAATGCTCCATCCAATGCATCCCTTCCTCATCCATCGCCATCATCTAACCATAGACACCATCTAAGCTTGAGCAGCCTCCAAAAGCTTCATGTGCTGCTCCGGGTGCGTCTTCTCAACATTGTTCTTAGCAACCTTCTTCATCATGAAGTTGGCGTCAATGTCAATCTCCTCGCTGAGCTTGCCGCCAGTCACACGCCACTTGCCGCTGATGGTGAGGACACCAACGGGGGGTTTGGCGTTGACGAGGGAGTCGACGCCCTCGGAGACGTTGGTGAGGGTGAGCTTGTAGGTTGTCTGGGGTGGGTTAGCATTGCTGCACTGAAGGAAGGAGGTGTGGGAAGAGGTAGTCGTACCTGGCCAATGGGCTTCTTGTCGGTGACGGTGTATGTGGCGCAAGTAGTCTTGTCGCCGGACTCGAAAGCGTAGCTGACGAGCGCTGGGCAGAGGGTCTTGATCATGAGGTCGTGGTTGTGGAGAGCGGCAATGACGACAGCGGCATCGACACCGTTGAGGGGAGTGGAGATCTGGGAAGTAGGCATTTCGGCTGATCGATTGTTGCTTGAAGATTTGGTAGAGGATTAAAGGAACTGGCCGGCAGTAATAGTGAAGAGAAGTAGTTGGTAAGGCTGTGTTGAGTTGATGAGAGAAGTAGAAGCTTGCTGGATGATGATCTATCTCCACGGCGAAAGGCAGCAGAATATATACATCTCGCCCGCTTCCTCATTCCCTACCGGTCTTACTCGCGTCTGGAGACCCCTACTCTACTCTCCATGACCCTAACCCGTTGTCCAAAACGTCAAGACGCAGTCAAGATGCATGTCTTACACCCCTGACACGGCATGGCGTCCCTCACTCTACCCCAACATCCATACAGTTGTACAGCTTACCCACGCATGGCTTGTACTACGCCGACGATCATCCACCCGCCCAATATCGAAATAGTAGCTACCGAAACGCGTCGTCTCCGTTTCCGAGCGCCGGGATAGGCAATGTCTGTGCGTTGGCGCGCTGGGTTGGGGATGGTGAGGTAGGACGATCCTCGTTAGCCGAGCGATGTCCACAGGGTTGAATCGTGGAGCTGTGACGTGACTGCTCTGTGTCTGGTACGTTTGAAGGGACGGGTGGTAGAGCGAGAGCTGGAAATAGCTGATCTGACAGTTTAGAAACATCTTTCGAGTCGCGTAGTGTCAAACAGAACTGTTTGCACACTGCTTGTCTACCTGTGACGTCTGTGTCCGCGCTGCTCGCGTTCGCAAACGAGGTCGTTCCTCAGCTGGAAACGCTATTGCGCAAGGCGCCTGCAACGCTCATTGACGCTGTCGATCATGTATAATGCTTACACGCAGATAAGAACACGAACTCCCACTCTCCGGATCTCCAAGGGCTCGGTCGCTGTTTCTCCGTGCAGTAATTGGGTGCTGGGCGCGAGCAGTGTCGGAGTGTTTCGCTGGTGGATTCGCAGAATCGACGGGCGCCGCGGGTTGGGGAGCCGTGCTGCCCTAGCGCAAATCTTAAGTCAGCTCGCGTGGGTGTCGCTGTCGCCTCGTCTATTTTGAACCGGTTCACTCATCGTTCGTGCGAAAGGCAGTTACATGTTTGCTATTTTCGCGTGTATCGCGTTTCATTGCTTGCCCGGAGTGCGCACGTGTTCGCATGGCATCCAAGGGCTGTATACATTGGATGCAGCGCGGCCTCTCCGGAGCTCGGCCGAGGCAGGCTAGACTTCTCTGACATTGGCTCTGGTACGTGATGGAGCGATTGGGAACATTGAGTAGGCACGCTTGATGTTTTCCAACTTTGAAGATGAATTGATCGCCTGATGATGTATCATAATGCATACAACCTTGGAAATTCCCTGACCTTGATAGAAAACGCCTTCCTGTGCACCACAAATACAGAAACAACAGAATCGCTAAAGCTTCGACTCTACCACCGCATCCGTCTTGGCCCTTCCGCCTGCGAAATTTACCCCTTCACTCGGCTCAACCGTCCCACTCTTGTTGATCAGCTGCAACTTCCTCAGCCTAGATATCGGCTCATCATCATCTCTGTCCCTAACATAGAATGCCCAGTCGGCCGTAGGATCAATCTCCGTTTGCGAATATCCATTGCCCAGCCATGAGAACCTGTTGCCAGTGTATTTTACATCCCAGTCCTCTAGCCTCAGCTCCATGAGTGCCTCGATGTAGTGCAAAGTAGAACCAGGCCAGAGCGCGGTTACAGGGCCGTCAGCGCCGAGCGATTTGTACCATGAGCGACACCCGTCGTTCCAGACCGTACGCTTCATGTATTCGTCCTTGAAGGCGACGAAGTCATCGATGGCCTCAGCTCTCGGGGCAAATGTTGATATGTTGTGTGTCTGGAAGCGATCGATGAGCTTGCACATGTAGTCTGCCTGCGCTTCGATAGCACTGAGAACAGGACCGTTGCCAATGGGGCAGTTGGGCCCGAGGAAGATGAGGTAGTTTGGGAAATCGGCGGCTGCGAGACCGAAGTAGGAACGTGGCTCTTTGGCCCAAGCATCTTGTAGGTTGGCACCGGAGGAGTTTATCACAGGGAAACGTGGCTTGAAGGATGTATTAAAGCCGGTGGCGCAGATGAGCACGTCGATCGGGTATTCGTTGCCATCGTCGCATAGGCAGCCGCGTTCGGTGATGGAGTTGATCTCGCCGTAGACAGTTTGTACGTTGGGTTTTCCTAATGCTTCAAGATAGCCAACGCCTGGTGTTAGTCTCCGACATCCAACATGCCAGTTCGGGATCAAGCGCTCTTGTAGATACTCGTTGTTGAGCTTTTCGGTCATTTGCTGGCGGAAGTAGGCTTCTGTCTCGGAGTTGACGTTTGTGTTCTTGAGAAAGATGCCGAATTGTCCGTTGAGGCCGCGTTCAATGTTCTTTCGGTATTCAACCAATGCACCGGGCTTGGTAGCGAATTCGAGCTTTTCGCTATCGGTAAAGACGTGCTGCTCGAGGCCTTGGACCGGTGAGACCCATGTTGGCTCGCGGATGAAGGTTGTAACTTTCTTGACGTGCGGTTGGATCGTAGGGAGAACTTGGATGCCGGAGGAGCTGAAGTGGTCAGTCGCGGAGTTGAAGATCATTCCAAATGCACTTACCCATTCCCAATCAGGCCGACATGGCGACCTCTGAGATCGACGTTGTCGTCCCAATTCGCAGTGTGTAGTAATGTGCCCTTGTATTTGTCCAAACCTGGGATGGCAGGCCATTGCCAGTTGTTCAAGATGCCGCCTGCATTGATCAAGATGTCGCAATGATCGTTGACGGTCTGGCCACTCTCCAGGTCTTTGACCTGTACATCATATCCGCCCCTTTGCTTGTTCCAAATTGCGCCAGCGACTTGGTGTTGCGTCTTGATGTATTTGCGTAGACCGTACTTGCGGGCGAAATCGTTGAAATAGGCGAAGATCTCTTTGGAGCTGGCGTATACAGCGGACCAGTCTAATTTGGGCTCGAATGACCACGTGTAGTTGTGGGAGGGAACATCGCATGCGCATCTAGAAGCGGATGTTAGCGAGTTTGGTCGACTGCGCCGCGTCGCTGCAGTCGCTTCGGTAGATCGCGGGGCGAAAGGTGCATCAAGCCCCGCAGCAATCAATATGATCTTCACTTACCCCGGATATCTGTTCTCGAACCATGTGCCCGAAACTTCGGAATTCTTCTCGTAAACTTGGAGGCTGTAATTCGTAAAGTGCTTTTGCAGTTTGTATGCCATCAGGAGTCCCGAAGCACCTGCGCCAATACACACGATGCGTACATGGCGTTGCGCGTGAATGGGTCCACGTAACCGGTGCTGCGCATCAGTCTCTGGCGCAGCCGTTGATGGGACAATAAATCCGTCTGCCATTGTGAAGGGTAAATAACTAATGAGAAGGGTAAATCGCAAGACAAAGTTGGAGCTGGATCTTAAGGCAACGCTGCGACCACTCCGAGGCCTTCACCATTCTTAAACTTTGTTTGCGGCATGTTTGTGCCGCGACTGCTCAGTCACGGAGAGTCAGGTGCTGGCCTGATGACTCCACGTAGCGAGTCAATTTAGTGTACGCTGAGATCTGGGGTCACGCTAAGTGAGTTGGAGCAGGGTTGGGGTCTCGAGATATGGTGACGATTCGTGATGTGGGCAAACTGTTGAAGATGCTATTCATGACTTTCCGTCTGGCAAAGCATTTCCGAACGTTGCACAGACGAAAAGTCTGGGGCTTCGAGGTCGCGTAATCGTGATAGAGCCGATGGAAGGTCGATAAGCCAATCGTACAAATGCTTGGGGCAGTCGAGATCCTTTTTCGGATACGGAGGTTGCGTCTCCCAATTTGCGGGGATCGGGGTGGAGCAATGGGGTGGAGAACCTCTACCGAGATGCGACCGATGTAATCAACATAATTGCATGTTTGACGAAAAGATTATGTATCGTAGCAAGCGTGTAAAGGAAATGTCGAATTATCAAGGCGCTGGGCTAGTACCAATGTTTAGACAATTGTGTATCCTCCGTCCGCGACTAATGTGGCGCCGATCATGTAGCTCGCCGCGTCTGAGTGTAAGAAGGCAATACAGTCGCCGATTTCCTCCATCTCCGAGTAGCGGTGAACAGGGACCTTCTTCCTTTCAGTTTCCATCATCTCACCCTGACCCATGTGCTCTTGTACCAAAGGCGTCATTACATATCCAGGCGATATTGCGTTGATGCGGATACCCTTGTGCGCGAAGGCGAGCGCATCTGACTTTGTGAGGCCAATAACAGCGTGCTTTGAGGTAGCGTATGCTGTAGCAGGAACATTGAGCGGTGGTGCAACCAGACCATACATGGATGCGACGTTAACGATGGAACCTCGATATGACCGATATGAGTCCGATAGCTTTTCCTGTTTGAGCATTTGCCGAATCTGCGCACGTTGGCATTGCCAGACAGCGATGGTGTTGATAGACATGACCTTCTCGAAGTCATCTTTGGGGATCTGATCGGTCGTTTTGATCATTCCACCGATGCCAGCATTGTTCACGGCATAGTCTAGTCGTCCGAACTCCTTGACCGTCTTCTCTATACTGTCATCGACAGCTTTCTCGTTGGTGACATCGATCTCGAATGTCTTGATAGAACAGGCGGATGAGAGTTTACGGAGTTCGCTAACGGTTTTGGTGAGGGGATTGCGATCCAGCAGCGCGAATGAGCGTACACCCTGTTTCGCAAGAGCGTATGCAGTGTATTGGCCAATGCCTAACGACATGTTAGCTCATTGCTTGTAACTGCTGCACAGTCTGATGGTGCATACCAGACCCAGCACCGGTAATGTATGCCACTCCTTTCAGTGTAAAAGCCATGTTCTTGGGTGCAGCGTGTGAATTGCGAGCCTTCCTGGGTATCCAGCTATCGAATGTCAGGTCCGCGGAACCTTGCTCGTGAACAGTGTTGCCGCTACTGTTGCTATCAGCCTGATGTTACGATTCAAGAACTATCAGCGATGACCTGCGCCCTGCATATGCAACGTCAGGGGAAATGTGGAAGGCTGATGCTGTGGAGGCGGTTCTTAGGCGGGGCTACGCTCTGCATCGGATGCGGTTTTCCTGCTCGTGGAGGCGAACACAACCGAGTCATGTCTGCTCTACGATGCGAGGACCTTGTACGTTGCATCTGAGCTTGGTCGCATCCTGCGAGAATTGCGAGTCCAGCTCATATAGGATGCGACCATTTTGTATCAATATGACAAGGTGCTGGGAAGGCACGATGACCTCGATCGGTCGCCGTCAAACACCTTCAGCATGCTTGCCAAGACGAAGTCATTACTGCTAGAAGCCGTCGCGAAGGCCGTTGCAAGAAAGTAAATGGGCGCTAATGGTGGTGAGCAACGGTAGAAGTGCTGCGAGGCGGATCGTGATGCACGGATGGCGTGTTGTTCTACGTCATCTGGGCACGTGTTTGCGTGTTCTAGCGCGGTTCCACGGTTTGCATCCTTCGCCACCACGGTTCAGGCCCTGCATCCACCCGCACCCCTCGTCGCGATGCGCCGCCCGCCATGCCACCCACGCCTCACCGAATCGCGCAAACTTCGACCGAACTCAAGAAGCAACACAAGAAACATGGCCCTCGCCTCAACGAGCGCCAGCAGAAGCAGCTCGAACGCGACTTTGAACTAGAACAACGCGCCACCCGCGCGCGCGAAGCCGAAGAACGCCGCAAAGCAGCAAAGAAGAAGCGCGAGGAGAGGGAGGCCAAGGAGGCCAAGGCAAGGCAGCAGATTGGCGTTGGCCTTGCGACACAGCTGGTTGGATACAGTCACACACAGGCGCAGTTGAAAAATGGCATGGAGGCATTCCTGGGGCTGAAGAAGAAGAAGGACGAGGAGAAGCGCAAGAAAGACTTGGAGCTTACCAAAAAGATGGAGGAGATGGTTGAAGAGATTGAGAAGGAGCCATGGGACGACGACGATGAGGACATGGGCCTCGATCTGCCCAGCGCGAATGTGTCGTTTGGAGAACAATGGCCTGACGACGATCTCGACGACGATACGCTACTCGAAGCACACGATATGGTCATGTCGGATCCAGTAGAGGAACCACAAACTGTCGCGCCGCCACCTCCTACGCCTGTCGCTCCGATCGACCCTGCCCCACCCGCCGCGCCGACCCCTTCCCCGAGACCAGTTGCTGTCAAAGATGACCGCGAGTTCGCTCGTACCCACGGCCCCATCCATAAGGCCATCGAGGCTGTCTTGGACAAATTGCCTGAGCCTCTGCTCGAAATGCTATCACAAGATCTTTCGCTCAAGACGCCAGACTGGGACCCGTCACTCAGGTTGTTGCACAAGCTAAACCCGGTGGGCCTACCCCCGCATCGACTGCGCATCAAAGTTGGCTGCATTGTCATGCTGCTCCGGGATCTGAATACAAGCAGCCAACTGTCCAAGAGCCAGCACTTGCGAGTTCTAAGGTGCGAGAACGATCGACTGGAGTGCTTGCTTCTGGACGGGCAGCTGCAGGGAACTAAGACTTTCCTGACTCGGGTTCCTTTTATCGCAAAGTACAAGAATCTGGACCAGTATCCCTTTCAGCGGACGCAGTTTCCCATCCGTGTAGCCGTAGACTATACACCGTCCAGCACGCCACGAGACACATCACAAACAGGGTTTAAGCTGCCCTCTATACCTGGTCGTGTGCCGCCCGCCGGTTCATTCAAGAAACCGATTCTTCCTGTTGTCAAAGCAAAGGCTCCTGCAAATAAGAATCCAGACTTTAAACTTCCTGGACTCCCAGCATCAAAATCAAGCTCTTCCGTCACAATCATACCTACATCAGTCGCGAAGCAAAGCCAGTACATACCACTACCACCCACCGACTGTTGGGATGACTTTCTCGAAACTAGCACGCAGATCTCGCGAGAGCTGGCTTTAGAAGTAGCCCCGACGGTAGAAGAACCAGTCAAACCTCCAGCGACCGTGTCGCCTCCGACTATTGAAACGTTTCCCCTCATTTCGACCCAAGACTTCGACTTTTCTCTGGAGGATCTCGATGAAGAGCCGGAAGCAAAGGAAACGAAATGCGAATCTACTCCTACTGTACAGCACAATCTGCCCGGCATAGTTTCTGCACCGCTTCAGGCGCAATCACCTGTTACTCGACCCTCACCACAGCCGATGTCTCTGCCTCTTCCCCCGCAGTTGGCAAACCCGCTGATGCCTCACATGCGGATGAATAGCCTCCCTACACCCACCGAGTTCTCACCACGTCCTTCTGCGACTGCGAACTCGAGCAGACCATTATCATCGTCCAAGAAGGTAGCTGGCAAATGTGTCAACCCAGGTCCCTTTGCATCGGGGCTCGAGGCTGAACTTGCTAAGCTCCGAGCTTCTCAGCTGCCCATGTCCATGTCTGGCCCCAGTGCAAAGAGAAAAGCTACGCCGATACCTTCGAAGAACCCAGTACCACCAGTAAAGAGGCAATGCGTACCTATAACCCACACAAAGTCCTCTGCCGTGGTTTCGGGACCAAACGCGTCTTTTGAAGACTTTTCCATGTCGACGCAGGAAGTAGCTTCATTCTTCGATGACGACGACGATAACATGAGCTTTGGATCGCCACCCATTGCAGTATGATTGACGGATTGGCTTATGTAGATATGAGAGACGTTGGCTAGGAGTTAGGGTCTTGGTTATGATACCCGTTTCGATTACTTTTGCTAGATGATTACGTAGATACGCGATTAATGAACCTATGTGCTCCGCGATGGCATTCTTTCAAGGTTTCACGGAACATGATACTTAAAGGTCACGATTGCACACTCTGGGATAGGCATGGATGTGGGCATTATTGCTTTCGTTTGCACATAGAACAAGCATATCAGCTACTACAGAATACCCCAGAATTCTTCTGGCTCCAACCCCCATTTCTTACACAGCTCCCTATACCTCTCCGTGTATCCCTCCGCTCTCTTCCTAAACCCTTGCGCAGTCTTCATCTGATCTCTCCCAACTTGATGTCGATGAGCCGAATCTGGGCCATCAGCCACCCTCACGAAACGAGCATACGTCCACAGCTCCGGTAATGGCGTATGCTGCGTCAAGCCCTGGCCGCCATATATCTGCATAGCCTCATCGATGACTTTGAGCAACGCATTCGGTACCATGATCTTACTTTGCGCGATGGCGTATTTGCCTGCCTTGTTACCCTGAAGATCCATGGTATCAGCTGCGTTGAGCACAACAAGTCGCATAGCATCGATAGTCATGCGCATATCTGCTATGCGTTCGATGTTGCTGTCGAACTCGCCGATGAACTTGCCCCGTGGCTTCTTGCGCGGCTCCATGCAGCGGACGAGCGCGAGTTCGAAGGCACGTTCTGCCTGCCCGATCAAGCGCATGCAGTGGTGTATACGGCCTGGCCCCAATCGCCCTTGCGCTATCTCGAACGCGCGACCGGGACCGAGGATGATGTTCTCGCGCGGCACACGCACGTTCTCGTAGATGTATTCGCCATGTCCCTCAGGCGCCCAGTCGTAGCCCATGATTGTCAGGTTCCTCACTTGCTTCAGCCCGGGGCTGTTCGCTGGTACCACCAGCGTTGTGTGTCTATTCCAGGCGTTCGCGTTCGTGGGATCTGAACAGCCCATCAGGATGAAGAGCTGCATCTCTGGGTTGTACTGGCAGTTGCCGTATAGCTTGCGTCCGTTTATGATGACTTCTTTGTCGGTGATTTCCATCTTTATGCCGACCTGGGTTGCGTCCGATGAGGCGACGTCGGGCTCGGTCATGCTGTATGCGGAGGACATGTCGCCGTTCATGAGGGGGTGGAGCCATTTCTTCTTCTGTTCCGGTGTGCAGTATTTGGCGAGGAGTTCGATGTTGCCGGTCTCGGGAGCATGGCAGTTCATCGTCTGGAGACGTGTTAGAAGACGTTCAGGCTACATTGGATCTGGAGAAGTTTACCTGCGCTGCCCAGTACACTCTGCCCATGATCTCAGCGCAGCATGAGTACTCCAGATTGGTGAGGCCTGGACTCTCGACAAAGTGGTTCGGCAGGAAGAGATTCCATAATCCTTGCGCTTTTGCCTTCTTTCGAAGGTCGTGGATGATGGCTGGTGTTTCCCATCGCGTCTTGCTCTCCTTGAGTTGGGCTTTGTAGATGCGCTCAGCTGGTATGCACTCGGTCTCGACCCAATCGTATACCTGCTGGATCTTCTCAATTGCGATCGGACGAAGTTTCGCTTTGACCCATGGCGGTATGCGCGAGAACGCTGGGCTGCTGTTGATGTCGATGCTCAAAACCATGATGCAGGCCGGAACGTGAGTGATGCTATGGAGGTAAGTGAAGATGATCAAACTCCAGAATCAAATGTCTACGCGTGCATATAGCAGACATGACTCGCTGCACGGTCGATACCGACGCGTCGCGATATGCAGCCCAGCCGAGGCGATGTTGTTTTGGCGGGGGAGCCGGAAGTCTTTAAGCGTGGGGAAGGCACAGCTCTGGAGGCAGCGAATGGGAAGCTTGGACCCCTGACGTCTTTCCGCGTCGACGTGAGTCGAGATGAGCAGCACGACATGACGCCAACCTTCGTTGGGCTTTATACAGCATGGCCTCCGAGGTTGGAGAGTTTTTTCACTATTTACACATCGATCTAGGGCAACATGGCTAACGAGGGGTTCGCGAAACCATGGCTGGAGGTATGTCAAGTGGGAGTATATGCATCAGATTGTTCTAATGGGTCGCGTAGTTCGAAGAAGAGTTCGGCGAGCGCATGCTCCTGAAGCCGCCTGTTTCGAGCATGACCGAGCAGTTCATGCGATACGGTGGCCTCATGGCCTCGAAATATACCTTCCCTGCGCCCGACCCTTCTGTAAAGACCGAGGACACAGTCACCGACGACGGGACCAAAGTGCGCATATACACACCTGATGGATATACCGGTGGCAAGCCAGTGTGCATGTACTATCATGGTGGTGGCTGGGCTATGGGCGATGTGAACGGCGACGACCCATTCAGCAGAGCGATCTCGAAAGCCGGTGGCATAGTGGTTGTATCTGTTGAATATGGGCTCGCGCCGGACAACAAGCATCCGGGATTGCTGAACGAGTGCTACAAGGCCTTGGTGTGGGCGTTAGGCAATTCGAAGCGACTCAACACCGCTGAGGGGAGATACCTCACTGCAGGAGTCTCCGCTGGAGGCCAACTGGCTTTCGCAACTGCGCTGAGAGGCCAGGACGAGAAGTCGGGCGAACTTGTTGGTGTTGTTGGAATTATACCTGCGACTGTCCATCCAGATGGTGTTCCCGAGGCACTCCGGGCGGGTTATACATCAATGGAGGATCATGATCAGCACACCATCAACACTTCGGGGGCGATGAGAGACTTCTGGGCTGCCTTTGGTGCACCACCAACAGATATATACGGGTCGCCGCTCCTTCACCCAGGAATCAAAACCTTGAAGAAGGTCTACC
Source organism: Alternaria triticimaculans (assembly GCF_023758025.1). Classification (NCBI taxonomy): domain Eukaryota; kingdom Fungi; phylum Ascomycota; class Dothideomycetes; order Pleosporales; family Pleosporaceae; genus Alternaria; species Alternaria triticimaculans. The sequence goes on from NW_026055958.1 coordinate 2,538,528, forward strand.
TGGCTGTTGCGGGCCAAGATACATTGAGAGATGACGGCATGCTTATGAAGCGTATGCTCGATGATGCGCAGTAGGTCTTCTGTTTCGTTGCTTTACTATTGCTGACGTGACTGCAGGGTACCTGTCAAACTCGACTACTACGATGGCTATCCACACTTCTTCTTCGCCTGGCCTTCGCCCAAACTCGATGAGCCGAGGAAGCAGTTCTATGACAACCTGGCTGGAGGAGTGAAGTACGTGTTGTCGGAGTAGCTGTAGCTTGATCATGCACATTTGATCAGCTCATATGCATTGTCTTATGGTATAGAAACAGCACCCACAACTCATCTGGGTGGATGCGGTTGCACCTGAGGTACATCGCGACGAGGCGGAACAATGGGCCACTACCAAACGTTGTTCATCAACCTAGAGTAATCCTAGTCTCTTCCGACTTGTTGTGTTCTCAGCGTTGATTAGGAGCACACCTACACCGAGCTCTGTATGCAATGTTGTCGTCGCCTCTCTGGAATGAAAGCACGTTGTAGAATTCGTACTCCTGGTTCTCTTTGTCACCATCTACTGGTATCTCGAGAGCTTAGTCGTGTCTCTCGGTTGCGTCGACCCGGTAGTTGTGTTCATCCAATTCACCTAAGTCGTCCGAACTGTCAATCCACCGCTCGTTGGAGTCGTACGTGGCGTGAAACGGCCATTGGTATCGAAACATGCTTCTCTGAAACACCTTCTCCTCGAACCAGCAAGACATCTCTTTCCTAATTGTATTACCCTGCGAAATAGCGAAAAGCTCCATCGCCTCGCCCCGCTTGCACGCCATCTCTCCTGTCAAGCGCAGCAGACCAGAGTATCTTGACATATGGCCCCGGAGAACGACTACCTTAGGCATGTTAGAGGTTTCTCAGTCAAACTAGATTTGCATAACAGTTCAAGAAACCTGAATGCAACTTCCGATATGGCTTGCGGAGAATTGCTAGTGTGGCTGCTGGAAAGAACTATGCGACGGCTACACGAGCCGATGTGTGATTTAGTCGTATTGGCTTCGCTGATAAGTCACTTTGAGACCGTTGGAATGCCAAGCTCATTGGCCGTTCATACGATACGACTACTTATCTGTCAAGTATTACTGATCCTGCGCAGGAGCTGGGTATTCCCACTCGATAATCTTTTGCAGTCTTCCAAATCCTCCAGGTTTCCCGAGACCCAAGGCAGGGCCAAAGCTTCGGGAATAAACAAAGCACTGTCAACCACACCAGGCCCAAGATGGAAGTACATAATCTTGGTATTGTCGTGGCGAACCGAACAAAAATCCGTCTGGAAATACCGGAGAAAGGCGGCATAAGACACCCGTGCAAGCGGATAAATCGTGTTCTTAATGAGAAATTTCCCGACCGTTGTGAGGGCATATCAAGTCTGCATAAAACTGAACCCTACCGAAGTGGACGTAGGATTTCGTTGAAGGATACTCGACATAGTTGCACATGTGGGGCCACAACGGCAGATCTGGGGCTCTTCCGTGGTTGGAAGACATCCAAATCCTAGACAGCGCACTCACACTGCCAGAAAACCCATTCATCGAGGAAGAAAACAACGCGTCTGCTCAGTATATGCTCTTGGTATGTCCAGGCTCTCTTTGCCCATCTCAACTGGGTTGAAGTTTTGTAGTCACTCGCAATACACAATGTTTTGATTTCTTCCTCGCTGCGATGGACGTAGCGCCAGACTGGCACAAGTGGAGTTGTGAAACTTGACTGCATCCAACAAGCGAAGTGCATCTAGATTGTCGAATGTGGCAAGTGGCACGGCAGCTCTCGAAGAGTCCACGGATTCCGACAAGAGCTAAGACATCTCGGGTTAGTCGAGGAGACGTGCACTGAGTCTTATCTTAGACAAGCTCAGGGGTTCGTATATGGAGGATCGCTCAAGCATTGACACGCACGCTAGCAAATTTCTTGGACCCTGCTTGATCCCATGAACTAAAGGTTAGCTTCAATGCAAACAGCAACAGCAACGTCTCAGATGTCCCGGTGACCCATATCGCAAAGATGGCAGAATTTGACGGTACCTAGGTATCCATCAAGGGGACTTCCGTCCTCTGGGCCATCCTCCAAAACCTCATGGTCAGCATCAATCTCGATAATACGACGTTTGTCCGCGCTCCTGCTAGCGCACGACCCGAGGTAGATAGCTCAGCCAAAAAGGGATCCAACTCGTATCCCTTTTCCGCCCGTTCGAGCCGACACGACGCCCAGTTCGGCAGAAATGCAAGATGAACGCTCCTATTAAACTGTTTCCCCCGAAGCCAAGAGGACTTTCTTTCTTCTCACAGGTCTTCCAACCTCGCAATATAACCATTACACTCGTTTTTGAAACAACCAATTAATACCACACTCTTTTAATATTTAATAATGTCTTCGATCATCCGCACCGTTCTCGCGCTCAGCGCTGCCGCCGCCGTCGCCGTCGCTCAAGACCCCAACTCCCCACCCCCAAAGCTCGACGCCCCCTGCGCCGATGCCGTTATCTTCATGGCCCGCGGTAACACTGCGCCGTACCATGACTACCGTACATTCCCCTTCGCCGACGCTACGTGCGCCAAGCTAAGGGCTGAGGGCAAGACCTGCGACTACATTGAGGTCGTGTTCCCGTACGGCGGCGACTACTGCAAACAAATTGGCGAGGGAGTCCGCAACGGTCTTGACCAGATCACTGCTTTCAACAAGAAGTGCCCGTGCACGCACCTCATCCTCAATGGCTTCTCTCAGGGTGCCTGGATCATGGGAGATGTCCTTGCTGGACCTGGTGGATGCTCGCAGATCACCACTGGTCTCGACCCTGCCGCGGCTCCTGGTAACGCTAGTAAGTATCCTTGACATGACACACTCGAACCTTGGACTGTGCTAATGTGGTAATTTAGTCGCTGCTGCTCTCCTCTGGGGCGATGTCAAGCACGAGGCTAACATGCCATACAACGTTCTTGACGGCTCTGATCTACAGAAGAACGGTCGCGACGCCACCTCTCTTGCGCGCCTCAACCGCTTCTCCTCCGTTCTGCGCTCTTACTGCTCTAAGGGAGACCCGATCTGCGCCAACGGCGACGACGTCGAGAAGCACCTGAGCTACTTTGAGAAGTACACCGAAGACGCCTCGAACTGGGCCGTTGGAAAGCTCAATGCCGCCGCCCCTCTATGTGCCGCCCCCACACCTACGCCCAGCGCTTCTTCTTCTGCCGTCGCCTCGTCTGTTCGCGTTGCCGCTGTTGCATCTTCGAGCGCTGTTACATCTTCGAGCGCTGCTGCTTCTTCGAGCGCTGCTGCTTCCTCTGGCGCTGCTGCTTCTGGCTCTGCTGCTTCCTCCGGCGCTGCTGCTTCCGGCGTTGCTGCTTCCTCGGGCGCTGCTGCTCCCTCTGGTGCTGCCGCTTACTCTGGCGCTGCTGGTTACCCTGGCGTTGCTGCTTCCTCCAGTGTCGCCGCTCTTCCCACTCAGCCTACATCTCCAGTTTACGTTGCTCCCTTCACTGCTCCCATGTCATACAAGGCTATGTGCGTTCCCCGCATCACGATCAAGTATCACTACGTTTAAGAGTAAGAAGGACGGAAGATGTAGCGGAGTAGACGTAGTGTCAGCAGTAAATAGGTGTAGATCGATGAAGGCACTATGAAAAAGAATGACCGTCGTACTCGACGTCTGCCTGGACTTTTGGTTTTCGTGCGTGATGAGTGTTTTCCGTCTGCTCTGCAAGTGCGCTATGAACTCTTGTAGAGCCCGATGGTCTAATCTACGAACGTCTAGCCTGGAACGTAAACGTACCTGTGAGCCTCCCGTATCCCCCGTATCCTGTTTCCTAAATAAATCTGGACAACACAATCTACTAGAGACCCCTTATCCTGTGAACCACTAGCAAATTCGCTGTCAAATCTGGCATATCCTGGCGCTGAAAGACATGCACAAGACCGCTATTCATATTAGGTGTGACGTCGGGGTTCTTGATGTTGAAGCTATCTAGGATGAATTCATTCATCCTCATCCTGGGATATGCGAGAGAACGCTCTCGATTTCCTTCGCTAGACTATCCAACTCTAATGCCACATCATTATATACAGCGGTCTGCAGTCTTCCATCCGCAAGGTCTGTGCATTCCACGACAAAGTCTGCTTCGAGACACTTCCGCACCACGCGTCGATAGCGATCACCGAATGGTATGTATACTCCATTGAGGAGCCTTCGAGCAGCGACAGCATTACAGGGGTCGCCAGACTGTCGCAAGTCTTTGAGGGACTTACGATGTGCAAGCTCGAGTAGTGCGTGCCCAAGGCTTGCGAGAGGGGCGTTGCGAATGCCCAGGAGCATCTGGAGCTCCTGACTGCGAGATGTTGTTGCAGTAGGGTCGGTCCCTGCCTGACCGCGCGAAGCAATCTTTTTTGCTGGCAGTCGTTTCGCTAGATGCAGTGTGCTATTCTCGAAGGACGATGTGCCAACATGAAGCACATCGCTCAAGGACCATTCTTCTCGGAGCCATGACGTGCGGTTATACTGGAGAACACCCATGGTCAAACCATAAGCTGTCTGTAGTTGCTGTTTCATTGTCATGTCTTCCAGGCACTCGCTCACGGGACGACTGCTCAAAGCTTGGGCTGGTAGACTCTGGTCCAGACCGCTCTTTGGTCTACTGTAGTAAACAGCATGTTCGTAAGCTGCAGATGTACTAAGATAGCCACGGACAGTTCCCATGTAGTTACGACAGCACCGGGATTCCTGCATCGGTCTGGAGTAGTTGTCATCGCAGAGATGGCAGCATACGCTAGAAAGACCTTCAAGCTCCTGGTGAGATTCGATATCGTGTTCCTCTACGAGATCTTGCGTGGTCGTTGAATCTGGTCGCACCATATGCGTACTATCATCCACAGTAGCCACAGACTGTTTCATCCTTCTGTTTCGCATGTGCTCTGAACAGATTGGCGCTACACTCTTGACATGGAGCCAGACATACTGATCTTGGGATCTGTACTGGTCAGCACGAGTCTAGATCATTAAGCTTCGAGACATACTTGGTTGATATAAGCGACCCTGAAGCATGGCACCTGATAGCAACGTCCATATGAACAGCGTCTTTCATGTCCATCTGCGCGTCGACTCGCATCATAGCAGAATGGCTGCCATGGCTTGTGTTTGAGCAGGTCCAGGCTTGCTCAAGGCCTCCTGCGAGCTGTTTTGATGCCAGATTGATTGCGTTTACCCGCGGGGGGAGCGGAAGAAGTCCTTTCGCTTTCTTGGCCTGGCCTTTTGCTGGAATGGCAAGTCCTGTGGACAGCAGATGCGAAATCTCACCAACCCAGTCCCTTAATTCTTTTAGCTGCGCTTCATACTCCGACTCGTGTACCGTCAGATCTACGGCATTCTTGATAGATTTCCCTTTCAGCATTGACGACCTGGGCTAAAAAAAAAGAGTCAGAGTCAGGTCTCCAGCAAAGTAAACCCACAGCTCACCATTGCGCTGGCAGATGCTAACGATTCAACACGGATCAGTGACTCGCTTGCTCGGTTGAGCAATGCAGAGATTTCGTTGAAGATTTCAGCAAACATAGACGCTGATTTTGCGCCCAGCATTGTACCGATGTATGTCGCAATCTCCTCCTGTTGCTCCGTGGATAGGCCATTGGTCTGTATGTAACCCCATGGGTCATCGTCCTGAATGACGGGGGTAAGAAAGAGCCGAAATGTGGTTCGGAGTCGGGCTTGAATGACGTGATACTTCAACCAAAGTCGCCGCGCGACTTCATGGCAATGACGCAGAGTGTACAGACGTTTGTGCAGCGACTGATAAGCTTTAGCTGCGCCTATGAGTATTGGAACAGCGCCGAGTGCAACACCCGTAAGTTCCAGTCCGCTCATCGCAAATTTGGGCAAATCTTGGTTGGATCTCTAGCTCTTAGATTCAGCTTTTGGGCAATTGGGGTCTCTCTCAAATTTGACTATGTCGTAGAGTGCACGGCGTTCAAGTTCAGTTGGCATCGGGGTGTGCAGTCAGATAAGAAGCAGCCATTGTATCGAATAGGCAGCTGCGCATTGCACAGCCCCTCAACTTCGACGCTTCGCCCCCACCATCACGCCACGTCCGGTGAAGGCGCTTGCAGAGTCTGGAACAGTCCACAAATACTTTTGGCGACGTTTGTCGCGCGAAGGCATCGTGTGTGTTAAAGCATTCATTACCTACAAACGAATATCCACCTGGGCACTCTTCCCGAAATCGCGCCAATTGTTACTGCAATCATGAACGTGGATCCACACGCCGACTCTTTCGGAGAATCTACAACGGAATCCAGCGGGGTGCGAGGTCGTGATCCATCAGCGTTGGCCGCTGCGCAACACGCAGAGCTTGACGAGTCCAATCGCCAGGAACGAGGCATACTTCTTTCATTGCACGATACGATTCTGAAGAACTTCCAAGCTTTTCTTCGACTGGTGCATGCTGCCCAGCACCCGCAAAACAGCGAGACAGTAGCGGGGGATCATGCAACAGCAGTAGTCTTTGGCGATGAACCTTCTGAACACCCGCTTCAGCTGTTGGGACTCAAGGACTCCGATCTGAATCTTACCATTTCGTCACAAACAGCAACCTTACAAAGAGCATTCATCCAATTCTACCTATGGGGTCAAGAGTTCGACGTAAGCAGTGGTGCACTGGACAAAACACTGGCAGTTATAAAAGATCTCCGACAAGATGTCATTCTTGTGTTGTTGCAGTTGTGCGATGCACTTTACCATGGTAAACATCTTGACTTATGAGCGATTAGTGCAATACCTTTTGTTGGCTGACCCAAATCAGGTCTTCTTCTTCTTGAGTCAAACCCAGAAACACTTGATCGGAGAACATACCCAGAAACCATACGGCTACTAGAAGTCGCAAAGTCCTACGTTGGAGAAGATGACTATCTGGGCGTCGACAACACATCCTACTTCACCATTGTGGATGAGATCTCGACATCCCTAGAAGGACTGGGAGATTTGAGCTTCTGTCTTGAAGCATCAGCCATGGAATCGTTCGTTCTTCGAGGAATACCGAGGCCACCGCACGAGGTTAGACAAGCTCGCATGCCTCCAGTGTATGAAGAGATGATGCAGCACCGATCTCCGCACGCTGTCCCAGCCGCGATAGCGCATCATGCAACGGAAAATTACACCGAGTCCATGAAACTACGGGGATTGCGAATTGGAGAAAACGAGACAGAGCTACAAGCCGAGCCTGATAAGAAGGGGGAGTCGCTTCTTCTCACAAACATTGCTGATGTCGATACACAGACAGTTTCGCGTATCAAACAGCTGCCAGAGTTTCCCGAGGCAGGCGTCGCGAAATACGTTCCCGGGGACGCAGTTCACATTACAGAAACAATCAATAATAAGCAAAAGAAAATGAGGCTTTATATCGCGTTTAGCTGCAGGACCACAAACTCAAAGATAGAGTATCAACTAACGACAGAGAAGGGCGATACTAGAGTGCTCTACATGAACGGAAAGTGGTTTCCTCAGGCCAATGTCCATACACGCAAGTAGCCGGCTTTTGGGAAGACTCCGTTGAAACTTCACCTACACTGTAATACCCTACCGTAAGAACGTATTATTAGACCTCAAAGTATCGTAAATACAGCTTAATATTAAAGTTCTTTAATAAAATATGGCACTTACTATAATTCTTGGTGTTGTTGGTATGTTTGTCCCTTTGCTAATAAATGTTTTGACTGTGCCCTCTTTTTGCCCACGCGCCGCACCATTTCAAGGTTACTCTCCAGGGCTAGCATACACAGTGCAATCTCTTCTTCTTGCCCGTGGAGTCTGCCTATCAGCTAGAAAGACAGCGTCGCGCGAAAGAAGTCGAGCTAGACATTTGGACCCCGCTTCTTCCTTCCCCGCGCGCCACGCACCCAGCAACTCCCAAGCTTCACCTCTAGCCAAACGTTCTCAGCCAGCGCGCCATGTCGGCCACCTTTTTCCGTATGAACGGCTTAGCTAGGCCAAGTCAGCAACGGTGCCCTCATGGTGCCGGCATGACTCGCAGCACAACCCCTGCAGTCTTTCCTGTTCTGGCGCGCCTCACAACCCGTTGCATACATAGCTAGAAAGCATGCGAAGCGCAGAGTAGGTATTTATACTCTTCTTGGGATCCAACATAGTCCTCAAGCTATACCGAAAGCCACACAAGAGATACCAGGAAAGATTCGTGATCATGAAGGCCGGCCAGTGGGATCCGTAAGTACAGAGTAGTCATCACTGTGTATGAGATACTGATGAGACATACAGCAAGCAGCAAAAGGTCGTCGTAAATGACGTACCGAAACCTACCGAAGCACCAAATCAGTTTCTAGTCAAGATACAATCAGCGTCATTATGTCATTCAGACCTGCTCATGGCCATGAGGCCCGATTACAACGTTACCTTAGGCCACGAAGGAGTCGGCTACATTGAGTCCATCGGAGCGGGAGCCAGCGACAAAGGCTTCAAAGTCGGTGATGCTATCGGATTCAACTACTTCATCGGCGCGTGTTTCGAATGCGAAGGGTGCATGATCCACAACATGCGATGCGAGACGGGTAACCAGAAACTACAAGGTTTTGTGTCGGATGGGTACTTCGCCGAGTACGCGGTCGTTGATTGGCAGAATGCAGTCAAGCTACCCGAAAACCTCGATATGAGTAAGACTGCACCGCTGTTCTGTGCAGGTATCACAGCATTTCATTCGGTGGACAGCTGTGAGTTGAAGGCGGGCGATTGGCTGGCGGTTATCGGGTGCGGCGGTCTTGGACAGTATGCGATACAATATGCAAAAGCCGTAAGTTTGGGCAGAAAGCTGCGCTACGCATGGCGACTGACAGTAGACAGATGGGTATCAAGACCATCGGTCTCGATATCAACGACAACCAATTGGATGTTGCGAAAAAGGTTGGCGCGGAAGCTGTCTTCAACTCCGTGAAGAACAAGGACTATCTCGAAGAGATCAAGAAGCTCACAGGAGGCAAAGGATGTCACGCAGCGGCGGTTTATAGCGCATCGAATGCAGCATACGCAGGCGCTCCAGATGTCTTGAGAACAGGCGGACTACTCATGGTCATTGGAATCGCACCGAAAGGATTGGACTTCATCAACACCTTCGACTTAACAACAGGACGGTACCGCATCAAGGCCGACAGCACGGGTATTCCGCAGCGAATGAAGAAGGCTGTGGATTTCACTGGCAAGCACAGGTATGTTACTTCTTTTGACATGTGAAAACAGTTTCTGACCTTCCGCAGCATACAACCAGAAGTCGAGTTCCGCAAGATTGATGATTTGCCGCAGATGGTCGCTGATATGGAGGCTGGTAAAGCGGAGAAGAGACAGGTTGTTGTATTCTAGACACGTTATTTATCTAGTCCAGCATTAATTCTACGATATCAACTGAGGACCGTCATCACGATGCCTACATACTGTGAGGCGCTCATACCACTGATCAGCGATCAATTGTACAACATGACATTAAGCAGCCTGCTTCGATCGTGCCACTGGGGGTACCGCTATATACTAGACCCCGCACGCTGAACTTGGCTTGCTCCGTTTTCCTCGGTCGGTTATGCAGGGTCACTGTTAGTGGCTGTACTTGTGGAATACACAGGTACTTTAGGTTCTAGGAGCCGACAACCCAAGAGCCTTCGACTTTCTTACACGATCACCAACTACATGCTAAGATGACCTACAAGACTATCGATGTATGCTCTCCGCCCTTTTTGTTCTACATGCATGACTAACACTTCAGCAGCATGATTTCGCAAACCCCGAGTTTGAATGGGACAAACAAGAGAACTACCAGCGTCTGTCCATCCTCGTCACTGGAATATATCATGTACTGAAGCTCTCTTCTAGCCTGTATAAAGCTCTCCTTCTTCTTTCGCAAGCGCCCCGATGTTACCGATGAGTTCTTCAAAAAGCATTACAACCACATCCACTCCGATCTCACTGTCGCATGCAAGAAGTTCCACGCAGTCAAGATACAACGCTACGTACAGCACTACCAATCACCAGAGCTCAGAAGTAAATTGCAGAGCTTGGGCATGGATCTACTAGACTACGATGCTTGCAGTCAAGTCTGGGTGAAGAAGTGGGAAGACTGGGAGGCTTTTGCCGGGAGCGACGAGTACCGGGCTGCACTGATGCCGGATGCGGAGAAGTTTATGGATCTGGAGAAGGGAATCCAGGTCATGGCTGGGTGAGTCTTTCTTTGTTCCTGTTTTGGCGGGTAATGTCGGCGAGGTTGGTGGTTAGTGTGAACTGGTTTGCTGATGAAATGAGTCTAGACATGATATGATCTGCTTTGGAAAAGCGATTCCTGATTGCGATGCTACGGATGGGATTACGCGCAGAGCGGATGCGTAGTCTGGGCGCCAAGTAGACATAGTCCGGGATGCAACGTACTAGGCGTTGTAGTGGATTAGAGCGGAAGACTACCATATCTATCTATTTACACATGGTCTCTCTGCGACTAGATAACGTCCACACTGAATCAGTCCATCATGTCTCTTCCATGCCTTGATGCAGATTTACGGTTTGCAAACTAATCTATTCAGCTCAACCAAACTAGCCCAACCCTTGGCCAACTCCAGGACTTCAGCATCGTGGTGTCACATGTCGGTCTCGTCTAGCTCAAAGTCCACAGTACACCCTGTATCTCGCACGTGCAATGATGGTCATGGTTGCGATCTCGAGGTGAACGCCCGGATGTCGGAAATAAGCTTTCACGCATAACTCAGTACCGACGGAAACGTTGTTCCAGGTGAAGACGATCCTCACCCCTTGATCGCCCACTATCACTTCCAGTCAAGCGCCATGATGTGGCGCAATTCTTCTCCGCAGTCAGTCTCGGATACCCACATCCACATCCACTACCCCGGATTTCCAGAAGGTGCAACAAAATGCTGAAATGATGGAGGAATCTAGCCAATAGAACAACCCAGTGGCATAATTAGCTGTGCTTCTGTGTATCCGAGATGCGGGGCTGGAGGAAAGTCCAGGTGTCGGACCAGTGGCTTGATGGGATGTGACCTGTGCATGTCTACAAGACCCGGCGAAGGATATATGCAAGCCATGAGTGGGCTCTCTGCGACGATCTCTCACCCCAGTTACACAAAGTCGCACCTGCATCAGGCGGCTTCTTTCACCAAACCATCATGGCAGTAACAGCCATCCACGAGAGCGGCCTGCGCCGGCCATCGGACGAGAAGAGAGACATTGAGCAAATCGAAACCGTTGCAGCGACACCACCACAGACATTCGTCACCCCAGATACAACCACTATAACACCAAAGACATGGCTCGTCATCTTCATCCTGTCTTCGACTTTCGGTCTTTCTTTTTGGCCTGTACCTACCACCTCAGCGATGATGGCTCGACTTGCCACTCAATTCGGTGCTCCGACAGCGAGCGCGTGGTTCATACCCGCTTACACAACAGCCAACGCGATTGGCTTCCTTCTTGCGGGCGCGAACTCCGATCTGTTTGGAAGGAGGTGGTTCTTGTTGTTTGGTAATGCATGTTGTTGCGTCGGTTTCATCGTGACCGCGACAGCGAAAGGAGCAGACCACTTCACAGCTGGACTGGCTATAACCGGATTCGGAGCTGGATTTGCGCAGATGGCCATGTGTAGCATTCCTGGTGAGTGAGCTGCGTTGTGTTTTACATGCTAGTAGGTCTGACTGTTACAGAACTTCTACCGAACAAGTTCCGGCACATTGGTATCTGTCTTTCGGATGGCTTCGTCTTCCTCATTGTCATAATTGGTCCTATTGTTGGAAGAGTGAGTGCAGTGCTTCGACCTGCTGGGCGAAATAGCTGACAATCGTTCACAGTACGCCATCGACGTCAATGCGTGGCAGTGGGTATACTGGGCTGGTCTGATTGCTCAATCCATATCCTTTATATCTCTTTTCTTGCTCTACAAGCCACCGAAGCACCCCAAGGGCGTTCCATGGTCCGAGGCAGTCCGCGGCCTCGATTATGTGGGCACTGCACTCATTGTCCCAGGCATCTGCCTTGCGCTTGTTGGCATCATCAACACCACATACAAACCAAGCTCAGACGTAACCGTCATTGCACCCATGGTAGTCGGGTTCGTCCTGATCGCTGCATTTGGAGTCTGGGAGACGCTCTCGAACACTCGCTTCAAACTCTGCCCGCCACACCTATTCCGGAGCCACAAAGGAAGGGAATTTACGGCGCCTTTCATCGTAGCGTTCATCGTCACCATGTTCTACTACTCGGTCAACATCATCTGGCCGACAATGGTTAATGTCTTCTACCTGGGCCCGAACGTGTCGCGGAGTACCGAGTTGCTGCTCACACTGCCGCCGAATGTAGGCCTTGTTTTCGGATCACTATGCCTCATGGCTTTCGGCAACGTGATCGGACACTGGAAATGGACGTTGATCGGTACCTGGACTGGCATGGTGCTTTTCGGTGCTTTGATGGGCCTTGTCACCCCGTTCAACCAGAACTTGATGATCGCGTTCTGCTGCATCAACGCTTCTTTCTTCGGATGGGCACAGTACGAGTCCATCGCATTTACGCAGCTTGGCGTGCCACAACAAGACCTCGGTTTCTCAGGTGGCTTGGCGGGTATGGCTCGTTACGCAGGAGGATCGCTGGCTCAAGCCATCTATACCACTATCCTCACCAACACCCAGACCACTCGCGCTGCTGCGACGGTTCCCGCTGCAGCTGTGAAGGCGGGCATGTCGTTGGAGAACGCGCAAGCTTTACTTGCCGCTATGCCCCTAGGCGCAGCCGCCATCGCCGAAGTGCCAGGTACAAGTCCAGAGGCACTAGGCGCGGCTTCTTTGGCGTTCCAATGGAGCTATGCGCACGCGCTAAAGATCGTGGCACTCAGTAGCCTGAGTTTTGGTATCGTAGGATTGCTCTGCATCTTCTATTGCGAGGATTTGACACCGAAGATGACGGACAAGGTGGAGGTCTTCCTCGAGAATGACGTGTACGCGGACAAGAACGAGTTCCACTGAGCACATAGAATGCTGTAGCTTAATTGATAATCTGAGTCTCCTCATACCATCTTTTGCATATTGTTGGACATATCGATGATGCGGTCGTGTTGTGTTGGGTGCGCAAGATGAGTGTCAGGGGACGCTTACCTTCTCGCCCGGCGCGTCGCCGACGTCATGGACCCTGCGAAAATGTCTCGTCACGTCTTCCCGTCGTTCCTTCCTCCACCACGACATTGTCCTATGAGCTCCTCATCAGACGTCGACGCGCCGCGCACATGTCGCATACACTCAACGGGCCCCTCAATCTAGATTTTGCATACCCTGAATCGGCGACGCGTCCAAAAGAGGTTGGGATGACTCGAAAACGGCTATATTCTCGGGCCCTCCTCGCGGCAACCCCACAACTCATGGGTACCGGATGGCCCGCCGAGGCGACCGGGCCTCCTTCTGAATTCCTCGTGATGCGACGCGGGATCTTCAGAAGAGCGCTGACGATCTGTAGAGTGTAGAGCGGCTGTTTGAAGTTATGCGCGCGGTAGGTAGCTTACGCACAAGTGTCCGTACTACTGACGTTTAGTACACCCCATGGGCAGTATGGGAAAACTCCCGTAGGAGAGAACTCATCTAGACTTCATGTCTCCACTATCGCAATCCCAATCGCAACCCCACCTTCCATACTGGTCGCCCATGCAAAGAGACAACATGTAGTCTCTGCAAGGGCTAGTTTTTGGCACACGCCGTGCCGGTGCCTTATCGCTTCGCCCTGCTTATAAGCTTCATTATCCTTGAGGCCTCACTCTTCTCAAAGCTCATCCTTAGCACGTCTTGAAGAATGTCAAAGTCAGCTGTCGTGTTTGGCGCATCCGGCGTGACCGGTCAGTAAACCCCTCAAAAGACTATAGATGAGCTTCATACTGATAATGATCATGCAGGATGGTCCTTCGTCAACGAAATCCTCTCCGACTATCCCGAGAAGAACATATGGAAGCGAGTTCATGGACTCAACAATCGCCCCCTCGCCCCAAACCAGACGCAATGGCCAGAGGACCCGCGCCTAAACCTGGTCTCTGGCATTGACCTACTCGCGCATAGCCAAGAGAGTCTCAACAAGGAGCTGGTAGAGAAGATACCGGACATCGGGGAGGTAACGCACGTATACTACTTTGCGTACAAGGCGGGCATGGATGTACAAAAGGAGTTGGACGAGGCTGTGGAAATGTTTTCCAAAGCGGTGACAGCTATGGATAAGCTGTGCCCGAACTTGGAATACGTTGTGTTGCAAATCGGCTCGAAGATCTGTAAGTTCTATCCCATTCTTGTGATGGTGTTGGACACCCAAGACTAACGTACATTAGATGGCTGCCATCTCCTCGCTGCACTTCCGTGGTTCGATGAAGTCGCTCCTCCGGGCACCACCGGGCCCAAACTCCCTCCACCGCCGCTCAAAGAATCCTACCCCCGCATACCCAGCCCGTACGCCGAGATGCTGTTCTACCACGCACAGAACGACTGGATCGCCAATTACGCCAAAGACAAGAAATGGAGCTGGATCGAGACTCGTCCCGATCTCATCATTGGCTACGTGCCCAATCAGAACTTCTACTCGCTGGGTACATCCTTGGGTATCTATCTGAGCCTCTACAAGGAGATCCATGGCGAGGGTGCTGAATGCCCATTCCCTGGCAACCAAGGAGTCTGGAAAGCGCTGAGCAACGATAGCTCCAGCGACATGATTGCGCGTCAAACCATACACCTCACACTCTCCCCCAACACCAAGAAGGGAGAGGCCTACAACGTCGCCGACTCCAAGACACCTTCAAACTGGGAGAAGAAATGGCCTATTCTGTGTTCCTACTTTGGCCTCAAGGCCACTGGGCCTGGTGCCACTCCCATTGATGTGCGCAAGTTCATCAACGACAACATGGAGACATGGCTGGCAATGGAGAAGAAGTATGGGCTACAACATGGCCATGTGGACGGTGGTCGTGGACTTCAGATTGCCGAATCGATGCTCATGACCAAGTTCGACTTTGATCGTCAATTCGATATGACCAAGATGTACTCAACAGGATTCACCGAGGAGAGGGATACGAGGCAGACTTGGGGAACTGTCTTTGACAGGATGAGGAAGGCCAAGATTATCCCGTAGCTATGAGACGTGACATGCCATGCAATCGTGCCGCACAATAGTGTGCAAAGAAGGAGGATTTTTAGAGGCATTTCTATAGACTGCACTACTACATCCAGCGCTCTGATGAAGAGACAGCAATGAAAACTAGAATACCTATTGAAGTCCTACCCAAACAGCTAACTGACAGCTCAATAGTTCATGTTAATCATGATCGTCTTCGGTTCCGTAAACGCCCTCAGCGCATGGACGCCACACTCCCTGCCCAAGCCACTCTCCTTGCTTCCACCAAACGGTGTCATGGTGAACATCAAACTCACACAGTTGACACCGACCATACCCGAGTCAAAGTCACTTGCGACGCGCAACGCCTTGTTGATATCTTGGGTGAATACACCAGCCATGAGGCCAAAGTTTGTGTTGTTCGCCAACTGCATGATCTCTTCCTCCGTCTTGAAGGACTTGACGACAGAAACAGGGCCAAAGATCTCTTCGCAGTGGATCTCAGAAGTGGGATCGACATCGGTAAAGACGGTGGGCTCGAGGTAGTAGCCCGATGTGCCGATGCGCTTGCCACCGACTGCGAGAGTGCCTCCGCCTTGTTGGCCGCGCTCGATGAAGCCTTGTACGCGCTTGAACTGGGCTTCGTCGACTAGAGGCCCGATGTTCGTTGATGTCTCGTCTGGGTCGCCAATCTCCTTTGTCTTGTCCTTCATCGCTTGCTTGTACTTCTCGATGAAGGCCTCGTAGATGCCTTCTTGCACGTAGACGCGGCTGGCGGCGAAGCAGACTTGGCCTGTGTTGGCAGTGATGGCATTGGCGGTCCAGGTCACCGCGTTGTCGAGGTTGCAGTCGTCGAAGACGACGGCGGGTGACTTTCCTCCTAGCTCCAGGGTGACACGCTTGAGGTTAGACTTTGCGGCCATCTCTTGGATCTTCTTTCCTGTTGCAATAGATCCTGTGAAGCTGACCTTGCGGATGCGCATGTGGCTCGCGATCAAAGCACCGGTGCTTCCATCTCCAGAGAGGATCTGGAAGACACCAGGTGGGAAACCGGCTTCTTTGATGAGCGTACCGAGAGCCAGCGACGAGAAGGGTGTCTTTTCTGAGGGCTTGAGAATGAAGCAGTTTCCTGTGGCGAGTGCCGGAGCTGCCTTGAGGCCAATGGTGCCGATAGGACCGTTCCAAGGTACAATGCCTGCGGTGACACCGAGAGGCTCGTTGCGTACGATCTTGAGGAAGCCGTCTTCCTGGGGCCAAGACTCGCCGCCGAACTTGTCGATGAAGCCAGCGTTGTATCTGAAAACCTGGAGTAGCATCAGTAGACATTCTTACGTCTTCGGAAGCTGTACGCACCTCTGCGCAAAGACCAATCTCGAAAGCACCAAAGGCTGCTGGCGCACCGAGCGAGATCCTTGATAACTGTGCGATACCCTCTGCGTTCTGCTCGATGAGATCTGCGAACTTGTTCAAGATACCTCGGCGCTGATTCGCGCTCATCTTCTTCCATGCTGGGAACGCCTTGTCCGCCGCATCAACTGCAGCATCGACATCTTGTTCACCTGCTAAGGGCACGTCATCTGCAAGCAGCTCGCCGTTCTTCGGGTTGTGTAAGGTGAGCTTCTTCGGCGACTTTGAGTCAACATACTCATTGTTGATGAAGATTTGCTTTGGTAGGTTCTTGGCAGAGTATTGTAGTGTCATTATGGGCGAAATATGAGGAAGAATATCGTAAGAAAGCACGAAATGTAGGGTCCATGAAGGGTATATTAAACTTGTACTCGAGAGACGGCGCACGCGTATGAAGCGCTGGCTAAGTAATCTCACCTCTTGACTAAAGTGGTAAGTCTCAACCACGGAGGTATGCAGCCTGGTGGCGGTTGTTATCGGCTGCGCGAACGCATTGCAGCCATAGGTAGCACTGCATGAGGAGAAGTTAGCTTGGCGACGACGTGGTGTCGCAAGACCGTTTGTCCGGAATGATGGCGATGGCGCTCGCGGTTTGTTTTCCGTGTCTTCGGCGCGTGCACGCGTCGAGTCAGCGTCTCCACTTTCCCCGCATCGCCCCGCGTCATGCTGTGTGACGGCCATGGCGAAGCTGCGTACGACAGCTTTGAATCATGTCGATCACACGCGCAGGTTGAACGAGAGTCATGCCAAATGCTGTAGAGTTAGAGTTCGCGACGATGCCTACGAGCGTGATCCATATTGCAGGTGGGATCTGCTTTTGACGTAAGAGTGGAAATGGTCACCGCTGAAGCAAACCGCGACGTGAGGAAGCATGACGGCTATGCTTGGAGATATTTCAAGGGATTGCCAATCAACCATCACTACAAGCTGCCAACTCGGAAGATGCTTTCCTAGTAAATGCGGAGAAGGCACACACGGGACGTCTGCGTTTTCGTAAGGCGGCTGCTTGAGCTACTCACCTAAATGGACAGTATCACACCGATAGCCTATATTATACAACAGTGCAATTGACATATCGACTACTATTGCAATTTGATTTGTCGACCTGCTATCCAACTCCTAATTGTCACATATATGCAATACTTCCAAAGGGGGTCTTGATCACGAACGCTTTTCCCAAGATGTCGAAGAAGGTCGCTTTGATCACCGGCGGAGCATCAGGCATGGGCCTAGCTGTTGCAACAGCTCTCTCGAATCGGACTGACCAAGACTGGGAACTCCATCTCCTGGACATGAACGCCGAAGCCGGCAAACAAGCAGCTAGCAAGCTGAAGAATACCCAGTTTCACCAGACAAACGTCACTGATTACTCTTCACTTGTCTCCGCGTTCGAAGCCAGCTACAGCCCATCTCAAAGGTTAGACTTTGTATACGCGAACGCCGGTATTGTGGAGCGCGACAACTTCTATGCGAAACATGACCTAGATGGTCGACCTCCTCCACCACCAAATCAGCTAAGCGTAGACATCAACTTGAAAGCGGTGATCGACACATCGTACCTGGCTTTACATTACTTCCGCAAGGCCATGGCAAAGCATGGGAACTTGGATCCCGTGTTGGTCATGACAGCGTCTTGTGGGGGACTATACCCATCAGAGTTCTGTCCGATATATAGTGGAGGCAAAGCCGCCGTTATACAGTTCAATCGCGCCATCACCGTCGCATACCACCACGAGGGGATACGCACATTTACTACGTGTCCAGGAACAGTCAACACTGGTCTTTTGAGCCAGGAAGAATGGAAGTCTTTTCCCCTGGATTATTTCACACCCATGGAAACGGTGGTCGATACTGTAGTCAAATTGGTAGACGGAGGCGATATTGTGGACGCCAAAGGTGTGAAGAAGACTGCGGACGAGCATTGGGGGTTGACGGTGGAGGTGAACGGCAACAATTTCTACTTCAATGCAGGACCGGAGTTTTGCGATGATAACATGCGGGCGATGATGGCGCACACTAGCATGGCGAAGCAGCTAAGTAGATTTGAAGGAGGCAAGAAAGACGGTGCGAACGGGGCTTGAGATGTACATAGATATACAGCAAATGTCGAACGGATTCCATACACTTCTAGAGCTTGGAATGGCGTCCTGATGCAAGTCTCATACCACCATCCACAGCAATGTCTTCCCCATTAATGTATGCTCCTGCTGGGCTACACAGGAATACCATGACGCCAGCGATGTCCTCTGGCTCGCCCAGCCGCTTTCGCGGATTGTTATCCTCCAGCTCTTGCTGCCCGCCCAGCATCTCGATCAGCCCGTTTGCGAGTTTCGAGGGGAAGAAGCCCGGTGCGACGGTGTTGGTTGTGATATTCCTGGGCCCGAGTTCGACAGCGAGCTGCCTTGAAAGGTGGTGGGCTGCAGCTTTGGAGATGCTGTACATGATAGTGCCGTGCTCACCGACGTGGGGGACGGTCGTGCCGGCTGTGGAAGAGACGATGATGACGCGTGAGGGCGATTGACGGGTACCGGCGCGTTCAAGCAGGGGTGCGAAGCTGTTGGCGTTAGGAGCAGCTCATATATCGTTCCTAGCGGATACACTTACAGTCGTGCCAGGTTGAAGACACCGCGAACGTTGAGGTCGAGCACTTTCTTACTCGACCAGTCTGGTGTCGGATCGAACGGCCCTCCCCATGTGGCTCCCGCGTTGCACACGAGGATGTCCAACTTGTCGTCTGTCTCCTGCACCTTCTTGACTAGTCTCTCGATGTCTTCTGTGTCGGCGACATTGGCAGCGACTCCGACTGCTGTACCAGATACAGGCAGCTTGTTGAGCTTCTCGACGGCTTGGTCGATACCTTGCTCGCCTTCGTTTTTGCGCGCAGAGATGAAGACTTTCTTTGCGCCGGCGAGCAGAAACGCGGTCGCAGTATGGAGGCCGAGACCTCTTGAGCCTGGTGATATCGATTAAGACGCGTTCGTGTTAATTGTAGTGGTATTGCTTACCTCCAGTGACGAGCGCGACCTTGCCGTCGAGGCTGAACATGCGGTTGAAGTCTTTCAATTCAGACATGGTGGTCAATCCCCGGCGTCAAGGAAGAAACAGTACGATAGCAAGCGAGGAACGGTCTCGCGATGCGCCATGTTGATGAACAGTCTGGGGTACATACGCGCCTGGGAAGCTCGGTGTGTGGAGTTCGATATCCTCGGGAGGAGCGGACGCGTCTGTGCACCCCCGCGGATACCTCGTCTACCGGCTGCAGCAACAACGCCTCCCCATGATTAATCCTCACTATAAGCCATTCTCTCATCATGAATGCATCTGACTTCTTCGCTGTGTGGCTTGAGAGCGATTGTCGTCGTCTCGCTTTCCCCGTCTACCCTGATTGAGCTTGCCATTCTCGTCCCCTACCACCATCACAATGCCGTTCGCGTCGCCATTCCCAGTACTTGACATTCCAAAATGCAACCTGCTCGATTATCTGTTTCCCCAGGAAGCAGCGCCTTCAGACACACCGATTTGGATAGACTCCAAAGATACCGACCAGCACTTGACACCACGATCGTTGCTGCAATGGTCAAAACGGCTGGCCTTGGGTCTGGATCGCATTGGGAGTAAACCAGGCGAGGTGGTCATGATCTTCACACCAAACCACATCTTCGTTCCCGTAGCCTACCTTGGAATTGTGGGGTCGAAGCGGATCTTCAGCGGCGCGAACCCAGCATACACCGTCTCTGGTAAGTATCATGCAAGAACAGCAGGGATTATACTGACAGCTTCCAGAGATGATACACCAAGTTGCGAATACGGAGGCAAAGTTCGTTCTCGCGCACCCAACTCTCATCAAAGCAGCCGTAGCAGCAGCGAAAGGTGCCGGTCTTCCAGAAGGCCGCGTCTTCCTCTTTTCAGACGAGCCTTGCGCACCGGTCGAAGGCTGCAAAGACTGGAGGGACATGTTGCCATCCCCGGCTGAGAGCAAGGCATACAATTTCCCGAAGCTTTCAGAACAAGAAGCAACCACCACAACAGCGACGGTAAACTACTCCTCCGGCACCACCGGTCTACCCAAGGGCGTCGAAGTAAGCCACTACAATCTGATTGCGAACCTCGAACAAACAATCTTCATAAGATATCTGAATAAGCCATGGAACGCGAATACCCGGCCTCAGGAAACATGGATCGGGTTCCTACCTCTATATCACGCTTACGGGCAGCTCTACACCATAGCCATGGCACAGAAGCTGCAGATACCTTGCTATATCATGAAGAAGTTTGAGTATGAGGAATTCTTGCGGGTGATTCAGACTCACAAAGTCACACATCTGCAGGTTGCGCCGCCAATTATGGTCATGCTCAGCAAGAGACCAGAGACGGCGAAGTACGATCTTAGTAGCGTAACTGATATCCTATGCGGTGCCGCACCACTGTCAAAGGAACTCCAGAATGAGATCAGCAAGAAGCTACAATGCGAGATCGTCCAGGGCTGGGGTATGACGGAGGTTACTTGCGGAGCCATACACGTGCCAGGAGGTACTGTAGATGAGTAAGTTCGTCCTCGCCATCTCGCCACTCGCTTCTAATCAGCCACAGCTCCGGTAGTGTAGGCCAGCTAGACCCCAACTGCGAATGCATGCTTCTCGACGACGACGGCAACGAAGTCTCCGAAGGACAGCCAGGCGAACTTCATGTTCGTGGTCCCAACATATGTCTTGGCTACTGGCGCAATCCAGACGCGACTAAGGAGTCTATCTCACCAGATGGATGGCTCAAGTCTGGAGACGTTGCTATCGTGAAGAACGGATGGTTCTGGATAGTTGATCGAAAGAAGGCTAGTCACTTTTGCCTTTCAACACTCACGATTGGAACGAGTGCTAATACTACCCAGGAGCTGATAAAAGTCAACGCTTTACAAGTTGCACCCGCCGAACTGGAAGCCGTGCTCCTCGAATTCGACCCAATCGCCGATGCGGCTGCCGTTGGTATCACGCTTGATGGGCAGGAATGGCCACGTGCATACGTCACGCTCAAGGACGAACACAAGGGCAAGACAGCCGCGGAGGATATCCACAGGCACATGAAGATCAAGGTCGCAAAACACAAGCAGCTTGTAGGGGGCATCGTGTTCGTGGACGAGGTGCCGAAGTTGCAGTCTGGGAAGATCATGAGGAAGGTCGTCAAAGAATGGGCGAAGAGGGACGCTGAGAAGATGGGCAAGGCTAGGCTCTAGACAGCGCTGTACTATAGTCATTATCTGCACGCGATATCAGCGATAGCGTATCTTTGGATATTCCGTATCCGAACATGATGCGTCTGGCACTCATCCGCTTTCAAAGTACCTGCAATGGGACCAACACCACACGAGCATGAACAGACAACACCCGACGCCTGATCATGAGATCACGCGTGTACACTGCACCTGCATTTTGCATGAATCAGTGTTCTTTACTAAACTCAGCTTTCATGACATGTCGCTCTGGCCGACTACCCCCGCCTTCCCCACACATCCCAAAGTGGGCAAGCGTGACCTTGCCAGCTTTGAGTTCATGCTGGATCGCACCTGAACTGCCCCGCGTAAGTACATCCGCAACCCCTCAGCAGATGCACACCCTTGACACCCATCATGCCGCCACAAGCATCACCGTAGTCATGCATCTCGGCCTGGCTAATGCAGCAAGACAGTGCGCGAACCCAGACGCGTTCTCGTACCGGTCGCAGCGCCTGCGAAAACCGGCCTAATCTATGCCGCATGCCATGCACCAACCGGCGTGCGAGGAGGTGCACAGTGAGATGTGTGAAGACATCCGAGGCGCGGTTAAACACTCCAGAGATGTTGGTTCGCCCCGATACAGTGGTCGGGCTGCCTCGCTATCTTCTTTATGTTGATTGAGTAGCATCTTCAAGCTCTATCTACTGTCTTCGAGGCTGCATCTCAGCATACCCTATCGACTTTGTCCTTCTCGCTTTTCGTTTTATCCCTGTGATCACGTATCTGTCACTCTCCTTTGGGATAGCACCTACCAGTCTTAGCAAGCGCCACGATGGGGGGCTCGGAGATGCCAAACGGACTGAACGTCAACGGCTACGGTCACAACTACGACTACCCACCATCGCATGTTGATGGACCCTACAGAACCCTGAATCAATACCATTCCAAGCCAGCCAAGCTGCGAGTGGCATGTGTTGGCGCGGGTGCATCAGGGCTGTGTCTAGCCTACAAGATGGAGAAGATGCTGGAGCCTGGATCTTGGGAGTTGACGTTGTTTGAGAAGAACGCACAGTTTGGCGGAACATGGTACGAGAACACCTATCCCGGCGTCGCATGCGATATTCCATCGCATGACTACAACTTCACCTGGGACCCGAAACCCGACTGGTCGACTTTCTTCGCAGCAGGGAAGGAGATCCAGGGGTATTTCGAGAACTTCGCCGAGAGACATGGAAGCAAGAAGTACATGCAATTGAACAGCAGGATCGAGCAAGCCAACTGGAATGATGAGGATGGGTGCTATAGCCTTACCATCAGGAATCCCAAGACTGGTTCGATGAGGAAAGATTGGGCGCACGTTTTGGTGAACGGTTCAGGTGAGTGCTAGACCAGCGCCACATTTACACGCCTAACAGATAGTAGGTATTTTGAACAACTGGAAATGGCCAGATATTGAAGGTCTTCACGACTTCAAGGGTCCCGTCCTCCACTCCGCGTGCTGGGATCACAGCGTCGACTTCACAAACATCAACGCTGCCGTTATCGGTGTTGGTTCGACCAGCGTCCAAATCGTACCATCACTTCAAAAGGTCGTCAAGGGGTTGGAAGTATACATGCGGAGTCCAACATGGATATCGCCTCCTTTCGGCGCCGGCGCACTGAACGATGACCTGCAGAAGGGACAAGACGTCGACCCTGGACAACGGCAGTACACTTTCACCGAAGCCGACATCAAGAAATTCAAGGAAGACCCGGAGTATCACTTGGAGTTCCGGAAGAAGATCGAAGCAGAGATCAACAGTTTGTTCGGGATGTACCAGCAGAACTCAGAACTCCAGAACCAGTTCAAAGATGTTATCACCAAAGAGATGCACCGCCGTATGGGGCCTGGCCACGAGAAGCTGAAAGAGTTCATAATCCCCAAGTGGTCCGTTGGCTGCCGGCGCATCTCGCCCGGAGACGGCTTCCTGGAGGCTTTAGTGCAAGACAACGTAACTCCAGTCTTCGACGGCATCGAACGAGTAGTTCCGGAAGGTATTAAGACTAAGGACGGCAAGATCCACAAACTCGACGCCATTGTCTGCGCCACTGGCTTCCAGGTCGCATTCCAACCCGCCTTCACGGTTCGCAACGGCTCCAACGTATCCATAAAAGAAGACTGGACCACCGGCCCGAACCTCTACATGGGTGTATCCGCTCCTCGATTCCCGAACTTCTACACTATAGTCGGACCCGGCGCGACGTGGAGTAACGGCACGCTCTTGCCGTCGATCGAGACAACCGTAGAGTATAGCATCAAGTGCATGAAGAAGATGCAGAGCGAAGGCATCAAAGCTATGAGCGTGAAGCAGGACGCGCTAGATGAGATCTACGCGCATTTTGATGAGTTCCACAAGACGACAGTGTGGCAAGAAGAGTGCCGGAGTTGGTTCAAGAACGGGCAGATCAAGAACAGGATCTATCTGTGGCCTGGTGCCGTAAGTAACCTTCAGCTTTTATGTCGCGCTTCCTTCTATATATCCCTGTCCCAATCAACGGTGGTGTCGCGCATACCCGACCTTATGCGCGCATCTCCTATCAACCCCGCACAAAGCTGTTCGCGACTGACTCATTCAATGCAGACGATACACTTCCTCAAAACCATCAAGACACCGCGCTGGGAAGACTACGACTATGTATACAGATACAAGAACCGGTTTGCTTTCTTAGGCAACGGCGATGTGAAGGCGACGGCAATGAAGGATATGCATGGCTTGAGCCCCTATATTCGCAACTGGGACCACGAATGGGACGTTGACTAAAGGCGGCCGAGCTGACATCTGTCAATGGGTCAGGCGTACCGTCGCTTGTTGGTACTAGATCTGGGCCCGGATTTCGGGTTGTTTTCTTTCCATTGGCATCCGAGCGTGCTGGGCGTTACCCGTCAGGGCTCATAATTTACTTCTTTTCTGACAAGCTGCTACTTTTTGGTTCATTTGCATCGCGCATAGCATGCGTGCCCATCACTTCGGCAATTCCGAATGGTTTGGAAGAAAGTTAATATTGGTGACTGGCAGCTCCCACAGCCCTCAAGACCCCTCAATCGCGCACGGCTTCTGTCGCAGTTCGCTAGGACCTGGTGTGCGTGTCAAACTATAGTGACTATGGCTAGCCTGATTGCGTCCATGGATGCAGGCGTCGGATGCTCGCTTCCTAGTCCCAATAAGAACGCCAAGAAGCAAACATCACGATGGTTACAAGCTCCGAGACTCCGCCACCCCAATCGCAAGCCTTGACCCCGCTCATCTCGACGTCTTTCGACTCATGTACCCCGGATTGAAGACTCACTCTGCCCTAACACGAATCGTGATTTCCCGACTACCGTCGCATAGGGACGACGCCACACTGCGCTATGGCCTGCAATTGGGCTTTGGGTGAATGCAGAGCAGCCCCAGACTCAGCTCAGATGCGAACTACTGACGCCATAGGTTCATGTGACGATGGCCTCGAAGCGACAGAGTGACTTGTTCCTCCAACCAAGCGATCCGCAATGCACTCCTACGTCAACTGTAGGCTTCTCCGCAAAGATCGGCTCAATGCCGGTTAACGAGCGTGTGGAGAGGGAAATTAAGCCATGCCGTAGGTTTGGCCTTGAGCACGGTGTTCTCGATTCTGCAAGCACTCGCTCTTCTGGGGTCATGATTCGTCAGATCCGGTACGCAGCTCGTTCCGAGCATGTCGAGCCGACAGCATTACTAGGTGCATGTCATTCGGTTGCTAGATTTACGAAGAAGCTTGCCAAAAGCCAACGTGGTCGCATAGCTTGGAGGCGCCCAGTACAGTGAAACTGCGGGGCCCCACCTCCACGACTTGAAGGCCTAAACTTCTCCAAAAATCTAGCGGTTAACGTTTAGGGCTAGATTAGGCCTGGGTCACTTCATGCTCGTGGAACTCGGAGTTTAGGCTTGACAGTCGTCCTCGCTGTCCGGTCTGCGACTCCTCTCCCCGCAACATCCACGACGCTTTGCGACATACTAGTGTGATTCCCTACTGACGTCTGTCCGCGAGAAACCATCCCCCGTACATACCAGAAGCGACACCATCGATGGCCAACGAAAGATCAGCAGCATCTGATAATAACATGAGCGAACAGCGCTCACCGGAACCGGCCTCCAAAGCCGGTAGCAAGCAGGAGCAGAGTACATCGGAGAAGGGTTCTACGAAAGGGAAGTCATCAAAACCTCGACACAGGGCGTCAGTCGCTTGCGCATCGTGCCGAGACCGCCGGATACGGGTATGTTTTCTCTAGCTGCTTCCACGATACGTTCTGACGACTTTGCAGTGTGTAGTACCTCCGGGCGAGACAGAGTGTACACAGTGTAAACGATCAGGTGTGGAATGCGTCATCAAAAACGATGACGAACGACGACGGTATGTAATGTGTCTTTACTGACTGATACCAAGCTGACACCTGTACAGACCTATCTCGAGGGCATACATGTGCTCTCTCACCGACCGCGTAGCACTACTAGAAACGATGCTGAAGGAGCGAGGCGAAGAGCTACCCCCAGCGAATCACCCTCCCAAGACCCGCCATAACCCTCAACCCGACGAAGAAGGTACATCACCCACCCAAAAAGCAAGCGAAACCCAAGCGCACAACAACGAGAACCATTCCAGTCCAGGCAGTCAACAAAGCCCACAAGATGACTATCCTGATTTCGAACAGCACGAGATGAACACGAATAGTCCTCGTTTCTCAAACGGTGATGCAGAAAGCGCGGGCTCGCCATCTATGCTACCACCTCCAAAGAAAGATGGCATGGTCAACCGTCTCCTCTCTACTCGTGGTCATCTTAGCTTTGATCAGTTGAACGGCCGCCTCCGCTACTTCGGTCCAACAACAAACTGCCATGTACATTCTGAGTCGGTCAACCCCTTCGGCGCAACACAAGAGATGAATGAGCAGGCTCGACGCGCCGACAAGATCATCCGCTCTCTTCCACTGGAAACATACGATTATCTCATGGATCTGTTCTGGCAATGTTACAACCCAGTCATCCATGTTTTGCACCAAGATGCTTTCAACGAAGACCGCGAGATGGGCCATACACAGTTCTATTCTGGTTTCCTGCATGTCTGTGTTCTGGCCATGGGTTACCGTTTCGCAAACAAGGAAAGGCTCGACATTAGAAGAATCGGTTTACCGGGCATGGAGAGCACGTTACATCGCGAAGCAAAGTATATGCTTGATCATGAGCTGGAAAGACCAGGTGGAATACCGAGCGTAGTTGCATTACTTCTGCTAGGCGACCTCGAGTGCGGCGTTGGTAGAGATAATCTGGGCTGGATGTACGGCGGGATGGCTGTGCGACTTGCTTTCGATATCGGGTATGTTCTACTGGAAGATATCTCAGTGGTATACTAACATCTACATAGTCTCCATCTCGATACACGACTCTCAGGTCTTCCAGAACGCGAGGTCGAGATCCGCCAAATGACTCTTTGGGCATGCGTCATCTACGACAAATACTGGGCACTTTTCTTGGGCCGGCCGACCTCGATGAAGCCTTCCGATCTTGAAATATACAACTTGACAAAGCAGTTTGAGCGCCTTGGCACCTGTCGACCGGCTGGACTGGGGAAGAGCATGGAAACCATGATCTACGAAGCACTCCTCGATCTTATGGAGCTCGCAGGAAAGATTACCGAGAATATGGATCCGCATCGCTCGCAAAACGCTGCTTCCGACTCACACACCGCCGTAGATCGAAATCAGTATATGCGCATGGCAGCGCTGGACCGCGAGTTCAGCAGTTGGTACGCTAGACTACCCGAGCAACTGCGCTGGACACCAGCCAACATTGCGACTGCTCCATTCTCGTTCTTCTTGTTGCATCAGCAGTACCACGCTAGCTTGATCTTGCTACATCGGCCGTTCGCATTGTATGAAGACCAAGCAGGCAACGAAAGTGGACCTGACGACCATTTCTCTGCACTGAGTAGGACAGTGTGCACCAAACACGCTATTCGCGTAGCAAGGATATATTGGCAACATCGACAGCGATTCGATACGAAGCAAATTTTCGTAACAGGCATGCAACATGCGGTATGTAGTAACCGAGCCTTTTCGTCTCTCTTACTAACGATTTTCCGTAGGGTACAGCGGCGACCGCCCTCGTAGCAGCTTTGGCGTTCATCAAAGACCCCACCTCCAGAGCCAACAACATGCAGTACCTCGAATGTCTGTCCGCCGCTCTCTCAGACATGGCATCTACCTATCAACCTGCGGAGCGAATGTCTACCGTACTTCGTGCGGTGATGGTAGAGCTACGCGGCGGCCCCGAGCCCCCCAACTCTTCGTTCAACTTGTACAAGCCCGCATCCTCGACAGTACCCGCGCGAAGAGGTAGCACAATAGATATGGACGCCGATATGAACGACAACCAGCAGTGGGCCAAGAAAAGGCAGACCAGCAGCGGAAGACCTAGAGCCGGTACAGGCGGAAACAGAAAGACGAGAACAATGAGTATGAGTACTACTATGAGCATGCCGTCTGATCAAGGGAGACATGGGCTCAGCATCAAAGCTCCTCCGCCACCCCGGTTCGACGACCCAATTCACAACAACGATGGGTACGTATTGGTGACGCCACGTTCGGAACTCGGTAGTGTTGGCTGGCCCAGCATATCGGAACCTCCTGAGCTTTCTCACAACATGTCTACCCCTTCGACTACCCTTTCTTCTTCACACATGAACCGCAACTCTGGGGCTTGGATGGGCGCAGACTTTGATCCTCACGATCCGATTTCACAACTTGCTAATGCGCATTTCCCCGAGCTGAGCGCGTTTGATGATCTTGGTACGGGTGGTAGTGGTGGTGTTAGTGGCGGTCCGATTGATGGAGTGAATCTGGATTTCATGCCACTGGGAGATGGAAACGAGTGGAGTCTACCCAAAGAATGGAACGGACCGAGTGATATGGATGGGTTGGGTGCTTTTGATATGTAGTGTGTGCTTGCGAGCCGCGAGTTTATCTGATAAGGAACTGTATCAACCCTCCTTGATATCGATGACGGCATCTCTCCCCGTACTACCATTCTTCTCTTTACTATGGTCCGAGTGCTCATCATCAGCCACAACAGTTCCCAATCGCGTCAGCCCACTTTCCCTCCCTTCGCCCATCCTCTCCACCATGCGCTGGATATGTGGATGCGAGGGCGCAGGTCTCTGACTTGATCTCCTCCTCCCCATGCCTACCCCAACCCCCATAGGCATATGCTCTGCCCCTCTAAGTCGTAACCGCATACCCTCTTCCGTCGACATGGTCCTATCTACGCGCCTTGGGGGCTCCAAGTCTGTGTCATTCGGAATCTTTAATTGCGGCTTTGGTCGTAGCCATCGCCACAATTCCTTCGTTTTCTGCGCCCAGATGCTGTAACCGTATTTGGTTGAGAGAAAGCCGATGATGCTGAAGAAGGGGATGCAAATCGTCACCAAGACGATGGCGAATGGAGTGAAGTTTGCTGGACTTTCGGGCATGTTTGTCATGCCGAAGACGGAAGTTACGAATGTGAGAGGCTGCCGATTAGTTAGTTGACTGTTTTGCGCGAGATCCAGAGACTTGATCTGTTCACGTA
The DNA here is from genome assembly GCF_023758025.1 of Alternaria triticimaculans. Classification (NCBI taxonomy): domain Eukaryota; kingdom Fungi; phylum Ascomycota; class Dothideomycetes; order Pleosporales; family Pleosporaceae; genus Alternaria; species Alternaria triticimaculans. The sequence continues at coordinate 2,567,901 of NW_026055958.1, forward strand.
CCATGAAGAAAAGATTGACGATGGTCAAGACTTTGATGTTGTACCCTTGGTGCACGGTGACATCTGCTAGCTCAACGGACTTCCTGGACTCTTGGATGCTAGTACCAGAGAACAACTGCTCCTGCAATGTTTCAATCTCATGCCGTCTTTCATTATTTTCCGAGATGATGATCCTAAGCTCTTTCATTTCCCGTTCGAATTGAAGCCGCAATGTCCGCAAACGGCGCTTCCAGTGATCGTTGCGCGGTGACTCCTCGAAGAGCGGCCAGAGCGTCTTGTTCTGGCCTTCCCAAATATCGTCCGTGAAGCAATCCTCGAAAGCGTCGATCATGGATTTGATGCTGTTGTTGACATTGCCCAAAGTTTGGTGTGCGTAGAAATATCTGCGGATCCAGGTGAAGTCTTTGTCTTCAAACAGTCGGGCTCGGCGTAACTCCTCACTGAATAGAAAGCCCAGCGGTGGGGTGACTAGGTCGGTAATGCGCTTATAAATCTCGTCGAATCGCTTCCTCGCATCCCGATATTCCGTGAGCAAAGCATGGAGAAATGCTTCTGCACCATTGAGATACTTGTGGCCAGTTTCGAAGGTATATGGCGTTCCATTTGCTGGTGTCGACTTCCAGTCTGGGAAACTCTCCAGCTGCAAAACTTGCCACGGGGACCAGACATCATGCACCCATCCGAACTGTGTCTTCGCACGTCTTCCTCGATTTCGGATGCGGCGTGGTTTGTCGTCATACAGGACAAGCGCAACGACTGCACTGCACCGCGAAAGTGGTATATGATGATCAGATTGACCCGTTATCTTATCTGCACGCTGCCATTGCATGGGTTGACAGTCATCTCCAACAATGGTATAGTATTCGAAGTTGAAGAAAAAGGTCCTTTGGTGTTTGGGATTCTGATTGAAGGCTCGGAACATATGCGCTGATGAAGCTTCTGTTTCGACTAGATGCTGGAACAGTTCGTCCATGTCAAAAGCATCATTCAGCGTCAGATGAAGTGCACCAAACAAGATTGGGGAAGGTTCTCGCGCTATGGTGATACGTCCAACCACTGTTTGGTCCGGCTGCTTGCCAACGTCTCTCAGTGCATGCCAAATCTCAGTTGCCCGACTCATGTTGTTTTCGGGACCGGTTACTTCAATCAGCTCAGGCAAACCGTTCGTTCCGACATTGTACACTTGAAAGTGCGAATAATGGCTCCGATCATCTGCTGCCCCGGGCCCCATGTGGAAGAGATGAGATTGTTTGGTGAGCTTCGCGGGATCAGAGATGATCGATGCCAGAATCTCTCTGCCATGTTCAGTCCAGTTATGCGTCTTCAGGTGTTCGCGCAAATGTTCGTGGTCGAACGAATGGGACGGTAATTCGTTCTGGACGAAATAGTCGTCTTCTTCATCGCTGCTGTCGTCAGATAGCGTCGAGGTATCAGCGAAGATAGCATCGCCTCCATGTCGTGTGGATGTGCGGCGAAGTTGTGAGGCGTCGGATGGTTTGAAGGTGTCGTTCGTTGCTGATAAGCTTTTCAATAGCGCCTCGTGGGAGCGCTGGAGCGACTCTAGCTGCTTCCGAAGATCGTCAATCTCAGTCGTTGCCATCTGTAGTGTTCAAAGCCGTGCGACCCGACATGTGATGGCTATTCTCGAAATCGAACTTTACAGAAGGTTCTGCTTATGTCGTGTAGGATTGTTAGGATCCGGCCCCCACACTAGCGCTGCAGGAAGCCCAGCCTTTCAATTCAGCATTCGAGTTTCCCATCCAATCTTCATCTATGCCAAGGTGGAGCTAGGGTGGAGCTGGGTCCAGAGCCGCGGTCAGAAGAGGGGCCATTGGCCTAATGCGTAAATGCACACCGGTCGTATGAAGGAGTTGTGAGGAAAATATGCAACACGCCTGCTTAGGTTCGCTCACCGCCCTTTTCCAATTGGACATGCTCATGTCGCGAGCCAGTTCAGATCGAGCAGTCGAGCACGAGGGCTGTCTCCAACAAAGTAAAGATGATTCCGTGTCGCGGGTAGAGGCTCTTCTGGTAGCTCTGCTGCTTTGTTGGGATCTCGGGAGCGGGGAGCTGAGCCGGCGCGATCGAAGCGACCGTCGACATCACGTGATTCCAAGAGCTGACTTCTAGACTTCTTAGTATAGTCACATTGTCGTATTTATGCGCAGGCGAGTATTTGCGCATCTCGTAGACGGCGCGACCGGACGCGACTTACTTTGCGTTTCGAGACGCGTCGGGCCGCGATGTCGTTTTTCTTCGGTCGCGTCATCGGCGCTCGCTTATCGATTGCCAAATTTCCTTTGCCCGTGATCTTCGTGACACCAGCCCCCAACATTGCCCACGTGAATTGAGAGGGCATGATGCCTACCCTTTCCACTTTCCTTTCGGTATCGCTGCCTGTGATTCTGGCTGCTTTGATTTATCAGCTAGGGCTGCCGGCTTTCATCAGCGAATACGTACCATCCACGTTGCTTCCAAATCTCTTCGTACCCACATACTGCTACAAGTTTGTCAGAACGCTTTCGTCGGAGTTCCCGCATGCCGAGTGCTTTACCATCCACGACGGCAAATTCTCCAGTGTCTTCGTAGACAATGCAGCCACTGATGCGGTCAAGGAATCCCGCACAGGTTACGTGTATCCTGGTTTCTGGGATGGACACGGTCACTTGATCCAGTTTGGAGAATCTCTAGATTCAGTGAGCCTCTTTGGCGCCGATTCAATGGACGAGATCAAGAGGAGACTGTTGGAGTATAAGAGCGTCCGTCCAGAAAAAGGAAATAGTGAACAGTGGCTACGTGGCGTCGGTTGGGACCAAGCTCATTTTGAAGGGAGGTGGCCGACTGCAGTACGTTGGACCTGATGAACGTAGACGCGCTGTAACGACTGTGCTGATACTGACACTTCATCTAGGCAGATTTGGAGATAGATGAGAGGTTTAAGGATCTTTATGTTATGCTTGATCGTGTTAGTTGTTCGCGCGAAATGGGAGCGACACATATACTGACTTTGCGCAGGTTGATGTTCATTGTATCTGTGAGTCAGCCCTGCAAATTGAGCATGAGGTTGATCTAATCCAGTGGTTTCATCTTAGGGGTATCTGAAAAGGTGCTTGACCTTCTTCCGTCGTTCAGTATACCTCCCGGCGGCGAAGTGCCGGCAAAGGGTGTCTTCTGCGACAATGCCATGGACATCGTCCTGGAGTATTACCCAAAGCCGACCAAAGCGCGCAAAACCGAGTTCATTAAGACTGCGATGGCAGAGTTGAACAAACATGGAATTGTTGGGATGCACGATGCCGGCGTAGTGCCGGCAGATTTGGAGCTATACGAAGAGCTCGCGAACGACCCGGACTGGACTGTGAGAGTCAATGCGATGATCGAATGCGATGTCCGAAACACGTTTTGTCCCGAGGCGGTCAGGAAAGTTTCGACTCCAAATGGCCGATTGCATGTGAAGAGCGTCAAGCTTTTCGGAGGTTTGTATACACGGCCCACTCTCAACAAGTTACTTACAATGTACAGATGGGGCTTTGGGCTCCTGGGGCTCAGCTATGATTGAGCCGTACAGCGACAAACCGGAGTCCTCCGGCTCTTTACTTGTCAACGCGACTACGCTGTCACGTGTGACATATGATTGGGCCGTAAAGGCAGGGTACCAAGTTAACATTCATGCTATTGGGGATCTTGCTAACAGGCTTGCGGTTGACGCGTTTGAAGCGGCGTTGAAACGCTTGTGCCCCCACGCTAACCTCCGCGACTGTCAAGCTAAACGTCGTTTCCGCATTGAGCACGCCCAAATCATCCACCCAGATGACCAGCGCAGGATGTCAGAACTTGGTATCATTGCGTCAATACAGCCCACGCACGCGACCTCGGACATGGGTTATGCGGAGAGCAGGCTTGGCCAGCAACGAACAAAAGATGAGGCGTACCGAATGCGATCGCTCTTACCACTTCGTCCAGTCCTCGGTAGCGACTTCCCAGTCGAACCCGCGAGTATCTTCGAGGGAATGTACGCGGCAATCACGCGACGAAGTCCACGTACAGGACTGGACCCTAGCGGTGGCAAGGCTGGCTGGTATCCCGAAGAGAGCCTCACTTTCGAACAAGCTTTAGAGGGTTTCACGGTAAACGCTGCATATGGTGCCTTCTTAGAAGGCAAAGCTGGTGTCATCGAAGCGGGGGCGTATGCTGACTGGGTTGTTCTCGACGAACAACTCGAATCGCTGGACCCAGAAGCATTGAGGAAGGTGACAGTGAAAGAGACGTGGGTGGGCGGCAAGCGAGTCTATTGACGGCCCGGCCATGAAGATCTTGTTCGGTAGAGAGGTTGAGCGGCGAGATCTCCCTCCACCGGCCAACGCCTGACATCAGCTCGGCAAGCCATTGATGCAGCATAGTCGACTGGACGGCTCCGGCGGCCGTCAATCAAAAGTTTTCGAGAAAATTCGAGCGGTAGGCTGCCGGCAAGAGAGGGGTCGTTGATCTGCATACTGCCGCCAGGGTTTGAGGCTGCGGGTCATAATGTGTCCCTGCTCTTTGAATCACGTTTATAGGTGTGCCTTCAACTCTTTATGCCCAACATACATTCAACCCCACACGTTTGTACTACATTGAGCGTAGATCCCGCTTGTATGTCGGGCCATCCCTAGCACAACTCACTATCCCACACGACCATCAGGGTACTCAGCCAACCAGACAGACGCCATTACCGCTCAATGCGTTTGACACATGGCAAATGCGAGAAAGAGTTTTCCTAGTCTACACATGCACGCTCGTGTTGATGATTCTCCCGGGCACAGCTGACAATCACAGTAGCGTATAAAACTTTGCTAAACTGATAGTTTGCATCTTGATCACACACTCAAATACGGCAGTACTACCTGACAACAGAAGCAACAATAAACACGTATACTCGTACCTCATCATGACGACCATCGAACGTAAACCCACTGCGGAACTATCAAAACCTACTACCCCGGTCGGGTCCCTTACCGTCACACCCCCAATCACACCGAATGCGACCAGTACCGCTGCGCATCAGCTAGTTTCCGAGATCAGGGACATATACACGGTACTCAACGAACTATCGTCGTTAGCGCCGTCGGATCAAGTCAACTCTCTCCTCACACGACTCGTAAACCTCTGCGTCGTACCTTACAGCGCAGAATTTACATCGTATTTTTTCCGTATACCTGCTGTAGAGAGCCTTTGCTCCAATTTGCGACCGCTATGTTCAGAAGCCGAAGGAGAGTTGGAGAAGTTCTGGGCAAAGCGCATGCTCAACGACGTTAGCAGTAAGTGCAGCGCAATCACGCATCACACTTGACTACAAGTCTAACATTCTTTAGGTACAACCACAGCACCTGAGGATGTTCTGACAACTTTCCCCTACTACCAAAATTACGTCGATCTCTCCCGCTTGGAATGTTCTACCATAGAAGCGTTCCTCCCCAGCCCACCGTCCAAGATCGCTTTTATCGGCTCCGGCCCATTACCTCTGACCTCCCTCTGTTTCCTGGACCGCTATCCTAACGCGCAAGTGCATAACGTGGATCGCGATGCCTCCGCGCTTCAAGTCAGTGAATCGTTATGTAAGCGGTTAGGCTATGGCGAGCGCATGAGTTTCGCTTGTGAAGACATTACCGAGGATTCGTCAAACGCCGAATGGCAATCATGCCAGGTCGTCTTCCTTGCTGCGCTGGTTGGTACAGATACGTACACGAAGCTCAACATACTCAGAAGCATGGTTAAGAAGCTGGTCCCAGGTACATTGGTGGTGGCGAGGAGCGCGCAGGGGATGCGAAGTGTGTTGTATCCGGTATGTTCGCACCGACTTCCAGCGCAGTCATGTCAGACAGTAGTCATTAATGAAAACACAGATACTGGAACTGTCAGAAGAACTCCAATCCATCGGTCTCGAGATTCTTGCCGAAGTACATCCGTGGACTAAAGTCGTTAATTCGGTCATCGTTCTACGCGTGAAATGAACAGGAAAGTGGTTCATTGGTACAAGCCGGTTTGAGGTGCATATATGCTAGGTTTAGCAGCTCACATAGTGTATTTGCATAGTTGGCGGCGTATGCGGCACTTCCCACAACGATATGATGAATCGAAACGAAAGGGAAATTCACGAACGGTGTATCGCACGACTGGCCTAAATCTCCTCGATATGTTTACTTGCGCATGACAATCTCAACATGGTGGCGCTAGCTGTTGATTTCAATGTATGCGAATGGCGCTGGCACTATCTCTCTACAATGACCGCGTTCTCCTTTCGGTACTTGGTACGAATAGCATATCATCATCATCAAGTTCATTTGCAAAGCCAAAGTTTAACTGTGACAGTAATTTATTGTGAGACTATTTCACACCAAAAGCGACGGCATATGGTAAAGAGACTTGGTGTTAATACATATAAATATCTTCGCTTCATCGTGAACCAATTGCGCCATACATATTACCGCCGTTTCATAAGAAAAAGTACCTGGGTATCCAACTATCGAGTGGCTCAGCCTCTTTCACACTGGCCTAGACTAAAGACGCAAACGAAATCCTGATTTTCGGCCGTTAAAGACATTCTCATTACCGAGACCGGCGCGGTCCTTCCCCATTCTCCAAGTGTGGACTTGCCCAGTCGATTTCATGGTTATACATCTTGGGGCTCCCGCCGCTCTTGGAGTTGGAACTACTCCCTGCCTCTCCGACATCATTGGTCACCGTGACTTGTACGTCTGTACTCTTCATAATACCAGAGCCTTTTTGATCGTCATCAAGGATGGCCCGATCGCTCTCGTCGTCGCCATCAAGGATGCTTTCGCCGGGTAGCCTAGAGTGATAGGCTTTGCTGCCTTGGAAGTTCTTCATGTGGATGCTGTTTCCTTGTGCGACGCTAGAGTTCCCGTAGCCGTAGTGTGGCGTTTTGCCCGAGCCTGTCAATGTCGATGGCATAAACTTCTTGAAAAGGTGATCGAATGCTTTGCGGAGCGGAGGGAGGGATGCGATGAGGATGCCGATAGAAAGTTCGGAGCTGGACCATATGGTGAGGTTTACGCCGTCCCACGTTGGATCTTGCGTCTTGGTGATGGCCTTGAGTTCGATAGTCTTGAAGATTGAGCATATCGTGGCACTATAAACGTCAGTGGCGGCTCACTCACATGGACTACAGAGGTGTTACTTACGGGATACTCAGCAGGAAAACGATCCTGATACCCAGTTGAGTTCGACTGTTCAACTGGACGCGCGAAAGGTAGATCAGAGGCGCAGCCATATACACTACGTCGGTGATGATGTTGCTGATACCCTGGGTATAGGATAGTGCGAGTGTGCCCTTTGCCCAGCAATGGCTCTCCCCGGTAAACCCGAAGTTCCAGTTCCGTTCCAGGGGTGTGCATCCGAATAGCGTCAGGACTGGTGCAAGGAAGTTGAACGCGGTGACCATCAAGATCGAGAGCCAAACAATAACTTGGTACAATCTGGAGAAGTTCAAGACAAGCAGCCAAGCGCAAATGGACCATTTCAGAAAGGCGACGGCAATGATGTCTGAAAATCATTCATTAGCAATAGAAAGGCGGGAACGCGAAGTTGCAAACTTACTGACGATCTGTGTGATCCAAAGGTGATAGCTGTATGCTCTGAGATTCGGAAAGACCGTCGGGTCCATGATGTGGCGCCCGAGGCCATTGTTGACGACGACCTGGTTCAGTGATGTCGCTGTGATGTTCAGAGCCTGATGGACTCGTGTCAGCGACGAATTCCACACAGTCGGGACGATCTTCGGGCTGGGGGAAGACTCACAGTGGCTATGATCAACAGGTAATCACAGGCAATGAATTTGCGTGATCGCAGTCCGTACACGACTCTCCATACCAAGAAAGCGGTACTAATCACCGTTAAGGTCCAAACTGGGATGAGGATCTTCAAGCGTTGGTCCGGCCATTCTTGTGTACCTGCGTCCATGATGCACTGCAGCGGGGTCGTTCGAGGTGCGGGCGGAATGGCATGGATCGCAAAAGTCACAATCGGTGAACAAGAGGAAAAAGCAAACAGCCACTCAATGATCGGGAGTGCCCCGGGGTTTTCAAGTATATTCCTTCGCGCCACTCATCTCTTGCGTCGGCCGTTCTGGTTCAAGACGGGCGAAGCGAAAGCTAAACAGCACGGTCGCGGGTGACGGGAGAAGGCCGCCAGATCGATCACAGAAGGTGCACTCGCTCGAGACCAACTTTCGAAACAATCCAACACGGGGATATCCAGCTGTACATCCTAGGGTGACGGCCGCCGAGCTGATCTGGCAGTGATGCCGCATAAATTGAGGCCCCACATGCTGCGTATTTAACCCTTTATCACCCAATGAGAACGGCATCTAGGGTGGGCGGGAAACCATGATTCAAGCGTACACTTTAGAAGTACAACCGAACAGGTCACACCATGTAGAGTTGCGATTGTGGCTATGTGTGCGCATGAGAACTTTTGCATAGGACGACGCATCTTGTAGATCTTGTTGCAGATCTCAGGCCCGCCTACCATGGTCGCAACGCTGGTGGAACACTGGAAGGGTGCATTAAACCGACGGTCAGAGAGCGAACGTGCGATCTTGCATCGTCTCACGGTGCTCGGGGTTGCCGCATGGACGTTGCGCAATCTTTCGTCTATCGCCCCATGAGATGGGAATGGTGGAAGAGGTGGTAGCGAGTGCAAGGCCAAACAGCGCTAGAGGTGCTAGTGCGGTTAGCGCATGAGCTAAATGCAGGGCGAATTCTCCGCATGCTCAAACTCACCGGTAGAGCGAACCGAAGCCACCTTTCACGGCACTAGCTGCCCAAGATCTTCTTCTCTTTCTAGCGCTCTACCTAGTGACAGAAAGAACATTCCATTATGTGCGCTGCGACATTCTCTATCGTCGACCTGCAAAGTGTCGCAATGTCATGTCAACGTGCGGCTGAGCCCAAAGAGAAGATACTTCACACTCCTTCCTCGGGCTCTCCTCGTTGGCCCGCATGTGTGGGCCGATGCACAGCAGCAATCGGGCCTAAGACTCAGTCTACAGGGAAGAACGCAGAATATTGAGCTGAAGGGGGCCGGGTCTTCACTACTCCGCGGGCCGCCTGACTCAGTATCCTGACGCAGCTCCAGCCGTGCAGAGGGGAGTCCATGGTGCGCCCATGAGAATATGCCTTTCCGATATTCATGTTGCATCTGAGTTTCGACTACGACAACGTGGACATCGCCGCGCTGGCATTCCTCACCGTGGACGAAGACACCATAAAGCTATCGATACGGCAGAAGAGAAGGCAATGATAGGCGGATCGGAAGCTTAGCGGTATGTTTCCTGCAAGCGAGGTGGCCATCGATCCCGAATCGCGTCCACTCTCCGAAATCATGGTACCTGGTTCCCCGAGATGGTCTCAGATGGCGAATCAAGGATCGAGGTCTCCTGGTGGCCTTATTACGCTGCATATCCCGCAACAATGTACCTGCCGTGTTCCAGAGGAGCGGCATCCTTTGCTGCAGTCCTTTGCAAAATCTCCGAAGCCATAATGCGTTCTTAGAAAGTGCCGACCCCAGATTTTTAACATGTACGCCGCTGCCGTTACCAGAGCTGTAGCTTGAACTCAATCACATGCTGGTCTGGGGCCGAGGACATCTGTCCATGTCTTGTCTCCCGTCCAAAAGTGGGGCCTACATCCGGCAAGAACACCCTGAATCGCTAACTCGGTCCTTCTGTACGATGCGCTCTCTACGACGAGCCGCAGAGATTTTCATTGGCCCACATCAACATCAGACCACTGGATGTACCTCGCTTCCATGTTCACTGCTGCTGCGGCTGGCCGGTCATGAGCCTGATCTCTCTGGTGGAAGAACGTTTAGCACCCCGGCCCCGGACCGCAACGGAGCCCACAAGTCCCTGATGTTCACCGGGAGTCAGGGAGTTGTAATTGCACGATCCCTATGCGGCCTGTTTATAGGCTCAGATTACTGAACCCCTACCAGAAGGATCAACGTCCGTATTCTAGAACGAATCTGTACATGGCAACCGCCAGCGCCGCGCCACGGCATACAAACAATTTACCAGACTATCGTTCGCCCTCGCGGTATTAGTGGGTCGATCAATTCCTGGATGAATTCGGTAAGATAACACCGCAATGTAGGCCTTCCCACGTGGCGAACATGTTCTCGACCAATGCGAGCAGCGAGTAAGTACTTTGTTCGGTCCGTATAAAGCATCTAGTGGCTGCACACCCTCACAGGTTCATTGCAGCGCGCATCCAAATTTACTTTCGTTTAAACTTAATATTTTGGACTTTCAAGATGCCTGTATTCTCTAGGTTAGCCGCTGCTGTTCAGCTCTTTGCTGTAATCCTGTCGCCAGTTCTTGGTGCCGCCGCTAAGCCCGAGTATGACTATGTCATTGTCGGAGGCGGTGTCACTGGATTGATTGTTGCCAACCGCATCACCGAGGACAAGAGCAGTATGTGTTTCAGCCCCAGACTTTGTCGAAAACTTCACTAACATCAGCCCCAGAGACTGTCCTTGTCGTTGAAGCGGGTGACAACGTCGATACCGATGCAACCAAGATCCCATACAAGGCCAATGACTTGACCTCTGCGGCTGGTTTGATCTGGGAGAACATCAACTCCCTACCTGAGCCAGCTATCGGCAACACATCGTACCAGGTTGTTGTTGCCAAGGTCCTCGGTGGTGGATCTGTCATCAATGGCATGGTCTACGACCGCGGCTCAGCTGCCGACTACGATGCGTGGGAGGCTCTCGGCAACAAAGGATGGGGTTGGAAGGGAATGGAAGAGGCCTTCATCAAGGGTACCACTTTCCAACCTCCCACTCCCGATGTTGTCAAAGACTTCAACATCACTTGGGATGAGTCGACTTACGGTAACGGACCGTTGACCGTCTCCATCACATCCAACCAATATGAGGATATCAAGGACTACTGGGCGGCGTGGAAGGCCACTGGTATCTACGTCCCAGAGGATGGAAACGCCGGCGAAGCCTATGGTCCTTCTTGGTACGCCAACACCATGGATGCGACCACTGGACGCCGCGCACATGCTCGCTACGCGTACTACGACCCCATTCAGACTCGTGCCAACCTCCACATCCTCACAGGCACCACCGCCGACAAGATCATCTTCGACAACAAGAAGAAGCCGCTCATGGCTACTGGTGTCGAGGTTACCGACAAGACTGGGAAGACTTCCACCTTCTACGCTAAGAAAGAGGTCGTTCTGGCTGCGGGCGCTATTCAGACACCTAAGCTCCTTCAGCTCAGTGGTATTGGCCCCAAGTCCGTCCTGAAGGCTGCCGGTATCGACGTCAAGGTTGAGCTCGATGCTGTAGGCTCCAACTTCCAGGACCACCCCTACGCCACCGTTGTCTTCAACACCACTTCCAACTACTTCCCCAACCAGAACTCGCTGATGACCAACGCGACATTCAACGCTTCCGCTTGGGAGCAGTACGTTGAGCACAAGACTGGCCCTTACACCTATGCCCGCGGTAACGCCCTGGCTTTCATCTCCCTGCCTGACATTACCAAGGACTTCAAGTCTCTTATCAGCACCCTTAACAGCCAGACCGCCACCGACTACCTTCCTAGCGTCTACAAGAACAGCAAGAAGCTCGCCAAGGGCTTTGCTAAGCAGCGTGCAGTCATTGCTGACATCTTCGGCCGCAAGGATGCAGCCGTGGCCGAGTTCCCCGTTCCCGCGGACGGCTCATACGGTCTTGTCGGTGTCGAGAAGCCCCTATCTCGTGGTACAGTCTACATCGACGCAAAGAACCCCAACGGCCCTCCCAACGTCGTCTACAACGCCTTTGTCAACCCCATCGACCGTATGGTCATGGCGGCTGGTATGCGATTCTTCCGCACCGTGTGGGCCCGCCCCGAGCTCGCCAGCCACAAGATATCCGAGACCGTCCCTGGTGCTCAATACACCTCCGACAAGGAGATTTACGATGCCCTGCTTGCCCAGTCGATGTTGTCCCCTACTCTCGCTCACCCATCTGGCTCTTGCCCGATGATGCCCGAGAAGGACGGTGGCTGTGTCAGCGACAAGTTGATGGTTTACGGCACACAACATCTGTCTATCATTGACGCTTCTATCATCCCTATCATCCCGTCTTGCCATCTCCAGGCCACCATGTACGGTATTGGTGAGAAGGCTGCTGAGATTATCAAGTCCAGGTAGAGCGTGGTGATGATTCAAACTCCATTCTTGTATATACTTAGTTACTTTAATGTATCCAGCGACTACATAAGCTATAAGCGCGTGTAAACGTTGCATTGTTCAAAATTGCTTTGAGGACTACATTCCTCCGCTCACCTTCTTTTGATTCCCCCAAACTCAGTGAATACCTCCAGGCCACACTAAGGTCCTGATGCACGGGCTAGATGATACTAAAGGACTTAATGAGTTGATGTGCTTGAGTCGACGCGCGACTGTCTGCGAACAAGCTTCCGCTCGTTGAACGCGTAAGTGGGTCGGCCCCACTAGTGCCCCTCCATCCCACGGTTGCGTCACTACATTCCCAAAAGTTCAGGCTGCGCATAACTACGCGCGACAGCTACATTACCTCCGCCGCAATCACAACTTCCAGTTTCAAATCTACGTATACGTCGGGATACACTATAATGAAGCTACTCAAGAGCCAAATCGAACAGAAAACGGGCGCGGGGTTCGTCACCCTGCTGCCTGAGGAGCCTGAGGATATGGTACGCGCGCCACAATTATACGCATGCGCGTCCCTCCAGGCTCGAATATACTAATATCGTATCCAGTGGCACGCCTACAACCTAATCCAAGAACACGACCAAATACGCGCCAAGGCAGTTCGTCGAGTTTCGAAGACATCTGACGCCGGCTCAACGTCCTCGCAACGAATCGCTCTAGACCTCACGATCGCAGTAACCTCGACCGATTTCGATATTGGCTCCGGACAACTCCATGTGTCTGGTCGCGTAGCAAAAGAGAATGAGCACGTAAAGTTAGGGCAACATCACACATTGGATTTGGAGCTAAATCGCAAATTTACCATCGAAAAAGCCGACGGTTGGGATAGTGTCGCGTTGGAACAACTGAAGGAGGCATGCGACGCATCAAAACGAGCAGAACTGTGGGCTGTTGTACTAGGAGAGGGTACCGCGAACATATGCATGATCACTGAGCATCAGACGATACTACGACAGAAAATTGAGGTCTCCGTACCCAGAAAGAGGAGAGGTGGCGTAGACGGGCACAGCAAAGGCATGGACAGGTTCTTCTCGACAACGCTTTCGACGCTACTACGGCAAATCGACCTACCGAACGCCCCCAGCACACCCCAAGGCAAGACCCTCCCGCTCCTCCTCGCCAGTCCAGGCTTCGTCGCGTCGGCGTTTCTACAGTACATCAAGGAGGAAGCGACACGGACCACCAACAAGCCGCTCATGGCCCTCATACCCACGATAATCATCGCGCATTCCTCATCGGCGCACGTACACTCACTTAATGAGGTGCTCTCGTCGCCGGCGATAACGAATAAGCTGTCCGACACGAAATTCGCGCGCGAAACGGCATTGATGGACAAGTTCAACACGCTCATGCGACAAGATGACGGCCGGGCGTGGTACGGCCCGCGCGAGGTGGAGCGCGCCGTCGCCAAAGGCGCAGTTGGGCGCGGTGGTGGAGTGCTAATGATCAACAACGCCCTGTTTCGCGCGCAAGATGTGAAAGAGAGGAGACGATGGGTGAAGCTAGTCGACCAAGTGCGGGATGTGGAGGGTGGCGAAGTCAGGGTGCTCAGCTCATTACACGAGAGCGGGAAGCGACTAGAGGGCCTTGGAAACGTTGCGGCCATTCTCACCTATCCCCTGGAAGACCTGGATGAGGATGACGGGGAGGACACAGGCGGTGTTGATGGCGAAGACGGCGAAATGATAATATAGGCTGGAGGATACATGGTCTGCCGGAGTTCGACTTGCACTCCGGATATTTCGCGAATACCTCCAGGCTCTACCCAGATACGACGACACAATATACCCATCATGATTACGTTCGCATGTACCGGTGCTCTGGCAAGTGATGTTCGTGGACACACAAGGCGGTAAGATTGCCATGGTCCCTGCACTGTCCATGAAACCAAGCCTTGCTCTACGCTGATCCAGCCCCCTCTAGCGCACCCTCCTGGCAAAAAGAGAGCCGCCCTTTTGCTGTCGTGGTCGTCTGCTACCGCTGTGGTTCGAACAGGCCGGAGTTTGGATGTTCAGATCTCACAGAAATTACCAAAAAAAATGGTAGCTTCTCTTTGATTGAGCGTGTCATCCTTAGTGCAGGGGCCATGCTAATCTTCTCTGTATCGTTTCAAATTGACCAAATGCCCGAAGGCGAAGAGAAGTCCATTTTGTGATCCTATATAGTCGCGCGTTGCTGAAAGGTCGCGTTTGGGCGAGTTTGGACATGGGACGGTAAAGTGGCGGGAACTGGCTCGTGCGCGATCCGCAAAACGTGGAACGTGTGTTCAGGGGTCTCTAGGCTGCGATCGGACACGTGCAGTGACGTCGGCTGGAATTTCATAATGTCGGAATGCATACATGCAAAAGGCGTGTTCTTTACCATACATCCGAAACACGGTTTTTGAAGATGTGCAGCACAAGTTAGCCACTACCGCTAGTTACACAGATACCGTACGCGCCAATCGAGGTTGCACGATACCAGAGGGCATAATGAAGGTAGCTTCGCTGCTTCTCGGAGGCAATCAAGATCACAGAACGACAAGCATGCGGAGCTGTCGCCCTGGTCGCTCAAATGTGGGCCTTGGACTCTCATCGAGACAGGTGAAGGTGGAGCTACAAGGTGAGAGACAACAAAATGCGCGAGCCGTAGGCATCTCCGCTCACATAAGTAGATGACTGAACAACGAGATTTAGCCCTCTCTTCCTCTTTCCTCACAACCTGCCAAGAACAGTAACACTACGTGCGACATGGAGTCCCAAGACCGATCACCCATGTACGTCAGCGACCGCGGAAACGAATACAGCCAGCCTGCTTCTGCATCTCAGCAGCCGCGCGCCGATGAGTTGCCCGGCCCCATACTCTTCTACGGTGCCCAGGACGTCTACGGGCAACTCAGCAACATGTATATAAGCAGCTTTAAGAATTCGATCTTTACCTACGGTCCCCCGAAGTACAGGGAATACTGCTGCGTGGAGCAGTTTTTCCAGCATGCTAAGGCGCTTTGGGCGATGGACACTGTAAGTTTAAGCAGCGGTGAGGAAACCAGAATCTAACACTTAACAGGGATCCGGCGACGCGATCATGAGAACATCCGACCCGAAAAGGCACAAAGCACTGGGGAAAAAGGTTAAGAACCTAGATGTTAAAGAGTGGAACGAAAGTATGATGACGTCCTCGTGTCACAACGAAGAAATCGCTAATCTAAAGCTGCAGTGTCATACAAGGTCATGTTGAAGGCAGTTGGCTTGAAGTTCACCGTCTCAGAGTCGTCTGATGCTCTCCGCGCAGTCCTCCTCGCAACCTCTGATCGCGAGATCGTCGAGGCATCAAGGGACATGACTTGGAGTTGCGGCTTGACGCTCGAGGAGGCGAAAAAGCACAAGGGCCGCTGGCCTGGCAAGAATCTTCTCGGCAAGGCGCTTATGGAAATTCGTCAAGAATTAGTGGACGAAAAGGAACGCCAGACTCGTGGTTTCGCTCCGCCAAACGATGCAGTCGCGGGAGGTGAGTTATGTCTTTGCGCATCCTTGTGGTGTACGATCTCTGGAAGAACTGACGTGCGCGCAGGACAAAGCGAAGAAACTCGACATGATGACGCCCTAGAGAATGACATGAACCTTCTGCGACTCAAGCGGAGGGCAGATCCAGTGTACCTGCGGCAAAACGAAGAAAGGCCAGACAAGAGGGTGAAGCGACAGTAAGTCATCGCGCAAACTGGTTCCTGTACATACGCATACTGATTTGGCCCAAAGGCATTCCGACTCCAAGGCGACACAGACCGAATCGCCTACCAATACTGGAGAAATCGCCGATGGAGGACTGCCTGAAGTGTGGTGGTTTCCCAAGCCAGCACTTACAAAGCGGTAAAGTCGTGGAGGATAGCGGAACAGGTGTACGGATAGTCCGCAGGACTCTCACCGAACGAGCGTGGTACAAAAGTTCGAGGTCATTGAGTCAGGTAGCCGGATTCGTTTCATGGTTGTGCGCTGGACAGAAAGCTTTCGTATAAGCCGGCTATACTACAGGGGCGTATCTGTGAGCAATTCTGTAGAGAATACATCATATTGCCTACTACATGAGCTTTGCTCGACCCTTTCCATCAAAGACTATCGGTGCTGTATACCCCAACGAGTACGTGCGTGATGAGGGCATCTTACTCCGGCTTTTGCGACAGCAACGGAGAGCGCGACCCAAATAACACGCCTGCCTGCCCCCACCGTTTTTCATGGTCGCAGATGTAAGACCAGCCGTGGTTGCACAAGTCTCACGGATGGACTTTTACAAGCCAACAGCAAAGCAACTGGCGATAACACTCAGAGTACAAATTATGTAAGATGCATTTATGCTAGGATATGTATGTATCATTCCAAAAGAAGAAAGAGAAAGAGAAGAAGAAGAAGAAGAAGCGTCAAGCGACGAACGATATCATCATGGTCGTAACCAACAAAAAGAGAAAACACCGATCCCCCGACCATCCATAAAATGCAGAAACAACAAGCAGAAAAAGAAAAAGGTATAACACGGTTACCCCATCTTTCACCATCAAACACCGCCGTTGCATGCATGCCGTTACTCATCCCGATAGAACTTCTTGAAGATCAAATGCAAAAACAGATTAACGTTGACTCTGGCGACACCGTCGCCGGCAGCCGCGCCACCCCGAGCACCTTCGCCGAAGAGATTCATAAATTGGTGGTTGTCGAATTGCGCTTGGAGGAGGCCGTCCAGAGGCACCTCGGCGAATGCACCGGGAATCATCATGGAACCTTGAGAACCTTGGATCTCGAAGATACCTGTTTGGTTGCTGGAGATGGTGATGTCCATGCGGTCCCATTGTCGCTCGTGGTATCCAGACCAGGAGATTAGAATGCCCTTCTCGGCCAGGTTGCGGGCGGAGTATTTGAAGGAACCGAAGCGGTACTCGCGACCGCTGTTCTTGAGTTCACGCTGGTGGTTGTATTGGCGGGTGAAGGGGAGGAGGAACTTCTTCTTGCCCTTCTTCGATTGCAGCGTTACCATGGCTTGTTCAATGTAGTCGTTGTAGGACTTGAGTTGCGACTCTAGGAAATGTGCCTTTTCGTCGAGTGCGGCCAGTGTAGTGCGTACTCCCTCCAATTCCTTGGCGCGTTGAATACGTCTTCGGTGCTTGGTGCGGATGTCGACGGCGATGGCGTTGAGTAGGTCTTGGTAGTTGTTGGTGTGCGAGATGCGGCCTGCGCGTTGGAGTTGTACCATGTTCTCCAGACAGTATTGCTTGAGAGTGGGGTAGTCAAGATCAAGTACAGAGTTGGAGCCCATATCCTGCGTGTAAGTTGAGGCGGCAGAGGATCGGACTACGTTGCTCTGTTTCCGCGAACGATCTTTCCGCTGCGCGATGATCTCTTCGCGGACGAGAGCGTCCCAGCGGTTCTCGTCATCAGGTGTAACCGGCTTGCACATGATCTCGGTGAGGTTGGCACCGGTTTGGATGCGGATGATGTACAGCACGTAGCGCTTGGTCTCCATGAAGAGGGATTTGATTGCAGAGTCGGGGTCTAGAAAAGTCAGTAAGTGGGAACTGCAAGTGGAGGAAGAACTTACCCTCTTGCTCATGGTACTTGGGGTTCAGGGTCAATGTGATTTCGCTGGAGCTGACGTGCAGAAGCTCGTTCTCGTTGTTCTTGGCGCTACCGAGCTCACGGACAATCTCACGGAGTGGATCGTCTTGAGAGGGGCATAAACTTGGTAGATCTTCGATGACGAGGTTGTGAATGGCGAAGACGTCTGCGAGCTTGATGTAGAGTGTTGGCTTGGTTCTTGCAAACAAATCGTTGAACTCGTCAATCTCGAACTGAGCTTCGGCGGCACGGACGTTGATCATGTTCGACCAGATGTCTTGTAGGCGATCGATGGCTTCGGTGATGTAGCTGTTAAGAGGCTGCAGGTAAAGATCGTCTCCACCAAACAGCTTCCCGCCGGCGATCTGACTGAGGACCTTGGCAACGGCTCCAAGGTTTCTGTTCATCACTGGCGACAGGCCACGATCCACCACACCCCAGTGCTGAGGTTGCAATAGAGCAGGCTGAATGTAAGCCTTCCATACCCAGTAGCCGGTGATTTGTAGAAGCTGCTCTTGCGCCTCGTAGGGGAACTTCAAGCGTAGTTCTTCGAACATCTGCTGTGCGATATATCTCACACCATATGGCATCCGGTGGAGTACCTCTTCGAACATCGTAAAGTACTGGTCAGCAACATCGCGAAGATCTTGCAGGTTGTGAATGAAAGTACCACGTGTCTCGGGGTCCTTGAGTGCTACATCTCGCGAGACATTCGGATCGCGACGACTACTTTGGCCAGTACGGAGCTCCTCGTTGTTGATGGCGGAACGATAGATTTGCATCGGGTCGCTCTCCAGGTCCAGGTGCTCATTCTCAATGATATTCTCACGAATGACAGTTCCAAGAACATCTTTGAGGAACTTTCGGTCGCGCGGTGACCGGACGTAGTTGGCGAACAATTTGGACCAGAAGAAGTTGCCACGAAGGTACTCATGGAGGTTCGCACAGCCCTCAATCTCCTCCTTTAGCGATCTTGTGAGCAGCTTCAACAGCCAATACTCTTCTCTGCGTTTCTGGGCCAAACCAAACATACTCATGGTCAGCTGCTCGATGCGCTTGATGTCACCCTCCGCGAGATTTTGTTCACGAACGCGCCTGAAGAGTCTCGCCATGTACTGAGGCTGCGTCTGCAGAACAAAGAAAAGCTCCTGATACTGCTCCAGCTTCCGGCGCGAGTTCTTGTTGAGCGCTTTGAGATCGAAGGGGTCCTTTGACGAGATGTCCTTGCTGCTGAGCAGTGTGCCGACGTTGCCGCCGAAGTGCTTCTGGTGCTTGACGACCTCGTCAAGGGTGATCTTGTTCTTCACGAGAAGCGCGATCTTGATGTCCAGTTGATCGACGTACTGCTCGGCGAGCTCGTTCTGGCGCACATGCTGTACTACAGTCTTACGAAGACGCTCGAATTCTGACATTCCGTTAGTAAAACATGACTATAGTAATCAAAGAGCGACTTACCAATCTCCTCATCGAAGTCGATGTCGTTGTCGTTAAGAAGATGCACAAAGTTCTTGACAGTCGACACTGGAGGGTTTGTGCCACTGGTCAAGCTCTTGTAGGCTTCACCTTGCTGACGACCACGGATGAAGCTCTGCACTTTGATGACCTTCTCCATATTCTCCTTGTAGAACTGCTGCTTCTCTGCAAACTTCTGGCGGATCATCAAACCGCGCGCCAGGGTCTGTAGTTCGACAATCGCATCTTCGTGCTCTTCCACTTGACCAAGCTGCATACCGATTTGCATCCTGAGCAGCATACCACGTGCCACCGCTTGGAGATCGACGGTTTCTGGCTCTTGAGCATTGAGCTCGCAAAGAGTCTCATAGGTCCGTTGGCGTTGCATGAAGCCTCGGCAAGCCGATTGGAGGTCTAGAATGGTGGGTTCTTGCGCCTGAAGTGCCTTGAGATCAGAAAAGTGCTTCTGTCGCGAAAGGAAACCGCGAATGTGTGACTGAAGCGAAAGAACGTTGTCTTCTTGTTCATGCAGAAGCGTGAGGATCTCAGTGATCTCTGCACGCATGGTGCCACCCCTTGCGACAGCTTGTAAATCGGTGATCTGAGGTACTTCGGCTCGAAGCGCCTCGTGGATCTGCCTGACAGAGTTTCTCAAGACATTGGCGCGAACTTGGGACTGAAGACCAGACCAATTGACATTCGTGCTTACCAGCTTCTTCTGCATTGCGGCGTCCTTCTTCCTAGCAAGAAGACCTCGGGCAGTTGACTGTAACATTGTAATCATAGATTCGTGTTGACGAAGACCTTCCTGATCGGCACGCAGTGACTGGCGGACGCGCATTGCTCTTGCGACGGCTTGGAGTTGCGCGACCTCAGGTTCGTTCTGTTGTAGCTCAGCCCATTCCCGATCGACTTGCTGGCGTAGAAGAGCGCCACGTATCATAGCCTGCACATGCATAACGGATGGTTCGGTATCGCGAGTTTGTTCGTATCGATCGGACACGCGTAGTCGTTCGAGCGCTCCTCGGATTGCTGCTTGAAATTGCCGTATGCCGTGTTCGTGTCGCTCGATCTTCGATTTGGTGTACTGAACTTGCGCTCTGGCCTTGCGCCCACGGAACAGGTTCTGCACCTTCAAGACCTGGGCCTCATTGGCGTGCCAAAATTGTTCTTCACCCTGGAGCCGTGATCGGACCAGGAATCCTCTCGCTGCACCTTGCAGAGTGACTGCGAAACGGCGCATGTCCATGCGGTAGGTGGAGATTTGTCGAGCCCAGTCGCCACGGATGCGCGCCTGCAAATCCACGATGAGGTGCTCATGGTCCCAGAGCTCCTGCATCACCATTCCGAGGCGGATTCGGACGAGAGCACCGCGCATCTGAGCCTGGAGATCTAGTATGATGTCCTCGTTCTCTCCAAGCTCGCGGTCAATGCGGTCTTCCTCAGATTCCACTGGTTCCGGCTCTGGCTCCGGTTCCGGCTCGACTTGGAAGTTGGCTTGCATGCCTGAGAAGTTGGGCATACTAACCCCAGACTTGTCCAGACCTTTTTGTGTAGCCTCCAACTCGTGGTCCTCGAACTGGAGTTTACCGACTAGATTGCCAATTCTGAAGTCGACAATGCCTTTTCGGAACAGAAGCCATGAGAGCGCGTGAATGCAGTAGATGACCTTGGGCACGTTCTTCTTCTCGTAGAGATCGACCAGTTCGAAGCGGAAGAGATCGGGGAGTTCGACTTCGGACAGGAACTTGAAGAAGTGCGCGTAGTTGTTGGAGTGCCGGTACTGTAGCTTCGGGTCGCGGAATATGCGCAGCGGTTGTCCTTTGATTGACTGAACAATCTCTGCTAGTGTTATGCCGTTTCGCAGTGCCTCCTCCAATTCAACAACAGGCGGGAGGTCCGTCTCGATGATGTCTTCCATCCACTCCTTGGCTTCTCCGATATGACAGAGGTATTCGTAGGCCTGCAAGAACTGGCGCTGTTGGTCCATCCAATTCCGACTTGACCAAGTGGACGCCGTCTTTTGTGGTGTTTCTAGCCGCTGCAACCTTCTCCGTCCGTTGAGACCAACAACCTGCTGCTCCGGGGACTTGATGGCGAAGTCCTCATCGCTTCCAGCCTCGGCGAACTTGGATAGAGTTCGCAGATGTCCCGTGGATGACTTCTGGAAGCTCTTAAGTTCCGGTCGTTCCAGGTGAGTTGACAGCGGTCGGGACGAGTGATCGCGTGTGGGCGCGCGTACGGAGTCGTTTCGTGATACTGCTAGCGACAGCGGGCGCGGTTTGGCTGTCGGCGAGGTGGAGCCATCGTACGGGGCGTAGAGGTTTTCGACACTATGTGATCGCAGGTGGCTGGAGCTTCGGGTCGGGCTAGCACTCGCGGGGCGCAGGAGCTTCTCTGGCGATGGCGGATTCGAGAATGTTGCTGGGCGTAGGAGCTTTTCGGGCGATGGCGGATAGACGGGCGTCGTCGGTCGCATATACTTGTCAGGTGATGACGGGCTCTGCTTCTCGGGCGAGGGCGGGTTCGAAGGTGCCTGCTGCAGCGGTCGCAGCGCTTTCCGCATGCTCATAAACGTGTCTGAAGGGTCTGTCTCGCCCGAGCCGAAGTAGTCCTCTGTGCGCGGGCGCGAGAGGGCAGTCGCCTCGCTCAGCCCGCGCCGGTGCGACAGCGAGCCGAAGCCGCTGGAGGCATTGCTCGACTGCGTGCTAGAGCGGCTCGGCGGGTACTGGTTCGAGTGGTTGGAGGAGCCATTGGATGCGGTCGATGTCTGGCGGAGCGGGGAGGGCGATGTTGCCGAGTGGCCTGGTCTCGAGCGTGGGGCAGTCAGGTAACTCATGGCGAGCGCGACAGTCGAGGGCGTTACTGCGACCCAGTCCTACACCGCATGCGTCGTACAGGACAAAGGAAGATGGTGATGGCGTTGGCGTCGGGGCTCAAGAGACCGTCATGGAGGCCCGCGATAATTACAAGAGATATGGATGCGCCTGCCGCCGAAAACAAAAATCGCGAACGAGATCAAGCGACAGTCTAAAGCCCTGCGACCAAGCGCGCACTTTTACTCTGCACGGGCGAAGAGGAATGTGAATCGGGAAAGGGAAATTGGGTATCGTAGATGAAAGGCAGCGGCGTTGAAACTGGAAGCGGACGTGTGTCGTCCAAGCTTTTGCGGATGTTTACTCAGGCTGCGAGGGCTTGCCGGCCTGTTGTCGCGCCAACCACCCCAAGAAACCCATCTCCAGCCGCGAAAATCATCCATCCCGACTCCCGTCACACGGACCGGGAATCCCTCAAAACAACATCCTAGTGCTGCATCACTATTGCATCGACCGTGTTTGCTGCTGCTGAATGGCCATGTCTGGACGAGCCGACCACTTCACTTCACCATCATGTCCGGATTCATCGACCATCCCGGAAGCCCATGTACGCGTCGCGGCCATGATGCCTGAATTGCAGGGCGACAAGGACGTCGGCGCCATCAACGGCGACAGCCTTACTACAGCTCGCACGGTGAGCTATCGCGTCCTGAACCTGAACCTTAGCCTAGCGCACCCCTTGGACACGCCCAATTATCGACTCGTCGACCTGTCACTATAAGGGAGCTCCCAGTCGGTACCGTGCAAGTCCAAACGTCGCGCCCACCACGTGAGTGTGCTAGCGAGGCAAGAACGAGATGCACTAGATCGGATTGCTAATAGAAACGTCGTACATTCCGGAAGCCAGACAACGACCATCGTTGATATGTCCAAAATGGATTGTATATGCGTCTTTCACGCATGTGTCGAGCGCAGTAGGTACTGCCTGCACATCGATCCCCCTTCGGACGCGTCGTCGTCGCGCTAAAAGGCGGGGTCACCTGAAGCACGCGGCTTGGCGAAGGAGCCCACAGAAATTCTTTCCGCGCCGCCAGTTTCTTCCAACTTTTTTCTTCTTGGGAAAGCCCTCAACTTTCCCCGGCCAGAGTCTTTTGCTGAGCACGACGGCCTGTTTTCTTCCGTGATACCCCTCTTACCCTTCTCAAGTCCTCGAGAAGTTTCTTTTTCTACCCATCATGCCCATCTCCAACGGTGACGCCATGACCAACACGGCCGCCGACGCCTTGGACTACACCAAGGCTCTTGAGATCCTCAAGAACGAGTACCCCGAGCGCGATGGCATCGACATCAAGACGCTCATCGACTCCAAGAAGAACGGTGGTCTCACCTACAATGACTTCCTCATGCTTCCTGGCTACATTGGCTTCCCTGCCGCCGAGGTCGCCCTCGACACCCCAATCACAAAGCGCATTTCTCTCAAGACGCCCTTTGTCTCCTCGCCCATGGACACTGTCACCGAGCACAACATGGCCATCCACATTGCCCTTCTTGGAGGTCTCGGTGTGATCCACCACAACTGCTCTCAGGACGACCAGGCCGAGATGGTCCGCAAGGTCAAGCGCTTCGAGAACGGCTTCATCCTGGACCCCGTCGTCATCTCTCCCAATACCACAGTCGGAGAGGCCAAGGCACTGAAGGAGAGGTGGGGCTTCGGTGGTTTCCCAGTCACTGGTAAGTCAGACTCTACACTCTTATCCCCGTGTTTGCTTTATGATGATTACCTTTTCAATTTAACTTTCGTTCATCCGCAACGATTCCGTCGTACTGTGGAGAAAATGTATCTGAAATGCCTCACAAACGCTACGCCTTGTCAATTCGTCGAGATGCATTCGCTGACAGTTGACTATAGAGAACGGCACCCTCCGCTCCAAGCTCGTCGGTATCATTACTCCCCGAGACATCCAGTTCCACGACAAGCTGGACGACCCGGTCACCGCCGTCATGTCCACGGACCTCGTAACCGCCCGCCACGGCGTTGAGCTCAAGGAGGCCAACGACATACTGAACAAGTCCAAGAAGGGCAAGCTTCCCATCGTGGATGAGAGCTTCAACCTGATTGCGCTCCTGTCTCGCTCCGACTTGATGAAGAACCTCAACTTCCCGCTTGCGTCCAAGCTCCCACACTCCAAGCAGCTGATCGCCGCGGCTGCCATCGGCACCCGACCAGAGGACAAGATCCGTCTGCAGAAGCTCGTCGATGCCGGTCTTGACATCGTCATCCTCGACAGCAGTCAGGGAAACAGCATGTACCAAATTGAGATGATCAAGTACATCAAGGAGAAGTACTCCCAGCTCGACGTGATTGGCGGAAACGTCGTCACTCGTGAGCAGGCTGCTGGTCTCATCGCCGCTGGTGCTGACGGTCTCCGTATCGGCATGGGTAGCGGAAGTGCTTGCATTACACAAGAAGTCATGGCTGTCGGAAGACCACAGGCCACTTCGGTGTACAATGTCACCTCTTTCGCATCGCGCTTCGGCGTTCCTTGCATTGCGGATGGTGGTATTCAGAACGTAGGACACATCGTCAAGGGTCTTGCCATGGGTGCATCAGCCGTCATGATGGGAGGTCTCCTCGCCGGTACCACTGAGTCTCCTGGTGAGTACTTTGTCAGCCGCGATGGTCAGCTCGTCAAGGCCTACCGTGGTATGGGCAGTATCGCCGCCATGGAGGACAAGAAGGCCGGTGCTGGCGCTGCCGACTCCAAGGCCAGCAACGCTGGTACCGCGCGCTACTTCTCCGAGGGTGACCGCGTGCTGGTTGCCCAAGGTGTGTCTGGATCCGTCCAGGACCGTGGCTCGATCACTAAGTTCGTGCCCTACCTTATGGCTGGTGTTCAGCACTCGCTACAGGATATTGGCATCAAGAGCCTTGCCGAGCTTCACGAGGGTGTTGCCAACGGCACCGTCAGATTCGAGTTGCGCACTGCTAGTGCACAGGCTGAGGGTAACGTGCACGGTCTGCACAGCTTCGACAAGAAGCTCTACTCATAGACGATTCAAGATGATATACGGAATGCATTGGGAGGGCGTTAGTGGGTGGTTGGCTGGTTTGCTAGGTTCCCTCATTAGACATGCGACACGAAGACGATTTATGTTCTTATTATGGAGCAATGGATAGGCCAAAAGCAATGATACCACGAACTATGTTCATTTACGATCAAACTTAAAAAACGGTCTTCTGTTGAGGGATGCGAAGCGCTGCCAGAGTTCTGACGCTGTGTCGACTCTTGGGCACCCTGTCACTGCTCGAGCTACTTCCTAACCTCGGCACCTCCCCGCGCATCAACACCAACCACATGCAAGCCATCATGACGCGCCGACCGCCATTGTCGGCTCCTTTTGTCGCCGGATATGCCAAAGCTGAGTTCCACTGCTCTCCTCCTGGCTAAAGGTAGATCAACTGCGTTACGCTCTTGTTGCTCTCCACGCCCCGTCGCCGCAAGCTCATCGTACTCCATATTGCAAGCGAAGCCCGGTGCGCGATCGTCAGCGTCACTACGAACTGCCTCCTATCTGCAGTCTGCTCAACTCTCCAAGACCTCTTTCCAAAAGCGCAAAATGTCTTCGCCTGCAGACCACAAGCCGTCGAAGCAGGCGTCAAAGGCACCACAGGTCCCACGGCCTAGCTCGAGGTATGCGATTATCACCATGTCGACCAATATCGAGATGCTAACACGTGTAGCGTCCTTCTCATCTCCCCTACGAATCAGGTCCTTCTCCTCCATCGCGTGTCGAAAGCCTCGAGTTTCGCATCTGCCCATGTCTTCCCCGGCGGCGCCCTTTCCAAAACCCACGACGGCGAGATCCCCGACGAAGACCACCCAGGAAGACATCAAGATGGGCCCGCGTATCGTATGGCAGCCGTACGGGAGACTTTCGAGGAATGCGGCATCTTACTCGCCAAGAGCAAAAAGACCGGGAAGCTGTTCACCGAGATAAGCGACGAAGAACGAGAACAAGGCCGAAGAGACGTACATGGTGGAAAGGTCAAGTTTGGAGACTTGTTGGAGAAATGGGGTGCACTTCCCGATACCGAAGCTCTGATTCCGTTTACTCGCTGGGTAACGCCTCCCAACGTGCCCAAACGCTTTACTACGCAAATGTACATCTATTTCCTGCCCCTTGGCTCCGTGTCGCCGACGAAGCACGCCGCGCCCAAGGGTACACCACCGTCGTCGGGACTGGAGGAGGAGGACGAGATTGTCATACCCAAACCTACACACGATGGCGGTATTGAGCACACCGCTGCCCGCTTCCTGCCACCCAACAAATGGATTGACCTGGCGCGGCAAAACAGGATTATCCTATTCCCACCACAGTTCTTGCTTACCTTGCTGCTGGCTCCGTACTTAGCATCAAGTGTCACATCGCCCTCTTCGCCCACACCTAGTCTTGCGGAGCTACAACTCGAGCGCGAGAAATGTCTTGATTTCCTACAAAAGCCGCGCATGTACGACGGGAAGCCTGAAGTGTCCTTTGCTGAAGCTTGCATATCTCCACTTGCTCTGGGCAAAGGAGAGTATGGGCAGGCTGGGCAGGATGGGGTTGGCGGCGTGGATAAGAATACTGCTGTCTTGGTGCTTGATCGGCCGGGGAAAGAGGTTGAAAGCCAGGGACAGGGGAGAGCGGGACTCAGGGAATGGGTTGTTACCACGAAGTTCAAGAAGGAAGGGCCACGGGATGTGGATGTACGGAGGAGGGAGGAGGTTTTGGGGAACAAGATACAGGGGAAGCTATAGATTTGTTGGCTACAATATGGATAGCTTGCTGGATCCTAGGTTTCTGGTTGAATCCCGGGCATTGAGCGAGCTTAAGATTTCATCTGCGTCTTCCTCATTATTTACCTGCGCAGTTTGTCCCATGCCAGGGTATAGTATAATACGTTACGTGCTCAGAGTAGATGCAAGAGGGGTTGCCAGTCCGTGATTAATGATATCGGAGGAATCTCAGGTGCCCAGCTTCCGATCAATCCATCCGGCCAATCTCGGCTATGCAACCAAAAGCGAATACCGAAAAGTCGCATCATCGACGTCGCCAACAACCTCCAGGGCTAGATCTACTCCACCCAGCACACTAAACCCCACATTCGTCATTATTAATGCCAGCTCCACATATTCGCGTTTGTGATGTCGGACGACGGACGGTGGAATGTTCAGGATCATGTTGTTTGGATATAAAGATGCTTGGGAGCCCCGCCTCGTTTTGGGGGGCATCTTTACTCACATAACTTAACGGCACATTATACCCTTTATTTATCTTAATTCTTCTACACATTTTGAAGGGGACTTGTAACAGAAAGAGTTATCATAATGAAGGAAGCACAAGTAGCAAAAGACCTTTCGGTCACCATCAAGGATGTTGCCGTCCCCGAGCCACAAGCCAACCAGGTCGTCATCAAGGTCGTCTATTCTGGTAGTAACCCCAAAGACTGGTATGTTTACTTCCCAAAGTCCACATGCTACCTGCACGATCACAATATCCACGTGACGTTGTCTCCCATTTCAATATATCTCCTACCAATCGATCCTCCGTTAACATATCCTCCAGGAAAATCCCCGCCTACGACATGAAGCCTAACTTCAACACCGGCGACGACATCGCCGGATACGTCCACAGCGTCGGTGCCAACGTCTACGAGTTCAAGCCCGGAGACCGGGTTGCTTCCTTCCACGAGATGATGACACCGGGTGGTTCCTTCGCTGAGTACGCAGTAGGCTGGGCCCACACCACCTTCCACATCCCATCTTCTGTTTCTTTCGAGCAAGCAGCGACCCTGCCCCTTGCCGCCATGACAGCAGCCATCGGACTGCACCAACGCATGCGTTTGCCAGACCCGTGGACTCCGGCGCAGGAACCCACGCCGCTTGTTGTGTATGGCGGTGCGAGTGCAGTGGGCGCATATGCGATTAAACTAGCATCGCGCGCAAACATCCACCCCATCATCGCTGTAGCAGGGAAAGGAGAGAAGTTCGTCGAGGGACTTATCGACCGCTCAAAGGG
Source organism: Alternaria triticimaculans (assembly GCF_023758025.1). Taxonomy (NCBI): domain Eukaryota; kingdom Fungi; phylum Ascomycota; class Dothideomycetes; order Pleosporales; family Pleosporaceae; genus Alternaria; species Alternaria triticimaculans. The sequence goes on from NW_026055958.1 coordinate 2,596,059, forward strand.
CGACACGATTGTCGATTACCGAAGGGGTGATGACGCGGTCGTCAAGGGCATCAAAGACGCGCTCAAGGGACAGAAACTGCAGTACGCCTATGACGCTGTATCGGAACACAACTCCTACACAAACATTGTGCAGGTGCTAGAGCCCACGGGTAAGCTCACGCTTGTTCTGCCGGGTAAGACGTATGAGGGTATTCCCGAAACTGTGCAGCAGACTCAGACGATGGTGGGCTCGGCGCACAAGGAGGATGCGGATTACGCGTTCATCATGTTCCGGTATATGGCGAGGGGGTTGGCTGAGGGCTGGTTCAAGCCGCATCCGCACGAGGTTATTCCTGGTGGCTTGGAGGGAGTCGAGACGGGTATGAAGAATTTGAGGGATGGCAAGGCGAGTGGAGTCAAGTATATCTTCAAGATTGGAGATGAGAAATAGAAGTTGTAAGGATGGAGACATGAGCAATGCAATGAAACCTAGGAGATGGTAGATGTCATCATTTTTCTCACACAGTTGAGCATAAGAGGTGATCGTGAAACGTTGAGATGATGCTGGACGTACCGCCCACATGATAGCCGGTGAGTCTTATTATACGTGCACTACGTGTGCCAGGAATATCTTTACTAGGATCACAGTTACAAGACAAGTAGTATAGGAGGCTTTAAGGAATACGGGCGTATTATCCTTGTTATAAAGTAAGCACGTATGGACTGTAACAGACTACATAGACTTATAAGCTAAGACTCTATTAGGTACAAAAGTTGTTGTTGCTGCCACACCTACTAATGTTCCTGCGTATCAGTAACTTCGACGAGGATGTATCAGACAGCGTCAATCATGGCGACGTCCTCCTTCGTCTCGACTTCCCCTGCCCGTGGCAGCGCAGACGATACTTCTTCATGATGTTCGACAACGAGCTCTTCACCTGCAGTGTTGCGATCTGGGCCTGGTTCTGATCCAATTGGAACTTGGCTCGGATGATGTCGCGGACTTCTGCGCGGGTTGCTGTCGGCCTGATTGTTATCGGGAGTTCACTTGGGATGTTGTCGACCAGCCCGATTTCTGTTAACCATTCCGTGAGCTCTCGTTGTTTAGGAAAAAGGGAAGTCATCTTCCAAGATACAAGCACTTCCGGGTTCGGTTTGGGCGGCTCGGATGTATTTGTTGCTTGGTCTGGGGCTTTGGCGGGCTTCTTTGTGCCGTCTCGCTCCCGCATCCAATGCGGGACGTGAGCTGTACTAAACCGGACCTCCTCGTCCCACTTGGCATTTTCGAACCTTGTGCTCCATACTTTGGGGCTCAATGACCACGAAAGATACATGATGACGTTGAACGCGCGACTGTATGGCTCTAAGTCACTCTCGCCGTACTTGGTGTGCGGGCCGAAGCTCTTCACCCTTACGGTCGACCGATCAAACTCGGGTACTTGCTTTCCTGTCAGGGCCTTGAACGCGCTGACAGCCTTCTTCTCCTGCTCTTGGTCGAATGGCCATTGCCCGGAAGCCCTCTCAACCTGTCTGGAAAGCTGTGCGCATGCGAGGGCGGTTCGTTGAACCGCGTGGATATTGTCGCTCTGCTTTGGGTATACGTCGATGGGGCTTTCCTCGAGCTTCATTTCCTTCTCCTGGTCACGGATGTACTCTAGTACGTCCCTCTGGGGCACTTGAATTGTGCCGCGGTCGGTGTAAGCATTGGTATAGCGTTCAGCACTAGGCTGGACAGGATGAACTTGCGGAACTCGTTCCGGCGGCCGAACATGGCGTAGGAGCCGACCTGGCCTTCGCCTTTGTGTAATTGTATGAAGCTTTTCGGATCCGTCCCGGGAGCGAGAATATCGTCATTGCCGTCGTTTTTGCGGTTCCGAGCAATCTTGAGCTTCTTGGCCGGCTTACTAGAAGTTGGATCCTTTGGCGTGTCGGCTTTCTTCTTGGGGGCGGTGGCGGGACGGCTCGGGGCCTTTGGGGTTTTTGGCTTCGGTGGCATGTTTGCTGTGTTGGTGTCAATGGACTGAGTGATAACACCGTGGCTTGCTTACCTGTGATGGTGCGGGCGCTGCGAGCTACGTAAGGGCGTTGGACAGCGCGGCCGATGCTCAACTTGGTGATGCCAACGGACCCAGCGCTAGGGTCGGAGTGAAGAAGAGTGCGTCAGGTTCTGCAGAACAAACGGCACGTCACCTAGATTTTACTTGCGCCCGAGGAAAGCAAATCAGAGTGACAGTAAATAGAAAGTAGCAGGGCTGAGGAGATCGGTGTAGGTGGTGGAGTCTGGCTCTATCACCTGGTGAGTGGGCGAGTAGTTCTAGTCACATTGCGAGGTCGTACCGACATGTTGACATTGCTCATTGAAAGTAGACACTCATCAGGCACAGCTGAACAAAAAAGATCAAGTAAGATGATCGTGAAACGTTGAAATGATGCTAGTAACAGGAAAACTACGCAATACTCGAGACACGCATACAAGTACATCCCAGTGCAATCGCAACTGAATACGCCCCAGCGACTGCCATAGGCAGGGAGATTACCCAAACACCGACCCAAGCCTTCGTTAATGCTTCTAGATGGAGTTTTCCAAGGTTTTGAGAATGAGACAGATGCACAAGAGAATAACCTGGCGCCAGAACATCGCCAAATCGAAAAGAACAGAATGCGACTAGTGAGCAACGAAAAGCGGAAAAGTCGTTAAAAGCCCCAACGGTGGCGTCTCCAACCACCTAGTGCCCCAATTAGCAAGAGGTAAATCAACGCCAGACGCTCTTAGAATTAGGCATGAGGCTACCTCTGGACGAAGAACCACTAGTGATCCGTACAGGCGCTCGCGCATTCAAGCTGGGTGGTGCCTCCCGAGGTCGATCGTCACCAACGTTCGCCAAGGTAGTGCGCCTTACAGCGCTCTTCATTATGGGCGTAACCCGTGGGCTGAGTACGCTGTTCTTCCAGTCAGCCTCGTGGACTGACTTGACCATGCGACGTGCTGCACCCGCGGAGAGAAGGGAGTTCTCGTTGGGCGGGCTACCAATGGTCGCTGCTGTCGGACTACGACGACGATGCGCTCGGTTCACAGGCACAGATCCTCCGTTTGTGGAAGAACGGCGCTTGATCGCGTGTCCGATTTGTCGCGCGTCTGATGGCGTCCACTTCTCTCCCTCTGAACTGGAGTGGCCGCTGTCTCCTTCTCGCGTGGGGCCCGACGAGGCGTTCTCTACATTGCTCAAGGATGAAGTGCGAGCGTTGTTGTAGATGTCGCGGAGAGGCGACGCACCATCGGAATCCGAGCCATATGCGTTGTTGGAACGAGATGTGGGGGATCCGTCCGAACGCTTAGATAGCGCGCCGACTGCAAAGCGCGATGAGCCCTTCAAATCTACAGAGGCTTTTGGTGGTGTGGGGATGGGCGAAGAGCCACCGCTTCCATCGTATTTTGGTATGGGGATGCCTGTCGAGTAAGTCGGTGCTGGCACTGGGGTGGAAGAATGTGTTGGTGTTCCTGCTAGGTGTTCTGGTGTTTTCTGGAATTCCGCAAGTGTCCCATTCTCGGTGTCGTCCCTCCAGCGCACCCCCCGCTTCGTCTTTGACGGAGACTTCTTCTTCTTCATCGGCGAGAACTGGACGCTCTTTCTGGCTCCTGCCATCAACTTTCGGCGTGGTGATGACTTCATTGGCGATGATGTAAGATGCGGCGCGTCCGCCAGTGTTGGCAAAGCAATTGGTCGCATGGGAGACGGCTCCATGATGTTCACTGGCTTCCTCCTTTTTGGTGTGCCTCTGTGGCTTGGCTCAAAGAACTCCGTCACTGGCAGGCCACCGTCTGGCCGAATAACCTGCGAAGTTGCGTTTGTACAAGAATTCATAATCTTTGTAAGCAGCTTCCTCGCCGCTTCGACCGCTTGGGCTTCATCCATTTGGGTGATCTGGCTTAGGATTGTGACAGTCTCGATGTGCGCCTGTACCAGCACCTGGACGATGGCAGCATCGCCGCCCTTTTCCATGTCTAGCAGAGCATTGAGTTGTTCACGATCCGCATTCGATTTGAGTAGCTCGTACTCTCTTGTCAGATTGGCAGCATCGTGGCCGTCAGCGTTGCCGTCCACCTCCGCCAGACCCTTCAGTCCAACATGCAGCGCTGTGTCCATTTTGCTCGTCCAGACAGTACGCTCCAATCGCCGATGGCAATGTTGTCGCGTTTGTTCGAGTTCTGCCGAAATTCCGACTGCGGTATCTCTCATTGCTGTAACTTGGGCGGGCATCTCCTCGTTTTCGCGAACATCCTTCACGTTGTCGAATGCTGCGATCCATGCCGAAATCATCGAGATGCGCTTCTCGGCCAGCTTCAAGGTCTTTGACATATTCAGCCGATCCCGACGGTCGGGCTCAGAGTCCGCATAAGCCTGGCGCAAGCGTACCACAGCGTCTCGCAAGATGCCATCCTTCTTTTCGCTCTGCTTCTGGAACTTGACCAAGGCACTTCCTTCGAAATCCTTCTGTTTCTTCATCAACTCCTCGATCAAGTGTCTCTGCTCATCGATCTTGACAAGGTAGTCCTTTACGTGGCGGTTGACATTGTATACGTTCTTGGTGACCTTGGTTTGGATGTTCTTCGCGCGATTGGCGTAACGCAGGGTGTTCTGCGTCTCATCGAAATGCGCGCTTGATGGACTAACACAGACTATCATGACAGTTTTGCAGTTTCCACCGAGAGAGAACTTGAGCAATCGCGTGAGTTTCGAGTTGCGGTATGGGATGTGGTTTCGCTTTCGGGGATCACATAGGGCGTTGATACAGCTTCCCAGCGCGAGCAGGGATTTGTTGATGTTGGCACCCTCCGTCAGACGCTCTCCACGGTTCTTCGTAGCGCTCGCACGCTCACTACCTGCCAAGTCGATGATGCTGAGGGTAGCCATTGTGTGGGGTTCGTTGACCGAGGCATTGCGGTCCTTGGAGGACACGTTGATCTGGAGTACGGCGTGGGATCGGGAAGAGGTAGCGTTCGCTTCAGTAGGTGACATGGTTCGGTACTCGTTGCCGCGGACAATAATATCCATGACTTCTTGGACCTGTGGTTGTTAGACGCCTGCCGTGCAGTGTATCCCTCCCACTTACGCTCTGTGGTCGGTGGCTGGAAAGACCAGCGACTGATACAGCCTGGTTGGCATCCTCGCGGAGCATCAGGGGTTGTTTACTGCCGCCCTCTACAAGCAAGTCGCGAATTGTCTCGTTGTAGATTTCCAGATAGGAGAGCGTGATCTCGGTGACCTTTTCATCTTGTATGTCCTGAATCTTCTCGAACAATTCTTGCATAGTCAAGAAGATTATGCCCGGCTGCTGCGATGTTCCACTGTGAAAAGGTTAGACCTCCTGCGAGCAACTAGCGGTGTACATGAACATACGTGATAGTATGTGTCTTTCCGCAACCTGTGGCGCCATAGGCAAAGACAGTCGCGTTGTATCCATCCAGCACACTGTCCAGCAGGGGCTTCGTCGTGGCTTCGTATACATCGCCCTGGGAGGTAGTGTCGTCGAAGACGCGGTCGAATGCGAATGTCTGGTCCTTTGATCGCTTGCCCTGAGGTCCTATTGTTGATCGTCCAAATCGCTGGACGGCATTGTCTTCTGGAGGGTCGAAGATTCTGGTAAAGGTCAGCCCTCATGACTTGAAATGATACGTGACGTCTCATACAGGCACTTCTCGTCCATGACCTTGATGACAGGCCGGATGCCCTTGTGGAGCTTCGGCGCTGGCAAGCCCGCCAGCGAACCGTCTCCGAGGAACAGCGTTTGGTCATCGTTCCTCGTGACTTGGGCTGCCTCTCGGATAGTGAAAGGGCGGACTCGTACGGTGACGGAGATGGAAGACGCGCCCGCGGCGGCCATGATTGCGCCCAAGAAATGAAAAAAGCAGGTCAATCGCACTGCGCAGCCTCCTTTGAAAGCGTGGGGAACAGCCGCGAGCGAGGGTTTGGTGTTGCGGGCTGGAGTGCTCAATGACGATGTTCCAGCCGGAACTTCTGTTATGGGACGCACGGCCGCTGGTAAACAGACAGGGATCTAAATGCGGCAACCACGACCCTGCCGCCAAGAATGCCCTCTTATCCCCACAATTTCCGACGTGGCTGCGACACCACACGCCACATCACCTCTGTCCTGCCAACGGGCGCACCCGACTGTGTGCTACCTCGAATGCGAATGTTGCAGACCGTGTGATCCCAGAATAATACTACCATCACCCTCACTCTTTGGCAAGCCTTACTCGCTCGTGTTCCTGGTCCTGAAGTGCGTAAAGGGGCAAGTGGAGCATCACAGCATGTGGAGAGTGAAATGAGAGATGCGCATCTCATAAAAGGATTCAACTATCATGCAAACATCAAACATGCGTCCGGCATATCTTCGTAAATTCCATTCCCCGACTAACACCGCCTCCACCTCAAATCCTCAACCCGCACCACCCATGGCCCGTTCACACTAATCCAGCTGATCCAATGTCTCGGCCTACATCAACCGCAATCAGTTTCTACTGCTTGGGTGGTGTGCACTTCTGCCACTGCACGTACACGACTTGGGTGAATTTGAGATCGGTAGAGTCAGTGGTGAGGAGGCCAGTGGCGCTGGCGTTGCTGCTGGTCAGGCGGACCTGCGAGTTGATGTTGAGCATGCCGTTGGTGCCGCATGGCGCCCATACAACCGAGGTGCTGTCCGCCTCGTCGTGCTTGAGGTAGTCGCCGTTGGTTGGCCCGTCGAACTTGTACTCAGTCGAGGTCTATTTCGGGTATCAGCATATCTGGTCCACGCCACTGGAACTTGAATAGATCTTACCTGAGCAGTGTCTCCGGAGAAGTAGTAGGTAGACTTGAGAGTGCCAGAGACGCCCTTCTGGATGGCAGAGTAGCCACGGTAGTCGGCGGACAGAATGGAGTACTGGAAGCCTCCTGGGTACTCAATGTCGACGTTCAGCTGGCAGTTCTTGCGCTGCTCAGTAACGGCGATGCCGGGGCCGATCGAGGCGATATACGCGTCGAAGATGAGGGTCATGACAGTCCTGTCACTGTTGATCTGGGAGCTCATGGTGCCTTGCGGGCAACCAGTTCCTCCATAGCTGACACCGCGAATCTTGACCTGTGTTGCGTGAGTTGATCGTTTCGGAAATTTCCATCTAAGTTTCTCGTACCTGACCGGGTGGTGGGGCATCACCGAGCTCGACATTGGGGAACGCAGGGGCTGCTGCCGCGAGGGGAAGGAGAGCAAGGAGCCACTTCATGTTGATAGTTTGGAAAGATGGTCTTCGGAGAAGGCTAGATGGAGAGCTGATGATGTGGTAGATGAGACCGAGAGTAGAAGCTGGATGAGGATCATGGAAGGGAATATGGACCAGGTTATATACCAGTCCCTCGGCGCCAGCCCTTTACCTTTGATTGTCTTAACCACTACCGCGGCAACACCATCTTGGGCGATATCTACAGTCCGACCACGATAACAGCTGCCAAGTGCCAATGGCACTATCGAGTACGATTGGACCGGCGGCCCGCTCGTGCTCATAGGTCCAGAATCGCAGAAGTTGCTCAGCTGAGTTCGTGTTGTCCGCTTAGCTGAAATATTGTTCCGTGTGGATACATTCTGAGCCAGCCTCCAGGCTAAGCGTCGGTATCTGGGGTATGTGATAGTCTCGTTCCGCCGTGCATCTCGCTTCCAGCTGCAATCCTAACCCGAATCACAGCAACGGAGCATCTTCATTTGAGTTTTCCGGGCGCGAGGAGATTGAACCCTGAATCGTGGCGGCTCTTTGAATATCGTACGTCTGCGCCACCAGGTGGTGCAGTATGCGTGAAACTCTCGGCATCACCAATGCCAATGTCTTTTGGCGAGGTTTGCTGACATGCGAGTATCACGAATTCTTGCACAACTTGGTGGCGCCGTATGCAACCTACCCGGAAACCGAGTGCCGGCGGTACAGCTGCTGAAACTAAAAGCACACCCGTCGCGTGGGCATATAGATTCTCTTGATAGCGAATACGAAACCCAGACTCGCGGTCAACGAGGTATACCGTGGCCATTTCATATCAGATGACGGCTAGGGTACCAAAGTCTTTTTGCACAAGCGAGTCGCTGTGAGTTTGAGCCGTTTCCTCGCATAGGTTTTGGCCAGCCCAGTGGATGTAGATATGAAAGCGAGATGAGTCGAGCGTATTTGCCTGGGGTGCAGAACTCAGAATAGAAACGCCGGGCCTGGATGCTGGGTATAGACAGTCCACGAAGCTGACCGAGAAGCAAACAAGCTCATCCGGATATTGTCTTTCATCTATAGATCCTGTATGTAATGCAGCAACGGAACATGTGCGGAAGCGAAGACTGAAAATAGTTTCCCTGCCTGGAAGGAGCGGCATAGTACTGCGAGGGTATCGTGGACGTCCAATTCAAAAGATCTGGAGAAGTGAGGAGTTCTTGGCGCGTAGATTAACCTTATATTAAAGCTTGTCGTTCCATCGGTGCTCGAGGCCCTGCCTTGATCAATTTTAGCGAACGCGATTTGCTGCCCTTGCAGATGTGAGGTCTAGAGATGCATCTAAAAATAATCTTAGAAGAGTTAGTCAAGTGCATGCATCAAGCAGTGTTCGACGCACGTGGTGACTCGGAGCGACGCCACGTCCAAGGATGCATCGTATGAGCCTAGATTCAACTACTGCCGGTTCAGCAACGCGGGTTGTAGCCGGTGCAAGGCTTTCAGGCGAAATAGATTGAGAATTGATTACGCGCATCGTGTCGGGGTGATTCGACCAAAGCTGTCAGCCGGACCTGACTTGGAGGGTAGGACTATGGGACTGTCAGTCAAGTGCGAAAACAGCAAGCTGACTGTGTATGCTTGATACACGACATTCGTAAAACTGTACGTGCAACTATGAGCTGAGAAGGCGTTCGGTACTACAAGAGAGGGAACGAAGAGATCTCTCCATGACACTAACGCGAGTGTAATAGAATCCACGTCCCGGTCCCGCCGCTTATACGTCCCATTTCACTCCAGCCTACTGCGCAGTGTTTTTCCGAGAGCGCAGGATGGGTCCGCTGGGACATAGCCGAAATTTCCAAGAGCATGTCCTTCGAATAGGCAATGCTACGGCCATGGATCAAGTAGCAAAGAAGCAGGACATCATGCAAAGAGCAGTGCTGGAGGATTCGAGCCTGTGTTGATGCCGGAAGGCTGCAGACATCGGCCGCGACTTGTCCGGGTAAAGACACGTAGCGGGGCGGGCAGAACGGCGGCACGCGAATCTCGTCAGATAAAACAACACTGCGACGCGTCAAAGACAGCGTGCACTGCTGTTTAGGAGGACCGTAATGTGTGGGAATATGTGATCAGTAAGATGCACGAGTCGGGCGTTCCTATCTTCGCGAAGGAGCGACCCCGCCGCCACCCATGTGGCTGAAGCGTGGCCGTGGACCCTTCGATTTGTCACGCCAAATGATGGCATCATCGCCGCGGTCCATTGCCCTTTTCCCAATCGAAGCGGCAAACTTGCGATACATAATAACTCAACAGCAAAGTAATTCTCTCCTTCTTACAACATATACATCACCACCACCAAACTGAAGCTCCTCACGCTCTTCCTTTTGGTCGTCACGTCTTACTTGTCCATGTCCTTTCTGACTAAATTCTTTCGCCCCTTCAGCAGTATGTCGAATGCGCCCGCGCAACCCATGAACGTGCCTTCGGGTGCGCAAACCGCCACTGTCGCTGCCGGATGTTTCTGGGGTGTCGAGCACATGTACCGGAGAGAGTACAAGGGAAAGGGCTTGTACGATGCGAGGGTTGGATATATCGGTGGTGACACAGACAACCCAGGGTACAGGGCGGTATGCAGCGGACGCACTGGTCGTACGTATTCCTCGCTTTTGTTGCGCCACGAGGCGTGACGTGATCTCTGGCCATTAGCTGACTAGTAAACCAGATGCCGAAGCCCTCCAAGTCGTCTACGATCCCGAAAAAGTAACCTACCGTTCCCTCCTCGAATTCTTCTACAAGATGCACGATCCCACCACCTCCAACCGCCAAGGTCCAGACGTTGGCAGCCAATACCGATCCGCCATCTTTTACCACGATGCCGAGCAGGAGAAGATTGCGCGAGACGTTACCGACAAGGTGAACAAGCAGTGGTGGAAGGGAAGCGTCGCAACAGAGATCCTGCCTGCAGGGAAATGGTGGGATGCGGAACAGTACCACCAATTGTACTTGGACCACAACCCGGGCGGCTACGAGTGCCCGAGCCACTTCTTGAGGAGTTTCCCGCCGCTTTCTGACTAAGTTGGGATAAGATATAATGTTATATACGCATCCAATCTAGAATGACATGTCTCACGGCGAAAACACCTTGTTCCATTCGTGGGGATGCGTCTGAAAGCCCTGATGATTATGATGAGATATTCGTATATTTATGCTATCGAATATGTCTGTCTATGAAGGTGGCATGACCTCAAATGTCTGCGCAACCTCCTTCTCCCATGACAAGCGGTCCTTGCCAAAGATCTCCGCACCAGGCTTGAAGTTCTTGACACCTTCGTCCAACAATCCCGTCCTCAAGACAATGCTGTCGGGGCCGAGGGCCTCTTGCTCGTGGTACACGTGTGACGTGCAGTTCTTGCAGTAGAACTATCAAGACTCGTTAGTAAATGCCCTCTTCTCCAGTTCCATGGGATGTCCAGGGGGTGACATACGCAATGAACGCTCTTTCCAGAGTCACCCTTGTATGTGTATTTGCCTAGATCATCGCCCTTGGTGATTTTGAGGGCTTTCTTGGGGATGATCTGATTGAGCGTGTACGTGGAGCCGGAGAGCTCTTTGCAAGTGTTGCAGTGGCTAATCGATTGTTAGCTTGATCCTGCAACGAATTGTTGTTATAGGAACAGAATGACACTACTCACCATAGGATGTGTGCCTGCTGATCTTGCTGCAGGGTGGCAGTCCACTCTGTCTGCTTGCAATGGCAATGTCCCTTGAAGTCCGTCATGATGATCTGATTGGTCCTCCTAGTTATCCGTATTGAGTTTAAATGTCAAAGTATGTAAGGGAGGATGGACAACAAGGTATTCGAGAAGCGGTAGACATTTATATAAAGCCTACCTTGGACCCAGCGCTCGTTGCTTAGCTGGATTCCCCGCCCCTCCACCCATTTAGCGTGGTCCCTCCCTCATGCGGTCTGGAAATCCCAGCGTATCGGCAGCTGTGTTCTGCATCCCGATGCGGGTATTTGTCAAAGAATTGTTGCATTAGCGGCATCATGGTACATGATATCAGGGATGACGTTCTATGTGCTCACGGTTTATCAGTCGGGAGTTGACGCGTCGACGTGTCCCGGCTCTTAACTTCTAGGTCTATGCAAGTCCGGCAACTAGGCTTTGGGCTATACTATGCGGCTCAGGATTGTCTTTCTAAGATAGGAAGAGTGATGATTCGGAAGTAGTGGTCGCTTGGGGCTGCATGAGGGGTAGCATGAGACTTATGTTGCGATCAACAACGCGAGCCGCAATGACGTAAGCGGGGCAGCTAGCTACTCTGGCACTGGCTGGAGAATGCATCCGATGAACCTTGGAAATGATGTAGAAAGTGACGTAGTTAGATTTGGTTGGAATTTGAGTTCTGATGGTGATGGCGAAGGGCTTAGCGGGCTGTGGATGGAAGGAAAGAGCCTCCCTTGACAATTCCCAGGCTGGCGCGATCAGGCGCGTAAGTTTCGCGCTTGAGCGACCAGCGCGCTGTCTCATCACTTGTACCCATGCACAACATGCTTTCAGATTCTGTGTCGCAATCAACTATTCTTCTGCGATACAATGCCCTGGCTTGTTTCTTTGGTTAGCTGTGCAGGTCGAATGCAGCACGGCCAACCTCCTCACCAATACATCCTTACTGACCTTCTGGCAACGGAAGGAACGGCGAAGTTCGATTTCGACCAAGCGCGAAGGACATCTGTATACATCTAAATCACTTTGACTACACTGAGGATCAGTTGAAGTCGTCTCGGAATAGCACCATGACTCCAGCTCCCATCTTTTCATGGCGCCATACTATCACAAAACCACCAATGCTCAACTATACCTTCTGATGCGAATTCAGACTGCTTTTCCGTCCCAAGTTTATGACCAACGAATGCGCCCAGGTTTGCGAAGCTTACTGCGTCTAGCTCGTAGCTTATTTCCCCGCATCTCAGCGAAGATCCAGGAGATCGTATACCTCATCTATTCCCGGACCGGAAAACCATCTGGGCGGCTCGGCGTAACGCATGCCGAGCGCTGTATAGTACATGAAATGGTGTCGAGAATCTTTTGGAAATATGTAATAGGAAAACGCGACTTGCTACAACTTGAGAACGACTTTGGTCTGTACAATCATGCGTTGGCTTACACTTTTAGGGACCGTTGTTGCGTTGGCGACACTACCTTTGGATACTCTGGCTGCGACCTGTTGGCGGGACACGGAATGCAGCGGACCTGTTGAAGCCGCATTCAAAGGTAACTATTCTATCAAACTCGCCCTCCCTTTGGCACTACTGATAGACCAGGGCCTTGGAACTCTAACATCTACGCTCCATCATCGCGAACAGTCCGTCCAAGATCAGTCTTCACCATCAAAGACCGTCATCCAGCAAGCTATCCGCGTCTCGTCGTCCTCCGCGGCAACGGGACGAATGTCATTTTCGATTTCGGTGTTGAAGTCGGTGGCATCGCCTCTATCTCGTACACCAGCAACGGGACCGGTGCCATTGGCCTTGCGTTTTCCGAAGCGTCGACATGGGTAGGTGAATGGTCTGACGCATCGAACGGGAAGTTCGCTGGTCGCGATGGGGCGTTATATGTCAACATCAGCACTGCCGGCCCAGGGACATACACGATGCCAGATGAGGTGATGCGAGGAGGCTTTCGATACATGACGGCCTTCCTTGTCACGGAAAGCGGTACCTACGTCAACGTCACGGATGTGCAGCTTGAGATAAGCTTTCAGCCTACGTGGTCAAACCTGGAGGCTTATCAAGGGTTTTTCGATTCCAACGATGAACTGCTGAACAGAATTTGGTATGCAGGCGCATATACGCTTCAAACTAACGCCGTACCCACCAACACGGGACGCTGGGTCCCCATGCTCGCGAACGGGTGGGCCAACAACGGCACTCTGGGTCCAGGCGATACCATCATCGTTGATGGAGCGAAACGAGACCGTGCCGTATGGCCAGGCGACATGGGCATTGCTGTTCCCTCCACCTTTGTCAGTACCGGGGATCTCGCCAGCATTAAGAACGCACTGCAAGTCATGTTCGACTACCAGAATCCGGATGGTTCATTCCCTGAAGCTGGCCCGCCGCTTTTACAGCAAAACAGCGATACGTATCATATGTGGACAATGATCGGTACCTACAACTACATGCTATACACGGACGACGCAGACTTTGTGCAGAGGAACTGGGCCAAGTACCAAAAGGCTATGGAGTACATATACGCCAAAGTCCAAGTCGAGACATCTGGTCTCCTCAATCAAACCGGCACCAGGGACTGGGCGCGCTGGCAAACTGGATTCAACAATACGGAAGCAAATGTCATTCTATACCACACTCTGCAAACTGGTGCTAAACTCGCTACATGGCTCAACGAAAGCAGTTCCAACACTCTAGCAAAAATGTGGACATCCCGCGCCACCGCCCTCCAAACAGCCATCCTAACCCATTGTTTCGACTCCACCTACGGCGCCTTCCGCGACAACGCCACCCTGACCACCCTCCACCCCCAAGACGCAAACAGCATGGCCATCCTCTTCGACCTCATCCCACCCTCCTCCCGAACCGCCCAAGACATCTCCACAGCCCTAACAAAGAACTGGACGCCCATCGGCGCCGAAGCCCCCGAACTCCCCGGCAACATATCCCCCTTCATCTCTAGCTTCGAAATCCAAGCCCACTTCACCCTCACCAACCCAACAGGTACAACCCGGGCCCTTGAACTCATCCGCAGAAGCTGGGGCTGGTATGCAAATCACCGCAACGGTACTGGATCGACGGTTATAGAGGGGTATAGGACGAATGGAACGTTTGGGTATAGACAGGAGAGGGGGTATGGGTATGATCCAAGTTATGTGAGTCATGCTCATGGATGGAGTTCGGGGCCTACATCGGCGCTGACGGAGTTTGTGGTCGGGTTGAGGGTAGTTGAACCGGCGGGGAGGAAGTGGGTTGTTGAGCCTAGGTTTGGAGACTTGATGAGGGCGCAGGCAGGCTTTGTTACGGGGTTGGGGAGATTTAGGGTGGGCTGGGAGAAGGAGAGGAGTGGAGTTGGGTACGAAGTGGTGGTTGAGACGCCGGTGGGGACAGAGGGTGCAGTGAGGCTTCCGGTAGATGGGTTGGGTGGGAATGCGACGGTTGTAGTTGATGGGAGTGTGCTTGGCAAGGAGAAGTATCGGGAAGAAGATGGACGTGTGGTGTTCAACCTTGAAGGAGGGGTCTACAACATACGGGTTAGCATGTAGGGTTGTGCTTAGCAGGGCTAGATGATGATTGGATTTATTCAGATGTCATCCTCAATCCACTTCCAGCAACTGGTATCTCCCGCCATGCTTGTCTAACGCATCTTCCACTCTCTCCATGATAGCGAGAACCTTCTCCTCTTCCAGTCTCCTTCCGACGACTTGTACAGCCACGGGCAGACCGGCCATCTTCTCCGCGTCGTATAGCTTGTACGCGCCTTGTGCGACCCCGTTCAATTTCTTGATGTTGAAGTCGGATGGCAAGGCGTCTTTGGCAGGATCGACGTGCGTTACGGGGATGATTCCAGAGGAGTAGTCGAGCTTCACATAGTTAGCGAGGGCACAGTAGTGTTGTGAAAGAAGAAGACTTACCAGATTGAACATGAAAGTGTAACCGCAGCTGCTGACTGCATCATGCATGCCGCCATGAGGTACCGCAGGAGTCGCATTGGGTGGAGTAAGCATGACATCCATGTTGGCCTCCTCAGACCACCATTGGTAGAAATTCTGCTTGTATGCCTCGCGCTTGCCAGCGAGCTGCCAGTACTCGTGTGCAGACTTTGGGTGCCAGTCGCGTAGCAAGCCAGCCCAGATGTCGTCACCTTTGACGTACTTGACGTACAGGTAGTGCGCGTACTTGATGAACTTGGGTAGGCGCATGTAGTAGACCAGTTGCGCTGCACCGAGATCATTCCACTCTCCAGTACGGAAATGACCCATGAATGTGTTACCGCCGTCACTTAGGAGAAGTTGGGATGCTAGCTTGAGAGCTTCGTACGGCGAAGGAGGCTCGACATCGAAGACTTCGTGGCCTTCGGCCTTGAGTGCTTCGACTGTTTGGTCTAGAGCGCGCGCACATGCTGGCGAAGGGTCTGCGACGTGATCGGTTCGCATGACGCCTATGCGGAGCTTTGGCTTCTCCCGGAACTCGGTCTCGACATCTTCTCTCCACTCTAGCGGGTGGACGGTATAGTCGTATTTCCAGGGCTTCATCTGGATGAAGCTTCGCGTGAAGTAGGTCAAATCGTTCAACGTGCGCGCCATGGGACTGAAGACGGAAGGTATAGCCTCCTGACCCGACATGCTTGTGTTCATGCCGACTTTCGGCCATCGACCCGTTGAGCATCGTATCGAATAGCAGCCGGAGAAGTGTGCGGGTGCGCGGACCGAGCCAGCGACGTCTGATCCGATGCCAATGCGACTACCACCGAAGGCCAACAGTGCTGACTCTCCACCTGTTGAGCCACCTGGCGAGTATTTGTCGTTGTGTGGGTTCTTGCACTGGCCCCAGACGTCGTTGGTGGATTCGAAGGATAGGAGCGTGGTAGGGAGGTTGGTCTTGACGAACGGCACGGCACCCGCGTCTTTCAATATCTTGACCATGACTCCATCTTTCGTCGCAGGCTTCCCGGTGTTCCTCGAATAGCCGACAGATATGTCAAAGCCCTTGACTTGTATAGAGTCCTTCAATGACACGGGGATACCGGCAAGCGGCCCCTTCAAATTGACCTCCTTCTCCGCCCATTCTTCAGCTTCCGGGAACAGTATCTCCGTCACGCAATTCGTCTTCTCCTGTGCCTTTATCGCGACTTTGCCGTACGTGCGCAGGATATCGACGGGGCTGGTGATTTGTTTGTGGACATCTTGGACGAGCTCCTGGATGGGTTTGCCGAGGATGGAGCGGTCTTGCGAGGATAGAGCGGACAGGTACGGCGTGGGGAGTGTCGCGATCTTGGAGGCGCGTTCCGACTGCTTGCGCTTGCTGATGGTGGAAAGTTAGTTCGTGGCATTGGCCGAGGTGGGGGGTGGGGGAAGCTTGGAGCAGCTCACCAGTCGGCCTTGTGTTGTCTGTACTCCGAGAGACCCATCTTGAGGTTGCAATTAGGAGAAGGACGAGGTGTCCATGGAATGGAGCTTCAGAAGAAGCTCTAAGGCCCTCGGGAACGGTTATCAGTCACATGTCGCGTGAGAGCCGCGAGTATGCGTCTGGCTATCTGGGAGCTGTGTCGCCTGGACCTGCCGCATTCGAGCTGACCCGGGCTGGATGCGGGGAGCTCCTATCATCCTCCCTTTCCAACATCAGAGGAACAACCCCCATCTTCGGTGCTCGTACGCGACTTCTCGCGAATCCTGACTATGACATGGTCTTGATCGACTTGCACACATGCAGCATCGCGTAATTCGACCATGGGCACGGCGAGCGCTGTACTAAACCGTCCAACAGCCGTCCGGCACAACTCTTCAGCCTGGACGCCTCACTTCCAAAGTCTCCATTTCTTAACGCTCTTGACGCGGGCACCCATCTGAATCGCGCGTAAATATCAGCTAACCAATGCTTACGAGATACCACCAACCCGCCAGCAGAGCATTGACGCATATCGTCGCGTTGTCCTCTCATCAGCGTACGCGTTTCTTCCACAACGCCATCACCAAAGCACAGAACCATTCCTTCAAACATTGTTTCCACCATTCTCGCATCTGATTGAGCCTCAACACTTTCCCAGCATAGCTCCCGCGCGCGAGGTAGGGCGGGAGGTCGATGTGGGACCGCGGAAGCTTGAGCAACACCCGCAACAACACCTCCCACCCAGTCGATCTAGACGTCAAACTATGGATCCACATGCTTCAGGTACAGCGCAGATTCTACACACCTGAATGGCTTCCCCAGACTTGACGTTTAGGCTCGTCATGCTGTAAGCGCCTACGTGCATCAGTGCGGCAGCTCGGGCCATTTTATGAGATACCGCCGCTTCGCGCTCTCATTGGCTCCTCCAGCGACTACTCGAGTTGCCATGAAACGACTGTGGTCCAGACACACCATGAGCAAGAATAGCAGCAATCTTGACTATGCCCTTTGCGATCTGTTGTTGAGATCGCAACCAACTCTTCGTTGTATAAGATGTGCTGGACGCAACGTCGTAGTAACTCATCACACACATCATCAACCAGCTCATTACAACTCACTTCCTTTTCGTCTTTTTTTCTCTGTTTCCTTATTTCCTTGTTTCCTATCTGGGTCTCATTCATTCTTCACTTTCTACGAAATCACCCTCTCTTCTGCTGTGCAGACCGCTATCCATTCCTTGCTGCTTTAATCGCCTCGTCTGTCTACTTCGACATCGCATCCTCAGCCACATCCACTTTACAGCAACCAACCTCAATCCGCCAATATGCCTGTCCCCAGCTACAACGCCATGCCTTTGAGCAAGATGTTCCTTGGCGCCCGTGTTCTCCAGGCTATCTGCATGATCTTGGTCATTGGCATCTGCTCCAACTTCATCCAGATGATTGTCACAACCGGTGTTGAGCCACCCAAAGAGTTCGTCGGCACACTGAGCGTGGTATGTAACTTCCTATGCCATGACTGACTACCTCTAACATCACTAGACTTGCATCGCTGCTCTTTACATCATGGTCAGCGTAGGCTACTACTGGTCGCAAGCCAACCTCGGCCTCCTCGTCATGACCGGTGTCGACTCTCTCCTTCTCATCGCCTTTATCGTCTGCGCAGTCACTCTCGGAAAGCCCATGTCGTTCCTTAACTGCTACGTCATCGGCAAGTCATCCGCAGAGATCGATGCCCAGTACGCCAACGCCTTTGTCACTGCGACAGTTGAGAACCTCAACAAGTCCACCTCCAGCTTGGGCCACTGGGCCGGTGTCACACGCAGCAACTGCTTCCAGGCCAAGACTGTCTGGGGTATGGCCATTGCTCTCTGGTAAGTTCTCACACGACAGATCATGCCTGATACACTACTAATACGACTCAGCGTACTTTTCACCGTCTCATGCGCTCTTCTCCCCACTCTCTGGTACAAGAACAACATGAAGAAGCCCGCCAAGACCGTCGAGGACGCCTAAACGCGAGAACCCAAACCATCGAACATGTCGAGCCAACGCGACGACTCAGCAAAAAAGGAATGTCCTGTCAAGAGCGCTCTCTGCCAGTCTTCCACCCCCTCTATCCACCTATACTCATGTCTTTCCTTATCTTTCTGTCAAAACTATAAAAATAGTCTGCATTGCGAGGGAGTTTGGAGTTGTCTTGTCTTGCTTCTGTCTCCTTCTTCAGACATTGAATGTCTATAATCCTAATGGATAGTTTTGGGCCTAGGCGCCTGTATCAAATCAATTGCATTGACTTCATGCATCACATGCTATCCTTTCCAGTCATCCCTCAAGCTGTGACTTCGATCACCGGCTGCCTGCTCGGTTACACATCGCTATCGTCATGTAACGCGCATTTCTTTGTTCGAGATACGCACTGTTGCCAACGTCCTACATCGCTGCCGTCCGCACGCTCCACCTTTTGGCAGTGCTTGATCATGTGGTTCCAAGACGCAAGGACTACTCTGTGGATGAAATAGCGCCGCTCGGTATGATCTCCTGAGTAGACGCCAGCTTGCGGCAAATAGCACCTCCGCTTAATGCCCACGATCTTGTAATCGACTACCCCAGCGATGCGAGGTCCCTGGAAAGCTCAAGCACGGGAAGGTCAGCTTCGATTTTAGGCTTGTGCTCTTATGTTACACTTGGCTCATCGATATCTCCAGCTGTTATTGTCGACTCAGATATGACACGCAAAGCTCTATGGAGTCATTCGTACACATCATCGCTTTCACAAGTATAAAAGCTAGAGTTGACCGCTCTTTCCTCTTCCTCGTACCAACAAGCTATCACATTCTTAAAGTTACATCAGTATACTTTGCTCTCATCCACCCCATCAAGACAAGAACCAACTTCTGCTCGACTAAGCGATCAGCAAACCCGAACTTCTTGTCAAGACCAGGAATAATCTGAAACACATCCTACAATGTGTCTCGGATGGTACATTGCGTGCTACAACTTCCGACTCAACCCTGAAAGCTTCGAAGAAGTTTGCCAGCACCCCTCCGCCGACCCGCCTAGGGTGCGGGACCAAGAGGCATGTCGAGAGTCGCAGAGGTGGGCCAGGGACCACCCTGACCTCATACCGCAGGACTGGAGGTATGAAGATTGGGGATTTTGCAAGACCAAGCGGGAAGCGTTCGGAAGACTGGAGGCGACACGTTATGGCACGCCTGAACTAAGGGATTCAAGACAGCTTTGCGTTCATTGCAGGGCAAAAGCCAAGGTAGCGGAGTTGGAGAAGGATAAAGGAGTCAAGATCAAGAAAGAAGAAGATGACGATGGCGACCAGCAAGGTAGTTGGGGTGGCTATGCGACTGGACAGAGTAATATCGCTCTTAAGGGATGATAATTTGGTGGTCGAGTTGGAAACTTGCTGAGAAGCTACATCGAGATGCCTAGACAGGAGACAGAGGGATATATGAGAGATGTTCTTATGTTGCTATATAGTAGTATACAAAAATTGAAGGTGTCGAAGAAAATACCGTGGTGAATTGGCTACATCACTTGAAACAAAATGTGCAACTTGTAGAGAGCGAGAAGGAACCTTGGAAGCATGTTGAATCCAACAAGCACATGAGCTTGGCGGAACTAACAAGCTCTTTGGCATACGAGTATACATGATGCAGTGTGCCGTCGTCCAGAAGACATCAGGGCTTCAGTCGCGGCAATGCGTTGATTGAGGGTCATTCAAAATATCCGGTGGGACCGAGAGTTGCACCCAGGTGATCCTAGACATGCCAGTCTGACAGTCATCTTGTCAGACCAAACCCAGTGCATCTTGAATGCATAATCCTAGAAACCCCCGGGAACATGGGAACAACAGCCAAGTATATACCATGGAGATCTAGACTTGTCCGACGGAGATGCATACTTCCACCCCTTGCAAACCGATAGAAATCTCTGCAATCGCATTCGTTCTCGCAAGTTTCGAAATTACTGCATCGGGAAACGCCTGCAGAAGGCGTCCATCGTGTATCGGCGTTCAGCGAACAGGCGGAGGTGGTAAAAAGGAAAATTTGATGCCATCCCATCTGCACGGTTACCAAAGCTCCCTGTCCGCGGCTGACTCGCGCGTTCATTGGCTGTCGCAAGCAGCAAGCCTAACCAACGGAGCTTCAGAGCGTTGCGACTTCACGACGTGCGCGAATGTGAAGGATGACCGTAAGATCCATTGCAGATCCTCTAGATGAGCGCATAGCCTCTGAAATGGCTCACACGTGATGTGTATACTGCGTAATGGAATCCTAAAAGCCGAGCATTTGGTGATCACGCGCGAACCAGCGCGTCGGATTGTCAGCGCCTTCATGCACCCGGCTGCAGGCCAGTTAGTCCCCGCTTTACGCCATTCGACGCCGTGCTTGTGTATATAGAACCCTGATTCCCATCTTTTCCAGTGCCACGGGATATTCAAACGCGGACTTTGAGATCGTGGTTCTTATTGAGGTAGTTTGGTTGGCCAATTGCTTCTCTAAGGGACCTGAGCTTCGTCGGTACGACGTCATCCCCGGATAAACTTTGAACGCGAGCCGAGAATCTCAAGACTGTTACTTTTTGCGATATTCTTGAGACGACTTATTCACATTTTATTTTTCTGGGAAGGGGGGAGATACTAGCCCAGCATGTCGCTCACGCAACGAGTGACATCGATGGAGGAGCATGAGCCGTGGAGTAGAGAGGCGAGCCCGGACTCCAGGCACCGGAAGATGAGCTTCAACCCAGTCGGCACCTGGACCGAACAAACAGGCGAAGAGCCAACCATAGGCGCATTTGAAGTACCTAGGTGGAAAAGGCTGCGTATGTATCCCGGAACACAGCATGGGTGTACACAAGCTAACATCACGTAGTCCAGGTCTTCTTCGCCGTTATCTACTGCCTCTTCGCCGCCGGTGTCGTCTTCGGTTACGCCGCGATAAAACCCGTACTCCTCGAGGAAGGTGTCTACAGAGACTACTGCACAAAAGAAGAGCTGGATCAAGATGTTCACGTCTGCTACGAACAGGAGCTCCGGCTCAACCTCATGTTTACGATCGCTGCCGTGTCTACGAATGTCGTCGCGCTTCCCGTCGGTACAATCCTCGATCGCTTCGGACCACGCGTGTGCGGAATAACTGGTGCGATATCTATAACGATTGGCGCATTGCTTTTCGCATTCGCAAAGGAATTGGCTTTCGACGCGTTCATCCCTGGATACTTGTTCATGGCGCTGGGTGGACCGTTCATCTTCATCTCGTCGTTCCAGCTTAGCAACACGTTTCCGCAATACTCTGGACTCATCTTGGCGCTTTTGACTGGAGCTTTCGATACCTCGAGCGCGATCTTCTTGATGTACCGACTCATCTACCAAGGCACCGATGGCAACTTTTCGATCAAGAAGTTCTTCCTTATTTACCTGATCGTCCCGGCATTTATCCTCGCAGTTCAGATTCTCTTCATGCCATCGGTATCGTACAAGACGGTTGGTGAACTCGTCACTAGCGCGGAGGAAGAGCAGGTCATCCATGACTCAGACGACGAGATTGAAGATGCAGCAACGGTTCGAAGCCTTCAAGATGCGCGACGAGCACATCGCGACAGCATTGTTAGCGAGATCACGTCTTTGCTTGGCACGAAAGATGGCCAGAAGCAGGCACAAGAGGAAGACAAGAAGAAGAACATTTCAGGTGTATGGGGTGCGCTACACGGTCGCACCGCCAGCCAGCAGATTCGCACTCCCTGGTTCATCCTCATTACGCTGTTCACAGTGCTGCAGATGACGCGTATTAATTACTTTGTCGCTACTATTCGGACGCAGTACACGTACCTTTTCCATGACTACGAGAAGGCGGTCGAGATCAACAACTTCTTCGATGTCGCGCTCCCGGTTGGTGGAGTATTGTCTGTACCATTCATCGGTCTGCTCCTCGACAACACAAGTACTACTTTCACGATGGCGCTGCTCGTCACTGTTGCTACCACAATTGGTGTGCTAGGTGTGATTCCGGAGACGTGGGCTGCATACGCCAACATCGTTCTCTTCGTGCTCTACCGACCTTTGTACTACACTGCAGTATCGTAAGTTGTCCAATCTTCCGCTCTCAAGCTCCTTGCTAACACTACTACTAGCGACTACTCCGCCAAAGTCTTCGGTTTCGCCACCTTCGGAAAAGTCTACGGCCTCATCATCTGCCTCGCCGGTGTCCTCAACTTCTCGCAATCTGCTCTCGACGCTGCTACACACAAGACTTTCAAGAACGACCCTGTACCCATCAACGTCATCTTGCTTAGCTTGGCGCTGCTCGTCGGTCTAGCCCTTGTGGCGTTTGTATGGCGAAAGAGCCATAGGATCCAAAGGGAGAACATCGAAGAGGAGGCTGAGGAAGCAAGAGAGTCGCTTATGCCAGCTGCCAGTGGAAGTCAAGGAGCGAATGGCTATGGGTCGATGAATGGAAGTGGGACTGTCAGTCCTAGTGAAGACAACAGGGGCAGAAGATTGTAGGGCAAGGTATGTGGCCAACCTGCATAGTGATGTTCTTTGTATCGCGGTATCTGGCACGCGGGCTGTGTGGCTTGGAAACCCAGGCGCATGTCCCGAGCCACTTCACAGCCGACCCTGGCCGCTTCTTCAGTGCAAGGACATATGTGTACACTTACAGTACTTCCTCGTTGTAGTTCAGCATGGCGAGGCGTTTGGGATCATATTGCAGTATAATGTATGAAAGCATGGTGACATGCGCGGGGCACATTGTTTTCTCAGTATTGCTATGCCAGCTGCCGCCTAAGAATTATGGGGCAAACATCAGACTAGTGTAAAGACCCAGCGTTGTTGTTGTTCATGGAAGTCAGCCGCAGACCTGCCAAGGTCGAAGCGAAGGGGCGGGGTCGGGGCTGTGTCTTTCAGGCTAAGAGGATGCCTTCGTCACAACCTCAACTTACCGAATGTCAGCCAGATCCCACAAGCTCATTCTATCATCGGATAAGCTGGTATTCAAAGAGGCTTCTGTCTCTCAAATTCAGATCACACAATACCATCATATGCTAGTCGCCTCGGAGCTCCTCATCAGCTAGAGATCCTGGATGGGGAGAAGCAAGCCTAAGGCTGCTCTAGCCTTACGCCTCAATTACACCAAAAGTTTGAACAGGCAAGCTTCGCCACGCTTTATACTACTAAGATATACTTGATGCCTCAGCTGGAGCACTTAGCGCCAATTTTCAGATCGCGTCAGGCACCAGCCCACATTCGCGGAGAGATCTCTACTTCAAAGATGATCCTCTCTTTCTAATGTCTCACACAACACCCCGCTGATCCATCATTTGAGTTTCTCCGCGACGACAATGTTCGTCTCTGAAGCGTTAATCACACATCGTGCTGCCGGGAGAGACATTGGCGTAACCAACATTTTCTACCTTTTTGGATGGCGCTGGATGGTCTGCTGCAGAGTGGGAGTTTAGTTCTTGTTAATCCAGTTCAGAATCCCCCCTTTGTTTTTCGTTTGGTTGCTCATCAGGTTCTTGTCAATCGTTTTCTCGAAATGCGGACTTGGAACAGGAGACTTCGCTAGTTCTGTCAGGATGCGCGGGTTTATACTGGTGTGTATGGTACAGTCTGCATGCCATGAAGTCAATACTAAAACATGCTAGCGTTCGTTTCTGAGGATCATCTCGCGACAAACGAATCCTGCATGGCACTTTTTCTGGCACATGTACTTTGTGTGCGCAAAAGACGGAACTGAATTCATTGAAGACTATACGGCAGCATGGAGCATTCAACAAGGGTTTGATAAAGAATTGATCATGTTTGTGGATAACGGCTGGCGTCTCGCGGTTCCCTGCTTAAAAGACGCAAAAGACAAGGCGCTTCTAGAGCATCTGCGGATGTTTTACGACCTGGCCCGGACGGGGCGCGGTGTTTTCGAGGTTCTTGGACTGAAGACAAGCCAGAGAATCGATATAGTAAAGGTATGAGATTATGAAAATCATTTACGCTATCGCCGCTCTTTTGCTAATGTTATAATTAATCATCAGCTGCAACAAGACCATGCAGTTGGCGATCGTCTCGGAGTTTCCCTAGAATTAGGTCGACATGGGTCCTACAGTCGCCAGATCTACTACTTCAGAGATCCATCTGATGTTACAGGAACTGCCATACGGGACAGGCTTGTGACGGAGGACGTTTTGACCGCGAGTCACCAACAAATCAATGCACTCAATATTGTGCGAGGCTGGGATCCACATGTCGCCAGCTTGGTCGTTCTCTTTCCGATTGCACTGAGTCTTAGCATCTCGATCATTTGGTCTGCTGTGGCAGTAGCAAGCTTCAAGGCGGATGTTCAGACCAGCTTTCAGACAGGTTTCACTATCGGAAGCTATGTGGTAACAGCAGGTACACTCAAACCAGCACACGTCTTGTTGATTGATAAGGGAGCTGACACAAACAGGAGCGCTTCTTATCGCTCTCGTCGCATTTCTCGATACAAAAACGAATGCCTCGTAGCATTCATGTTTGTAATGCAGTGCAAGGTTGCGTCTCAGAGACACGGATAGAGGAGTCTGGCAGTACTCATGAACTTTGCTTGTAAGAGAAACATAGCCGACGGTCTATTGTTCTAGCTCAATTGCCTAACAAGATTCCGCGCGCCTCACACTCGGCTTCGTATGTCGCCAATTGCTCCATCTTCTTTTCAACGATAGAACTCATCTCCTCTTCCAAGTTCTCGCTAAGCTTTTCATCTCCCGGTTCATGGAGAGCGCTCCAATATACCACGTCAACATCCCAGCCTTTCCTGATACCGTAGTTGAACCAGAACCTCTTTGACGTCCAAGAGTCTCGCATGCGATCAGCGAGAGAGACTATCTCTCTCGAATGTCCCTCTATCTGTTTTGCCTCAACCCTCGCCATGGCTCGGAGGAATTGCTCTAAGCGTGGCACGTACAAGGCTTCGAAGTCCTCCATAGCGAATCGCTCAAGCATAAGGCCAGGACTGACCATGGCAAGCCACCATGGTGGGTCGTAAGCGAACGGAGCGGGCATAGTATTGACGAACTCGAAATCTAGAACCGCCACGATCTTCAGTGATCCGTCATCATATCTGGCGAGCATGTTTTTGGGACGGAAGTCATGGCAATACGGTATGAATGGGCCCTCATCGGCTTCGGACGGAGGGTAATATCGCTCAATCAGCTGTTTGAACTTGTGGCGTGCAATGAAGCATCTCTCTGCATCCTGACGACTGTGTGCAAGGTTCCGCTGTACTTGGAGATGGACCAAATTCTCGTCTACACGGTAATGAAGGAAGGCTTGGGTGCTGGTGAACGCGGCTTTAGGAAACTGATCTACCGGGTAGTCTGTAACGACAGAAGCTAGGTTGTTCATGTTTGTGGTGAGGGGACGGTCAGTCACCGTCCACGCTCCCGACGTATCCTTGTTGACAGGTCCAATGGCCGAAAAGTGCAGTCGCGAAATCTGGAGCATGTAGTCGGCTATCTGCTCATATACAAGATCGACTTCTGCTTCTTTATGATCGTCTTGCAGCTGCTCCAAGAGCTCCGACAGCTCTGTGCCCTCAATATAATCCATGATGATATATGGACTAAGCTGAGAAGGGCTGTCCTTAGCTGTACCCCAGTCACGTATCTTGGGAACAGGTAGTGTGGTCTTCTCTGCCAGATACTCTAATAAGCGAACTTCGTTCTTGACCTTTTTCTCCAGAAATCTGGCAGCAGTTATTCCTCGCTTGGGAAAACGAATGATAACGATGTCTTCTTCGCCAAATCTTATGACAAGATTGACATTGTATGAACCTTGAAGGTATCTGACGAATTCTCCCGGTACATTGGTCTTCAGCTTCTCGCCTACGAAAGTGACTATCTCTTGGTTTGCGGCCTTTACCTTCGCCGCCCAAGCCTCGAGCTCAGCATTCCCAGCCTCCTCCGCGATTTTGTCAAATTCGGTCTTCATTACGATCAACACTTCTGTACGCGGTGCATGTCTGCGATATCAAAGTTTGCGTTTTGGAGGGCAGCTGTATATAAAATGCAAGGGTCGAGGGTAACGCGAGGGTTTGAGTGTAGAGTAGGCAGCAGTTCCGTGTCGATGGCCGGTGTCAACAAGCGCTAGCCTGATTTCAGTCTAGTGTTGTCGCGTCAGGATGTCGCGTCACGGCGTGGCAGTCGTCAGCCATTACGAACACCTACCATCCTCACACCTCACGAAGAACATAATGCGCCCGAAACCTAGAATCTCTCTAATGAAACCTGAAGCGTTCTTGGACTCCTGCATCTTCATTCATCACAAGCGCTGTCGGGGGGCGTGACGGGTTGCAGCAAGTGTTTGGCATTATTTGCTACATTGAACAACCAACACATTCCATGCCGTTCTAATACGACCAAGAAAGCATACAACATTCCTTCTCTCTCCGGAACCTGCGGCTCTACTTCCACGTGCTAGCAACGGTGGCCGCGCTCGAGCACCCCTTCGGCACGGTATACACGCGGTTAGCACCTGACTCGTAGGTCACGGTACCACTGCTTTCGACCTTGATGAACTTGTACTCGAAGCTGACACCAGCCGGAAGGTTGATCTTTGTCGACCAAAGCGGGTTTGCGGTGGTGTATTGGCTCGCAGATAGCGCAGGCGCAGACGCTGCGTTCCAGCTGCCGAGCTGGGCAATCGAACCAACGATCTTGACTGTCTGGCCGAACGATGTTGTGGTCTTCGAGTTGAACGTCACAGCTACTGTGGATACAGGCGATGCGCAGCCAGTAGGTGCCGCTGTCGAGGTTGAAGTCGCCTTCGTCGAAGACGCGGGAGCCTTGCTCGATGCTGGTGGTGTTGAGCCACCTGAGCCACTGCCAGTAATCTTAATGTCTGCGCAAGTCAGGTAAACCTGCGGTGTTTGGAACGAGTTCCACTTGAACGACAGCAACGTGTGGTTGCTTGAGTAGTTGGGGATCTTGATCTTCGAGCTGACTGTGTATCCGCCTGCGATGCTGGTGTAGCACGAATTGAGTGGTGCGTTGTCGACGCTCCTGCATTTTGAGCCATCATTGAAGCCACCGCCTACTTAGTGTGAGTATCGCGTTACTATCCCGAGACATTGAGATGTACTCACATGTGAACCAGTCATTCCTCCAGCAAGGCTGGCCCTCTTGGCAGTCAGAGTTGTAGCCACACGTCTGTCCAGCGACATCAGTGCACTTCAGCTCACCAGCCTCGAAGCAGTCTTCAGCAGCCTGCTTCTCGGCCTCCGTAGGAAGGTACCCAGGCGTCAGAAGTTTGTCAACGAGAGCCTGATTCTGGCAGATGCGGTAGCTGAACATGCCACCATGGTCACCATTGGCATCGAGGCACCATTGTACATCGACGACATCACCAGATTTGTAGGTGATGACAGGTTGTGAACCCCAGCGAGGACCGGGCTGGTTGTAGTCGACGGACACGCGGGCGTTGTAACCGCAGGGGCCTGAGCGGCCCACCGCTGCGGCGTCGAGGTCAGGCCACGCTGTAACAGGTTCGAGGATGGTACATTCCGGGCATGTATCAGCGCCAGACTGTAACGTGTTAACGACGGCACGGGGTATACCTCTGATGTCCCTAACTGGACGCCATAACTTACCTGAGCATTCAGACCAGTCCTGCTCATAGGAGAAGAGAGATAGCCATGTGCATTTGCACTGGCCACAAGAGCGAGAAGAGATGCAATCTTGGGGAACATGGTCGATAGATCTGTCGTCTCGAAAGGTCTTGGGGAGAAAAGAAGTAGTAGAGATCGAATCTTGAGCGATTGACTGACCTAGTGAAGGGCATTTGGAAGTTCATCTTTCCTGGCTATATACATGTTTCTCATCCAACATCGCATGATTAGCGGATCTTCGATGGCCTCCGTGGACGCGACGATCTCTTGTTCTCGGTCGGAGGTAGTCTCCCGGCATGCACATAGTTTCGGCTTCTATCAAACTTCATTGGTTTGAAGTCGGCATGTAGGTACCCTGGAGCGCTTGACTGACCACATGGACAGGCCCCAAGAAACACAATGAAGTCCACTTAATTGCTTCCACGAGTTTCGCGAGCCGCATAGCATTAGCATGTCCGGCACACACCCATGTACACCCCAAGTACCGTACCCCAGATTCGTGGAACATTGCTCCGTCAGATGCATCGACCCGCTCCGGGCACCAATTACTATAGTGCGTCCGTCTTTTGCACCAACTATCACTGAACAATGTAAAGCGCTTCGGTCGTTTGCCGCATCCATCGTAGTCCTCCATATCGTCGACTTCGCCATTGGCTCGCTGTCGGGATGATAGGAAACATGCTAACCTACCTAGGTAGTCACAATAACTAGTGCAACAGAATGATCATGGGGACTTCAGAACGCTTCTCGGCCCGCACCTTAAATTTAAACAGCATGTTTGATGCAAGCTGGGATGCGGGGAATCGAATTGTAGACGATGAGACTAACGAAGAGCCGAGTTGTATCGGTTACATTGAACGAGGCAAAGTGAAGCACCCCGGCATATTCTCTCGATCTCAAATACCACGTGCCTTACATTCAGCCTTATATGCATCCAGTTGCTTGATTTTCATCTCCACAAATACTTCCATCTCGGCCTTCAAGGCATCGTCTAGTACCTCATTACCCGGCTTGTGCAGCGCAGCCCAATAGACAGCATCAATACTCCAGCTGTCACTCATAGCGAGGTTGAACCAAAATCTGTTGGAAGTCCACGAGTCGCGCATGCGAGCGGACAGCGGTGCTACAGTTCCCCTCATCTCTTTCTCTTTCTTCTCCATAACCTGCAGGAACTGTTCGATGTGAGGCTCAAGTCTGTCTTTCAGGGCACCAAAATGGAAGTCATTGTCGATCCACGTGGTCGGTCGCAAGATAGTAAGCCACCAGGGCGGGTCATGGGCGAATTGCGCGGGCAGTGCGTTACAGAATTCGAAGTCCAGGACAGCTTTGACGTTCAGATCGTCGTCTACGAGGATATTAGACGGGCGAAGGTCCCAGCAATATAACTTTAAGGGGCTTGTTTCGGTGTCGGTTAACAGGTATTGGTCGATCGATTGCTTGAGGCGATGGCGAGCGATGAAACATCTTCTAGCGTCTTCACGGTTCTCCACGGCGTTTCTTTGGGTGTGAAGATGAGCTAGGTGTTGATCGGCGAGCTGCTCAAAGTAGGCCTTTGGAGATGAGATGCTTGTAGTAGGGAAGTACTCGGTTGGGTAATTCAGAATGTTCCTTGCTAAAATGTTCATGTTATCGGTGACAGGTCGCTCGCTAGCAACCCACTGGTCTGAACTGCTCATTCTTAAACCACCGGCAGCATTGAAATCCAGCTGATGTATTTGCAGCAGGTAGTCGGCTATTTGGCTGTAGGCATGAAGAACTCTTGGGTTGCCCAAGTTTTTCCAGAGTTCCATCTCGACACCGTCATCGGTTTTTGTAGGTCTTCGTAACTCTTCGATCAATGGTTTGCCTTTAACATACTCCATTATGACATACGGGCCAAGCTGTGACGGGCTATCGCTAGTCAGACCCCAACTGTATACTTTCGGTATAGGGATCGTGGTTTCGCGCAGCAAGTCCATGACTTGGACTTCGTTCCGAACTTTCTCATCCAAGAAACATGCAGCTGTTGTTCCTGGCTGGGGAAAGCGTATGACATATGTAGGCTTTGCGTTGAGTTTGACGACCAGGCAGATGTTGTAGGACCCTTCTTCGAGATAGCCACCAAACTCTCCCACAACATCACTTCCAACTTCTTTGATGACGAAGTCAACAATGTCCTTCTGTGCAGCGTCAAGTCTTTTCTTCCAAGCCTCGTACATCTGCTCTGCATCTTCTTGGGCTAGCGCATCGTAGAGCATCATACTTGTGGCTGGGGGTAGGTGTGAGTAACAACGGTTAGGCGGAAAGATTAAAAGACGAATCGCGGTAGACGGCGTTGTGATTGAAGTGCCAGGAGAGAAACGTATGTTTATGCCTAAGACACTGGGTCGGTCCGGTTGTGGCTAACTAACCTATTCGTGATGTAGCGCGCTCTCAGGTTATGTGACATTGCGGCACAGCACACGACAGCCACGTAATTAGGAAATATGATATGATACGACGACATGGACTGTAAGCTTTGCCCATTCTGTCAGATGTTCTGTCTTCCACTCCTGGCTAAATAACCACTGGATACTCATCCAGGTTCTGGGTCGTTCTCATTGCACTGTAGTTGCATCGCACACCCTTCTAACGTTCACTGAACTGTCCGTTGCGGTCATAGTTCCTCTCATTCGGCACGTCTCTTTCCCAGTTTCGGTGCCCACTGTACCGCAGCTTCGCGGAACCATCCGTCATTATTCGCTGGGCGACGTTGTCGTTTGGGGCCCGTTGAAATGCTCCATCTCGAAGTCATGGGGACAATCGTTCTGCCCTCCCTGGCTGTTCCAGATAATCCGAAGCGTAGCAAATTCGCGGGTACAGGTGTTCTCCTACGGCCAATAGCATATAAAAGTGGTGATCCGTGTCCGCTTAGCCCTCGAATTCCGGTCTACCACCCACATCCATTTCATTCTCAACACCGTACGCATCTTCGAAGCTCGCCAGCTTGACACCCCACATATCTCCAGCCTTTCCGGGTCTTCCCTCATCAACGTCGATCTCATCTTCACCATCCCAGTTGCCGTCACCGGGCCACCGGAAGGCTAACACAGCGCCGTCCTTCAGCCCAGCGCCCTTGGGACATTGCTTGACATTCGCTGTGCCTGCTTTCGCTCCACCATTGGCGCTTCCACTGGCTTTCGCTTTGCCTTTACCCTTGCCGCCCTCCTCTTCCTCTTCGCCGATGGCATATTCCCAGTCTCCTAATTCGAAACCCTCGTTTGCGTCGTTGATGTTCACTGGCCGACCGAGCTGGATGTCTGACGCGGATGGAGGTAGTGGTATTGACTCGCTGGTCTCGGGGTTCTTGAAGTCGGTTTCTTGTAGAGCGTCGTAGAGGTATGTCTTGATCGTATCGAAGGTGTGTAGAGGGTCGACGTGTAGGATGACGGTGGTCTTGTGAGCCTTGAGACGAAGCGTCCAGGTCTGCGGTGAAGGCGTCGCCATCGTGATGTGGCGGTGGAGTAGGATAGGGTATAGTCGTCGGACGTGTATTGTACGCGTTCAGAGAGAATATACAGGTATCTGCGAGTGACGCTGTAGTGTTCGAGGGATAGAGACGCGTTGTTGCTAAAGTAATGGAGGGGTTCGCGGGGAGGAAGGCGCGACCTGAACCCTTGCTAGAAATCTTGGCGAGTCGAGCTCACGAGCTTCCCCGATCTTCACCTCACATCTATTCCAGCCCGTATACCACGAGACTCACTTGCTTTCCGGATCTTCTTAAGCGCATTCAGTAAAGTGTGTCTAGTGTATCATCCGCAAATTCAGCGCGCGCTCGGAAGTCTGACGAAATCGGACTTGAGGCATCTCCGCACCACCTCCGCACCCGTCGCAAACCTCACCCAACGATCACCTTCTCAGGGAGACCACGACTGAACATCGCGCCCAAGGGCACCACAATTCAACAATGGCGACAACTGCGCCCACGCAATCCACAATGCCACCCCAAGAAATGCTCGCGACACCACCCCAACGGCCTATACAACCCCTCCCATACGCACCCCGCCTAGGCATGCCCTTCGACCGGCGCCTCCTCCTCACCACCTCGCTCTCATTCCTCTCCGGCTTCACGCTCGGCTCCCTAAACGCCGGCCACATGGCCTCCCTGCGCTTCCGCGCCGAAAACGCGCACCGCCTGCCCATTTCGAATCCCGGCTGGTACCTTTACCACAAGTCGAAGAACTACTACAAATGGCGCTACGGCATCGTTGAGGGATTAAGAAAAGGTGCATATATTGCAGCATGGTCGTCAGTCTTCTTCATCGTAGAAGAGAGTTTAGATGTGTTCCGGGGTACATGGAGCGCGGGACGTACGATGGAGGAGATGGAGGGTGTGGATGAATTGGATATGCGGAGGATCAATAAGGGGATAGCGGGGAGTAGGGATTTCATATCGAGTGGGCTGGCGGGCATGGTTACGGGTGGATTGTGGAGCGCGTGGCATCAATTTCCTGTTTCGACGGCTGCGAGAACGATTCGGTTGGGTCTGTTTGTTGGGGCTGGGTTTGGGCTGGGTCAGGACGGGTTAATATGGGCGAAGAACAAGTGGGGTGGTGATAAGCAGGAGGAGAGTTGGATTTATAAGGGTGCGAGGAATAAGATGGTTGAGGAGGATGTTAAGAGTAGTTTGGAGAAGGAGTGAGTTGGACTGAAATGAGAGGAGAACGAAACACAGAAGATACCAACAGGATCAGTATCAATGCGTAGAAGAAGCGCGAGGCTCACATAGGCGAAAGCTATGGTGGCAGGGTCAGCGCAACATGACGCAGATGCTTCTTGAGAGATCAAACTTCCCAGCGTCGAGGTGTTGTCATTTGATCAATGACCGAAGAAGGTGGCACGGAACATGGTGGAGATTGCGCAAAGTAGCAACAACAAACTCATCTCTCAAAAGCCATTTTGGTCTTGATTTGGATATCATTTGCACAGAGTAAGTTCCATCGTTACAGTCATGCGCATCGTCTACTTGCTTTTCGTCCACCACCCTACTCCTTGTCAAAGCGCACTGCCGGCTGTTCCCGAATCCAGCTCAAATCCACCTTGTGACCCAACAGCTCCCTAATATTCGAAACCCCATACTTCATCATCGTCGGCCTCTCCAGACTGAGTCCGAATCCGTAGACGCGCATATCCTTGGGCAGACCCATAGGCTCCAGCATCTCTGGCCTGAACATGCCACTGTTGCCAATCTCGATCCACTTGTCGAGACCGACGTGGAAGCCGAAGATCTCCATACTGGGCTCGGTGTAAGGGTTGAAGGCAGGTTTGAAGCGGAGGTTTGTCAGGCCCATGTTGGCGAAGAAGTCTTCTAGGAAGCGCATGAGACCGCCTAGTGTGAGGCCGAAGTCTGCGATGACACCTTCAATCTGGTGGAACTCGGCGAGATGGGTTGCATCGACGGTTTCGTTACGGAAGACGCGGTCGATGGAGAAGTAGCGGGCGGGGCGTGGGTCTTCGGCGAGGCGGTGGAGAGCCCATGTTGAGACTGCGGTTGTGTGCGTGCGGAGGACGAGGCGGAGGGATTCATCCTCTTCCCATGGGTATCGGTCTGTGCAGTATTAGTATAGGTCCATGTTCAACGGGGGTTTAGATAGAAACGAACATCCTATTGAGCCGAAAGCGCCTTCTTGGTGGACCTTCTTGACGTCTTGCCAGTACTTCTCAAAGTCCCTGGGCTTCTTTTCCTTCTTCTCGCTCTCGGGTGTAGAGAAGAGACGTTTTGATCCAGCCTCCATGCGGTCCATTGTCGCTTCATTCGCAGGGTCTAACCGCGGCTTATCGGCTTTTGGTGGGTATGAAACGAAGAAGGTATCTTGCATGTCGCGGGCGGGATGTTGCTGTGGTACGAAGAGCGCGTCGAAGTTCCAGAAACCAGTGTCGACATAGCTAGAGAGTGTCAGTCGCATACAAGTATGACATCTGGACCAATACGTACTGTCCTGTAGGCATCTCTACGAAGCCTTGTGAGAAGAAGATATTCCTGAACTCTTGCCTGACCTTGTTCAGGGGATGTAATGCGCCAGAATCTTGGTTTGCGCCGAGCGCAGCGAAGTTGTATGGCTTGAAGTTGGCGGTCTTCCATGCATCGTTCGTGAGCAGCTCCACAGTCAAGTCTGTGTGTTCTACTGGTATTTCCTTCGCGTACTTGGGTCCCTTTGTGATGGTGTATGTGATGACTTTCGTAACGGTGACGAGCTTCTTCTTCTTCAGCTGAGCGAGGAGTTTGGCGTCGTCGAGAGATTGGGTGTCTTTGATGCCTTGAAGGAGTTCGCGGTTGAGATCTTTCGGCTCTTCGGTCTGCAGGAGGATGATGTCGCTCCCGTCCTTCTTTATCCACTTGTTCTTGAATCCATTGCCCTGTCCTACACTCGCAACTTCCTTTCCGAAGACGTTCTACGCGTTGTATCAGTCGCTCATTCTCAATGTGGTCCATGATGGCATGCATACAGGTAGGTCTGCGATTGGGACTCTTTCCTTCTCCTTGACGTACTGCCAGACCCTGAATTCGTGACTGCCATCCGCTACTATGCCTTCCGACTCTGGTGTGAGAATGACTTTTTCCGAGTCCAGTGATTTGTATTGGACCATCGAGCGACTCGCTAGCCTGTCCAGCGCAGCCTTGATTTCGGCTTGCGATATCGCGGGGAAGTCTTCATTGCTCTGGAGGGGCTCCTTGGTGTCTAAGAGATCGAGAATTTCTTGTGTGAGATTTTGGCCTTTAGTCTCGAGCGGTACGGGCACAGGGCCCCTTGTTCCAGGCATTTTTGCGGTTGTGATAGAAAGTTAATTGCTACAATACTCCAGTCACGAACGTGGGGTTGCGGCGATGAGTCGAAAGTGGAAGGGTCGTCGGAGATTTGAAGGCCCGTTCGGAGTTCAGTGCCACTTGATTGGCTTGTCGGCGGCGCAGCCTCGCAGCATCTCCAGCACTCACCTGCCTGCAGAACCGAGCAATACAGTTGAATGTGCTCTACGCGACCAATTTTCTTCTTCCACGTGTACGTCATTCAGGAAGCATACGTCTGATCACGTCCATGGGCTGCTAGCCATCTATGAAGTTTCTTACGAAGTCGGACAATTTGCTTCGCCATGACCGGACACAGATTTGCTGATAAACCAGACACTGCAGGTGCAAGTTCGCTTTCAGATGCGCAAGTGGAATGGAGCGAGGTCAATGAGACGACACAGACAGACTGACGGTTTCAAAGAGATTCCCAACATTGGGGTGCACTAACAAAATCGACGATGACATGTTTGTCTTTTGCGGCTCGCGCCTTGGATATGCCCACGAGACACAGCAACTTGCTTCTTCGACTGTCCTTCAAGACAGCGCGCATCGACGCGGGTGTTAAGTCGACCTGCTTGGGCCTCGTTTCATTCTGCTACTACGCATTACACTTACATCAACCGCGTTGCACTCGTGTCGCCTGGACAGAAGCCTACAAGATTTCTTGGTCATGCTTATCCGCTATCGGTGCATACAATAGTCCTATGCGCCTTCTCGCAAGCCAAGAGGCGCTGCGCTCTGCTAGCACAACGCTGTAACTCACTACAGTCCCCACTAGTTCTCATGATCAAAGCTCGATCCTGCAGAAAAGGCGCACGCGTAAAGGGCCACGCAAGTTCCAAGTTGCACTTGCACCTCAAACACGCAAGCAAGATCTGCGGTCGTTCTGCCAACTAGCGTATTGTGCCCACACACCTGGAAGCTGTCGCTCTTACCAGTCGACTACCGCGCCTGATACGCGATCAACATGCGATCGCTCTCGACGGTCGAAAGAAACACCAAGGGCTAGACGTCGTAGAGCGTTGGCCTCCGCTCGGTTCCAGAATCGCTTTGGGGAAGTGTTGAAAAAGCGAGCTAGCTGATCCCGAGACCAAGTGCAGACGGTAGCGTTGTGGATGGTATCGCGGACGTGCGCACATGTTATCGAATGTTATCGAAACTGCATCGCGATGTCTGTATTATAGGCGGTATTATTCGCCGCGGTTACCGGGAATCATCGACGAGCTGTGGTCTCAAGCTATACCTCTCAGGTTTTGGAGTTGGTGTCTCGAAAATACAGTTCGGCATGGTGCTTACGCGCCCGCGCTGTTGCTCCTGGAAACGACCACCGGTCGGCGTGTTGATGATGTGCGCATGGAGAGGGTTACATCTCAGACGGGATCCACGCGGTTCAACGTCATCGGGTGGGATACCATGTGCTCCGGCGGAGTTGTGCCCTTGTTCTGCAGCAGCAGAGAGTATTGGAACTGTGGGGCCTGTCAGAGGGGCCGAGATGGCTCAACACCACTGACTGCAGGCGAAGGACAGGTGACATGCAAATTGACAGCTTCAGCATATGAGGAGGCAATGCAACAATATTATATCAGCAGCTAACTGCTCAGGCGTCCCTGCGACTGGGCTCATCGCCTCGCTGAGCTGAGCCCACTTCGCGGTGGCTCGATGGGAAGGTATTTTTAGCCTAGACTGTTCCGCCCGCGCCGTTCGAAGAGGACGCGTATGCTGGTGTCGGATGCAAGCCTAGGGGCGCTGGCCAAGCCAATCACAGACAACGCCACCTTGTCGCTGCGAACGCCCAGGGGTCAGGGAACGGCGAATTTGAGCATCTCGCGATCGCATCATTCGCCCAGCTGCGTGTGTCGCGGCAGGGGAAGTGCAGAGTCGCATTATTGAGGACCCATCGCAGGACCCAGCCAAGTACGTCAAGAGTTGCAAGACGTCAAGAAAAAATAGAAGCTCCGCTCGACGTTGTTGAGGCGGGAGGGCAGGCCGTTGCATAGTGCGCTTTGCCATGGCTCATGCAGGGCCCGATAGAGTGAATTGATAGCTGGGCGCCATTTGATTTGGTGGCGGGCTGCGCTCGACGATAACGCAGAGGCTTCACGCCGTCGCTGCTGAGAGCGCTGCGAAGACGCGGAGGGGGCGGATCGGCTGTGATGGGCAGTATCTGGAGAGTTCTGCACGTCTTGGAGTGGCACCGGTGCGTGGGCTAGCCTATACAGTCCCGCCGTGGTGCTCCAGAAGTCGGTGGTTGACCCTTGTAAGTTAGCGCTACAGTAGACGGCAGGTGCGAGGCAGCGCTAGGCTGTCTGGGGCGAGCAACGAGGGAAAAAGGGTCGGTCGCTCCTGCTCAGCCCGCGCTCTCTCCCCAACGCCCAAGCCATCGCCAGAATCCTGCCTCCGTCTCCAGGACAGTCACTCGTTTCACTCTCCGCTGTCGTCCCAAGTGTCGTGCCTGCTTTGCTCTCGACCTCACTCGCGCGGCCGAGTTGACACCACGCACCTGCATCCCGACTTGCCGAGCGACCTCCTTTGCGCAGCCTCGCCGCAGATGCGATAGGCAACCCACACGCTGCACAGCACATCCGCACACACAATCTCGACAATGGCCTCGCGATTCAACCCTGGCAAGCTGTTCATCCGAACGCGCTTCAACTACGAAAAGGTGCCCGGCCAGGACAGCCAGGCCTCGTCACCGCTGCCGCTCTTCAGCAGCAAGTCATGGGGCAACAAGTACCGCCAGCCCGCTTGGGCCAACCGCCTGCAGCGCCCACGACTCTCGTTCGCGCGTCTCATCACTCTCGCGGTGACGATAGTGCTGCTGGCCTCGATGCTCGGCACGGGTATCTACAGGAGACACAGGTGGAACGCACAGCAACGGACAGGCGATGAGCGGAAACAGTACCACTGGGAACACTACCCTCGGTAAGCATCCAGTCACAACTCAACCCTTCGCACGCTAACTGGTCAGGTTAAATGGCTTCTTCAATGGCGTTCGCACGCTTGTTCCCTACGGCGACTGGGTGTCAGAGCAGGACTTTGTCAAGTACTCGCAAAGCCCCAACCCGGAAGACAACATCAAGCCCAAGTGGCCGCACATGTCCAAGGAGGACAAGGAGCCGCCGCTGGAGCTACAGCCATTCGACCCATACAAGTTTGACTCGCCCGAGTACCTCAAGGAGCACGATGAAGTCAAGACCTGCTACCTCGACGAGGAAGAGAAGATTGACCTCCCCGACATCTACGCCTACCCCGGCATCCCTCAAAACATGACTGCGCCCTTCTTCGGTTCATATGAGGAGATTGGCTTTGACGACAAGAAGTGTTTCGAGCGCTTCGGTCGTCTCGGCCCCTACGGCTACTCGTACTCTCGCGACGAGGGCGGCCTTGACATGGACGGCAAGTCTGAGAAGGGCGGTGCCGACAAGCTCTGGAGCTACGAGAAGAAGGTCGACTACCGCAAGGTGAACTGGGCGTCCGCCATGAAGCGATGCCGTGAGAAGAACGCCCACCGCTTCAAGAAGAACACCACCGCCGAAGAGACTGCACCCGCCAAGAAGAAGGTGCCACGCCACGCTTACGTTCTCCGTACCTGGACCGGCTACAAGTACAGTGACTACCAGATCCTCACTCTGCGCGCCATGATCAACGAGCTCGCGCTGAAGTCCGGAGGCGAGTACGATGTGCACTTCCTCCTCCACGTCAAGGACGATAGCCTCCCTATCTGGTCCTCGGAAGAGATCTACCAAAAGGTCATCGAAGACAACCTACCCAAAGAGTTCTGGGGCATGGCGACCCTCTGGTCTGAGCAGCAAATGCGCATGTACTACCCAGAGCCATTCCCCAACAACGTCTACAACCACGCCAAGGCCCCCGTCCACTCTGTCTACCGCAGCGCCCACTTCGCAATGCAATGGTTCGCGCAAGCTCGCCCAGAGTACGATTTCTACTGGAACTGGGAGATGGATCTCCGTCTCAGCGGCCACTACTACGAGTTCCACAACAAGATTGGCGAGTGGGCCAAGAAGCAGCCTCGCAAAGGTTTGTGGGAGCGATCATCTCGCTACTACATTCCTGAGCTTCACGGATCCTGGAAGAACTTCACCGAGATGGTTGAGGAGGAGCTCTACAACAGCGACGAGAAGCCTGTCTGGGGCCCACCCAAATTCGAAAACACCGGCATGCTTCCCAGCCCTCCCGAGACCGAGCCCCCACACTCGTACTCGCAAGACAACTATGAGTGGGGTGTTGGCGAGGATGCCGACATCATCACATTCAACCCAATCTTTGATCCGGCCAAGACCAACTGGGTTTTCCGCGACGACGTCACAGGTTACGATCTCGAGCTCCCGGAACCCCCGCGGAGATGCGCTATCATTACTGTTTCGCGTCTGTCGAAACGCCTATTGGATCTTATGCATCGCGAGACATACCTCATGAAGCACCACATGTTCCCTGAAATGTGGCCTCCAACAGTCGCTTTCCACCACGGTCTCAAGGCCGTCTATGCTGCACACCCCGTGTACTTTGATCACAACTGGCCACTCGAAGCCCTCGATGGCACCTTCAACAAGCCTCCTAAGCCGACCGACAGCGTTTTCGGCTGGGGTGAACATAACCAGCTCGGCAACAGCTTTTACTACAATGCTGGCTTCTCATCCGAGTGGTGGCGAAGGTGGCTCGGCTCTCGCGAGAACGACAAGGGTGGCCCACAAGAAGAGGAAGCCGGCACCGGCCGGTTATGCATGCGCAATACGCTCTTCCACCCCGTCAAATACGAAAAAGGATCTGAGTGACTTTCCACGCTTCGCAAATATACCCCTTTAATTGCTGGCTTTCTGGGTTTCCTTGTTTGTCGCTCTGTTTGCCGGCGCCGCAGACGTGCTTGTTGATAGATTCTCCTTCCCTCATTTTCTGACTTTCGCATATTCAGCGCTCACTCTCCCATTGTGGCGTTTCAACATCGGGCGGCGTATCACGGCGTTTTTACTTATGAATGAACATACAGTTCTTAGCTTGTCTTTCCATTTCGTCTCTCCGGCATTGCGTACACGAGCACCGGATTGTCTTATTTTTCTCAATGTATACTTACTTCACACGAACAAAAGCGGTGGAAAGTGTAATTAGCCGTACTCAACGGCGTCCGTTCTTTCAGTGAGCCTGTTTGGATCTGAGCGATGGAACCCTATCAAATTGTTGGCAGGCTGGTCTGAGGTCGAGATTGTCTCTTCCTTCCCCAGCTTCACCAGGACGTTTGGAGGTGCCGCATGTGGATATGTGTAGATGACGGGAAACTTGTGCTTGGGTACTTATTCCTATGGTTTAAACCAACCTAAAGCTGGTCACTTGTTGTGGTTGTAGAACTATGAAATGCAATACAGATAATCACATAGTATGGTCCTCATCTCGTGAACTGCACTTGTGGGTAGTTACTCACCATTTACCCCGCATATACCTTGATACCTGAACATATTGATCGACCGTGATGACGACGTAGTTGACTATAAGCTTCATACCCTTATGCAGCTCTCAAGATCGTACATTAGCGTTACCATAACAGAACAATGGAGTCTTCCTCCTCTGGACCCGAGTCTCTTGGCGGACCGAAGCGCACTTTCGCCAGCTAATAGCGCGTCGGATCGTGCCTGCACATCATTGAGTGGTAGAGCGGGGATGATCGACTGGGTTGATAGCGCGTGATAACACAATCAAGTTTTTGTACGAGGATCCTGTGCCATGCTACTGCCAGCGCCGAAAAGATGTGTTTCGATCAATGTCTCGTACGCCATATCTAGCGAGAAGTGTGGTTACGATGCGGCATCGCACGTGCGGTGCCGGCCTAGAGGACGCGTACTCTAGCCTGCCAGACTTCGTTTTCACGTGGCTGGCCCGCACTTGCACTCCCTTAGCCTCAGATAGCAACGACACCATACGACACAGGATGCAGCTTGAGTAGCCGCCTTTAGTAACAACGAGACTGCGAACGCGCAATCGGCTTGAACGAGCTCCACATTCACAGCAGCTGTGAATGACACGCTAGCCGATTAGACTCAGCAAATCCATGCGGGCTAGAACAATGAGGCCGGCAGCGTGGGCGAGTGAGAGGTCTTGGCGCGTGCTTGAT
Source organism: Alternaria triticimaculans (assembly GCF_023758025.1). Lineage (NCBI taxonomy): Eukaryota > Fungi > Ascomycota > Dothideomycetes > Pleosporales > Pleosporaceae > Alternaria > Alternaria triticimaculans. Next base: position 2,636,963 of record NW_026055958.1, read on the forward strand.
CGTCCTTGGCTCTGCGCGTCGGCCCATCATCGAATTCGGCTCCTGCGCTCGCCATGTAGAAACACGATAACGGGTTGTTGCGACCCTCTCTCCATCGTCTCGTCGGTAAACCTCGTTTGGCCCTTCTGCGATTGCGCTGTTATGCTTCACTTTGGCTACATGCATCTTTTCCCACTATAGCGTCATCGACATTGGATCGACAATACCCCGAACCGCGATAACGAGACGGTAGAACAATGCGCTTCATACCGACAAGGCCCCAGTCACGATGAGACTTCCTGTAGAACTTTTGGTTCTGCTCACGCACTTCCTACATCTCACCACCTCGCTCCCTCTCGAACGCCGCAGCACACCCTTCCGCTCATTCCGCGGCCTCACGCCCCTGGTCAACTCCTTTTCCAATGGGCATACCTACGCGCACGCGCCGACCAAATACTTTTACGAATCTACATTCAACAGCCACTACGATGGACGTTTCGCATCTTCCGAGGTGCCCTTCCAAGAACGTATATGGCATCTCAGGCTTATGCTGAAGGCGTACACCGACACGATGGAGAGGATTGGAGTACAAACATGGATAATGCATGGATGTTTGCTTGGATGGTGGTGGGGCAAAAGCTTGATGCCGTGGGATAAAGACTTGGATTTCCTCGTAGAAGAGGACGGCGCACGAGAATTGGGTACATGGTGGAACATGACAATTCATCAGTTCAACGCTCGAGAACTGGGGCTTGAACTTGCACCAGACAACGAGGATGGTCAGGTCAAGCAGAAAGGAATCATGCACGGCTTGGAGCATCAGGACGAAGATGCAGAAACGCGCTCGAAGCGTCTGGCATGGGAAGAAGACATTAGGAAAGAGGGCAAGAAATACCTCCTAGAGGTAAACCCGAACTACACCAACAAATCTACGTCAGACATATACAACCACATCGACATACGCTGGATCGATGTAAACAATGGGCTGTACATCGACATCACAACACTCCACGTCGCACCGGCCTCGGAACAGAATTCCATCGCCAACTCTCCCTACTCCAGCACCCATCCCTCAGCCCACGAATCCGATCCTGACGCCTTCGACGACGAAACATTACTCTATGTCAAAGACACCCACGCCTACCTCAACACCCAAATATTTCCCCTTCGACAATCCACACTAGAGGGCGTAAACGTAAAGGTCCCGTATGCATATGAGGAGCTGCTGCTAGAGGAATATGGTACAGACGCCCTGACAGAGTATTGGTACAACGGATATCAGTTCAACAAGAAGACAGGGCAGTGGAAGAAGAAAGGGCCGACTGAAGACCAGAAAGCCTATTTTAGGAGGAAAAGCGGAAAGGATTTGGGGAGATTGAGCAGTACTGGGAGAATTGGGCATGGGTGGAAGGGGCACGGTGCGCTTGAGGGAGCACTGAAGGAGGAGGGTGTACAATTGGACGTCGAGAGGGGGAGGTGGGTTGAGTAGAATAACAAACCGTGTATAAAGATGATTAAGTACAATGCAAAACCCTCCATCTAATCGAACCTCATCGTCTAGAGTCCATGTCTACAGCCTTGCTTTTACGCGCGGTTCCTCTTCAAACCCCACTTCCCCAAAACGTATCTCCTCATCTTCTTCCATCTTGACTCTACGCTCCAGCTCATCAACCACCCCATCGATCCGCTTGAACGCCCAACTATGCTCAAACCGTGGATACAACATGGGTCTTTGATCAAACCTGTTATCAGGACTGTAACCCGCTGCGTGGACCGCCGGCGTCACCGCCGCCATCTTATGCCTGTTGTTACCATAGAAAGTCCAGAACCGCTTCACCAGATCTCCCACTTCCCTCGCACTCTTCCTGTCCTGCCAGTCACACAGCAGACGCTGGAACATGTCGAACGGCCCCAGTCGCTCTTCACTGCGCAGCTTGGCAAAGACGAAAAGCTCTTGATGCGTCATGCCGTTTTCCTTGTCGTCGCATGAACCGAAACTAGCGGGCTCGAGTTCAGCGCGGGGAATTGCGTCGAGGAACTCGTCTAAGATGGGTAGGGTGAAAGCGGTACGTGCCCAGCGGATGAAGGATCGGAGTTGGATCTTGGAGATACTGCCGATGGGGCTGAGGTCTGCGGAGCTGCAATCGTGCTTTGTTAAGTTGCCCCTGAGGGACTCTTCCACGTTGACGGAGCTTAGGACGAGGAGGCCGCCTCCGCCGGGGTGGTTGCGGATGACGGGCAGGGTGCGGGCGAGATAGTAGGCTGTGGTTGAGCGGATACGTGCTTGCAGGTTTTGGAGTGCTAGGTTCTCCGCTGAAGAGCCTCGGAAATCGGGGGTGAAGCCTGTGTACTGAGGGAGTAGATCTCGCTCGGCTCGGTATACGGTATCGATGGACATGCTGATGTGGTGGGCGCCCATGCCGTCTGCCAGACGCTGAGCTCGTGAACGTGTTTCTTCGGACGAGCATTCTGACATGCCCATGTACACTGTGTGCAGGATGCGGTTGCAGAGCTCCTGAGGGGTCTTGGGCAGCCAGTCGTTTGATCCTGTGATGCGCTGGATGTCTGATGCGACCTCGTTCCCGTCTTGAAGCGCGTCGAAAACCAGATAGCACATACTCAACACCATCACTGATGTCGAGCACGAGTCAATACCGCCGCTCAGTGGCGCTAGAAAGCCGACGCATTCGCTGCGGCGGAGGTAATGCCAAAGATAACAGGCTGGTCCCATGGCGATCTCTTCTTCCAATGTGTGAAAGCTTGGGCCCCGGACAATAGGATGATGATGATCCGGGCGGAGGCTGGCAAGCTCAGGGCGATACAAACTGCATGCTACGTCTACACGGGGCGTGGTAAGGTCATCGAGGGGCTCCGAGACTGCTTGTTTCGCCCGATACGATTCAACCTCGTCCAGATCGACGACAGCGGTTACCACCTCAACATCGTGGACCGAGAACCTTGGGCCTTGAGAAACTATTTCTCCGTTCACCAAGATCATCGGGCCACCGTCGTAGTAGCTTTGATCGCCATCGCAGCCATGCTGGTTCGAGTAGAGGATAACTCCCCCAATGTCTTTGCTGATATTCTGCAGTGAAGATACCAGGGAGTCGAAGTTCCCGACACTGAAGTGATTGGCTGCAGAGACCGTCAACACATCAGCGCTTGTCGAGCTCAAGGCTGTTGGAAGCAAATCTTCGAGCCCAATCAACTCGTCGGATGTGATGGCGCCGATACAAGCGCCTGAAGTGGAGAGTAGAGCACTGCCGAAGGGAACGACGCTGGTGCCCTGCATGTCCGCAATGAAGTCTGGTAGGGGAAATGCTTCGGGTGGAATAGTGGGATCCCAAGCGGTAAACCACCTCGACTCATTATAGTTGCCGTCAGTCCTCAGAGTTGTTTTCGGACGTATCGAGACAATTCTACCGTTGTGTGCCATCACTCTGCTGACGGGTTGTTAGTAGATTATCGGAGCAACGAAGCATTGTACTTGCCAGATGTATCGGAAATCATGATGCTTGATTGGCATACCAATGTCTACGAGCATGTTGTCACAACACTCATCCGTGAGGATACCAATGAGTGCTTCCCAGCAATTGGTGTATAGCTCGTCCTCGTAGAAATGATCATGACAGCCGTACCCACAAATCTAGTTTGGTTAGCGGGAACGATGGTACAGCAAATGTGCTTAACGCCTAATATGTAGGTAGCCTTGTGAAGCACTAAGTTCCGATGGATGGCAAAATTTCGAGGTGTGGATGACCAGAGAAGTGTCTCAGGCGTGGAAAAGCGCCTTCGAGAGAAGATAAACAAAAAAGATAACTTACTTCCAGTTCTGGTCCAGCGCGCAATGTAGCACCCTTGGCTTTCGCTTCGCGGATGCTCTGCTTGATACGGGTAGAATTGCCCTCCCAATCCAGAGCCCACTGAGCAAGCGAGCATGATGCAACGACGATCTGGCGACTCATGATGTGATTGCTTGAGGCGAGTCTTGCAATCGGGAACTTCAATGGAGTCGGTCGGGGTGATCTAGAATTAGTTGAGAAGTCGCAGTGAGCGTGGAAGAATTGCGAGACTTTGAAGTATGCGCTGAACTCAAATAGACGGGAGAAGGAATAAGGTGAATGTAGAATTGTGGATTTCGTTCCGGTGTCGCAATCGAGTCGTGACAATCGCGCAAGCGGCCAACAGAACCACGCCGACCATTATCATCTTGGTGAATAGCCATTGTTTATGAATGATCTCTAGAACCAAAGGGATAGTCCAGTTCGCATTAGTGAGGTGTGATGAACCACGATGCCGATGCAAAGGGATTACCTTCCTGTCTCGTACCTGCAGCGGTCGCCAATCCCGAAGGGAACCAGCGGGTAACACCCCATTCGACGGCAACCGAAGAATGGGGCGACGAGGTTTTATTGGATTGTTGGTGGTCTGCAAGGTTACGGGGTGCTCGCGTAGGTTAAGTCGCAATGTCCGACCTGGGAAGGACTCGAGGTGTTAGAGACCATGCTTGTCTGAGTAATCCCTTCTCAACCCCCTTTTACAAATCGAGATGGACTGCATGAGAACATTTGCCAGGGACAATAACATCTTGATAAAATCTGATCTGTAGGATTTGATCGCCGACAACCTTCCCGTGAAGTTTCAGAGGTTGCCCTGTCTCATGCACGAGGTACGAATCCAGTCTTGTTGGTCAGGCTGGCATGATGTGTCAGACGAGAGCCAGACTTCGACACAACTGGAGGATCTGAAATGGAATTTTGCTTTTTGCCGACGCGTCAATGGAAATGTTGAGTAATTGGGAATATGCATATCCATTGCTGTTGTGTTAGCGAGCGGTCGTTGGCCCAGGAGGATTTGCCTGGACCCATTGAGTCGATTCGTTGCATCATCTTGGTGGCTGAGTTCATCTTCGCCGTTGCAACTCGTATCATACCTAGGTAATGAAGGAAAGTGTGTCCTTCACTTAATTTGACCAGGTGTGAACAAAGACGCATGACGTAATGAAGGACGGGCGGTTAGTCGTTTTCACGGCCAGGTCATCGTCGGGACCTGCGGGCGGACTAGAGTGAAAGATAACTTGGCGTCATAGGTACGGAATTTGTCCGCTGGTGCTTAGGACGAACTGCGCGATGTGGAAAGACGAAGCTGGGAGTCTGGGCATGGTGTTTAGTGGAGTTAAGAGCTCGAAATGCGCTAGCTCGGAGCCGGATCGGAGAACTTAGCATCTCCGATCACCGTCTTCATGACACCAGCATCAACAACACTCGCGTCGGATGCCTTACATCCAGGACACTGTAAACACGCGGTACTATTGGCTCGATACACCGGCTCAGTCGTACTACAAAACGGGCCATTTCCGTATTGAAGATTCGCAATGTCGAAAAACTTCAGATGGTTTTAAAGCGTAAAGTCCGATGACTACACCCGGAATCTCTATGATGGGCGTATATGCGTGGCTTGGTTCAAGACGTGGCCCGACTAAGATGACTGATAGATCAGAGTAGCAAAGAGGTATATAAGGTAGGTGATCATCAACTTTCGTATCTACCAACATACTATCACTGTCAAGACATCATTCACATCCTCACCAAACACCAAAGCCCCAAGATGTCCAAGTCTAAAATCGCCGTCTTCGGTGCCACAGGCAACCAAGGCAACTCTGTCGCCCGCACCGTCCTCACCGACCCCTCCCTATCAGCCTTGTACAGTGTCCGCGCCCTTTCGCGCTCTACCACCTCCCCCAAGATGCAAGAGCTACATTCTCTCGGTGCAGAGCTATCCGCAGCCGACATGGACGACCCCACGACGCTCCCATCCGCCCTAGCAGGCTGCACGCACGTCTTCCTCATAACAACAACGCAATACACCGGCTTCACGCGCGAAGTCGAAACACGCCAAGCACGCGCCGTATGCAGCGAAGCCATCAAGCAAGGTGTCAAATACATCATCTTCAGCTCCATGTCGCACCCGTTCAAGATCAGCAACGGGAAGCTGAAGAACGTAGAGCATTTTGACGACAAAGCTGAGATCGAAGAGTATATCCGCGGTTTGCCTGTTCAAAGCGCGTTCTTTGCTCCAGCATCGTTTATGCAAAATTTTGAGGGCATGATGAAGCCCCGTCCTTCTCCTGCGAATGACGGTACGTTCGTATTGGGGGATATCTTGCCGGGCGACACTCCTGTACCGTACATCGACATCACCGAGACGGGAAAATGGGTTGGGGCTATCCTTGCTGAACCAGACAAGTACGCCGGCAAGTTCTTTGCTGCAGCAGAGGCGTTGTATACGCCGAACGAGGTCGCCGAGATCATGAGCAAGGTGACGGGGAAGACGGTCAAGCATGTTCAGCTTCCAGATGAGGTAGTCAAGGGTTTCTTCCCGGAGGGGTTCCGGGAGCAGTTGTATGAGATGTTCGTGTTGAACAGGGAGTATGGGTATTATGGCAAGGGGCAGAAGGAGGCTGTTCAGTGGGCGAAGGAGCAGGTCAAGGGGGAGTTGACGGGGGTGGAGGCGTTTTTGAGAAAGACTGGCTTCAAGTTGGAGTGATGATATACGATACATGGCGCGGCAGGGTGTACTGTAAGGGCGATATTGGTGGCGGAGAACAATGGATTCATGCTTGAGCAAATGGTCGGCGCCATATCTTGTAGTGTTACACGCTTTTGTACTTCTACCTGTATAGTGATTTTACATACGATACAATACAATGACCCAGAAGTCTACATTACACCCCAAAGTTGCAACTGTATTTTTTTTTACGCGTAGGTAGACTGCAGCGCACCTCAGTATCCATTGTAACCACCCTGCATGTTGGGATCGGCAGGGTAACCCCACATTGCCATTGAGTCCGGGATGAACAGTGCTGACAGATCTGCGTCCGAGCCTGTGCCTAGATCGAATTGGGTGAAATCGAAGTTGATATCGAATGGTTGTTGTGCACCAAGACCCATCATATCTGGAGTAGGCTGTGCGTTCATGTTAGGGTACCAGTTTGGCATGGCTTGCTGAGAATGCTGCGCGTGGGCCTGTAAAGCGGCCTGAGCTTGTTGTTGAGAACGAGATTGCGCCTGTGCCTGCGCTTGCGTCTGCTGCTGCTGTTGCTGAGAAGCGACATTGTTGCTGCTACCCATTGCGACTTCCGAGAGAAGGTGAAGCGGGGTTTGGTTTGCAGGTGATTGGCGCGTGGAGGGTCGGGAAGTTTGACTGTTGTTTCGGGTGGAGTCGTATTCGGGATCCGTTTGTTGCTCGCCAGCAGCACCCTCTTTGATGTGAGCGAACCGCTCTTGAAGGCGCTTCGCAACGAAGTAGAACTTTCCATGGGGCGATTGAGCATCGCGGGAGACAATGGCATTGAACATGGAGACTAGTTGTTCGGTATAGGCCTCGATCTTGAGATCTTCCTGGCAGATGATACTACCCACTTCGCCGGAGCTGGTGACTGATACCCACATCTTCATTAGGCAAACGATAGCGTAAATGGCCCGTACACCTGGATTGTATTAGCGCGTACATTACGTTGAGACCAGGGCATATTACAGAAAATGACAGGCAGAGTCAGCAGGATGTCAAGTTCGATACTTAGGATCGTGTCTAGGATACCGTGCGTAGCAGTGAGACAATCACCCAGGGCACCTATGTGTGCTGGGCCAGCAGGTACATCTTTTTTGACTCCAGATGGTAGAGAGGGCGACAACGTATCCGAAACAAAAGGGGGTTGTAGATCGGCCGAGCCCTGATTTTGGTGCAGTGCAATTTCATGCAGGTATAGGTTTGTGACGTGTTCTGCTAAGCGAAGGGTTGCTACGACTGTCAGTAGATGCAATGAATCATGACTGCTACAACCTACGATCAATTTCACCCAGAGAGGAATTCTCCTCCCTGAGTGAGCTGAGCTCGTTCTCAAAAATTTTCAGGGCGTAGATGACTTTTGGATCGGAAATGGTGACCTCGACTGAAGGGTCATCCATGCAGAACTCCACTGAGATCTTTTCTCCAATGTGCGCCATCTTGACCTGCTGGCAAAGCAGTCTGTCTGAAGGCAATGCCTCTGGCGAGGTCTCCAGTATGCGAACACTCTCCGCCATGTAATTAGTCCAGCGGAGCAGAATTGGTCGTCGCAGAACCATTGTAATACTCATGCAGAGATAGTAACACACAAGGAAAGTCCGACGGGCTTCGACACTGCTAGAGTTGGGATGGTACCTCTTGAACGGACCAACCGAAAGTCTCATGACATTTGGAGTTGCCTTCCTTCCGAGACCTAGGTCAAGAGCCATTACGGCAGCGCAGTTGACCATCATGTAGAAGTTGTGCTGTTCAAAATGAAGAGGCGGCCGATACCAAAGCACAGATATGTGTAATGCCTGAACGATTTCGAGCGATTTTTCTCCGTTGCGCCAGATGATGTCGGCAAGCTGATCTTTGAGGAGCTTGGTCAACTCGCGTTGCGCCTCTTGCGAGACCAGTTGTTCTGCACTCCCGTGCGAAGATCCAGCCAGGACAGCGAGGAACAGGAGCGGCTTTTTCTCTCGGACTTCGCGCGCTGTCGTACCAGGAGGGAAAGGTACGGCAGGGAAATGTGGACAAATCTCGTTCACGTAGCGGAGGAAAACCCGCTCCGCAATATCCGGCGTCATGAGGTTGTCGATCAAAGCACTGATGTGTGAATGGTCGGCGTGGATCTTGTTCTTGCTTGTCCGTCGCATCTCCGGGTGCTCTGCTAGATCGCGATGAATAGCATCCATATCCTCGGGGATCGTCTGAAATGTTAGTTTTGGCTTTACATACCATTGATTCGACTCACAGCGTGCGCATTGTCCATCTTCCTACGCTTTGGCTCGGGCCCTCTGTGCAAGCTCTGTGCCGGACCATAGCCGGCTGGTATGTCTGGGTATCTGGCCGTCGGCGGCTGCGCCCAGTCGTGTTCGACTGTTCCCATGCGATATTGACCCTCAACCGGCATGGGTATCGCGTTGGCGCTGGCGCCGGGTTGTGGTATGCCTCCATGGTGCCTGATTTCCGGTACGCCCGGTACTCCCGACTTCTGCGCGTGTAGTGTGGCTGTCAATGCATCTATCTTGCGTTCGAGCTCGGCGACTCTACTGTCGGCCTTCTTCTGGCGCTTCCGTGTCGGCGGTGTTGTAATACAAGGTCGGCCTGCTTTTGCGCAACGTCTGCATGATACATCAGGTCGCTCTTGGTCGCAGCGGACCTTCAGTCCTCGACATGAATCGCATGCTCGTGGGCGCTTGAGGTCGGCAGGAGATTTGCCAGACCCAGGTGTGTCGTGTTCATGCGCGTCGTCGTGGTCGTCGTGGTCGTCGTCATCGTGCTCTGTTCCTGGTGCGGTCGGCGATGTCTGCTCGAGGGCGGGATCGAGTATGTTCCCTAGTGGGGCGGGCTGCGATAGCTGGGGGTGGTGTTGAGCGGTCGGAGATGGCAGGTAGTATGGGTGGCCGGTGTTCTGCTGCTGCTGCGGTGCAGACGCGTACTGAGGCCGCGAAGATGGCGCTGAAGACGCGCTCGCAAAAAGTCTAGGATCGAGCAACGGATCGGACATCACGAATCGTCAATCTCGAGGCTTAAGTTCAATGACTGTCGGCGTCGGTAGTATAGTGACCGAACTTCCGCCTGTGGGTAAAGTTGACAGAAACCTCGGCGTTCAGGCGTCAGTGCGTGCGCCAAGCCAAACTGGATTCATAGCTATTCACTTTTGCTTCTGTCTATCACCTCACACATCAGAGTTAAACACATGCACTGCCGTCTACATTAGCATAAAGACAAGATTTGGCAATAGTCGAATTTAATGTAGACTTCTGAGCAAGTGTTCTTTCCAATTCTACAGAAAGCCGGGATTTAATTCCCCTCGAATAGCATGTAATGAGGCGTCATCGGGAATTACAGCAGTACTTGTGTCGAAGCTCTAGCATAAGTCTTCTGTCATACCACATGTGATCGCATACAAAGCAAAATTCGTAAACGTTGTAATGAGTTCATTAAAGAGATCGAGTTCATAACATCATTAATAACATAAAACCATCCCGTTGAGCTCATCCTGAACTGACAGGTGGGATAATAGCAACTTCATCACCTTCCACGATCTGCTTGTTCGCGTCCTCGGCATCATCCTCGCCAACGTCAACGTACTCCATGTTGATCGTCATCGCGCAGCTGCTCAGCACCTTGTCACGAATATCCGGGTACCGCTCCTCCAGCATAGCAAAGACGTCGCGAGCTCGGACGGGTGCAGGAAGATGTTCGCTCGTCTTGCCAGTGAAGGTGGAGGCTGCTGCGAAGTACAGGATCGAGAATTGGCCCGCAGGCGCTTTGGCGGGTGCCATGATGCCTGTCGAGACATGTCAGAACTGTGTCGCGACATCGTCAAGTCCTAAGTGGGAACATAAAATTCAATCAGGAAAAAATTTGCTCCGCAGTCTGACGCCGAAGCGACGGTCGGATAATACATGCTATAATTTTGAATACATCATGAAAGGGGGTTGGGTGGAAGGAGATGATGTACATACCTTGGGCGCGTGAGGTGTAAGAAAGATGGACGGAGGTGTGCAGAGGAACATGTGAGTTCGCGCGGCCATTAGCGTGTCTGCACAGACCACCACCCGAGCGCGCCTTCCCTCCGCCGCACTTTTTGTATTGACGACATCATCCACCATTCGCCTCAACATGTATCCTCGATTTCAGCAGGCAGCGGGCCATGTATGCCTGCGGTGTCAATGGCGCTTGCTAAACCAGCGAAATGCCTCTCGACAAATACAACTTTCACGCGGGCTTTCTACTTTGAAAGTTTCGCAAACACCAAGGCGGGCGCTTCATGTCGCTAGCAGTGTAAGTGACTCGCTCAGTATGCCATTCACAAACTGACACATATCAGCGCTCGCAAATATCCTCACATACCGCAACTCCCACACCGCCTCCAGAACCGTCTCTTCTTCCTCGACCTGAGGGCGTTGCAATCCGCGAATACCTCGAGCAGTGGCAACAGCAGTTTGGTGGGCCGACCGAGGAAGTACTATCGGCGTTTGAGAATCATCCCGAACGTGAAGACATACAAAATGGCCTGTCGAAGTTGTCGTCCGCGTTCAAGGCCGACGAAGACGCCAGAGAGAATGAGTGGGATGCTGCTGAGGAAGACGAGGGCGAAGAAGTGATTACGATTGGGCTCTTCTTGAAGCCTGGCGACGTGGTGGAACTCTCACAACCGGGTCGTGAACCTGTGCTTGCTGTGTTCGTGCAGCAACTGAACAACGACAGTCAGTTCTTCTCCGTCAACGGCAGATGGACGCATTCGACCATAAGTCGGGTTTCATTTGCCATCCAAGGTTGCATCGACCCAGCACTTCTCCAGCCGCTCATTCCATTCCTACCCACGGATCCCGGCGCGGCTAATCCCAAGGGTGAGGTTCATGTCCCGCGAGACTTTGCTGCTCCTGTGATAGCGAGTCTTGAGAATATGACTGAAGAAGCCGAGAAGATCTACCGAAAGAATGCTCCAGTCTTGGACACAGCCTATGATATCCTGGCAGACAAGACGAGGACACGTATGATGACACTGACACAAATTGCGAAGTTTCTGCTCGCGCGGGGTTCCCCCGACTGGGTACCACCGCCAGCAGCGCTACTAGCAGTACGAAAGGCCTTGAACCACAACGAATTTCGCTTTCGTTCCGATGGTCGTAACCATCGCCTTACGAACATGTTCGCTATACGACCCAAAACCGATGTCGAGGTCGTAGAAACAGTTCACGAGTGGATCCGAGAATACAGAGAATATCTTGCTCTTTCCGTCAATAGCCCTTCGGAAGCCAAGCGAAGCCGTACTGACGGTGCCACTCATATCATAGACTTCCTGGCAAAGGCCGGCAGGCTTATTTCAGCGAGTCGAAAGTTACGTGAGCCAACCTACGGCGGCCTTGGACCCAGTAAGACTCCAGCGACACAGAACGGGCCCTCTAATCTGCACATCACTTGGGGGGAGCCGTTCACAGGTGCTGACAAGCAGATCATCAACTTCCTACAAGCATGGGTACTGACCGGTCAGTTTACGGGTATGGCTGGTCTCCATGCTGCTTGTGCGAGCTTGATCTCAGCATCAGGTTTCTATGGTTCGGACGTCTTTGGCGATACCGGATCTCCCGACGATACCCTAAGCAACATCAAACGTGCTACTGGATTGTTGTTTTTACAAGAAATTGGCGTCATTTCACCACACGACAATCGCGCGATCTATGACGAGCAGCTGATGCTGCCCACTGTCCGTCTGTCTCGTAATCTGGAGTTACTCAATACTAAAGCGGAGTTGACAAGAAGGAATCCTGACTTCCGGGATTCAATGGCGAACCTACGTCGCGACTGGGGTTCGACCACCGTGTATTGCATTGACGATGTCGGCGCCCAGGAGATCGATGATGGCATATCGATTGAACGGGTCAAAGACGCAAGCTCTGAGTTCTGGATCCACGTACACGTCGCAAACCCAACAGCATTCTTCGATAAGACCCACACCCTGTCTGGACTCGCCGCGCACATGACCGAGTCTGTCTATACACCGGAGCGATCTTTCCCGATGCTTCCGACTTGGGCTAGTCAAGGCCACTTCAGTCTTGATCGTGGCCGCCCTGTTATAACCTTTAGTACTCGCATCGACGGAGCTGGCAGTAAGCTAGAAACAAAGATACAGCACGGCTTCATTCAAAATATCGTCAGTATCACACCATCCGAGTTGGCTACTCTCATGGGTGATCAGAGTACTACGAACACCCGAAGGATTGTTGTCGGCGGAGAGGTGCCGCGTGGATCGGAGCGGCCGCCGCCTAGTGTTTCTCCAAGTCAACTCGAAGAGCTGCGTGATCTCTATAGTGCAGCTCAAGCGCTATGGGCTGCTCGCAAGGCTGCTGGTGGCGTCCGATTTGGTAATTCGAACGTCAACGCCCGTGTTTTTGAAAGCACCACTCAGGGAGGTCTAAGTTGGAACGCTCCTTCTCTGGATAGGGCACGATATATACAAGGAGACCCGATCATCGAGGTGACGAACTCGATACCAGAAGGCTTTATGCAGCTCACCATCGGGCCCAAGAACATCGTTGAAGAAATGATGATGCTTGCGGGTCAAACTGCGGCGGCTTGGTGCACGGAGAGGCATATCCCCGTCATGTACAGAGGCACTATCGAACCACCTAGCGGGGATCTGGATCCAAAAGAGCTACAAAAGCTCGTCCAAGCTCACTACGAAGAGCATGGAAAAGTACGACTTGATCTCACTGCGCGGTGGTTCAAAGCACTTGGCATGGCTGTTGCACATTCTTCGCCCTTGCCACATAAAATCATAGGAGTACCTGGTTATATCAAGGTCACCAGCCCTCTTCGTCGATTTTCTGATATGATTGCACATTGGCAAATCGAAGCCGCTGTGCGATGGGAGGCACAGTCCGGTAGGAAGTTCGATGGGACCCAGGCTTCCATGTACAAAGCTCTTCCATTCTCGCAACGACAAATGCAGGAATCCATTGTAACTCTTTCACCTCGGGAACGGATCATTACCCTGGCCAAGCGTCACTCAACGCGGTTTTGGGTCGCTCAGGCGATTCACCGTGCCCTCAAATACAAAGAGGCTGCTCTTCCCGATTCCTTTAAGTTCTGGGCTCGTCGCGTTCGCCCAGGCCGTTACGCCCTTGGCGATATACCTGAGTACGGTCTCCAAGCTGTCCTGAGCGGTGACTATAAAGAAGGTGACGAGTGGGAAGTAGCGCTAGATAGGGTCGACCTTTTCACGAGGTTGATCTATGTCAAGCCGATTCGCCTCCTTGATCGAGTCACCGATGCGCTTTGAGTGAGCATGGAGTCAAAATTATGGTGTAAGTTCATCGTGTAGAGACTTGGGTTCTATCGATAAGCACCATACTTCCTTCCGAGCAGACTGTATGTCTGACAGGCGAATGGCTTGGCGTCCCGCGGTGGCGTGAGGAGGCGTTTTTGTACCACAGCACGGGACGGGCCCTCCGTCATTGCAGATCGCCCTCAATCACGCACCCGATTCCAAATTGCCAGCCTCACATTCAAGACTATGGTGGGCTGCGAAATGGTCAAGATAGTGCGCAGCAATAACGTCCGAAGCAATGGGAATTTGCCGATGGAGGCTAGAGCGACGGAGGCGTCACAGCACGCGCACCTGCAAGCCATTCCAAGCCACTAATGCATTTGCTACGAACAGCCAGCATTCGTGTAGATCCGTGGTGTCAAGATCGTGTTCTCCGCTCGGTTATGGAGATGAGGAAGCAACACGGCAAGCAACCCGGTTCGTCGTGCATGCGCGTGCGCTTGGGGAGACCCAGAGGCTCGGGCCGTCAAAAGGTGCGTCAGATCTGTGTGCCGTGTCAAGCATCCTGTAATGCCCCGACGGTCCCTTCAACCCGCTTGGCGATATCTTTTGTACAACAGCGCCTCAACGTTGATGAGGATTAGCGTCAACGCAATGCAACACCACCTATTCGGTAACCCAAAATTCGGTGAAAGCCCAGCATATCTATCATTGGCGTTCGTCTTTCTTCCAATGACTCGCGGACGTTCAATTCAAGAATGAGGCTCCAGGTTCTCGTTTACTTATCACGGCAGTTGACCTTAGGTGATGTCTGTCATTTCGTCCCTACATAATGGTACCCCGAAGCCTTTATTATCCGAGGTCCAACGGCCCACCAAATATCCAGTATTCATCTATGGGATCACTTACTATACCCAATCAATAGCCAATTGTCTTTGTATCGCTTCTCGCCCAGTATTCACCACTACGCAACATAACCTAGCATAGCGATCATTTTCTACCATGGCTGAAAGTACTGGCGCACACATGCATATCGCGCAAGACGAGGCCTCAATCTTGGCCGAGACCAACCGGAAGAAGCAACAGGCTCAACAGCCGCGCCAACTGCTCTCATGTACAAAATGCAGAGAGCGAAAGGTCAAGGTCAGTCACATTCATCGATTCGCATTACAGATTGCGATATAAGAGATGCGGACAATATCCTCGCGGTGCACTTTGACTGCACACTGAGCTGACGTAGCATAGTGTGATCGCACTAAACCATGCTCGGCATGTTGTGCTCGTGGCTCTCCACGCGACTGCCACTTCATTGCAGAAGATGGCAATTACGCCCCAATACAACAGAGTTATGAGCTTCGTAAACTGCGCGCCGAGAATTTACGTCTTAAAGAAAGGCTGCGCGCCTACAAGATATCAGCAGATGATGATCTGGATCATGTGGATTCTTTGGAATCACCTCTTACTGAGAGTACTGTTCCGTCGAGACGGCGAGCTGTGAAGCAGAAGCGTTTCCAGACTTCCGAGTGGCAGGATAGCATCTACTTTGGCTCGCCTGGACTCGCTACTGTCCTCAGTGATGTATGTATATTCACACACATCTTAAACACCAATCTAATATCACAAGTTCTCCTCGGCGGATGCTCGCGCTTTGCCATTGTCGTATACAATGCCTCGAGCCTCAGATATGTTTCGCAGTCTGCCGACGTATCCCTTCCCGACTCTCTTCGTTGCTGCACCCGATGAATGTATCCCACAGCTAATTAGCTGCCTCCCTGGAAAGGATGAGCTTATGGGGTACTTTGGAGTTTTCCAGCGGCTTGTCTGCCCAGTGCCTGTGGAGACGACGAAAAAGGAGATCGAGGCTTTCCTTTCCGACGCACGAAAGAACTCCCAACTCTATCCAGCAACTTTGGCATTGTTTTTTGGATTCATCGCGCTTGGCGCACAACATTCAGTCTGGGACAAAAGTGGAGGGCGATGGGACGCTAACGCCATCGAAATCGAGACTCAGAAGGGCAACGTCTACAGTAGGTGTATGCGATGCTAGTGGAGTTCGAGCTAACGCTCTTGATCTAGTTGCAGCAGCGATGCAAGCTTTACGACTGGCTTCTTTTACACACAAGCCATCTCTCTCCGCAATCCAGACGCTCCTCATGATTGGGAGTTATCTTACCAACAACGGAAGAATGTTGGATTCGTTTGCGTTGTTCGGCACTACAATCCGGCTTGCTCACTCGGTTGGTCTTCATCGTCACCCCAAGTACCTGAATCCTGCTCCTACAAATGGGAAAGACTGTGTAATACGACAGAAGGTCTGGTGGCACATGCTGCACCTGGATGAACACATGTCTATGACCCTTGGAAGACCTCTGGGAATAAGCGGCATTGGTGACAATCCCTGGCCGACTGAATTGACGACCGACCCGGTTTTATTACGATTCGGCGAGTTCGTTTACCACTTCACGATACTGGCCAGACAGATAATGAGTAGTAACCCCTTGACGAACGCCAGGATCAATGAGTTCACCGATATACTCCGAAGATTACTAGATACGATACCTGAAACGCTTCAGTTTCGTGACACGTGGATGCTTCCCGAAACGCCTCTGCCGGATTTAAGCGCCATAGCTACTGGTACGTTTCAACACTCTTTTGCCTGTATTTTGGTCCTCGTGCTTAACAGGTACGATCTTGCCATCGGAACCCTGCACCTTGAGTTGGAAGTATTGGACGCAGTCCCGAATCGCAGAACCGTGAGCGGCTTTTCTGCTGTTACCCCTTCTAGGGTCCAAAGAAGACGTCATCTGATGTATGCATTCGCTCACATGCTGCAGTATACTTCTCCAATGCTCATACTTACATCCTTCTTCTGAACCAACAGAAAATCGAGAAACATGCCACTTCTGCGACAACCTCAACTGGCAAGGATAATGTATTGCCATTCCAAGCTGCCAACCGCGCGTCCTCCTTGGACTTTTCACACGAGACATACTCAACACAGACTGCACCTCGCGGAAGGATGCTGGTACTTGCTTCATCAGAAGCTCTTATCTCTGCTTTCATGTTCTTCCACTACAGAGACCCAGCTGCGCTGATCGATTGGGCGATCGCACAACAGGCCTTCAATGGATGCATGATCCTTCTCTTGGATGCATTAGAATGCCGAACCGTTACCACTGGCGCATTCAAAGCAGAACAAGCGTTCGTTGTCTTCAAGGAACTGTACGAGAACAGCGTCCACGAACTTGCAGGGTTGGCTGTAGAGAAGCTCAGTCTTTGCTTGCAGGAGTTGCACAGGCTAGTAACACTGTCGTCCGACGTCCAATCGCGCGGACAGAGGCATACGGCTATGCAAGGGGCGCGGCACAACGAAGCAACACGAGCTTCGGCTGTGACTGACACAGTGATGGGTCACACTGGAACGTTTCTACTCGAGGACATGAGCCAGCAAACTGCCGCGAACGAAGTCTCTTCCCCGATGGCTTGGAACGATCCCGATATTGCCACCCAGACCGAAGAACATGGTCATGCAGGTCTACATCGCGGAGGTACATATAAGAAAGAAGCAGCATCACCCAAAGATTATGTCGCCAACGCTCGATACACAGACGGCATGCAGGGCATACGCAGATCGACCACGTTGCGATCAGCGTCCACACGATACGCGACTCTGTCTGAGGACGATCACATGCAGCCACATGGTTACACTGCTCCAACCTCGCCTGCAGACTTTTCAACCCTGCATGATCATCAGCTGAAGAACACGATAGATCATCGTGGGTGGCAAAATTCCCGAGGAGATGAGAGTAGCCGTCCGCTTCACTTATATACCCACTTCCAGAAAGTCGCAGCACCAGGAGACCCGCAGCAAGACATGGTTTGGCATCATGATTGGAGTTATGATGTATCGGGTGAAATTCAGGAGCGCAGGTCCCAATCCTCCGCATGGCCACAAAGGCATAATTCATGTCCCGCCGTACCTCCAGTCAGTGCTCATCCGCCGATTCTCAGACCGGCTTTCTCCTCACCGGATGACATCGACCGGCCTACCATGGAGCGAAGATCACTAAACACGCCCATCACCTCAGCCGAGCACACACCTTTCAACGTATCAGAGAGCTTCTCCCGGGTTGTAGAGACGAACCCGCGCGCCCCCTTCACTCCTCACCGCGCAGCACCGTTACAAATGTCAAGCATTGCTGAGGCCACACCTGGCTTTTCACCGACCGTTCTAGGAGGGTTCTATGGACAGCAAGGGCAGATTAGATCACAGGTCGTGACATATCCATCAACTATCGCTGCGTCGTCATCACTCACGCCTATGACAGAGAACATGAATATGAACGACTGGAATAGATACGCGGGTAGCGAAGGCTTGGACTAGGGAAGCATTGGTTGTTACAAAGCTGCCTTGAATAGATTGCGAAGGGTTCACTTGTGGATGGATTGTATATTTGGTATCGGAACGAAGCATCTCAGACCAGTATCGTGGCGAGTCAGAATGGAATGCCCCGCCAAGACTGTTGATATTGTCCTCAAGTTTTCCCCATTTCCTTCTTCAGCTTAGGAGCTTACCCGGAATCTCGGTTCAGATCGCATCTAAACGCGAAGCCACTTGGAGTTATTTGTCACAAGCGACCCCATAGTCTGGGTTAGGCGGCTCCTACCAACATTCGCTGGATACCGCGCGAGGTTAGACGTACGACTGGCTGGCACCAAAAACGCATGTACGAAGTGCATGTTATTTTTCCAAATAAATTAAGAGGGATGTATAAGCAGTTATTTCGCCGAAGTACACAGAAATAGAAGTTGTTCACGCATCCTCTTCTACGTTCTCTTTGTCTACCTGCACTCCTGCCTCTACTATTATGTTAACCTATTCTGCTCCCCTCTTTTTAGCAGAGTTCTTAAATAGGCAAAGTAAGAACTTCTAAATGTAGCAGCCTAGTTACTGTACTATAGAACTTTAGTTAAGTAGCGTCTCTAGGTGTAACTGTTCGCAGAGATGCTGCATAGCCTTATTATAGTAGACGCTAGAAGTATTATAGTTGTTGTTTAGGCTAGTTATGTAAGTATGTAAGTTTGCTAGAAGATAGCGTACTTATAAGTTTTGCGTTAAGCTATTATCTAGAAAGAAGAGACACTCTGCGCTAAACTAGGTAACAAAGATATTAATCTTGTTACTAAGTTTACACTATAGTTTTAGCTTGCTTACTATATCTTCTATTAAAATAGTCTTTATATTCTTACTTACGCTATATATAAGTATAATTAGTTTATAAAGATATTTCTGTATAAGCCTACTAATTTAGATTCTAGTATAATTAGGTTATATAAGCTTAATAATATTATACTATATAAGCATTATAAATAGCTACTAAATATAACTTATTCTAATTTAGCTATCTAAAGACTTTGTATAGCTATATTAAAGAATAAATACCTCTCTACTACTATCTACGCTATAATAACTAGCTATATTAGTAAGCTTCTTAGTATATAGAAAAGTATATATATCTACCTTATAATGTTATAGATACGCTTTAACTACTAGATAGAGATATAGTAGTAGAAGGTTTAGTATTATAGTAAAAGAGCTCTTTCTACTTTTCTTAGTAGTCTTATAACCTCTACTTAACCTATTACTATAATTATTTTCTACCTTTCTTTTCTTATATAGTAGTTTTTTACTAAGCTTAGAAAAGTAATAGTAAGCTAGTTGCTTAAGAGCGCTTCTATAGGTCTTATTAAGATCTCTAGATAGAATTTTATAAAGAGCTATAATTATCTAGTATAGTTAGCTTACTAATATAGAGGTGTCTAGGTATTATAGATACTTACGCTGTAGTTACTAAGAAACGCTTTAAGTGCCTACTTTATCTCTATAGTTAATAGTATTATAATAATAGAGAAGAAGAGAAGAAGAAGAAAGAATAGTAAGCTTCTAAAGTAAGCTTATAATTACTATCTATTAAGATAGTTATTTACGTTACTAGCTAGCAAAAAAGATATTTAATCTAGAGTTAATGTATGTAAGAGTAATTAATAGTAAACTTTATAAGAATCTATAAAGCGTATATAGCCTCTATAACCTTACTATTAGGTTCTAATTATATATAGATATATATAGCTTATTAGAGCTTAAGTCTTAGTTATATTAGATATTTATAGGTCTTAGAGAGATATTATAGCTAGTAGTAAACGCCTAGAGTTTTAAAAAAGATCTTAGAGCTATCTAGATAAGTTTTATAATATACACTCTAATATATAACTTTACTACTAGTGTATCTTAGCTTACTACTTTATTCTATAAAGAATAAAAAAGTACGCCTTTTACTTACACTATAGTCTAGTCTTAGTAGAGCTAAGTTATTAAGATTATACTTTAGTATATAGTATAATTATAATAGCTTTAATATTATTTACTAGAGTATATAGTGTATTACTATAGTACTATAGTTATTCTTAGAGTGCTTTATTCTATAAGATATTTTTAGGTATTTAGAGTCTTATAAAAGGTCTTAGAGCTTACCTATCTAAGTAGGTCTTACACTATATATACTAAGAGAAATAGCTTTAATATAACTAAGACTATACTCTTATAGAAGTTAAAGGTATATTTCTTTCTTTATAATAAGATATCTTACTACTAGATCTTACTATATAGAGATATAGATTTCTAGAATTCTATTTTTATATTAGATCTTTTTCTATTTATCTACTTATAATATTAGTAATTATTATACTATTATTAAAGCTAACTATAATATCTTCTAATTACTCTCTCTAGTTCTCTACGCATACACTTAAGTAGTCTACTAATATTAATCTTAACTAGCCTAATAATATTAAAACTAATTAGCGCATTAATGTTAAACTTAACTAGCTTTCTAATATTAAATATTATCTATCTACTAATATAGAGCCTAATAAGCTAATAGATATTAAACTTAACTAGCCTACTAATATTAGTACTACGTTATCTTAGATATAGAAGACCTAGCATAAGATACGTAATTATATTAGTAATTACTTTAATAATCTACTTATAAACTTTTTACACGTTTAGCTATAAAGTAGCACTAGTATAGCGTTTATATTTAAAGCTTTCTTCTATTTAGTTATATATAAGAGTATCTCTTAGCTTATTAATAAAGCTATAATCTAAATTATTAATAGTTATAATTACGTATTATTAGAAGTAGTTACGTAGATAAAGGTTATTTATTATTAGCTACTATATAGCGTTTAGTTTATTATAGTATATTTACTATAGCGTAGAATCTATTAAGAGTAGCTATTCTTTATTTTATTATCTATCTATCTTCTCTTTTACTTCTACTAGTATACATAGATATAATACTACGCCTATTTATTTATAATTATCTATTACTTTACGTTCTATATATAGTAAGAGCTGTAGATATAAACTAATATATATAATAGTAAATTTAACTCTCTTATAACAACTCTACGCAATATATTACTATAGATTCTTACTAATCTTAGGCTAAATAGCAATATAGATTCTAGTCTAATTTTACCTTCTATTACTACGCCTATATATATAAATCTAGCTAAGATTTCTCTTCTAGCGTCTAATAACTCTAACCTTATATCTAAATCTAATAAAATTATTAATAATAAGATATAGTCTAAATTAATAACGTATTTAATAGATAAACTCTTAAATAAAGATCTAGCTAAGGTTCTCTACCTAGAGTTTAATAACTCTAATCTTATATCTAAATCTAATAAAATTATTAATAATAAAATATAATCTAAACTAATAATATATTTAATAGATAGACTCTTAGATAAAGATTTAGCTAAAGATCTCTACCTAGCGTCTTATAACTCTAAACTTATATTTAAAAGTAATAGAATTATAAGTATAGAAATCTACTATTAGTAAGATAAGTTCTACTTCTTAACTTCTTCTTTTTATATACGCTCTAATTTAAACTATATTAATACTCTAGAACGTGTTAAGATAGTAGTAGCTACTATTAAAAGCTTAACGCCTAAGGCTAATACTATAAGCTATTAGTAAGAGTTGCAAGATCTAGTTATATATATATTATAAGTTATTAACGTTATATATATAGCTTAGAATATCTTTAGTAAAGTATTTAATAGAACGCAGAGGCTTATAGTAAGAAACACTAGGCTTATTAATTATAAGAGCCTTAGTAGAAGAAAAATATATTAATACTAGTTTCTCTTTATCTTCTATAGTAGAATAACTAATATAAATATATCTCTATTCTTTATAAACTTTTTTAAATAGGTTACTAAGAGGTAAAGAGTTAGTGTTCTAGAAGATAGTTATATAGAAACTAGTAAGTTATACACTTTCTTCTATTTAGAATACTACCTTATAGTATCTATAGTGTAAGTCTTTCTAGACACTATATATATTACTAAGATATAGATTACTACTATTAAAATTAACTTTACTAGACTCTAGACTACTATAAGTAACATAGAGCTTAGAAGTAGAGATATCTAGTTAATTAGTAGTAATACACGTATAATATAATGCTTTAAAACTTTATTAATAGTATACTTAGTAATAAGTATACTAATACTCTAAGTATTAATAGAACACTAGAAGAAGCTTTATAAGATATAGAAAACAGCTTCTAATATAGATTCTTTATAAAGTTATCTAGTCTACTATATCTTTATTCTAGTTAGAAAATAGTATAGTATACTTACGTTAGTAGATCTTATAGGCGTAGAAAATAATAGCGTTAATTTCTAAAGCTTAACTAGTAATAAGATTAATATAAAGTAATTATACTTTAATACGTAGCTTTAATAGTACACTAAAAATCTAATAAAAGTAGTCTTCTATATAAGTGCTCTTACTAATACTATATACCTCTTACTACTAAAGTTACTACTAAGTAAATATTCTACTATTATATACTTTTTCTATATTAATAAAGTGTAAAGCGTAGTTACTTACTTACTACTATAGTTAGAAAGTCTAGTTACTATTATATAGGCGTATAAGTCTTACTAGATACCTAAGTAAGATAAAGCTTATACTCTATCTTATCTATTAGTAAATATAAGATATTTAGAATCTTTATAATAAGCTAATAAAAAGTATAGAAATATAGTAAGCTATGTATAGAGTAATATAAACTAAGTAGAGAAATATAAGAAAGATAGAGTTATATAAGTATAAAACGTAATAGCTATATATAGATTAATATTAATAATATTATTAATATATATAACTATAGGTTTAAAGCAAAGGTTATATAGATATAAAAGAATTTAATTTACGTTCTTTACACTTATACTCTACCTACTAAAAGCTATCTAAATTAATTCTATACTTCTTAATAATAAGAAATATAATACTATATAGTTTTCTACCTCTCTAAAGTTATTAACCTCTTACGCTAATAGAAAGTGCTACTTTTAGTTATACTATAATAAAACTAATACCTATTCTTACTACGCTACACTACGCTCTTAGGCTTATTTATTACTAAGAAGCTAGTATTAGAATTCTCTAATTACTTCTTTATAATAATATATAATCTAAAAGGTAACTAGCTAGTAGAGTTAATAATATAAGTAGAAGTAGAAGAATTTTATTATTCTTAGTTTAATATATAAGCGTAGTTATTAACTATAGTTATAATAGAACTATCTAGTATCTTAATATTAAGTAGAAAGGTACATTTATTATTTAGAAAAGAATTAGAAGTGTTAGCTTTCTCTATAGCTAGAGCGCCTTCTATCTTAGTGCTAGCTAGTAGTAGTAGAGATTTATAATAGATTAAACTATATATAACACTAGGTATATATTTTACACTTATAGCGCGTAGTCTTTTATTCTATAGTAGAGCTTTATACTCTAGTCTAAATAGCTAAAGCTTTAAATAAGCTAGTGTAAGGTCTAAATATATTTATATAATATCTATAGCTATAAGAAACTTATAGATAATATATAAAGTTATAGCACTTATAAGAACTACTTATTTACTAAGATTTATAATAAGAACTCTAACCTTCTTTAATTAAGTAAGTTATCTAGCATATTCTATAAGATTAGACACTATTTTCTTAGTTATATCTAGTTTATTTAAAAAGGCTAGAGTAATATTATTAGTCTAGTTACTTACCTTAAAGTACTAGATAGCACTGTAGAGAGATGTAGAGACTATAATAGCTAAGTATATTAGAATTAATAATATATTAGTGTAGAAAAGTCTCTTATATAGCTATAAGGTTAAAAAGTAATATTAGTAATAAATTAAATAGGTTAAATAAAAACTTATAAAAAGTTATTAACTTTTAGATAATTACTAGTAGAACTAATCTCTTTATAAATATATCTACGTTTACTACTTTTTATATAGAAGCTTCTAGTACTAGTAAAAGAAAAGAGTATATATCTACTAATATCTATATTTTAACACTATTATTCTTTTTAGATAGCTCTATTTTAGCTATTTATATATAGAGTATAAGACTTTTAAAGCTATAGTAGTTATATAGTAATAGCTATATAGTAATAGAGATAGTAATAGTAATTACAACTATAACTATAAAGATAAGAATAAAGATAACTACGCTAAACTATTAGTATATAAAAGAAAGTATAGGTAATCTATAGTTCTTACCTTTATTATATATAGTAAGTAATAAGATTATAGAAAATAAGGCGCTTATTAAAGCTTATTACCTTTAAGAACCTAGTAATAATAGTATATAAAGCTAAGCGCTTAGATAATAAGATAGTAACTTTAGAGATATTTTTACTAGTCTTATCTTACTATAGCGTGTTTGCGCGTATTATAGACTACTTAACTAGCTTTAGCCTTACGCATAGTATAGAAAATCTAGTAGTATATACTATTATAATTATAGTTTAGAAAGCTACTAAATAAAGCTACTAGCTAGTAGACGTAATAGTAATATTAGGTTTAGTAGGTATAAGTAAAAATATGTGCGTAATAGCGCAAGATAATCTAAGAAGATAGAAGGTACTTAAACGTAAGCTAGCTAATTAAGAGAAAGCTAGAAACGTATAAGCTAACGTAATATATCTAATAATTCTCTTTTCTCTATGCGAAACTTTACCTTCTTATCTACACTTTACTCTAGAGCTTAGCTTTTAGTATTATACTATCTACTAAAGTTTATATTTATCTACGTAGACTAATTTACTACTTTATAGTTTAGACTTCTACTAAACTTAGTCTATCTACTATCTAAGTACGCAAGTTTATATAATAATACTACTAAAACGTAATATAAAAAGAAAGAAGGCTAAAGATGTAGAAAAATAGATATATAGAGTACTTATATTTATTACTAAGTCTAACGTATTTAATATACTACGTTATGCCTATTTAGATTTATCTACGCTCTTAGTAATTTAAAGTAAGTTAGCTTCTCTATACTCTATAGTTAGTTAATTTAATAGTTAACACTTAGATAATAAAAGTACACTAGCTAATAGTACTTTTCTTCTTTATTCTAAAGAGATAAAGAGCTTCTTTCTTACTAAAAATCTAACTACTAAACTTATAACTACTATAGACTATATTTACTAAAAAGACATATAGTTACTACTATTTAATATTAAAAGCTGTTTATAAAAGAAGAAATATATAAAGTTTAGGTAATTATATATTCTCTTTATAGTCTAAGTATTACTAGAAGACCTAATAAGTATTTATATTATTCTCTAGTAGTTTTAGTAGATAGCTTTAGATATTAGCTATCTTAGCTTATATTATGTTTAGGCTAAGAATATCTCTTATACGCTTACTTTATTAGTAGAAGCTATATAGAAGAAAACTATTTAGTATTAAAATCTATCTAATAATATAATATTCTATAGATAGTATATTCTAAAGCCTAATAATAATCTAGATATACTACGTTATAGTTATATCTAATAGAACACTACGCTTAAAAGTGTTACTACGTTTTATAACTATCTTGCTAGTTTCTCTAGTCTATAACTTCTTTATAACTCTATAAGTCTATTTATTATAAATATAGTTCTAGTTAAAAATAGCTATAAATAGTATTTTATTAAGTATAAAGCTATTTTATTAGAAATTTAAAAATAGTTAGTTAACTAGTTTTAAGATTTGCTAAACTAGTATTTTCTTACGCTGTACTTAGTTAGAGATAAAGTGTTATTTCTATTCTCTTAATCTAGTAATAAGAATAAGCATATTTAGTATATACAAGAACTATATAAAGAAGAAAAAATTACACTAAAGATATACGCTATATATCTAATAGACGTATATATTTATATAAATAATTAGAATAGCCTTTTAAACTATATAATAGTATATAGCGCTAGCGCATAAAAGATACTTAAAATATAGTAAACTAATACCTTAAGCGCTAATAAATATAAGGTAAAGAAGATTTAGTATAATTAATAAAATAAAAGCACTATAGATTATTTATATAGTTAATTTTATTAGTATCTAAACGTATAGTCTTACGCGTACCTAGAGAATAGATTTATTATAATACCTATTAGTTACTTATAGAGTACTATAGTTGTCTTTATAGTTACTTATAATTAGTTCTAACTTAAGCGTACTATTTTTATAGAAACTAGATAATTTCTATATTCTTAGTCTAGCTCTTACGCTTATTATATTAATTTATATATTAAATTATAGTTATTAGTAATAAGCTATATTCTATAAGATATCTACTTCTTATATCTTTTTATTACTACCTAGTCTTCTATATCTATCTATTAAGCCTATATTATAATCTCTATTATTATTAGAAAAGGCAATATATAGATTATAGATACAAATACTCTATATATATATACACCTCTTCTAGTAGAATCTTATATTATATATAGCTCTAGCGCAGAAAATCTTAATAATAGTAAGATTTAGATATATAAGAAGATAGATAGATCTAGAAATCTCTTACTAGCTTAAGAAGAGACCTATACTTTATCTATTAGGTTTTTCTCTTTACGTAGTAGTAATATATAGCTATATTTACAGAACCTCTTAATATTTACAAACTATAACACTAAACTTTACTAGCTACTATAGAGCTAGTAGTAGTATAGTTTCTCTAGAAGAATACTATTTCTAAAGCGCTTTCTAGTTTACAATTACTATTTTAATAACCTAGAAAAATATAATATAAAAAAGTTTTATAAACTATATATATTAAATAAGATAGTGTATATCTAGAAGAAATACTTATTTTATAAATAACCTAATTAGTGTAATTAATAAGATAAATATAATAAAGCTTACGTCTCTAATAGATATAACGCACTATAGCTTTCTAATATAAAGTAGAATATATATAGTATAGACGTAGTAGTAGTAGTATAGCTATTATAAGACTAAGTTATAGTATATAACTATTACGTAAAAATCTACTATACGCCTATACTATATATTCTAATTAAAAGGTAATACTTAGTTTATAAACGTTTAGCTTATAAGTTCTATATATATATAAAATATAGTAAGTTTAAAATATATAAACTACTTAAGTACTACTACTTATATTATAAGTAGTATAAAAGCTTATAGCTTACGAGTTAAGAGCACTAGAAGTAAGAGGTAATAGATTACTAACTTCTACATTCTACTTTTATATCTAAAGATATAGCGCAGATTTCTAAAGCTAGAGGTATTACTACTTATTTTATACTTATAGTAATACACTACTTAGGTACTAATTATAAAGAAGTAATAGATAAAAGTATACTTATCTAGGTAGTTTTAAAGCTCTATAATTTATAAAAGACTCTATTATTTAGCTTATATATAAAATTCTCTTTATAAGTAATAGAGCTACTTAGCTATAACTTCTATTATATTTAGTTATATAGTACTATCTTTAAGGTAAGAATCTATACTTCTAAGGTTATAAATATAGAGTTTACGTATACTATATATACATAATATAAAGAAATAGTCTAAATAGGCTTAGTAGGTTTAAAGTAGAGTATAGTGTAGACTCTAAGATAATCTCTCTAATTCTCTAACTTTTACTACTTTACTTCTTAAATTACTTAAGCTTCTTATAGCAGCTTCTATATATAGGTTTAACCTAGATAATATAAAAAGATTTTAAATAATTAGTATAATAGATAATAAAAGATTATAGCTTTAGAAACTATAGCTAGTTCTAGAAAAGTATACTACGTAAGATACTATTATTTTAAAGTAGGTACGCTATAACTACTAGATAGTAGCTACGTTTTACTAAGAAGATATAGATAAAGTTAGTAGTCTCTATTTTAGATCTAAAATATATACTTAATAAAGAGCTTACTATAAAGAATAACTTTAGTAAACTTATACTATAGATTCTTTATATATAAAACTACTTTTAGAGAAAGAAAGAGTAGGCGCTATATATAGAATAAGTTAAATAAGTACGTTTCTTCTAAACTTATAATAGTATAGCGCTATTAGCCTATAATTATAGACTAGATATAATTAAGTAGTTTAGAAAGAGCTAGCTCTAGGTTATATAAATTCTATAATTAAATAAATTAAAAGATATATTATTAGCACTCTCTAAGAAGCTCTATAAGTATATCTTAAAAGTTTCTAAACATATTCTAAATACTAAAAAGCCTAGTAGTAAGGCTTAAACACTATACGTATAGTCTAGTGCTAATAGTAATTAGATCTTATACTAGCTATACCTTCTTAATAGCTAATTAATAAGTTCTCTCTTATATTTTATATAATCTAGTATTAGCTACTTAATCTAATTATCTCTATACTTAAAGAAAAGATAAATAGAGAAGGCTTAGAGAATAGTATAAAAGAGATTTATAACGCACTAAAATTATTTTATAATATACTTATTAAGAAGAGATAAAACTATATATAGAAGAGCGTATAAAAACTATATAATAGCTAGTATTTATAACGTATATTACTAGAAAAGCTAATATATATATATAAATATTAGCGCTAGTTACTATTACGCTTAGCTATAACTCTAGGTTAAGATATTCTAGCTCTATTATTCTTAGATAGCTTACTTAGATATTAACTATAAGTAAAGTAGAATATATTTAAAGCTATAGTAAGGTAAAGAATTAGCTTCTTAAGACTCTTAGCTTATAATATAGTCTATATACCTAGATTTAATATTAGTCTAAACTAGTATAAATAGAGTAGTTATAAGAGTAGTACTTTTACCTCTACCTCTAGATTAATTATTTCTACCTTATAGACCTATTATTCTATTTACTAGTTCTTATACGCTTAGAACTTAGTATAGATAGTATACTTATCTTACGCTTAGAAGAAGGCTACTAGACTTAAGTAAAGTTTTTTAGTTTAGCCTTATTCTTACTTCTATTTCTAGATAAGTTCTGCTTTATAATTTACTTTCTTACTTCTATTACTAGCTTCTTTATTACTTTTAGTTTTTCTTTTTTTTTCTTTTTTATTAACTCTAATTAAGAGGTAATATAATTATTATAGTAATTATTTATAATCTTACTCTAAGTCTTATACGCCTTTTCTAATATTTAGTAGTAAAGGTTTACTTATAGAAGGTTAAGAATACTATAAGTAGATATATAAAATCTATCTAGTTTAGTCTTTTAGAATCTATTCTCTTAGTATAGTTTAAGTTTTTTAGTGCTATCTACTAGCTAATATAGATAGGCTATAGTAGATAAGAACTTATACTACTTTAGAATTTACTACTTAGCTCTAGACTTATATCTATAAAGGTTAAGCGTAATTACTAGTAAACTTATATAATTAGTAGAGATAAGAGACACGTTTATTTATACTTACTTAATAGTAGAAACCTAGCTACGTAGTCTATATATAATAGCGCGCGTTATAAATATACTTTAGTTCTATACTTTTTTTAATATTACACTTACTAGTAAAGTGTATAAGAAAACTAATTTACTAAGATAGATTAACTCTACTATATAATTATTATACTTATATTTTCTATCTAGTCTATTACCTAGAATCTACGTAACCTAGTAGAGTAGTTTCTTATTATAAATAACTTAGTTAATAAAAACTACTAGAATCTATGTAACTTAGACAACGTGCTTATAAATAAGTTATATACTATATTTTACGTTTCTATTTTCTTAATATACTACGTAGTAGACTATACTAGCTTAGTTCTTAAAAGCTTATTACTATATTTTAGAGTTAGTTACATTCTTATCTATACTATCTAGTAGATACCTAGCTTCTTTTTTAGAGAGATTCTATAGAGCCTTAAATAACTCTCTAGATCTAGTAGTCTTACTAGTAAGAACTTTCTTAATATCTCTTATTATAAGCTTTAGTTTCTAGAAAGTTTTAAGAAGTTTATTAAATAGCGTTATTAATATAAAAAGATAAATCTTAAAGCCTATTCTACTAAGTAGTGTTTACTAATAATGTTAGAGATAACTCTTTATATTAAATTTATAATTATATATCTTTTTCTACTAAAAGTATATATTATATAAAATTATAGTAGAGTTAGATTTAAGTTCTAATATATAACGTCTTAGATATTAATACTTTATTTATACTTAATAGTTTTAGGCTAGCTCTAAATCTAGATATTAACTTAAAAAGTCTTCTAGAAAGGCTGTATTAATAGTATAACCTATATAGGCTTATATAGTAATATTCTATTCTATAGTCTAGATAAAATAAAGTAGTCTTTCTTTTATAAGATAGCTAAAAGTTAAGTTAAGTAGAGTAGTAAGAGTAAGGCTAGCGTTAGAAGTAGTAACTAGGCTTAGCGCTGCCTTAGGTTAAATAGTAGATATATAGTAATATATAGAAAGTAGTAAGTAATCTCTAGGTTAAGTTAAGTAGTGTAATAGATAAAAGTAGGTAGTAGTAGAGAGCGTAGTAAGTAGGTTAGATAATATAAATAAAGAGCGTAAAACCTAGCTTAAAAGAGAAGTAACTAAGTTTAAGAGCTTTCTACCTAGTTACTAGTATACACTATCTAACGCTTATTTTATTTACTATCTAGGTAATAAGTCTTAATTCTCTTTAAACTAATAGCTTTACTTTTAGAAAGTTTAGAAAAGAGATAATTATTACGCAGACCTATAAGGTTATATTACTACTATTACTACTACCTCTATTCTTATATATTAAGTATACTACTTTTTATATCTTTATAATTTAGAACGTTTAGCTTAGCAAAGGCTTATTAAACTTTAATAGTAGTATAGTAATTAGTAAAACTTTAGTGTAGCTATCTTATAGTAACACAAAACTACTCTAGTAACTACTAAGAATCTAGAAGATATAAGAAGCTATTTATATTAGAATAGGCGTAAAGTAGTTTCTATATATTAGCCTATTAGGTATAACTACTAGAACGTTTAAATATAAGTAGCTCTATTATATATAGTATATAATCTATAATAGCGTTTAGGTAGTAAATCTACTAGATAAGAAGAGAACTATAAGCTATATATTTGTTTTGTTTATACTTAGTAAGGTTTATTTAGTAGTAATTATAATTAACTAATAATATACTAATATTCTTAAAAGAGATTATAATAATAAAGCTATAAATATTATAGCTTTCTAGGCTAAATATATTAAAAAATAGTAGATAACTAGCGTTATAGGTATTAAGATACTTAAATTTAGATAGTGTAAGAATTAGGCTATAAGAAGAACTAGCTCTATACTTAGTATAAATAAGAGTAGACACTACTAGAGTAGATATTAGTAGATAACTAATAGTATAAGAAGATTAGTTTAATAGAAGAAAAACCTTCTTCTCTTACTTACTCTACTAATAGTAATAATAGCTAAAGTCTACTATTAGGTACTCTTAAGCTAAGATAAAGAGTAGTCTAAACCTATATAGAGTATATTATATTATAATGTTATAAAAGTACTTCTCTATAAAGTAGCTTAACTCTTAAGATAGTCTTTTAGACACTATTAGTTATACTATAGTATTAACTTATAATTATATCTATAAAAAGTATTATAGTTAACTAGTCTAATAAGAATATAGAGTGTCTTAAACTATATAATATACGTGCTTAACCTAGTTACTATCTATATCTATTACGTAGTAATAGTAATAATATAAGAGTATATAGTCTAGTGTAGCGTATATATCTATAGATATATAAAATATGTCTAGTAGTTACTTCTCTAGAATAAAATAGAACTTCTTAACTATAGCGCTAGTATAGTATTACTTATATTAAAGCTTATACTAAAGAAAGTTAAATCTTAACGTATAAAGGTTAGAAAGTAGAAACTACATAATTCTTTAATATAGATAAGAAGCGCTTACTATTTCTTAGTAGTAAAGTACTATCTTATAGTTCTACTAGTAATAGACTAACTAATAGTAATCTTCTTATTACTATAAGCTTACTTAAGAAAATTAATTTTATATTATATAAAGACTTAGCGCTGTATTAATAGCTAATAGCTTCTATATTATAGTAGCTCTCTTAGTAGATCTATAGAAATAAGTAACTTAAAGTCTACTAGGTAGAGCTATACGTTAATAAAGTTAAAGTCTATAGAAGTAATCTCTATAGCTTTAGCTATTTATATACCTCTCTATATATCTACTATACTAATATAATCTAAGCTATATTAAGTTTTTTTATCTAGTATAAGATATTTATTTATATTTACTAGAGTTAGGTACTAATTCTTAAACTTAACGCTAGTGTAGAGGTTTATATAGATACTAGTTACACTCTAGATATAGTTATAGATCTAAGATATTACTTATAATAGTAGATAAATAAGTATTTAATATAGTGCGTTATATAGACTAAGATATCTATAAACTATTAGGTAAATAAGAGCTTTGTAAGTAAGGTTAACTACTATATTTCTCTTCTTAGCTTTAGTTTTCTAAGATAATATTTATATGTAATAATTTAGATATACCTTAATAAAACTAGAATCTATAGTATATATACTAACATAAAACTAAGCTAGCTACTACTATTATATAGTAGTAATATAGACCTAGTGTTCTATAGTACTAGAAAAGGTTTTCTTACTATTAAAAAGTAGTAATAATAATTTAGTAAGTCTAGAGGTAGTATCTAAGTTATTATAGCTTTTATTATACGCTTTATTAAGCTTTTAGAATTACTTACTATAAGTACTATAAAAAGATACTAACTTTATTAAGTAGTCTACTACGCTATTAATAGTACTAAACTTAAATAAGTAGTAGATATATAGGTAAGTAAGAAGAATTTAAAAGATTTTTACTTTATAATACGCTTTTTAATTTAAAATAATTAAAAGATAAAGTTTATTAAGAGTAGAGTAAGATACTATACTAGACTACTAGCGTAGTAGAGGCTATATTAGAAGGTATATATAGTACTTATAATAGAGTAGTATATAGAAAATAGTTTTATTTACTTATAATTTATAAAGTATAGACTTAACTATATATTACGCTAGTTCTAATTATATAGTATAGAATTAGTAAGATTAGTGTTATAAGTATATTAAGAATATATCTATATCTACTTAGTGTAACGCTTAATATTATAGAAAAGAAACCTAGACTACTTACGTATTATAGTTATACTAGAAGAGAAGTAGCTAATTAATTATATATAGTAAGTAAAGTAAGAATTAAATTTATTATAAGCTACTAGTTAATTAAGAATAAAAAGAAAGTAGAAGTAGTTATTAAGTCTATATTAGATATACATAACTAGATAGACTTTAAGAAGCGCTTTATTAAGAAAAAGTATTAGTATATTATTATAGAAACTAGTAGAGACCTATATACTATATAATAAAGTATTCTAAATACGCAGCGTCTAATATATATAGTTAAAAATAAAAGTAAAATAGAGTATACTAATATTACTATAGTTAGTCTCTAAAGGTAATTTATAGTAACTAAGTTAGAAAGAGCTAACTATAAAGTAGCGCCTGCCTATAAGAGTAGAAAATAACACTTTAATAACTTATTTATACTTTAGCGTTATTAGGTTAGAAGATAGAAAAATATTCTACGTCTAGTTAATAAGCTACTAGTTTTAACTATAGTTAATACTCTTACGTGTATATTTAGAGAGTAGTATAAGAATACTAATAAGATTAGTATTTATAGAGCTAAAATCTATTAGACCTTATTAATAAAAAAATTAATAATATACTACTTTTATAAGAAGTAGAATTACTTTATATAAATATATCTATTATCTTTATAGTACGCTGTCTTATATTATATAACTATAACGTTTAGTAAGTATTAGGTTATCTAAAGAAGTCTTAAACTAAAGTCTTAGACTTTATATTTAATATCTTTATTAGATACCTTACCTATGCCTATATTATTAGCCTTTTTAGTTTTTTATTCTTTTTAATAACTATTAGGTAGTAAAAGCTATACTAGCTAATTAATATAGTTTATACGTATACTAAAGAATAGAACTAGATATAATAGTACTAGATAAGATAGTAAAAGAAAAAGATTATAAGTAAGAAAGCTACTAAGCTTATACGTTTAGTGTATAGTATAATAAAGATACTTTAGATTTGTAAATTAGAAAGATATAAAGCGTTTCTATTTACTATAGGTAGAGTTATTTTTCTATAGATCTAGAAAGGTATTAAGCTACTAACTATAATCTAAGCTAGATAGATTCTATTTACCTAAAGGCTATATTTCTATAATACTCTTAAGCTCTTTAGCTATTAAAAGGTATATATATGTACTAGTATAGAGAAGAATATAGAAGGTATACTTTATAAAGTATAGTTAATAGGTTTTATATAAGGCTACCTAAAAATAGCTAATTAGAGTATTATTAGTAAGTAGATTTATAAGATAGTTATAGGCTATATACTAGGTATATTATAAGCTATACTTAAAGTTTATATAGCTTTACTTGCTCTAAGTAAAGTTTATAAAAATAAAAGTAAAATATTTAGGTCTATTAGTTTTAGAAAAGGCTTACTATTATTCTAGATATAATACTTACTTAAGTCTAGAGTTACTATAACACTTTATAATCTTGCTAGCTATATTATAATTTAGAAGATACTAGAAGAAATCTCTACACTACTAGCCTATAGAGAGTATTTTATTCTTCTAGTTCTTATAATTCTTAATAGTATTTAGGTTCTAGATAGTAAATTTATTAAATGCTAGTGCTAGAATCTTATTAAGTAGTAGTACTTTTAGCTTTATTACGTTAGATGTTTTATTATAGATAGTAGTACTAATAAATATAAGTAATAGAAGAAACTATATAAAATAGCGCCTTATACTACTAGGTAGCTTATAGAGTAGTTTTAACTAGAATAATATAGATTACTTCTAAGTAGAAGATAAGATACTTATTACTTAAGCTATAGCGCTAGTTACTTTACAAAACATAGTATAAGTAGATAAGTTAGTATCTAAACTCTAACTTAGATTATAAGTTACGTATTACGTATATATATATGTGCATAATTCTATATAGAGCTTACTACTCTTATACTATAAGTTCTAATATAGCTACGTACTAAATTATTTATTCTATATTTAACACTACGCAATATAGCGCACTACTATCTAACTATTACTACTTATCTTAGTAAAGTAGCTTATCTAAACTACTCTAATTATAGTGTATAGCTTTAGTATATCTATAAAGTATACTAGATAATACTTAATATAGAGCTTCTTACTATATAACTTTATATAGATAATTTTATAGCTCTTCTAAGTTAGTAGAATAATCTTAAACTTACTTAACTTATTATATATAAGCTCTACCTAGAAGCGCTAACACTTAGTAACTATCTTAAAGGCTTTATTTAAGTATGTCTCTAACTACTAACTTATTTTAATTTAAAGGTAATAAATAAAGCGCTAGTAGAGAGTAAAATATATTATAAGAAAGAGTTAGAAAAGTTATAGAACGCTAATATATATTAAGTAGGCCTACTTTTATTAGATTATAGTACGCTAGATAAGAAGAAGAAGAAGAAAGTATAAGTATAGCTAAATACTACCTCTTTTAAAGACTAGTGCTATAAGAAGTATTACCTACGTATAGATACTTATTATAATACTAACGCGCTTCTAGAATTATAAAGCGCTATTTATTATTAGCTAAATAGTACTAAGTCTTCTACTATAACTACTTATAATAACCTCTATTAGTTACTTCTACTATAACTATTGCGCAGCCTTTCTATAGTAAACTATATCTAACTATATACTACTATTCTATAATATAGAGATAATTAGCGTATAAATAATATAGAAGATTATAGTAAATAAAAGAGAGAGTACTAGAGAGGCTAAATTTACTAGCTATATACTATAGTTTTACTATTCTTATAGATAATCTATATAATACGTAGCTCTTTAGCGAATATACTTATTATATAGTAAATATAATATAAGGTACCTTCTATATTTACTATTACGTAAGATTCTATTATTATTCTTCTACTTTAGTATATAGAGAAGGTATATAGTAGAGCTTTAATTCTAGTCTATTATACGTTTAATTTATTAAGCTACTAACTACTAAGTACTTCTATAATTACTTTTAGTGTATTAATAGTAACTTATTTCTAGCTAGCCTACTACTAAAGAAACTTCTAGCCTTTCTTGCTCTAATAAAGACTTCTACTACTAGTAATAGTCTTAGCGCTACGCTATATATAGAGTAAAAGGCTTCTTATATTATATTCTTTATATATATTAATAGTCTTATTAATAGTATATTCTAGATCTAAGATTTTAATATTATAATAAGTGTTTTGCTATTAAGGTATGTTACTAGTTAGAGAATAGTAAAGGCTGCTCTAGATATTTGCTATTCTAATACTATTAGAATAATATCTTATTACTAGTAATATCTATATTATAAGTAAGATATAGCTTAGTCTATATAAAGATATTACTATAAATTAAGATATATTAGGTAGTATAGTAGAATAAGTCTATACAACATTAAAGTTAAAACTTATTTCTTACTTTTTCTATTATAATTTAAATATCTAAGCTACCTATTCTTACCTAGCTAGCTTCTAATAATTAGCTTTATATCTAGATATTTATTTTAGTTATTATAATTTCTAAACACTTCTACGCGCTATTTAAGAGAACTTAGACTACTTCTTTATATAATATTATATAAATAAGCTATAAAGTCTATTACTATTCTTATTAGTCTCTATTATGTCTTTAAGATTCTATACATAGTTAACTAGTTTAGTAACTATAGTTATACCTTTAAGATTCTATATATAGTTAGCTAGTTTACTATATATTCTCTATTACT
Source organism: Alternaria triticimaculans (assembly GCF_023758025.1). Classification (NCBI taxonomy): domain Eukaryota; kingdom Fungi; phylum Ascomycota; class Dothideomycetes; order Pleosporales; family Pleosporaceae; genus Alternaria; species Alternaria triticimaculans. The sequence goes on from NW_026055958.1 coordinate 2,674,075, forward strand.
AACTTTATATATCTATCTACTTAGCTAGACTTTTATACTAAATTACTAGTTATTACTTCTAGAATACTATTAGGCTAAACTCTTAGAGACTACTTTATTCTACTTTATAGCTATTAACTTTATGCAGCGTAAGGCCTAGTAGTAAAGCTATTTCTATATATTATTAAGCTATATTACACTAGCTAGAGTCTTTCTTATTCTTAACTAATTCTATAATAAGTACTCTATCTAGTAATAGTATCTATTTCTAACTAGAGAGCTAGACTACTATATTAGCTACTATAGTTAGGCTTAGTATACTAAAGTATATAATTATATTTACTACTAAGAAGTAATATTAAAGAATATCTATAGAAAGGTATATAAAGTACTCTAGTGTCTAATTAAATAGATAATATTTACTAGTACATTAGTTAAAGAGTTTAAGAAGATAGATAATATAAGCTATAGAGAACTATCTATTATTAATTAGTTTTTAAAGAACTTAGGTTAGGCCTTATTATTTATAGTTAGACACTAGTATAATACTACTCTTATCTCTAGAGTAGATAGCTAATATAAAGTTAATCTCTTAGTAGATAATTTAGTTAAAGGTTATATCTAATAGAGTTCTGCTTAGAGCGTAGATAATAGGTATAGAAAGTAGTAATATAGGTAAGCTTAACTAGTAGTTATTTTAGTCTAGATTATTAGATAGAGAGGTTATAATAACTATAGTTATAGTAAAATCTTAGTAAAGTATAGTAAGAGTAAAGACTAAAAGAGAAGAGTATACTATACTTTTAAGCTAAAGAGATTTCTAGTAAGCTATAAAGTACTTATATTTACTTATAGAGTTATATACTTTATAATCTTATTTCTATCTAGTATAAGCTATAAAGAAGTTAATCTATATAAGGTTTATCTTAGAACTAGTAGCTTATTATAGCTTTATAGTCTTCTAACTTATAGTATAAGCTATAAGAAAGTAGAGCTATAGAATTTGCCTTAGTTTAATCTACTTACGTATATTCTACTAAGAGAAACTACTCTCTTTCTCTTATAGTGCTTTTACTCTAATAGTTACGTAGGTTTATATAAGAGCTTAGAGTTACTAAAGTGTTTATTAAGTACTATAAGTAAATTTATCTTATAAATACAAAGTGTAATAAAGTATATACGCTAGAGTTAAGCTTTAAGCGCTATTATAATATAGATAGAAGATATTATAGGCGTAAGTGTAATAAGAATCTTAATAGCTATAAAGGCTACTATAATATAAATCTTTATATCTAGCTATAGCGCTATCTCTTTAAAGATTTACTTATATATCTTAGAAATAGTAGCTAGTAGTAGCTACTTATATTATCTTAGAGTTATTTAAATAGAGCTACTACTCTATCTTACACTTATACTTACGCTAATACTAACTATCTATATATTAAACTTAGAATTACTCTAAGCTCTCTTATTATATATATACTATCTAATATATACTTTTACTATACTCTTACGTACTAGTAGAAGAAAGCGTTACGTAATACTATAATATAGGCAGAAATAGTAGGTTATTAAGAGAGAAGAAAAGTATAAATATTTCTTAAGTAAGCTTTTATAAGAGAGAAAGAATATATAGTATTATTATACGCTTTAATATAGATATACGCGTTATACTTATTAGAGTAACTATAGTAGATATATAAAATAAAATAAGCTAAATAGTCTTAGTAAATATAATAAGTACCTTATAATATACTTTAAGGCCTTAGAAGTTTAGGCTACGCTGCGCTAGACACTAATCTTATAGACCTAGGTATTTACTATAAGTATAGTAATTATAACTTATATATTATAAATAGAATCTACTAATAAGCTATATAAAGATAGTAAATTAGTAGAGAGAAAGGTCTAAAGCGCCTAAAGCCTATATTATTATTAGATAGAACCTATCTAGTATTTTACTATACTACTCTCTTATTATAAGATTCTCTAATACCTACTACTCTAGCATAGTATTACAAATCTTGCCTATTCTAAACTAGTGCATTTTCTAGATCTTAATTACTTTACCTAGTAATATATTAAGTTTTCTAATTAATATTAAATATTCTTAGTATATTATAATCTTCTTATTATATTATCTTAGTTCTATATAAGTATCTATAATAACTACTATACTTTCTTTTAAACTCTTTACTTTAGTATAGTAAGCTAATCTTAAGGCTTATTATAACTTAATATAGTCTTTAGAGGTAGTAAGAGTAGTGCTAGTGCTTAATCTTACTACTTTAAGAAACCTAGTAGTAATACTAATACGCTACTTATTCTTCTATAAATTTACTAAAAGAGTACTAAGTGTCTTTAATATATATAAGTAGTAATATAGATTTATAAGTGCTATTAGATAGAGAATCTTTATATATATATAGATAGTAAGTTAGTGCTTAGCCTCTACTATAGTAGAGATAGAACTATTAGCGCTAGATAGTAAGTTAATAATACTCTTATTAAGCGTAGCAACGTTAATATAGCCTATTATCTAGCTATAGTGTTCTACTCTTCTAACCTTCTAATTAGGTAGAACTCTATACAATCTCTAGAGCTATAATATCTACACTAACTAGATAAGGCTAGCGTATATAATAGTAAAGATTATAACTTTACTCTATATTCTAAGCAAAGAAAATAAAGCTTTAGTAGACTCTACTACTTATTAGTACTCTATCTAGGTATTATACCTTACGCTAACTAGGCGCTTTAATTAGAAACTCTACTATTAGTAGTATTAACTAAAAGTTCTTTACTAGTAGACTTAGATTTTATTATAGTTTATAAGTTCTATAGTAACTAAGACACTTTATTTACTCTACTAGCTCTTTATCTACTACTTATAACCTACGTTAAACTTATAAGAGCTAGCGCTTCTTATAGAGATTAAATAGATAAGTTATAGCTAGGCGCCTATATAACTATATCTAACTAATATTATATCTTCTATAGTTTTAGAGTAGGTATTATTATATATAAAAGTTATATTACGTTTATAGAAGAGAGAGGTAGCTTACTTAGAACTATACCTAGGTATAAAGGTAAAGTAGATAATAAAGAAAATTTTACGCTTAAACTTGTCTTTTCTACCTCTAAAATACCTTTACTTCTTTACTTATCTTTACCTATCTATAACTACCTATTATATCTTATATATAATAGGCACTAAATACACTACACTCTAGCTAGAAAGATACTACACTAGCTAGTTACACTAAGTAACTTAAAGACATAGCTATAACTCTTAGAGATAAAAAGCTATTACTCTATCTATTCTATAAGATCTTATATAATCTTATATAAGAGTTTCTTAAAGATATAGATAAGTAAAATATTAGTAAAGATTCTAGTTTTAAAAACATTAATAGTATCTCTAATAACTTTTTAAAAGTTCTATAGAAGTAGATCTAAAGTTAGAAGCACGTATTTACTAAGTTTAATAAAGTCTCTAATACTAGAGTATAGGTAAATGTATTATAGTTAGTGTATTTCTACTTTCTATTACCTGCGTCTAAGCTTTACTAATAGAAATAGATCTTTACTATTATTTTTAGTCTTATAATAGTTATAGACAACTAAATAAAGTAGCTATATTAGTAATATATACTTATCTATTTACCTACTTAATAAAGCTCTTAACTAGCTACTCTTAATTTACCTAGTTCTATATTAAAACTATTTATTTATATCTCTATTAATACTAGTTATAAAATATATAAGTATTATTAATCTTTCTTTATATATATATAAAGCTAAGATATTATTATAGCTTTTATAACTACGTATAGGTAGCTACATAAAGTAATATATTACTATATTATTATCTTAGTTAGATTATAGTTTCTACTTTTATTAATATTTATCTTATAAGTAGTAGTCTAGTACTCTTGTAGCTAACATTTAGACTTATATTATAGTAGTATTTACTAATAGCTCTATATTTATTACTTACTTTTATATTCTACTCTACCTACTAGATAATCTTTTTATAAGAACTTCTTTGTATAATAATATACCTCTTTATATAGCCTTTATCTTTATTACTTTTATTACTCTTATAGTTATATTAGGTATATTTACCTACTCTATACTATACGTTATTAACTACCTTAACAATATATCTAGTTTATAAATAGATACTATTATCTTACTTAGAAAGCTCTACTAGATAGACTTCTATATATTAGAGATTAAATATTAGATTAGCTTAGCGTTTAATATTATAAGTATAGTGTATAGTTTCTAAGTTCTTTATATATGCTAATTACCTTATATAGACTATCTTTTATATAATTATTAGAACTATGTCTTCTTATATTACTAATAGCCTTACTATTATACTTAATACTATTATAAATACTACTATAAAAGTCTATATAATCTCTATCTATATTCTCTACGTTGCCTATAATATCTTTAGTGTAGCTATTAGCTTCTATTCTACTCTTTATATCTAGTGCTAAGATTCTTAGATTACTAACGCTATCTTTACTACGTTAGTTCTTATTATTATTATAATGCTCTTACTTTAGGTTTAGATATTATTCTATATAATTAGGTTTCTAATTACTATAGGTGTGTAGCTTATTATAATAGTTATACGTATAACTCTAAAGTAGATAGTTATCTTAGTAGATACTACATATATTACTAGAATAGCACTTTACTACTCTTTGCTTTAATTAGTAGCTCTAAGTTAGTAATAGGTTATACTTAGTTATAAAGTAGTAATAATAGAGTAATAATAAAGTAATAATAGAGTAATAATAGAGCAATAATAGAGTAATGCAAGATGCGAGATGCAAGATGCAAGATGTAATGCAGGTAGTCTGTATTAGAAAAACGCTTAGAGAATTAATTATTACTTTTAGTTAAGGTATAATATAGCTAAGGCTGTATTTAACACGTAATTTAAATGTATTAAGTATATATTGCAAGCAACAGTATATATATATAGAGATAAGTATAAGGTGCAGAGCCCCTGCAGCCTACTCGCAAATAGGTGCAGGTAGGTTAAATAATGTAGGGCTCGGCGCGCTAAGCCCCTAGCGCCGTATTTAACACGTAAAAACATTCACTTCGCATACTAATCTATGGGCATAATCCACTGCAATGGTAGTGTGTGAGAAGTCTGGCTCACATAATCAAGATGACAATCTGTGAGTGAGAGGATGATCCCGTGCAGCTCGGACCCGTTACGCCACAGTCCGCCACGGCTTTACCTGACATCCACACTCTCACAGCCATACATTCTCCCGTCTCCAGTTCGCCAATCACAAGTTGCTCTTCCCTCGCAAACAACAACATGGGCACCACATGCTAGTCACGAAATCCCGATAGTCTGGAGTGACAGGCTGTCGGAACACGTCTTCAGGATCGAGGCCCCCAGAGCCGGAACCGCTGTCTGAATATCGGTGAGGTACGCGCGAATGCTACGTCGCACAACAGCCAACCAGCCGACAGCCACACGCAGCAAAGCGCTCAACGCCGATAATTGCACATGCTGCAGGGCGCCGTCGATAACGTCGCCGATCTCAACTGCTTCAAGCTACGAAGGCGAGTATGCTGTTCCGAGCATTGGTTTCGCGCTCATCCTGATCGACGGAGAACTCGCTCTGGGGCCAGATTCGCGAGCTGCGGTGGCGTGGAGACATGACTCGAGTCGACACGTGCAACGTTGAGCCTCACTCTTTGGTGATCTGCGTTGTGCGCGTGGATGCTGGGATGTGTTGGTGTTGACACCTCGTGGTTTGCGCTGATCTTTTGGTGGTGGCGAGTCGAGAAACGCTTTTCTCAGCTTTCACCGGGTGTTCGCGATTCCAACGCAGCGCAACGCAATCGACGCAATCGCGTCGTCATAGACGGTAACGAGATTTTCTGCTGCAGGTATGGTGTCTACCGGGATATCTGCACGCGCTGACAGTACGCCTCTTGGACTGCTTTTTTTCTCTCCTGCATTCCACATACACTGGTCGAGCCGGAAGCGGTAATCCATACATGGACGCGGGGAAATTTCGCCGTCTCTTGCCATGTTCGAGTACGATGCTAAGGCGTACATACATGATCGTAGACTCCGTAGTGTGTCTCTATCTCGACTAATCGGTGTAGACTATGTTGAAGCGGGAGAGGTAAAGTAACACGGCGTTTGTGTGCTGATCTGGCCTGATGACTGCATAGTGTATGTGCAGATATCTAGCTAGTGTAGCCAAGACCTTTTCACGATTATGCATGTGCAGAATCTGGTACACGGGCGCGTATGTCGCTAGTATGCGTCAAATACCTCAGAATAGCATGGCCGGTAATAGCGTAGGCCCAAGGCTGCGTTGAATGGGTAGCTTCCTTCCACCCTAATCCGCAGCAACTAGAACCAAAACCAGGCACACCGCCTACAATGAAGTTGAAGTACTCTTTGTCGAAACTGTGAGGTATGCCTTGAACGACTGTGTTGAGCATCATGAATACACTTCGATGTTACAGCGGTCCTCAAGCGACGGGTAACTTGGTCCCCACTTCCCTGCGCTTCAAAGACTGTACGTAGAAACTGTGTCGCATTCCTAGGTAGAAAAAAAAGATAGAGCACCCTGATATTCCCGTGCTGTAAAGCAGTCACAGCACAGACGCGAAAAGTTTGTGGGCGCATGCCGCCCATCGAGACATAAAGGTGATGGATGGATTGCCGTTCACCCTGAACGTTTTGGCAAGGCTGAGCTGGTGCCTAATCGTCGCAAGAACGCGGAAAGGATCGGAGTAAGCACAACACCTGATGCTGTTGGTCGGCTGTCCGACAGTGCCGATGGGGCTTCTCCTCATCAAAGAGAGTGTTTATAAAACCATGTTCTATCGTGATAATGATGGTAGTTAGAGTGCGCACGTCCGATCCGATTTGCCCGTAAGATAGAATACCACGGCACACCTATTTGCCGAGTGTACATCACAGGATATCCCATCATATCATACACAGCTATGAGCATAGAAGAGCATGAAACTACCACTCACGGAGAAGATACCCGCAAATGTCGATACCCCTTAGGAAATGATACCTCAGACACACTGACGCTTCCCGACGGGCGCAAGCTGGGTTACGCACAGTACGGGTCGCCTTCTGGCCATGCCATCTTTTATCACCACGGACTTCCAGGGTCTCGCATCGAAGCAGCTTCGTACCAGGATATCGCTCTGGAGCTAGGCTTACGGATAATCGCGGTCGATAGACCTGGAATCGGCTTGAGCACGCCGCATCCCCAACGAACATTGTTGGATTGCCCAAGAGACCTACAATGTCTCGTCGACCGTCTGCAACTCGAGAGCTACTCTGTTCTGGGTGCATCTGGAGGAGGCCCCTATACTCTTGCGTGCGCAGCAGCACTTCCAGCTCCGCAGCTCAAATGCGTATCCGTTGTATGTGGGGTCGGACCAATGGACATTGGCATGAAGGGAGCAGACCTCCAGCACCAATTTGGCTTCCCGTTCGGATGGAAGCACGCGCCCGTCTTTCTCATCAAATGGTTCTTCAGCCGCGATGCTTTTGGGCGTATGGATCTAAGCGACGAGGAGCGTTTACAGCGTGTGCTAGACCCCTCAAAGCTCGCCTCAATCAAGGATCCAAGGGATCGCGAGATCATGGCAGATGAGGACCTCATCCGCCTGATATTACGATCAACTCGTGAAGCGAGAGCGCAGGGTTTCGACGGTATAGCGTTGGATGGGCGAACGATATGTAGTGACTGGGGTTTCCGGGTCGAGGACATCAGGAAGGATCTGCCGGTGCAGTTGTGGTATGGCAAGGATGACTGTTTCGTACCTGCCCATCATGGAATGCAGATTGCGGCGAGGCTGGGCGGTGACAATGGAAATGTCGTTTTGAGGGTGGAGGATGATACGCATACGACCATCTCGCAGAGGTGGAAGAGGGCGCAGCTTGAAGCTATTGCTGCCGTGATGCAGGGGTGAGGCCCCGGTGGTGCCAAGCCCGTGCTGCCTCGGCAGACCCCACTCTAGCCTTGCACCTCGGATTATCATGAATCTACACTCAATCATCAACACCATGTTCTTCGTCCCGGACGTTCCAACCTGTCCTTCTCACCAAACTTGCTCGTCCGCCTTGCTTGCGGGTTCTCTTCTCTTTCATTTGTGTACCTTCAATTTTCTGTTTCTGCGCCGCATTCTTTTCCTTGGGCTTCATGAGCCCGTAGTACTCGAACCATGATCTTACATACTCCCAAAGATCGGTGGCCACTGCCCAAGGCCTTCTCCCGTACACCAATCCGAGTGCGACCACAACGCAAACGGGTATGCCGATAGCCCAGAGTTGCCAGAACTGTTTTCTACCAGGGCGAAAGTCGTCCCCCATGCTGAAGATGCCAGCAAGCAGGGTGAGCGGGAAGACGATGGATGCGAACAGGCTGAGACGAAGGCCGAACTCGCCGTCTGAGACGCCTCTGAACGCCGCCCGAAGATTCGCGAGATCGTTTGAGACAGAGTTCAAGGCTTCTGCGCGATCGCGCAAAGGCTGCATCCTTGTGTGTATTGTAAGGAAGTCCTTCTGCGCATGCTTGATCGCTAGAGACGCTTCTTTGGTGACAGTTTCATCACCTAGTTGAACACCAAGACGCTCTAGGTTGAGATACATAGCGCGCCAAAAGTGATTCAAGTGTCGGCGCATGTAATTGATGTCCTTCGCAATCTCATTGATCTCCAGTAGGTCAGACTTCCATTTCTTTTTGGTCAAATTGTCGTCGATTTTGGCTTGGTAGTCATCTGCGAACCATTCAGCCCTCGCAATGGTGGTATTCATGAGCTCAAGTTGATTAACCCAGTGTTGCGCAACATGTTTCAAGAGGTAATAAGCAGCATTGGATGACTTCAGGTTCGTCTGCTGGATCAAGTCTGGAGTGGCAAGCTTGGTCCAGTGGAATGCTATTTCTTCCATAGCACTGGTAAGATTTCGCTTTTGTTGGAACATTGGAAGATTCATCTCTTTTGTACCCAGACCAACTTCGGAGAACATGAGGGGAGCTAATGTAGAACATCCGTAGTGGTACGGCCAGCTCTGATGAGAGACCGCTTCGAGTTTGGGGGGTCGAGATGAATTGTGGTCTTGTGCTTTCCAGAGTTCCGACCGGTCGGGGAAGATTGTGGGATCTTGTAGGATCAAGCAATCATCTAGAGCTTTGCGTGCACTTGGATCCAGTTCAGCCTCGTGATTTTTTAAGCACTCGCTTGCAGCCACACCCGTCGCCCGTCCGCCGCTGGCCGACTCCGTCTTTGGCGGCTCGCATGCGGTAGCAAAGGCGGGATCTACTAGGATGACAGCTAAAGTGGGTGGCCGTCAGCAGTGATCTACCAGATAACATCGTCTCAGAAGCCTTACCATCCCAACCTTCATCGTTCGCCTCTCCATCTGAAGGAGAAGTCTGTGATGTCCAGAACGAAGCGCACCGTCTCACAAAAGCATGCCTTCGATCAGGGGTGCCTGATGATGGTACGTCAATATCCCGCCACCTCTCGTATCTCCGACGATTCACTGCGAACGACGTCTGCAGTTTCAGAACATTTACCGACTTGGCACAGAGCAAAGTCCGCAATTCGTAGTAGCGCAGCGTGAATGACTGCCCGGGCACTGACATCGATGGCAATCCTCTATGTGGGATGGACCAGGAGTCCGTGAACTAAAGATGAGTGTACGAAGTCAGTGTCTGTCTCACATACAGTTCGTACATGGATATTACTAACGTTCCAGGTATTCATCTGCTCGCTGAAGACCAGAGGGTCGACGCCTAGATGATGGCCCAGTGCATCCACATAGTCCGGTTCCATATCTTCAAGAATGAAGAGCCGCTTGTGTCTCTCCTCACGGCTCTTATTGGCTGGCTTCTCCTTGAGGTACTCCCGGAGCACAGCAGCGCTCTTAAAGCCACCTTTTTCCACATCCACAACGCTTTTGGCCTTGAACTCCAAGCAATAGCATCGACCCGGCGTACGTTGATGCTCTTTCTCGTAGTGTTGCCTGACAGCCTGACGGCCGGCTTCTCCCTCGTTTGCTAGCTTTTCCAAGAAGGACTTGAGCGCTGGGAATGCATCCTCGAGCGTGTCGAGACATTGCAGATAAGGCTTTCCTTCAAAGCGGGGAGGAGGACTGGTACGTTGTCCGTTTTGTGCCGATGTGTCAGTCATTATGATAGGATCTTTGGAGAAATCCATCTTGATAGCCGGACGATAATACAATGAGAGCTGACAAATACTTGTAGCGGGCCAAAAGAGCAGGCTGAGAAGGAGGACTTGCGCGATCAGCTCCTTTTCTTGACCGGATGCTGACAGGATATAAAGGCGCAGCTCAGCGCTGCGTTCGAACCCCCTCGCGCATGGTAGCTTGCATACCAGTTCCTCTGGATTGGAAACACGTTCTCAGTGATGCGATTACGTCGCTGTTCTCAGCAAGATTTCGGTGTTGCGGCTGAGCATGCTGCGCCCACCGTGGCTGCCTCAGCTGATAACCCCGCATAAACTCAGCCGCGCTTCCACATGGTACCGGAAGCAACGATACTCTTCATCGACCTTGACCTTTCCTTCGCAATCCTCGTGCTCGGGCTAGAGTCAAGTCTCAAGCGATTTACCATGGCGACTTCAACTTCATTTTCCCCGTCAAGTATCCTGGCGGATGACCCAGTCTCGCAGCTGCGGAGTATAGTACAGCCTTCTCCCACCGATTTCTTCGAACACGAATCACTCGATCATTCGCAGCCTTCCATAAGGCTGCTAAAGATATCACCAACGCTGTCAGCTGAAGGCCTCGTCCAATGTTCCATATCGCATACGACCATAGACTATGCGCCCTATCGTTGCTTATCGTACGCGTGGGGCGAACCTGAACCGAAACAACTTGTACTGATGAACGGAAAACATTTCTTCGTTCAACCGAATCTCTTCGAATACTTGAAGGTCACCAGAGCCGATCCTGAGCGTACAGCTCATACATATTGGATAGACGCTGTTTGTGTTGATCAAGAGAACACAGTCGAACGGAATCACCAAGTCATGCAGATGGGGAGGATATACTCCAGGGCCGAAACGGTCATTGCATGGCTGGGACTTGCGTCGAAAGAGACAGTTCTACATTATCATGGAGAACTACAGCTGAGGTACAGTCATCCTTCTACTTGGAAGGAAAGAACACCCGTGCGGGAGGCAAGAAGAGCAGTAAACAATGATCTACTCGGCAACGACTATTGGACCCGAGCATGGATCACACAAGAGCTCAAACTTGCGCGCCGCATCGCCGTTGCAATTGGGCCATTAACGATCACAATGCATAGGCTTCGGGTATTGCTCCGTGGCTTGCCTGGGAATACAGATGAAGCAATCGGTCGAGTTTTCGCGCTCATTAGCAGTCAAAAAATTGTCGGAAACCCTCTAGCAAGCCTTCTGTTAACATTCCGTGACAAGAGATGCAGCGTTGCCAGAGATAGGATCTTCTCACTACTTGCGCTATGCTCTGAGACACATGCTATCACAGTCGATTACGGTTGTTCGGGTCTTGAACTGGTGTACTCCATCATGAAGAGCAATGAGCATACTCTCTGCGCTTGTTCTACTCTCGTTGTTATGCAAAGCCTGGCGCCTGAGATTGACAACCTTCAGCCCAACAGCGATGGCCGAATCAGGAACGGGTCGTATATTGAGATTGAGACAAACGGGACTGATTGGGTACATATTGGGGAGGGAAATGGATGCGTCGTTCTTAACCACATTTGTTCTCGGGCCTTTGCGACCAAAGACACGAGGTTACTACCTGATGCGACCTATTGTGGGCAGGAGCATATCAAGTCGCTTACAAAAACGCCCACGCCAACCAATGTGGGTTCAATAGAGCCAAGAGATACGCAACCTCTTGGTAGAAGCGTTGCTGCGATCGGCCCAGGGCGGGCAAGAATCAGGATATCTCTATGGTCCCTCTTTGATCTGTACGGTAAGGATAGCCTACAAAAGAGACGAGTCCAGCTTTGCCCAAGGTCATGGACCGGGACTAATGGATCCATGACTTCAATTCGTGTGGGTTATGTCAGTTGGGATATTAACGCTGCTGGGTCTGCACCAGAAGAGTCGGTGTTCTGAAGACGAACCCGCGAGCTAAATAATATACGCGTTCGTAGATACTAGACTACAGCATTAACGCATACACTATCGAACACATTTGCTCACTCCAAGCTCTTAAGAATAGCAGGCAAAACCTCCACCTCAGTGAAATCCCAAATCGTGCTCGAACTCCCCGAAGCCCAATTTGCGCCCGTCCAAAACGTATTCGTCATGCCTTGCAGAGCAACGAAACGCTTGTAAAAGCCGTTCTTGATCTCATCCACCGAGACCGACAAAGCGAAGGGGGAATGGTTGTTGCTAGCCTTTATTGTCGTAGACTGGTTGGCAGGAGGCAGATCAAGGGCCCCACGAATCCTTTGGACCGTGGCGAGAATATCAGAGGCGAAGTAGTCGTCCGAGGCTTCCATGGGAGTGGAGTATTGCACTGAGTAGAGGTTGCCAATTTCGGCGGTGAAATAGTATGCGCCTGGCAGCCCGGGGATACCGAAGGCGGCTTTTGCGTCGTAGTTGTACATAGAGACGCCCTGTGGGAAGCCAGTGTTGGCCACAACTGCGTTCCAATATCCGCTGCTGTTGAAGCGAGAGAAAAGGTCTGCTTCCTCCGTGTTCAAATCCAGGAACTGGTCGAGGAGGGCGACCTTAGGAGGAATGGTCATAAGAAGTTTCTTTGCGCGAATGGTCTGAGTGCCTGATGGGGTTTGAGCGACCAGGGTGACGCATGACGGGCTGCGTTTGATGGACTTGATGCTGGCGCATTTCACGACAGAGCTGTTGCCCATCCCTAGTTTCTGTTCTGCGGCATCCCAGAGCGCCTGCTGGTTGTGGTTTGCTTGCGAGACTTTGGTCTTGTCTTTGCGTGCTGAGACTTGCATGGGATTGAAGAGCTTCATCACGTAGAGGGTAGGCTGGGCTAGGATGTTGCCCATGCCTTGGAATTGCAAGAAGCCATCATATGCCAGCGCACCCAGGTCGTATTTCCGCAGGAAGTCACCCCAAGGCATCAACAGGTCCTCCGGAACGGGGTCAGGGAGGTGGTATCCACGGAAGAAATCGTCTGGGTACTGCGTGAGAAGAGCCTGGTACTTATCCAGAGCTACAGCAGAGGCATTCGCGTCGACGACGGGCCATGAGGGCCCGACGACCGAATTTCGGAAATCGACTGCCTTGGGCTGGCCACCAGGCTTGAAAGGAGCTAGGGGAATGTTGAGGGAGTCGAACAAGTGTCGAACGGTGGTGGTATTGACGAGGACTTGGGTGCCGTAATCGAAAGTCTCGCCAGTCGCCGTGTCCTTGTAGGTGTTGGTGTGTCCACCCAGCCGGCACTCTTTCTCAACGAGCGCAACCGATTTTCCAGACTGCTGTAGCCGGATGGCAGCGTGAGTGCCACTGGAGCCTCCACCGACCACGAGCACGTCGTAATCGTATTCATTGGCGGTAGCCAAGGAAAGGAGACCGGGCGCCACAGTCAATAAACCTAGCCGCTGTAATTGTACCATGGTGGCAGAGGGTCTTGGGGAAGAAAACGAGAGGGATGTGGTGCGGGAAAGAAAAACGATGTGACTTTGGTACAAGCGATCAGAGGTCTTAGATGAAGCGGACCGAAGACGGGACGACGGCGCTATTCATCTAGTGTCGGCGAATATGTTTGTCGCCTCTACGATGGCCTCGGGGTATACAACAAGAGAGCTAAATTCTAGGTTTGACTAATAGTCTTGTTACTACATCAGCGGCTGCCCTACTCACCGCTTCCTCATTTGTAGCCAACGCCTGCGCGAATGCGAATTCGCCTCGACCTACGGCAGATCCATCACTCTCAAGATGCAACACTCCAGAAGCGGAAACATTTGTTTAATGGGCTGGATGCTGAGTTCCACACCCATAGAGCTAGCAAAGGACGACCGAGTTCTGAGGCGCGTTCGCGCGGGTAGCATGGGACTTGCTTACGCGTCATTAGCCGGTTTTGAGTACGGAATGAAGGAAGCTGCGTCAACATGGTTGTTGTGTCGAGATGAAGTCGCGAGATGTGGCTGCCACAAAAGAAGTTCGGAGGCTGGAGACTAGGCGACGTGACGCGCTGAGATGCGATGTTGGGAGTGGGTCGAGGATCGTTACTCGACTCGCCTTACCAGCCTCGTGGGACTAGCCTTAAGACCCACTTCCATCACCCTAGTCCGGTGCCTGCAGGAAGTCGCAATAGACGCCGCCGACGTCTTCTGGTGATCGCACTTGAACCCAAAAGTGACGTCCCTGGTAATGCTTCTTGACAATTCCTCACAAGCTCGATGCAGGAAACATCAATTATCGAATCTTCACGACCGCAGGGAAATGGATGACTCCATGGAAACAGCAAGATTGAGGTTATAACGACCATCACTGTAGTAACCAAAGCCTCAGGTTGCTTCCCACCATGGGGCTTGTTTTCGGTGTATTGAGTGTAGTAATACTGCTATGCCATATTCTTCTATACTCCCATATCAGAAACGAAGAGTGAGTCTATAAATGCAAAGACACTCGAAACCAAGGATAATGCCTATGATGATAAAGAAGGATAGGGGTATACCAAAAACGCCGATAAAGAAAAGCTCCTAATCCCAAGAGTCTGCGGTGCGCCAAGTGTATCTACCGGTGGGACATGCAACAGTCGATGTCATCGATATAACCACACAGCTACTCCTGCAACTGGTGCGTGGGGCAAGCACCCCGGCCTTTCTTATCCCACCACTCCTTGATACAAGTCTGAGACACATGTTAGCACCTTGGGCCCATCGTACTGGGAAAAGGAAAGACAAACCTCATGGAACTTGCACCAGCAAACCAACCTAGCCATCTTGTCCCCAGATTCAAAGTCTTCCAGACAAATCGTGCACTCGGCCTGTCTGCCCTCTTCATCAACACAGTCCTTCTCAGTCGCGACGTACGGAAACATTCCACGCGCAGCATGGCTCATTCGATTTGCGTTACTGGCGCCTTCACCATTACCTGCACTGCTCATACCGCGGGTGCGTTGAGTGGGTAGGCTGGCAGATGTTTGCGGCGTGAGTGCAGCCGTTGGGCCTGGAGAAGCGGAGTGTAGGGCGATACATTCTTCAATGTGCTGGGTGCGGTCCGAATCGTCGTTGTCAGGGCCTTGGGGAGGAAGCTCCTCGCCACAGATGGGACATTCGTCTTCCTCAGGGATTTGGCGGCGAGGCCGGGTTGGCTGGGCATTTTGAGGTTGAAGTGGAGGCGGTACAGGGGTTGACATGGCTTGGCTGAAAGGACTGGTCCCCGAGAAAGATCCGTACCCGAAGTTCACACGGTTTTGTGCGTTGCGGGCCCGGTTGTTAGCTACGGTTTGGGAAATGAGAGGTGCGCGGTGATGTGGGTGTTGCTGCTCGATAGCAGATGGCGGGAGAGGTGGCAGCCGCCGCTCTCCCATATGCGAGCCCGCATGATAGCTCACTCTCCTACTTTGATTGCTCTCGTTTGTGGGGTCGCGTGTGCCATATGCATGGCTCTGGCCTGCGCCGCGCGAAGCATCATGTACGCTGGACGACGATCTGTGTGCGCGAGGATGTGGGGGTGGTGGAGGTGGGACCTGTGAAGATCGGGGTGGGATGGGCCGAGAGCCATGACCGAGTGAATCGTATCGTGGAGGTGGGCTGAAGTTTGGATCAGGTACACAAGGATTGCAGACGCGGACTTCCTCGCCTCCGCCTAGCGCTGGGTTGCGGAACGGGCCGAAAGTTGACATGGCGCTCTCGTCTTCTCCTGTCAGATCGACGAAGTTTGCTATATTCTCGGACGGCGGATGCACGATGAACTGGCGTGGAATAGTAATACGATGTGGCGAGCATGAAGCGCACACGACCCTCCCGCATTTCCTGTTCTTGTTGTCAGTAAACAGTCCAGACGGGCGCAACTTGTAGGTTTCTAAGCAGACGAGGCACATGACCTCAAACGTCCGATGGCTGACACGACTGCGACGATAGGTCTGGCGGTACGTACCTGCAATGATGCCTCCTAAGTAAGAATGTAAAGGGCTTCTTGCACACCGGACACTGAGACACTTCGTTGTCCGGCTGCCATGGCGGCAGCACAATATCACTTTGTCTCCTCATGGTGCCTGTGTTCGCTTGTGATGTGACGGGCGGGGTGGGAGGTAATGCGCGGATGGAGGCAGGCGACGAGTCCAACATGATGGGATCCGCACTCGAGTCGCCCGCGCTTTCCGAGTGCATGCGTATGCTCGACGGCCGCCTCATGGGCGAGTCGGCGGTTGTGAGACGTCGCTTGCGGTCTGAGCTGCGGGAGGAGGACGAGTCGGTGCGTTGCGAGGGGCGGTTTGGGAGGGTGTATCGTGA
This sequence comes from Alternaria triticimaculans, assembly GCF_023758025.1. Lineage (NCBI taxonomy): Eukaryota > Fungi > Ascomycota > Dothideomycetes > Pleosporales > Pleosporaceae > Alternaria > Alternaria triticimaculans. Next base: position 2,690,538 of record NW_026055958.1, read on the forward strand.
CGGGGAAGGGTTCGAGCGAGGTTCGGTGGCGGCAGCGGGGTTGCTATGTGTAGTCGGTGGTTGCTGGTTGGCAGTGGATTCGGTACCGTCTCTCAGGAAGTCCATCCATGTTTCGCGGTCCTGGGCCAGGAAGTGTGATGCGACAACGCCCTGTGAATGGTGTCGGGAGTTGCTGCCCATAACAGCCTCGCGTGGCCCGTCTATGGTGCTGCTTGCTCCGTCATATTGACCGCCGTATGCGTGCGAGTGGTGTGAATAGGGTCCACTCGGGCGTTGATTGGCGTTCGGGGGCATTTGGGAGAGCTTGTGACGGATCGACGCGACCGAAAGCGGAGGGAGCGAGCCAACAGAGGCCAACAGCGTCAAATTCACGCGCGAGTGAACAACGGCTTATGTGATGGTGAACGGGAGGGGTGCTCTTCGTAGAGAAGGTCGGCCGGCTCACGGCGACATGCCGCCACTTGCTTGGGCGTCTGCGTCGCGTGTGGGCTTTGGCACTCGGAGCGTGGATAGCGCTGCTCGTTTCAGTCAGCCTGGAGCCACAGGGCAGCTATCTTTCACCCGCCTGTAAGTCGCGCAGCGTTGGGTTGCGGTGTAGAGGCCGGAGGTGGGTGGGTCCTGCGCGTCGGCTCGGCGAGGGGAACTCCTACCACTCTACTGTATGCGCCGCTCGTGAAGGTGCAAAGTCCAGAAGATAGATCAGAGAAAGGCCAGGCGTCAAATAGCGCACAACGCGACACGTACTGGTGAGCAGAGAGCCGTGGCTTCTAAGCGTGGCCGGCCAACGTTGGAATGCCTCAGGCGCCACTATGCCGTTATCTTAGCGGTTTCACGCGACCATCTGCGCCGCCACGCCTGCCTTAGCCTTGCGAGGGAACAACGGTGCGTCGCCGCGTCTTCGTCGGCCCTCTTCACGTGTCAAAACTTTGGAGCGTCCATCTGTCCTGAATAGCCGTGGATTGACTGAGATTACTATTGTACGTTACTACTTGTGCCTGTGCACTCCGTTCCGCTTATGTATGTAGAAAGTATCAAGAAGTATGTAGTGGCCCCGTCTACGCCCAAAAGAGCCCATCGCTCGTGTATCCCAAGCAACGCCATCAAAATCGCTTTTGCACAACTATACAGTAAGGAAACTCGTAAGCGCACGTCTTGCGCCAAGATCAAAATTAAAATGGGAATCTATCAATCCCAATATGGTATACGGGAAAACAGACATTAATGAAATGACTTTTTCATCTGTGGTAGCTGCGCCCACTGTGTTGGGTGCTGCCACTGCGACTGCGGTCCACAATCTCCGCTGAAGCCTCAAGATGACTTCCCGCGTCATACACGTCACGTTGGACGCTGTCTTTCGTCACATGGTGCTGGACAACACCAGTGCTGAGAGGACGCTCCGACGTTCCACCAATCGCTGGAGGCGCATTCAGTTCACTGACACCGTCATTACGGTATATGCTCGATGCTGCTGATGGCCCAGGCGAGCGCTCTGGTGAAGGTTCGGTCGATCCAAAGGGTAAGCGAATGGGAAGGCCTCCAGGTCCGCCCGGTTGCAGGTGCTGACTGCGTCTTTGACTGCTCGGACTCACTGACGTCGGCACGTCCATAACAGTCGACAGCCGTTCTGGGAGGAGAGCAGCTTCCGTCGACTTCGTACGACGTGAGTTCTTGCGCGGTATTGATGGCACGCGACTTGGAGGTCCTGGTGGTTGCGTAACGCGGGAAGCACGCGACCCAATTCTACTGGGCAGCTCGATTCCGCCAAAACTCTCAATGGGTCCCAGAGCCGGTGCAATAGGCGAAATCCGATTGCCTGGATCGTAATCTCGTTCCTCGTCACTCGTGTCTGAGTCGCTATCGGAAGAGTCTCGTCTCCCTCCAGCCAAGGCAGCCGCTGTCGCTACGCCTGACCCTCCTGATGCGTTCCGAGCTCGCGGAGGTGACTCAGGACTGTCCCGATATGGCTCCTGCACGACTGCTGGCGACTCAGCGTCTTCTTCCACGGCCATCATCTGCGGTGGTATTCGTGTACTTCTGACCACTTCAAATCCCTTGCTCTTTTCCTTCTTCCGCCCACCCAATAGGTTCAAGCTCTTGAACCAACCTGTAGCCGACGAGACAGGACTCATTGGATCCGCAGGCCCTGTCTTCAGCTTTCGCGTAGGTTGAGAAGACAAAGCAGGGCCACGAAGTCCATAGTAAAAGTCTGACTCGCGCACGGAATAGTCGGTATTGTTGTTGTTCCTTCTATCAAGATTTGGGTCCGAGTCGTCTCGATTCAACCGCAGATAGGCTGGAGCAGGTGTGCCGGAAGTACGCGACGGGCCTTCACCGGCTTTGATAGCTTCAGTGTCCAGATTGTCCGAGTAGGGGGCGTCCACAATGTCTGCACTCCCCAGAGGCGCCTTGCCTGGTGCAGCTGCGGTTAGAGAATCCATCGTATGCTTGCGAGGGCGTGGAGGTCGATAGTATGGATCCGCGGCCTCCATGGTGCCCATCGTTGGTCGGCGAGAGCTCTGGCCAGAAGACCCACCACCTAAGAAAGTGAAGGGCACCGGACCCGATCCTGGAGTTGGACTGACATTTCCGTAGTCGCCCTGACTGAAGCCGTCAAATCCAACACTTGCCCGTTGGCTGTCTCGGTCATAAGGCCCATTCAACAGCACGGCTGAACTGGCAGACATACTTCGAGATCGACTGTTCATGAGCTGTATGTTCTTGTTCTCATCGTGTGACAACATGGCAGCGTTCGAGTTCAGACTACCACGAGTGTTTCGATGAACGTTACGTTTCGACAGTTGTCGCTTTCCAAAGACCGCGGTAAGACCACCTCGCTGGTCCGCACCTACGCCACCAAGTCGGGCAGAAACTTCGATGATTGTCTGAAGAGCGTTCAGGAAGAAGCCGAAGACCAACACGATAGCGTGTAGTAACAGGATGATGTATCCGATCCAGCCTTTGGGTGCTTCATCCACGTCGAGGGAAGGTACGAAAGCTACCGAAAGAAGGACGCAGATGAGTCTGATTGTGGCGAAGAAGGTATGGTACGCATTCATCGAAGTATTCGACTGGAACGGCCGGAAGGCATGTAGAGTAAGGATCAGAATAACTTCGCATATAGCAAGTATGATGATTTGCGCGATGCCAGACGGTTGAATAGCGCCGATAGCGATGCCACGGATGATAGTGAGCAGGACAGGGATGAAAGAGAATGGAGCGGCATCATCCGAGTAGGTATTGTAGAGTGGTCCATAGGTCAAGACAGTAGGGAGGTCGTCAAACAAATGAGCACGAGGGCGTGTGGTGAAGATAAACCAGAATATCCAGGTAACTGATCCGGCGACGATGATCAGCATGATGACGGCTGAGGAGACGACGGAAGCCGGCGAGCGTGGACCGACTACGAGTTGGAACAGGGACAGCGCTATAATCGGAAGCATGAAGTAGTTGTACACGACACGGATGATGTTGCCGGCGGTGAAAGACCAGTTCTTCCCAGTCAGATCACCATCTTGCGTGTTGGTAATCCAGCGGAAGAGCCAGCGTATAAAGAAGCCGAGCTGGGTAAGCACAATCACACAGGCTATCAGAACGAGTAGGAAGATGGCCATGCACGCCCATATATCACGCTCTCTACTCATCCCAACGTACTGACCCAGGCGGTTCAGGCCGTAGGTTCCGTTAGCAAAGTAGATGCCGTCAACAAGACTCTGGGAGCCGTTGCCTTGACTGACGAAACTCTGATTAAACAGGAGTAACGACCAACTGGCCTGGCTGACGACGGGCTGGAAGTAACCAGGGTAGTTCAGGCTGAGACTTCCTGCCAAGACGATGAACTGGATGTACTGCAAACAATCTCCAAATCCTGGCGTGACCAGCCGCAGCAGGTCCTCATCTCGACCATAGTTACTGGTCCAGCGGAAGATGTTTGACGTTCCCCATGGGCTGCAGGTCGCCGCGAACACGGTTGCAATAGCCACGAGGGCGAGCACGGCAGCCGGAAGGTAGCATATCGCGTCGGATAATTTTTTGCCGAGGTCTGGTGTGATGTTTGCAGAAATGCAGCCGAGAGCCTGTGCATTGTCGTCACCAGAAACGATGCGCAGTGTCGAGGCCCAAGTCGAGAATGCGTACGAGCTACCGAAGTTGTGTGCGACACTGACAGCTGGTAAGGTCCAGAATTCGCTCAAGTTCCCACCGAAGGATGGAGCCACCGGGCAGCTTGTGTTCAGTACGGACTGACAAAACTGGGCGGCGGGCGCGTTGTATGCGTTGTAGGTCAGGACCTTGTTGTTCCAGAACAGAGTAGTGTAGTGCTTGTGGTTCGGAGCGAGGTTCACAATCTTGCCAAACGTCATATTCGGGTCCTTCCAATTGTCGTCGTTCAATGGTGGGTAGTCACCAAGCTGGGCCTGACCCGAGACATTGCCGTATACGGTGACATTAAGAGTGTGATCCGGACTGAAGTCGGCCCAGACGTATTCGGGGGTGAAGCGGAGGTAGGGCGTTTGCTTGCCGTCGGCCAGGTAGACCCGTGTCAGGCAATCTTCAAAGTTTACGAATACGGCGCTTGCGATTGGCAGGAAGGAGGCTATGGCGAGGAAGACGAGAAGGGGGAAGAATGCGCGCAGGGCCGGCAACGTAGATGCTTTCCGTCTCGATCGTGGGGGCGTCTGTGTGGGTCGTATCGAGGGTATCGTGAGCTGTTCGGACTCAGGCAGCCGCAGCGCGTCATCGCGCGAGGTGGTAACGGCCATCATGACGTCCCCCTCTTCATGTTCACCCTCCAGCCTGCGTCTCAACGCGATCGTCTTAAGATGGTGTCGCAAAGATGGGCCGGTGGCGGTCTCCAATGGAATGTGTGGGCGTGGCAGTAGTTTCGTGGGCGGCGTCGGGGGTGCGGTGGGTGAGCGTAGGTCGGAGCAGTCTGTTGTGGAATGCGTTGGGGCACAGCTGAAGAGTGTACTACGGCGAGCGAGGGTAAGCCTGCTGGGAGTGAAACAGGCGTCAGAGGAAGCTGCGCCGATGAGCTGGCAGGGGCGACGGAACCCGGGCGATCAGCAGCGGCAGTGCATGGACGAGAAGACGATAACAAAGCGTCGTATAGCGAGTGTACGAATCGAAGGCGGGTGAGGTTGGAGAGCTGGAGCCGGAAACCCAAAGCGTTGGTAGTGAAACTCCTGAGGCGAATGTTTACGGTGGGGTGCAGCGGATCAGGAAAGCCAGGCCATGGAAGCGCGACCAACAAGGCGCTAGCTTCGTATACGGTGCACACACGCTCCTTCCGTTTCGACTCGAGGTTGGCCGCAAAGAAGGTGCGGGAATGACTGTTTTCCCAGCGCCGCCACGGCTATGATGCTGGCCTTAGCTGGCTGCACTGGCGAACAGGGCGGCATCCATCGCGTTAACAGCCCGTACTATGGCCAGGCATGGGCGCAACGTCATCGTCATGCCACTAGGGGAGCTCTGTGTAAAGGAGAATTAGGGCCTGTTATGCTCAATCGCGATCCGGACGGAGAAGACGCGCATGTCACGGCATGTGATTGGCCCGCAAACACACTTTTAACAACTTCAGAATGCGGAAGTGCCACATCCCTAGCGCTATTGGCAGGACTGAGCAATATCAAGAGTCGACATTTCATCACATGTCCAGTATCAAGGCATGCTTCCCAGTATTACTACACATCGACATCTTTAGGCCAGCTGCCGCCCGTCTTTTGTTGAGGCCACCTGCTGATTAACGCGTTGTTCTTGCCTTAGAGCAGTGGCGCAGCCAGCACACTAAATTTAGCGTCCTGCCCAGCCGTGTCGATCCAGGTTTCATCCCGCATTCGCAGACCACAATGCGAGTCTTCTGCATTAACATGCCTAATTTTTGAACGCGTAGCTCGGTGCGCTCACGGCTGCTTCTACACGGTGTTTCTTGATTCAGTCAGACTTAAGCCGGCCTCAGCCGGGGTCCGTGGTAAGCATCTGTCTCAAGACGTATTTGACGTGTCTGTATGCTCGTTCACATGTAGTATGTTTGACTATCGTTATCATCATGTATCGAAAGGACCATCTGCGTCAAGAAGTGGACGTCGACCGGCCTCATTCGCAGCCATCGACTCTTTCCAGAGATTGGAGAGGCTATGGTTTTCATTCACGTGTATGATGATCAATCTTAAAGGCTCATTTGGTTGTTCCTCGAAACCAACGGTCCACACGCAATTCGGTGCAGTTGACTTACCACTATTCGCACCATCAAGGTCAAGCTAGTGACATTACATCAGATTCCCGACTACGAAGACACAGGTTCACGACAAAGATCCGCAGACCATCTCAGATATGTTGATGCAATGGACGTAGAAATGAGGCGTTTGGTCGTCCAGCTGGGACGCATTTGCTTGGCGCCAAGCACCGTGAACCATCTCGTCATCTTGCAGTTCATCGCGGTTCTCAAACAGTCGTCGTGAGTTCGTGTCCGGCAACACAGAACCACTGTGACGGCTGCTCGGGACACGTCTGAACAGATCCGTACTACCCTACACCTTGGCAATCCCTCGCGTTCCTGTCACCCGGATTTCTTTCAGGCCGCACACCGTCTCAAGCTTCATCTGGCAGGTCCTGCAAATACAACATGCGCGTTCCATGGAACCCCGCTCCTATCAGCGATATCATCGTCCAAAAAGCACAAGTCCAACGTCTGCCCAGATGCCGGCTCAATAAAAGTCGGTTAAGCCGTGGAAAGCTTCCTTGGCACATGGCTAATGAGGCAGGTGCGTATCTCCAACGTCTTGGCAGTGATTGTGATGCTCCGCTCCGCATAGTGACGCCGCGCCCGATAACCCGGACTACAAATTATGTCCCAGTAGTCCGGCTTGATCTCACAGAGGTCTCTCCTGCACTTCCGACTTCTTGAATCCGTCTCAAGCTGTGCAGAAAAGATGGCCATCAAGAAGGTGCTCGTGGCCGCTGGCCTCTTGCTGGGGTCTGCTAAAGCCATAACAGTCGAGTAAGTCCAGCCTAATGCTTGCGCACCTTCATTCTGACGATACTTAGGGGCATGCTTGCTGCACCTCGCAGAAGCACTGGTAACTTGAGCCCCAAGGGAGTGAGTCGACCAGCTTGTCTCTTATGGTGGCTGGATGCTGACTTTGTAGGACCGTGCTTTGTTCTCCGAGACGAAATTCAACTGGACGTCTGAAAAGTCCAGCACTTCTTGGTACTTCATTGACACCGAGTCTGGAAACATCACCAAAGCGCCCTTCGGAAGCGATGCCTCGGAGGTTGTGTGGGTCGGTGACACTGCGGACAGCATTCTCTACCTCAACGCAACCAACGAGGAAATTCCCGGAGGTGTCACTCTGTACACTGCTGATCTCAGTGGCGACTCTTTCGAGCCAACTTTGGTAGCATCTCTACATGCTCCTCTTTCTGGATTGAAGGCTGTCAAAACCGAGTCAGGCATCAACTTTGTTGGCAATTGCCTCTCATACGAAAGCAATGGAACCGCATACAACCCCGAACTTGTCACAGCCCCGAAGAGTCTCGGACAGTTATACGACAGTAACTTTGTAAGGCATTGGGATTACTACATCACTGCCGAGCGTGTTGCTGTCTTCAGCGGAGTTCTGAACGGCGGCAACGGAAGCTACAACTATGGTGGAGAGCTCAAGAACCTGTTGTACGGCATGAACTACACTGTGACGCGCCCAGAGAGCCCTGTCCAGGGTTCCTCAAGCGACCCGGGTGACTATGATCTGTCTCCCGATGGTAGCATGGTTGCTTTCCGTACCAAATCCCCAGATCTCCCCAAGGCAAACTACACAGCTAGCTACATCTACGTTGCTCCATTTGACGGATCCGCGGTCGCTGTACCAATTAACGGACCTGGCACTACTGCCCCTGAGACAGCTCAGGGTGCATCTGGTGCTCCTGTTTGGTCGCATGACGGCAGCAAGCTGGCATACACACAGCAAGATGGCATCGATTACGAATCAGACAAATACAAGCTGTACGTTGCGGAGATTGATGGTATGAACAGCAAAGTCCGCTCCGTCGCTGAAGACTGGGATTCCAGCCCGACCGGTCTCCAATGGAGTCCTGATGATGTCGATCTTTGGGTCACTTCCGAGTTGCACGCTTCTGTTCGCTTATGGCTTGTTCCCGAAGACGCGCCAGCCGACTTCACACCCGTCAACTTTACCGGTCCTGATACAGTGCTTTCCGACTTCGGTGTTCTACCCGACGGCAGTGCTTTCGTCTCAGCAGCGGCTTCCTGGACCAGCCGGATGTTCTACAAACAATACCCTGGCCAGGACAAGCATGTCCTCTTCACTGCCAACGAAGTTGATCCAGAGCTGGAGGGTCTCAAGCCAGACTCTGTATCGAATTTCTGGGTCACCAACGATGACGGCGACGATATCCAGACCTTTGTCTTCTACCCCACTGGCTTTGACCCAAGCAAGAAGTACCCTCTGGCGTTCGTTATCCACGGTGGACCACAATCTACTCAGGGAGACAACTGGAGCGTACGATGGAACTTGAGAACTTGGGCAGATCAGGGCTTCGTTGTTACTGCAACGCAATTCACCGGATCGCCATCTTACAGCCAAGCCTTCACGGATAAGATTCAAGCTAACTGGGGCGGAACTCCTTACACTGATCTCGTCAAGGTCTTTGAGCACCTCCGCGACAACGTCGACTATATCGATACCGACCGTGCCATTGCCGCCGGCGCATCATTCGGTTGCTACATGACAAACTGGGTACAAGGTCACGACCTAGGCCGCGAGTTCAAAGCCCTCGTCTGCCACGACGGAAAAATCAACCAAGTCGGTTCCTACGCCACCGAGGAGCTATGGTTCATCCAACGCGACAACAACGGCACGGTCTGGAACGACCGCGCCAACTACGAACTTTGGGACCCTCTTGCCCATTTCGCCAATGCCAGCACACCCGAGTTCATCATCCACAACGATCTCGATTACCGTGTTGTGCAGGCCGAGGGACTGCAGACGTTCAACATTCTGCAAAGCTTGGGTGTGCCGTCGCGCTTCCTGCACTTCCCCGATGAGGGCCACTGGGTGACTAGCAGGCAGAACAGTCTTCTCTGGCACAAGTCCATCTTCAACTGGATCAGGTACTACGTCGGATTAGACGAGGAGCTGTCGATGGATGGCGTTATCACGCAGTAGTTAGCTATCGAGTTTGAACAGCCCGTAGTCATACGAAGCAAGTGCAATAGAAACATTTTTATCATTGTGCCCAACGTGCCTTCTTGTTTGCGCATCACCGTGGCTAAATCCTGGAGAATTAGCTACTTCAGGCAGGCGCTTTGCTCGGCTTGGTGGCCCTTGCACCTAGTTCTTCCCTCACAACCCCTCGAAGCGAAAACCAAACATCTACCTCTTGGAAGTCTACATTACCCTAGGGACTGTGTTAAATTCGGCTTACACACTAACGTTCGTTTACTTTCTTGTTCAACGTGCTTAGGCGCATGCAGGTGCACAGCCACGATTGTAGTGGCTGGCACCCCACCTGCAGCTCCGCCCCAGGCATCAACACCACATGCTTGGATATCATCACCTTGGTCTACCACTTTGCTTGAAACACTCGTTAATTAGCGCACCGCTTTGTATACGCTCTACCCTCAGCACCCGCTGCTTCATCTTCGCGCACGTCACGCAACTCGTAGCCCAATGACGGCTTCTCCTGAGACAGAGCACCGTCTTCTTTTCCGGCATGCGCCTCTGGATCATACACAACCGTCCATCCGGCTTATTAAAATCACGCCTGGTCTTTCCGCGGATGGGCTGATCAGCTGTGGAATATCGCATGCGACTATCGAGTCGGAATATGTATGCCTATCCTATCGCTGGGGTGACGAAGATCCAAAAACATCGAAGGACATATTCTTGGACGGAAAGTTGTTCACCATACGCCAAAACCTGTATGACTTTCTTCATCTGGCAAGCACCGAGCCTGAGTGGTCACATGTCATGCAAAAGAAGTACTGGATCGATGCTTTGTGCATAAACCAATCAGACGGTACCGAGAGAAATCATCAGGTTGCTCAGATGGGCAAGATATTTGCTAGCGCGCGACTCGTCCATGTCTGGCTTGGGAAAACTTCCAACGTTGATCGCATGTCCACGCTACTCTCCAGGAGTTCTTCGTATGGCAGCAAACATATCGGACCTTTCGAGTTACAAACGAACTTGAACTTGATTGGAAGATACATTTTGCACAATGAGTACTGGAACAGAGCCTGGGTCGTCCAGGAAATTGCTCTCGCAAGGGACGTTGTGGTTTCACTCAATGCAACAACGCTGTCGCTACTTGACTTCTGCAAAAGAATCGATTGCCTCCGTCTTGACCTTACGCAAACGCCTTTCCAACAGTTTCAGGTCTCTCATACTCCAGACTCATTGCAGCCACTGCGGGACATGAACCTACTGTCTTTGCTAGGTCGATTTCGCGACAAACACTGCGCTGTGCCAAGAGATCGCGTTTTCTCTCTACTCGCAATGTGTCATCCAGAGGAACAGATACAAGTCGATTACGGGAGCCCATGGACGGATATATTCGCGCAAATACTCGCGAAAACCAGACACATCCCGTGCATCTGTTCGGCTGCGCTTTTGGTGAGGAGTCTTACGCCGCCTAGTCGTGCAAAATCTGATGATGCAATCCCTTCCGCCGAACCAATGCTCACGTTCGAAATCGAAGACGTGTTTCTACACGATACCAGTCTTTTGTGGCAGAGATACCTTGAGCCTAGTGGTACGGTTCCTTTTAATGATGAGCGTGTAGAAGCGGAACTGAAACACCACAAACTAGGTCACAGGGCTTGTCTGTGGAATCTGTTGGAGATTCTGCGCTTTGCCAATCGCGACCCAGCCAATCCATTGTTTCTTTCTACCCAAAGTTCATCGCACGCGCCTCTCGAATACCAAATTCCTTTGCAGGACTTGTTACGCGACTTGCCTGAGTATACATCAAATTTGTCGGACGTTGAAAAGCCGCTGGGTTTTGTCGAGTTATTCCGCGTCTTCCTGAGATCAAGATCTAAAAGAGATCACTATCATCGATTCCGACGAATGGGTACTACGTCGCGTTTGTTCAACGTTTCACCTGGATGGTATCTGAGCGAACCGGACGACATGATTGAGACTGTGACGGTGCATGTCTCGTTAAGTGCCTTGGGTAAAGCATCAGAAGGTATAGCGCTGTGCGGATGGCAGGGTGAGAAGGAATCCCTGACAAGAGACGATAGGTTGTTCAGACAATTCAGTTTATACTATCCATCAGAAGATCGAGAAGGGGAACATACCTGATATAGGCTATAAAACATCACGTTCGCTAAAGATTTTGCTCTAGTGCAGACGGTTGGTTTCAGGAGGGTATGTATATCTGGGCTGGTTGGTAGCTGTGTTTTGAGGCAGCTAGTATGTATCCGCAGCGTTTCTGTTTATTAACTTGTAGACCTCGCATTTCCCTAGAATTGTAGCGCACGGAAAACAGTTCATAAGTTATGACGGCGTGGTTGTTTCATGCAGCGTAATGGTGGATAGTACACCTAGAAGAATCCCAAACTTTCCCAACATGGAAAACACTTAGCTAATGTTCCCCACTTCAGAGCCTCGCCTTCTCAGCTCTCGAAGCTGGATGCCTCTCGTCAATTCTCGGCAGCTTATCACTCCACGTCCTCCCATTCCGCATAAACACCCTCCTCCAATCCGTCGGATTCAGTGGCGCCTGATCCCACCTCCTGCCCCTCTTTGCGCTGACCTTCGCTCGCTTCTCTTCCGCAATACCACTAGCAGCAGCGACCTTCTTGCCCCTCTCCGCACCAAAGTTGCTGGGAATTGCTTGACTGAACTCCTTCGCACTGACTTCCAGCAGCGCCTCGGTATCAGCTTTGATCCGGTCTGCAAGAAGACGGATAGATGACTCAGCGCAGTGAGCGGCGGCGCGGCGTTGCCAGTATTCTAGGAAACGATATCCATGGCCGATCATACCGCACATTGCGCCTGCTGAATGGAGGAAATGGCCGTTGCCGAAGGAATCACCTACCACGACTCCGTTTGTCGCAACGCGCGCGTCGGTACCGATGCGCTCAACGAGGCTGAAGGGTTTGGGGCCGTACACCATGGCGACTCGGCGGAGCTCGTCTGGCGAGATTTCCAGGACGAGAGAGGCTTGCGAGATGTAGTAGTCGTAAAGGAGGAGTTGATACGCTGCGAAGTATTCGGCGGAGTCTTTGCTGGTCTCGGCACCGACAAGTCCGCGTTCGACTGGGCATAGCGAGACAAACTCAGGTACCTCGACGATGAGCCAGGAGACCCTTGGGTCACCTTCGTGGCCTACAGCGATCTGCCGTACCCATGATTCATTGCCATGCTTATCAAATTCGGAAGCGATACGACGACGCAACCGTCCATCAACGAGAATATTGAATTGGCCAGCGACGAAATCTGCTTGCGCTACTTTGGCACCTTGACCATCGCCATGGTCAACCTGTACGTCGTGCTGCTGGAAGCCTAGTTGCTCTGCTTCACGGCAGTTGATGCCTGTGGCGACGCTGAACAGCTCTGGGACTCCAAGATCGATGAAGTCACTTCCTGGCGTACGGATTCGTTGAAGATCGTTATGATATTGAACTTCGGTAACTTCCTCGATCCGAATTTGGACGCGACCACACGGAAGATGAACTAGACCACTTCCGTCCTGTACCACGCGGTGTTTGGTGAAGAGGCGGCATCTGGGCGTCTTGCTAGCGTTGAGATCAATTTTCTCGAGCGCCTCGAGATAGCGGCGGAGAAGAAGCTGGATGGAAAATGCCGCAGCTTGCCATGTCGACGGTCCGTCGAGCACTTCTCGCATATCAGTACGAATTTTGGTCGGGCACGGGTGCTCCGGAATGGTCGGCGGAGGCACAGTGGTGACAGTGCGATGCGGCTTGCCGTTCTTCCAGCGGTCGTCGATGTACTCAATATTGTGGATTTCGCCGACCATATGGAGTTCCTTCTCGTATCCCTCGATGATAGCTCCGGGTATGATGTCCCTGGATTTGGTCATGGGATGGTAGAACAAATCTGCCAGACTAAGCAGTGTTCCATCCAGTCTTTTCGGGAGGTTGTCCAGTCCGTAACGATCCAACATCATCTTGTCGATAAGGCCCAGCTGATGGTACATGTCTTCACGAATGTTCCAGTGCACTCCTAGAAACGGGTCGCCGCGAAGTTCAACACCGACGGCACGGCGGCCCATAGCTATAGCCCACAGCATCGCCAGCATGTTTGCGCCTCCAAGGCCGATGGCAACGAAATCGGCATCTTTGACTCCGGATAGCGTGGTTGAGCGACTGCCGCCCGGAACTTTGGTGTTCTGGGTCCGTTCTTGAGCCAGATACTTGGTCGTTGAGTAAAGATTGCTATTACTGGAAGCCATTGGGGCTAGAATGAAGTTCAAGTTGAATTGACAAGTGAGAACAAGACGGGTACAACGCTTCTTCAAGGGACCTGAAAACCAGCATCCCCGCTGAACCATTCCATGCGGGACGGGGCGTCTGGCGTTTACGTTGCAGAGGTGACTTACCGTTCTGGTACATCTGCCCCGTCAAGGCCCTGGATGCCTACCATGCTGAGTCTAGGTTCCCCACAGTTGCTAACTCAAGAGGAACTAATACAGTTCGCATCTTACCCGTGAGATAGGCGGCGTGGGGCGGCACGCTGCCACGTATCGTTTATTGGCGCGACGAAATATGTGCCCCTACAAGCGTAAATCCTGCCATGCGTGTCCTGCACGTTGTGTGGTAGTTTCGGTGCGACGGGCCTTTCATAAAGTAACCCATGAAGACTGTTGTGGCATTCCCGTCGGAGCTGTTATGAAAGCAACTACATTTGGCATGTAGTATCGATAGTAAGAATCCAATCGCCTCTGGCTGAAAACATGTGCGGATCCTACAAGTGACAACCAGGTTCCTGCGCGACTGTGACGGTGGTTTTTGAACTCCTCCACGAGCGCACGACGATAGGGTAGCGTGATCTAGAAGCGGGATATCATGAGCTTTGTGCTAACGATGCATGAAGCACAGCCGGAGTAAAAACTTCTTTCCCCCTCACAAAGCGGGCTGAGCAAGGCGATACATTTGTGACAGGCGCCGCGATCAGGTGGGTATGTTGCTCAAGGCCTGCCACGCCATCTAGAGTGGAGCCTTACATCCATGGATGCAGTAAGCGACGCATGCAGCAATCAATGCACCGTGAAGGCGGGGAGTCTGCCGAGGCCAGGAACGATCGAGGGTGCCATCGCGGAAGGGATTTTGTCGATTCGGAAACGGATGTGACAGCGAGCTGTACACAGTATACGGTCGCAACTTGTTCGGGCAGCTGGTCGCGAGGGAACGAAGGATTGAGGGTGACCGGAAGCGACAGAACGGAGATGTGCCAGGCTTGGCGCTAAAACACGCGTCCGAAGCGCGGAACGCGCTCTTAGCTCGATGGACCCGGTATCGACTGCGACCCCACAATCGAGGTTTAGCTCTTTCAATCGCGCGCCTCGTGTACAATCAGTCGCAACTATGCGTCGCCATGCTTGATAGCGGATTCGACATATGCACTCCTCATCTCCCACGTGGGACACGCCACGCGAAGTCGCCACTACTATGCATCCCTCCTACCGTCAGACGTGTTCATTCTCTCGGCAACCGCTTAGCATATCATATGCTCCAACATGCGACCTGACAAGCCCTGGCTAAGCACGAAAATCAGAGGCTATCGCCATTCCAAACGATGCCTTACTCCGGTCTCGTCCCGAGGTTCACTATGATACATGGATGATTACCCATTCGAGATCAACCGATCTGCACGGTACGAACGCGCACCAGGACGAAAGGGAGCAAAGCTACAGAGTAAACCCGACGACGCATAGCAGACGCAATGTCGAGGTGTCGACTCAAACTTTACAGCCGTCGACTTCCGAAAGTTTTCCACCATAAATTTGTTGCAACAGATCAGCATCGCGCTCCTCGACCGACGCGTATAATCTCGACCGTCGTCCACGACACACCAAGCTTACCACGCGCCCAACCCTCCACAACTTCGCCGATATCGCCTTCCAGACTACGACTACAGTCTTGCAGCACGCTGCTGTTTCGCCGATCACACGCGCCGCATGGGTAATGCCACGCCCTTCCTCTTGCGCGATGCGGATATACGTGGACCTAGCAGCTGGGAAGCTATGGAAACATGGGACACACAATCATCATACATCTCGACCTTGACGTCGAAACAAGGCCTCTGTCGGACTATATACCCAAACAACGAAGAGAGAGCGCACCACCTCCACGCGCAGGTGCAGGATTACGTTTAAGACTATGCACGGCTCAGAGTGTACAAGCGTTCATGGAGAGTGAACTTGTCTCGGTCTACGAGCGCATGTGTACACGGCATCCATCTCCCGAAGCAACTACCAACGTCAAGGTCTGCTTTTCCCGGCCAGTAGGGACAACAGGGTCATCCTTCGGAACAGTCATGGAAGGGAACATTTGTACCAACCTCGCTACAGTATATCCCGCCTCCAGCAGGGCAAACTCTTGACCCAGGCAAACTCGTGGCCCGCCATTGAAGGGAAGATACCCGTAACCCACATCTCGCAACAGTGATCCATCCTCCCACCTCTCAGGGCGGAACTCGAGCGCATCTTCGCCGTAGATGTCTGTACGTCGATGCATAGCGTATACGCAGTAACCGACAGCCTCGCCTTTCCTGACCAATATCGGCGACTTTCCATCTGGGCCTCCTCCAACAGGAAGTGTCGTCGTCTTCAATGCTGCGCGAGAGTTGACCGGCACGGATGGGTAGAGGCGAAGTACCTCCTTCAGAATGAGATCAAGATATCTCATCTTCTTCAGATCCACCCGACTTGGCTGAGGCGCATGCTGTCCGAGGCCTACTACTGCCTCTATTTCCGAACGTAACCTTTCCAAAACTTTAGGGTGACGGACCAGCAGGCGCAAGGTCCAGGTGAGGCAGCATGCTGTTGTGTCTCTGCCCGCCAGTAACACATTGAGACACTGGTCGCGAAGTTCCTTCTTGTTCCGAGTCTCTTGGATGAGCGCGTCGATAAACACATAATGCTTCCTGTCCTCGGCTTCTACTTTCTCGGGTTCCGTATTCTCCGCATTGTCCAATGCTCTTTGAATCGCGTCGTCAACGAAGCGATGAGAAGTCTTGCAAGCTTGCCAGAACTCGGGAGTACCCGCAAGCCAGTACAACTCTCCCAGCCTGCCACGATGCGACAAGTAATCCTGTCCCAAATTAAAGGCTGCTGCAAACTCAGACTCTTGTCCAGCAATGTCACTGCTTTGCAAAGAGCTCAATGTTTTGCCAAAAAGCAGGAATGTCGTCGTGTCGAAGGTCAAACGAAAGAATAACGGTTGGAGATCAACAATGCTGTCGGGACGAATTTGATCGATGAGGCTTTCGACCGACTTTTTCATCTCCTCGAAGTTCTGGTAGCGATTGGAAGTGAATTGGGGACGGAGTAGCGCCCGCGAGTGTCTCCATGCTGCACCGTCTTGGGTAAAAATCCCGCTTCCCATCAATGGAGCAAAATGCTTGGGTCGGAGCCCAAGACTGAAGTCTACGATAACGTCAACGCCTGTGCGTGTCCTAACTATGCGGTTTTGGCGAACCTTCAAACTGGGTAGAGAGGATTTCTTCGATGTTGCGTGGTTCAACCGTATTGATACCGCGAGCTCCGACTATGTAGTGTCAACTCCGCAGTGTTGTTGTGCCTTCAAGGACTCACGCAACTGCTGCTCATGCGTCGGACCGCTAGAGTTCACTATGTCCACGAAGAACTGCAGGATGGTCTGCGCTCTTGCATGTTGCCTCGCTTTGAGGAGCAGATCCAAGCCCTGTGGCCACTTTGCTGCCCACTTGGGCGGTGCTTTGCACCCCATCTGCGCGGCATATCGGTCTTCTTCCTGGTGATCATCAGCAGCATCATCTTTCATTCTATCAACCACGCCTACCTCGCGCTGCATTTGGCGCTTCCAGACCTTATAAACTAGCAGGCTGCAGACGACTAGGCACAATAACATGCTTATAGTCGCCATGTTACTCAGCTCGATGAAGGTGATGAAAAATGATTGACTATGAGCGTTGTAACTACGGAGCCGATACGACGCTTTTGCGACAATAATCTTGCCCGCAGGTTGAACCCGGGAAGTCTCAAACACCGAGTATCTAGGCAAACGCTTCAGGTTTGTTTTTGTCGGCTGACTATATATATTTGGGTCAGTGCACGGTACTTGCAACAGCGGTAGGGTGTTGGCCATTAGGCGCTTTGTCCTGTGGCCTCGCCAGTAAGAAGACAGTGATGAAGCCAACACTAGTGTGTTGGTCAAGCTTGGCTCGTGCCGCGATCCTTACCGCAGTGTCTGTACTGTTGCAGACGTCTACAACTGGTCATTTATGCTGCTAAAAAAGGTGAAGCAGCACAATACCAGCAGGAAAAGGAGGGAAAAGAATAAGAAGACATCGGACAGAACGCACCCATCCCCGATTACCTAACCCATGTATTAGGCAATCGCTACAAGCTCTATATCCAACGCGCTTACATCGCCATCTTATTCCGCAGGCGCATGAGTCTTCCTCCTCTTGCTCAAAGGCTCCACAAACATATTCCCTAGCTTATACTCCAATTCTTCTTTCCTAAGGACTCGGAGGTGGCCGGCAATATCACTACCCATCTTATCACCCGAGAAGACGGAACCTAATCGCCTCTGCGATCTCTCGAACTCCGCTTTCGCTTTCTTTCTCAGCATTCCGTAACCTGGTCGCTTTTCTGGATTGACCTGGAGACAGTCAATTACTAGCTGGTGCAAGACATTGGAATACATCGCATCGTAACCTGGAATGTCTGTCGATGTGAACGTATTGCCTTCTGCAAATTGGAAAGAAGCTTTTATGCTGTCCTCGCATATCTGGTCCGACGTCTCTCTTCCAAGCGTAGTATGCGTCAGCTTCCAGATGACCATTCCAAGCGACCAAATATCTGCTTTGGCATTGACAGGATGATGGTGTGCTGCCTCTACGATGATTTCCGGGGCTTGGAATCCTTTCGTTCCCCAATCTTTCCTCCCCTCTGAAGCATCTGTTGCTGGTGAGATCCTCTTGACGACATCGTAGTCAGCAAGAAGAGTTTTTGGGTACGCTAGGTAGGGTTCCTTAGCGGTACTGATAAAGATGTTCGCTGGCTTGACATCTAAGTGCACCATGCTGTCTTTGAACTTCTCCCTGGGCTTGTTTCCACCTCTTTTTCTTTTCTTTGCCATTTGTCCCTCCTTTCCGACTTCTGGGCCATTCTCTGGTCCTTCCGCCGTCTTGACTTCGTCGAGCGTCTCTCCGCACACCCCCGTGTTTAGGGTACATATGGCATCGGCCAGTGCATGAAAGACCATCCAGATAAACTGCTCTGGTATTTGTTTGTCCAAATTCTCTTCCTGGTAATAAACTTTGAGAAGTTCGCTGAGATCTCCGTGCTCGGCGTAATCAGAATACAAGCGATACATTAGCGTACCCTCTTGAGAGGCAGCCTGGATGTGATGGCAATGATCACAAAGCTCCAGTTGTCGACTGATATTGTATTCATCTTCGACAAAATTCACCATATTCTGCGAACCACAACGTATCTTCTTACATACCTTCCGCTAGCTGATGTTAGTACTATTTAGCGACGTAGGAGTTGATGAAGATACTAACTTTCAATATCCTACCCGTGTCGTCGCATAGCACGTACAGGCATACCACTGTGCGCATCTTTCTGGATCCACTGAATCTAGTACGAGAGTCCATCAGCGTCTTGCACCATCGCCATGCTTGCGTTGCGTCGTCATGTGGTTCGTCGAGGCCCCTCTTCCTCGTTTGGGGAGGTGCTGCTCTACCAGTATCTGCTTCGGTAAGACCGACCCTTGCTATTGCGATCTCGCCATCACTAGGCTCGTAATGAGACGTTTCTGTCTCATTCGATGCTTCCGGGTTTTCGGCCTCAGCGGGTGTCGCTACGCCATGCAACGGGTCTTGTATGTCGCGAACATTATCTTCTCGGGCTCCCGATTCTGCCTGCTTACGGCCTCCATTAATCACTTCTTGGGGAGTGTCCCTAGAAGACTCTTCTTCGCTCTCAATCTCACGATCTGGCGCATGGCTGACCGCCCCAGATGCGGCACGGTTGATGTATTCCTGTTGCGCCGTGGATGTCGTCTTATTCCATACCCGTGAAAGCACACCAGCCCCATTAATCCCGCCCTTGTACTCCGTTAAGAATAGCAAATATCCACGCCGCGCATCGTCGTTGGGTAGTGCACTGAAAAGCTCATTGTATCTCTGCGTCGAGCCGTCAGGTAAAGCCAGCGGATCTGCCATGTATGTGGTCCAAAGTTATTTTGCGCAGTACCGAAGGTAGCTCTTGTTTTGATCACAAGAACGCAAAAAAGCCCCAGGTATTCTTTGATTATATGCTCCTTGTCTTAGGTCGATAATGTATCGAACAAAGGCTCTATACTTCATTGTTCGTGGTGTGTTTGCGGCCACACCCACATCCTGATCTTCGAGTAGCTAGCCCTGAAGACACATCTTACAGACCTGAATCATTCTAGACCATGTATATAGAACGCACCGATGAGATTCGGTGTATTAGATGATGACTTTCACAAAATCACGGCCAAAGATGTTTGGTATCGGCCGTTCATAATCAGGTCAAAATGTCCAGCAGGTGAATACCTTGTACACCTGGTTCCTGTCGTATGAGGGACACACGAATACATTATAGTTAAGGTCTGTATTTTGAGTGAGCATCAAACTATTATTTGCATCCAAATTCGTCTTGGTTTGGCTCGTGCGGGAGTGATGACTGCCTAGGTGCTGCATCGGTCTCCTCGCATACCGATTGACCCTGGACCTTCACTTGACTACCTAGGTAAGAGGGCGTTGCACTTAAAATCTTCTGGAACAGCAGATCAAAAGCTAGCTGGAAACGATTTTCAGATTACCTTTGGTGACGTAACACTCATATTAACATGGAAGGCACCTTCCTTAAGGTTGAGCTTTGCTCCCCAACACGGCAAGCGCCCCTCACCTCCAATTTTCCTACGCTAATCGCTCTCTGTCTTCTGGCTACACTTCTGTATATTATGAAGTAAGACACGAAAGTTCATCTATCAATCAGTGCGAGCGCAACGTTGCCGCGCGGTATTGTCAACGTCGCGCTTTCCATTCGACAAAGATCTCGGTCGAGACCCATCACTCCTACCCTCCACACCCAGTTATGGCGCAAGAGCAGATGAAGAACACGCGACAGCGACCTCTATCAGGTCCATTAATGCCTTCGCAACACCGACCATTCGTCGGACCTACCTCAAACATGTTGCCGTCCAAATTTCCAGCCAGGTCCGAACGGAATGCAACGGGCGGCCAGGCCTTCCTGCCTCCCATGGCACCACCTCACTGGCCTTCTTTTCCGCATCTCAACTATCCATTCGAAAATTCATATCCTGATCTCACAGCCAGACGCCGAGAACACCCACTTCCGTTCAGCATGTCGCGCAACGAGCACAATGTCGACCCTAACACTGGCGCAAGAAACATCGATCTAAAACAGCCGGCGTCACCGACGCAAGGCAGTGGTCATACAAATTCCGCTGACCAGCGACATGACTCTCTGACTAAGGGAGACACTATTCACGTCTCGCCTGCACCGCTTCCGACGGGCTGGAACGGTAGTCGTATTCCATCAAACAACATTCCGAGGAAGGCGCCGCTGGCAGCTCGCTCTCCAGATGACATCTCACCATTCATAGCGAGAAAGATACCGCCAACGAAGCAACAGAGATCCGCGAGTCAACCAAAGGCAGCTCCCGGCCCCTCACAAGGCAGCCGAGTACGCCAGCAGAAGTCGTTCAATACGCCGCCGTTGGGTACCCCTAAGAGAGGACGACCGCGACTAGACGATGGGGCTCAAGATAATAACGCAGCTGGCGGGCTGAGCAGCCAGGGAAATGATCACATCGGTCAAAAAATCAGCGCGCAGCCTCCCATCGGCATGTTTGCGCCTCCACAGGTATCGTCCGCGACACCACCAAAACCCAGCAGACCAAAGCCAAGGCATAGCTACGTCGTTCCTCTGGAGTTGATAGGCACAAAAAAAGCCCTTGGTAATTGGTTATTGCTCAAAACTATCGGGAACACTCGCTGATAACATTGCTTCTAGGCCCAGACAACTGGAACGAATACGTATACCTCATGGAGCAGCTCTGGACCGAAGAAATCACCTTTGACGAGTTTGGCGCCCGCACGCAACGGATATTCCAAGTGATCGATGAGGGCATTCGGAGGAGGTTGAACAATACTGTGGCGATGAAGATGATAGTGCCGCGGCTAGAGGAAGAGCGGAAGAGAGGTCAGTCGACTAAGGGCACGGAAGACGTCTAGGTTAAGCTCTACAAGGGCCATCGGGCCCGCGCATCATGGTGAGGTCGTGGACATCGGACTATGGGAGTCATGCATGCAAGATGCTAGAAAAGTTCAAGGCTATTCTAGAAGTACTCGGTGATGCGCGCATAGACGATCAATTCCAAGTACCCGCGGCATGGCCTTCAAAGAGATGACGACCTTCGCCTTAGCTTATTTCCATCCTCGTGTGCTTGCTTCTTCCTCAGTTTTTCCAACCATAAATCGTCCTCACAACGCTTGCCGCCTATCAACTGCTCATAGGTTCCGTTGTCCTTCCAAAGACGGTCCAAGCCCATGTATATGCAAAGCAAGGCACCGTTTGGTACCGTGTAGTTGATCTCGTCGCGAAACTGCTGCGTCGCTACTTCAAGTTTCAGAAGTGACTCTCGGATCGCCGTGGCACTGATTGTGGGACAAGCCGTAGGAGAAGGAGGATTGGCGTTCCGATTGCTAGGGATGAAGATGATGTAGCCGCGTTTGCGGGTCAAGCGTGTCCACTGAAGTGTGTTCTTGGTGAAGTGACAACGGGCTAAGATAGTCGCGAGCGGGTGCTTTGAAGCCCTTATGTCTGGTTGTACATACGTTAGCACCAAGGTACGACCGAGCAACACCGGAAAGGAGACTTGCCGAACGAGAACGACCCATTTTTCAGGACACCCTCGGGGAAGACCTTGCGCATCTTGGCGCAAGGCCAGCACGGCCAGCACGGCCAGCAATCTGGAGTTGCATTATCCTTGCCTGTCCATTCTTGGCCTTCGTTCTTCATCTCTTTCCACTTCTCACATTCTTCCAACTGTAGCAGACCACTGCCGTCTTCAGGCACAAAGTCCATGGGTCGTGTGACATCGCTGCTAACGCACGTCCTGCCATCCCAACCCCACAGTCCGTTGGCCATACTCTTCTGGGTGATGTGGTCGCCTCCGTACAGCGTTGGAAAGGAGACTTTGAAGCCATCCAACTTCGCTAACCGCTTGACTGTTGCCATAAACATGTCCAACCTATCGTCATCGTCCTCTGGGAATACCCACGCGAATCTCCCTAGCACCTCGTCTTTCCAGAGTTCGCGGCGCTGGTAGTGCGAGAGTATGAACGCTTTACCCTTGTTGTCAGTAACATGATCTTTGGAATCTAGACAGTCGTCACTGAGAGCAAAGATCATGACTGCGATGGTATTCGCATCCGTGTTTAGATAGGTGTGCCAGAGAAGCGCGGCGTGACCTGCATGTGGTGGATTGAAACATCCGGGGTAGATTACAATACGGTTCTCCCGGCCGCGTTGGAGCTCAGGTCCTGGAGATCTGGTGAAGATGCGCGGCGAGGGGTCGGAGAATCCTTGCATGTCTTCGTATGCGCGGTGAATGTAGTCTTCTAGAAAAGTCGCCTGTGACCCATTCAATCTTGTAGTACCTGCAGATGAGCTATATTGGATGTTTGCGGATCTGGATATGTCTGCGCCCACAGCCGAGGAGATCTGATTTAGCTCGACAGCATTATCGCCGTCTCGATCGCTAATTTGCTGCGCTACTTGAAGTTTCATATCATCTCCAGAATCTATGAGATTATTCTTGTCGAATTGAGCGTTCTCCATGCTCGGCTTACCATACAGAATGCGCGACTACTTTCGGAATAGAAAACCCAAATGCAAAGTGCGCGCAGTGAGAGTTCTTCAAGGTCCGTGCATTGTCGCTCGTAGTGCTGTAAATATTCACTGGCAATGTCATATTGACAGCCGAGGTGAAGCAGGCTCTAGTACTATCCCAAGTCGCGATAGACAATATCTTGTATACTCCGTAAGGGACAGCATGGCGCGATGTTGTATCATGAGAACGATTTGCAAGGTCACGAGTATGGCGTTGACGGAAATCTTCAAGCTTGGAAATGATACCCTGTGTGAGTGTTCGAGAGTAGCGCACTCCAATGGACATAAAAGCTTCGTTGGCAGCGCCAAATGAGCGCAAGGAGATATGGTGTAGACCATGGACATTGTTTACCGAGCTCGATCCTTGGGTTATGACTAATAGAAGTACTGTTGTTCACAGCTTGCCCCAGTGCCTTCATTTCAAAAAAACTCATCGCTCGGTCGTCCCTGCAATGCATTTAGTCGTATACTACAGCTGAGAATTGCTGCCTGCTCAAATAGTAGCCGTCAGACCAACCAACCAACACGCATTCGGTACGCCTTCAATTTGCGTGTGTGCCCACATCAGCTGTTCTCCACAACCAGTTAGAAGCACCGGACTGGAACCACCGTTATCGACTTACCAGCCCACCAATGTACACACCCATAGTCCCTCGAACGCGAACCCCGAAAGCAGCGGACGGGCTTGGGTGTAGTACCAGTTTCTGCATTACTTTTTGGAAGGTTCTTTCTCGATTTCACACCGCCTGGCCGAGGTCTGGAGCATGCAGATAGAGCTGTGAAAAGGCGATAGTTTGAAAGAGTGCATTTAGAGCATTGTCGGTCATGTCCGAAATCGATAACGCAGCGTTGCGGCTAGCGGGAACTAGTAGGGCGTCGGAGTAACTTTCGATGAGGCTCGAGTGTGATTAGTGAAAAATCGCTGGTTAGTCGTCCAAAGTGGGCAATCCGGAGGTTGTGGAGAATGACGGCTCCATGGTGTGGGGTATCGGACGATGTCTAGCGTTGCAATCGACCGAGGCCCACTTCAACGAGAGCCTCATGGGTTCGAGACACGAAGTGCATATCGCGCCTATATAGTGCGAGGATGGTTAACAGACGCTGGAAAGACTAGTGATCTGTGAATATGTGTGATTCTATGCGCTAAGGAAAGACCGGGAAAATGAGTTTACCGTTTGCGACCCTGTGCCACAGCCGGTAGCCGCGGGTTGCTTCTGCTCGCAAGACGGTACCTGGTCCCTCTGTTTGCGGCAAAAGCACCGGCATGCTCGTCGGCCGCGCATCCCATCTTCTTTGTCTTGCGCGGTCGAGGTTGCAACACAGGCACGTGAGCAGTGTTTCCGTGGTCTGTGTGTTGACCCGCTGAATCCTGGAGAGACCTGGAGAAAATTTTGGAGTAGTCTCCACAAGAAGGCATCGCTACGAATGAGACGTAAGCCCACAATTCTGACAGTTGGGCCGGGCTCGATGTCGTCCCAAGCTTTGGCGAGGGCTTGGATTGTTGGGACAAGGAGACTCAAGGTGCCCAAGACATCGCCGCGCGTACGCTATCGAGTTCGCTGGTCTCGTCGAGGCTTGCCACCGACGTCGTCCATTGGTTGAGGCGACAATGCGATGGACTTCCTACATTTTCTGGACTTGTCGAACACCTCTCCAGATAGATTGCAGTCGTGATCCTGGCGGAGATTGGGATGGGCTGACATTTATGAGAAGGAAACAACGGGAAGGACCTTTGGCGGCAGTACAATGGCGCCTTGCTCCCTGCCTCGGTGGTCGCGCCAACATGTGCCGGTATGCAGGCGGCTGACGGGAAGGGCAACATGGGCGCCGATCGGAGCTGGGCAGCGTCAGCTTAACAAGCCGCACACCTCGATCGCACCAAGCACATGCAACGTGAAGCCTTGCACTGATCACGGGGACACCACGAGTACGGGATACCTGCCGCGCTACTGTGACGGCGATTGCGCCTCGTGCGCCGTGCGACGCAAGATACACCGGTAAACATGTAAGGGTGAGCTGACAGCGCCCTTCACCAACCTCCAGAATAAGAGCGGGCTGGCGTGACGGTTGCTCGGAAGACAGCCGAGCAATGTAACGCGGTGGCTTGAGCTAGCGGAATCACATGGGGTCGAGAATGCGGAGGGTGAGGTCATAGACGTCGGCCTGCGCGAAGCTTTGGGGTGAGGGCCAAGCCCCAGGCCTTAAGCGTGGCTAAGATAGCCGCAGCACGCTTGGGGAGGCTTACTCCATGGGGAGAGATGGAGTGGGGATCCTCATGAACGATAGCGCTAGCGCGTGAAACCCCCTCCTCCAAGGCTGTTTCTCAATGGCTGACGCGAGCCAGGATCCCGGGGTGCTCGACCGCCGCGACGGTGGTGCCAGTGAAAGAGAATCTGGAAAAACCCAGGTGCCTGTCGGAAACCTCTTACAGCTGGCGTGCGCCGTTGAGGCTCCACTTTTAGGCCTCCCTCTCACTCCGAACTCCCCCAGGTATAAGATCGACTGCTCATCTCCCCCGCCATTTCTCTCTACCTCCACTCCACTGCTCTCCGCAACTCCTTGCAATTTGTCTTACTAACGTCGGAGCCTGCGAGACATCCACTCCACCATGGACGCAAAGGACACTGGCGTCAGCCACATTCCTGACAAGGAAGTAGCCTACTCTGCTGAGAAGGAAGCTGCCTACGACCCGGCCAACGAGAAGGAGCCTCACTACACGCCCACCGCAGAGCACATCGCTGATACAGGCGCCCGCCGCGAATCTGTCGCCCACAACATCATCGAGAACCCTCTAACCCGCCAGTCAAAGGCCGAGTGTGTCAGCGCTGCTGAGCGATGGGCTGCCACCCATGGCTTGGATGAGCACGCCGCCCTCTTCGGGAAGGCCGCCCTTATCGCGCGCGATCCTGAGCGCTTCGAAATGCTCACCGACCTTACCCAGGAAGAGCGCGATGCTCTCATCTACGAGCGCGACCACAAGTGGTTCGGTCCCACCATGATGTGGTACTCGATTGGTCTGTGTGCCATTGGAGCCGCCACTCAGGGCTGGGACCAGACTGGATCCAACGGAGCCAACTTGTCCTTCCCTGAAGAATTTGGTCTTCTCGGATCGGACAGGGGCGAATGGATCATCGGACTTATCAACTCCATCATCTTCTTGACTGCTGGTCTCATCGGCGCTTTCATCGTCGACCCTCTCAACAAGTACCTCGGTCGTCGTGGAGAAATCTTCGTCACCGCTATCTGCCTGACTGCCACCCCCATTGGTTCCGCTTGTGCGCAATCATGGCAAGGGCTCTTTGCTGCGCGCTTCATCATGGGAATTGGAATCGGTGCAAAGAACGCCACTGTCCCGATTTACTCTGCTGAGATTGCACCTCACCGAATTCGCGGTGCCCTGGTCATGTTCTGGCAGTTGTGGGTTGTCATTGGTAAGTTGTACCATCCGCGTTGTCGACGATATGTTATTAACCCCTATCCACAGGTATCTTCCTCGGTTTCTGCGCCAATGTCATCGTCAAGGACACTGGAGCTATCTCATGGCGTCTACAACTCGGTTCTGCTTTCATCCCATCCTTTATCCTCATGATTGGCATCTTCTTTTGCCCAGAGTAAGTGAAATTCATCACGCTCAATCATATCAAGCATATACTGACAAACACTTTTAGGTCTCCTCGTTGGTTGATGAAGCATGGCCACATTGCCAAAGGCTACCGATCAATGGCCAGACTGCGCGCACACCCCATCATTGCTGCTCGCGACTACTACTACTCATACGTCATCTATGAGACCGAGCTAGCCGTTGCACGTGGAGCTGGCTACTTCGACCGCATGTGGGACTGCTTCCGCGTGCCTCGAATTAGGCGTGCCAATTACGGTGCTTCGACTGTCATGATTGCCCAGCAGATGTGTGGTATCAACATCATCTCATTCTACAGCTCGACCATTTTTACCCAGGTCGGCTTTACCGATGACCAGGCTTTGTACGCCTCTCTGGGCTACGGAGCTCTTCAGGTCGTCTCCACGATTCCTACTCTGTTCCTCATCGACACCAAGGGACGAAGGACCCTTTGCATGTGGGCAAGTACTTCCCAACCTTTGCGCGACTAATCTTGTGCTGACTGTGTGCTAGACCTTCCCCTTCATGTGCATCTTCCTACTGGCTGGCGGTTTATCCCTCCTTAACCACAGTGGTAGTCAAGCCGCTCAACTCGGACCGATCGTCTTATTCATCTACCTCTTCACAATCATGTACTCGCTCGGAGAAGGGCCAGTCGCATTCCAGTATTCTGCTGAGGTTTTCCCTACCATTCAGCGTGAGCAGGGAATGGCCTGGGCAGTGTGCATCAACAACACCTTCGCTGGAGTCTTGTCGCTCACCTTCCCTCGTATGGTGTCAGTCATGACGCAGACCGGCGCCTTCGGATTCTACGCTGGCCTCAACTTGATCGCCTGGTTTATGATCTTCTGTTTCGTCCGAGAGACCAAGCAGCTCACGCTTGAAGAACTGGACCAGGTCTTCAGTGTGCCCACCAAGCAGTACCTCCACTACGAGATCACCCAGTCGGTGCCTTACTTCATCAACAAGACGGTTCTCCGCCGAAATGTGCCCAAGCCCCCTCCGATTATCGAGAAAGGCTACGCTACTGGCGCTGTCCCGACTGCGTAAATCCGGATCCAAACTAGTCAGATCATTTGAAGGTCCAGTTCTACTTAGCATAGGACTATGTAATGCGTTCGTTAGTGTAAATAGCACACGAAGCTCTCTGAGCGAGTAATGAATACCCCAGCGTGAGATGCTCACACGCTTAAACTGATTCATGTGTAATGCTGTCATGTGATTGCTCTCCTCTGCGCTTAACAAAGATACATTTTGGGGTATGAACTAATTGTCCGGTGGAATGCGGAGAACTCCCTACACAACGGTACGCTACGTAGTCTGCCTGTCACACCCAAACAACGCCATCCGCTAGAGATCGCTCCTCCCGTACGCGTCTACTGAAAGTGGGGCCTCACATGGGAAGCTTCAGCATTGACCACCCATGCCGACCTTCGCCAATGCGGAGTCGGATCTCACGTCTCATCACCTTTGCAACTCCTCGCATGCCACACATGCTCCATTCGCGACTTAGAAGCTGAATACTTTGCGGTCATAACACCTCTCGCTACATTACGAGCTCACACGGTATCGCAGACCGAGCGGGTGTTGGGTGGAAGAAAGGCCATGACGTTCGGATGACACCTTGGAATGGAAGAACCAATTGGTGATTGATTGTTCACAAACACACCACCAGCCCTGTGATCTTGCTTCAAAACTGGAAAAGGTGATGCGCAATAGCGGACATACTCCTTCTCGTCAGCCATCATCTGCATCAACTCAAGCTACAATAGTTGGTCCAAGCTCAGACCTCAGCTACAACAAGAATGATGAACAAAGTCTTGTTCTCTGCGACAGGCAACAAAGGAACAAACACCCACGAGCGATACCGGAGGCTCGAGGTTATACAGTCCCCCACGGCATGGTCGCGGCCACAACGAGGGGCCTATATGCCGAGAGAAACGGAAACCTTGGATCCAGTGTTACACTTCACACCCGACAACGTGTTACGAGAAGTACTTTTATGACGGTACCCGGGCGATAGAGTCACGACGCACGGCTTCCCGCTGTGCACGATCACATGGTACCACGTATGAAGAGCAGTTGGTGGACATGGCATACCAACGTGGGCTTGACTCTTCGAGAGTCGAACGCGGGCTGACTGGTGGCTATATGCGTCGACTGTGAGTCTTCGGGGGTGACTGAGGGGAGCTGTGAGTCAATCAGGAGTATATAAAGAGCATATCGACGTGATCGTACTTTCACACCAGTATACTACCTTTCGACGCTTAGGCAAACTCAACTAAACCACATCGACGACTCTCGACTGAACATACATTCCAGCCCCCAATGTCTTCCTCGAAGTTGACGGACTTCAATCCATATGAGCTGAGCGACAAGGAAAGTAGGGACTTTGACGACTTGAAGCAGGGAATCGACAACCGGAATGAACGACTCACAGGAGCAGAATGTGGAGAGCTGCCCAAATGGGACTATCCTTTGGGTATAATCAAGGAAGCGCAAGATGCGGCAAAGAAGCACCGCGATCTTGTCAGTGGCAGGCTGACCCGGCTTTTGGAATGGCCTACTAAGAAGGAGGCCGATGGAAACCTTTTCTACGAAGCAGATCCACCCAACAACATATTTAATCGAAGCAAGGAATGGTTTAGTGAGCAAGGGTTTCACTCTTTCGAGACCCAATACTCGTTCTCGGACGGGTGGGACAAACAGTCTCTCACGGTGGCAATCTACGTACCGCAGCAGTTACCAGATGATCAAATGTCGCCCGTTATGTGGATGTTTCATGGTGGCGGGTTTGTAAGTAAACATTCCGGGTGTTCGATATAAATCCAAACATGCTAAATTGTGTACAGTGTACTGGTGCTGCCGACTTTATTCCATGGTACTCGCAAATTGCCGTTCAAAGAGCCAAGCAGAAGAACGCCATCATCATAGCACCAAACTACCCTCTGGGACCAGAAGGCAATTACGTCGACATTTACCGAGCGATTTACGATTTCCTCAGGTGGTACAAAGAGGACGGGTACTTTAAAAAGGTCTGGGACGATACCGAGGATAAAACCAAGTCTTGGCAGGAATGGCTATGCCGCGAGGTCGCAAACAAGGGTGGGAAGCTCGCCATCGATAAGGATCAAGTGTATGTTGAAGGTGAAAGTGCAGGCGCGCATGCAGCCGTGACTGCGATGTGGCTCAATGCGGCGAAAGACGGAGGACTGAAAATCCCCATTCAAGCGGCCCTTTTGCGGTTCCCCATGATTGCGCATTACGAACGCGAGGCAGGAGAGAAAGTTCCCTACATGGGTGCGGACCGGTCAAAAGTAGAGATAAAAGAGCGAGCCGAAAGGGTGGCGGAAGAAATCCTCAGACTCGAGAGAATGGGTGTTGTGCCAACCTGCACAGGTAGACCACCTCCTCGCGGCATGGTCTTTGCTGTCCTCTTATCCGTTTCAAAGAAATGGAAGCCTTTCTTCCAGCGCCAGCACGGAGACCCTACGCTAGACAAAACGCTAAACCTCGATGAGGAAGGCAACATTGACGAAACGCTCATGGATGGAATCGAGAGGGCCGAAATATGCGCAAACAGAGTGGATCATGAGCTCTTACCACCCATCTACATTTATCACGGCCATAATGACACCAACTGTCCCATTAAAAACACCGAAAAGTTCGTTGCGACGCTCCGGAAACCCGAACTCTATGGCGACCGGTTCAAAGACACCGAAACGCTTTGCTTGGACGTTGTGTGGGAGTTGAACAAGAAGCCAAAATTCGATCAGGCAAAGGGGATGCATTATGTACAGGACACAGATGTTGGCCATGGTTTCGACTACGACCTCGATGAGAACCAGGAGCCATTCTTGAAAAACGCTTACGACTGGGTGAGCCGTCATTGGGGTCCTCAGAAGTGAGAATATTGCATTGTGACGACTGGAGCGTGGGGATGGTAGTGCGTGTTAGCCTGTCGGTACTCTACAATACCATCATCATTTCATCATCCATCGTGTTTTTCATTTTATCATTTAGTAAGACTTCCTACGTATGTAAACCCCAAAGCTCTTGAGAAAGAGAAAGCCACAGTTCCTACAGCTACTGAGAGATGTCTGATCATGCCGTACTCTTGCCTTCCGTGGTTTCTAGACCCTGAATGTCCCATGAATGCATGAAAGCCAATCCGTCCGCCTATGTCCTTCTTCCTCCCGCACTAGCCATACAGGGTGCCCTTAGTGCGCTCACTAAACTGCGTCTCATTATGAAGATGCTGGGTGACATCCATAGTAGTAGTGATATGCTCCCGACTAAGCTTCTCCTCCTTGCGACTAGCCAGCAACCTAGCAATCTTGAGGATATTCTTGATCTGCCGTCCATTCAGATCCATACGCGCCAGCTCCGTGAGTTCAGCCTTGGAAATGGTGTGTTCCTGCGACGACGAATCGAGGAAGTTCTTCCAGACCGTCTTGCGCGAGTCGATGGTGAGACCGGGGTAGTCGAGCGAGATGTGGATGCGCGATTGGAAAGCCGGGTCGAAGGTCTGGACGCGGTTGGTCGTGAGGAACATGGTGCCTTCGTAGTACTCTAGAACGCGAAGGAAGATAGAGACGAGTTTGTTGCGCTCGAGCTCGTGGAGGGAGCGCTGCTCTAAGAAGACGTCGGCTTCGTCGAGGAGGAGGACTGCGTTCCAGCGGCTGCACATTTCGAGGATGTCTTGCAACTTGGTCTCTACCTTTCTAGGATCGAAGCCAAGATCACCGGCGCTCATCATATAGAGAGGCATCTTCATTTCTTCGGCGACTGACTCACTAGTGAGAGTTTTACCCACGCCGGGCGGGCCGCAGAGTAGAATAATCATGCCTTTGCCTTTACCTTCGATCACGTCGTCAAACGTATCGCGGAACTTCCGTTGAGACTCCGTGAAGCCTAAGATGAGCTCTTTCTGGTTCTTCGGGAGCACCAACCTATCGAAAGCGTCGTCTTGCCACTCAATGTCTTTGACACAGTTTACGAAGAAATTCAGCCAAAGCTTGTTCTTCAGGCTGTAACCACGAAGTAGAGGTGTGCAGATCAGCTTTTGTTCAGTTGTCAACGGCACGTGTTTGGCTGCATCGTCCTCGTCGGCAAATGCGCCATCTAAGGGCATGCCACTGTCGTCTTCGTCTTCGAACTCATCCTGGCACTCGTCGATTTCTTCCTCGTCGTACTGTCCCGGGATAGGAGGGATTGGTGGTGGGCTGGGATCTTTCTGGTTCAATGGCGTTACAAAGACCGAATGAGTGGGGTCGAATCGGTTCCAGCCGTAGGTATCGATTATTATCCGACCCTTCACGTTGTACTTGTCTTTGTTCCCGAACCCACCCTGCCTCCATGCAACACCTTGGTATGCTCTATAGTTCGGACCAGCGAGAGTTTCTGCTTTGGCACCCCGTTCAATGAGGCGAGTGCGGATAGCTTCGCCCTCGGGATGGAACTCGATGGGGTAGACACGCAGATTGGTGATAGCGCGTGTACCGGTATAGGCGGCGATGGAGAGGTTGATCTTGTTGGAACCGAATTTGGCGCCATCCCAATCGACGTACTTGCAAGTCAGCCAAAAGCAGGGTGCACCCTTGCAATCCTGTCCATAACGCGTCTCGACCAGGATCATGGCCGTCTCTTGACCATCCTGTCGAGCGAAAACAGTCGCCCCAGGTTGATACAGCGTCCAAAGGTGTTCGTATGTCATAACCCTCTTGTTCTTCATGTCCTGGGAGGTATCAATCATGCTCTTGAATTCCTTGGTGAGAATGTCTTGGAGCAACTCAGCGTGGGCTTTGGTCGTGCGCTTATCCTCTGTCTCGTCGCCAAGCTTGGCAATAGCGTCCTGCAACTCAGTCCATCGATGAATCAGTGGCTCAAACTTGCCCTGGAACTCGAGACGGTTGAGGCCGACGGTGACACCCGGGTAGTTCTTCAGTACAACAGCGAGCAGCTTCTTCAGCAGCGGGCTCTGAACGACAATCGAGTGAATAGACAATACTCGTCGGGGATCGTTGTAAACCTTGACGTTCCGCACGAGCAACGCCCACTTCGCGGTCTCGTCGTTCTCGACGGCTTCTCCAAGGTCTTCGGGGATCTCCTCTTGCCACTGAAAGCGGCCTTTTTTGTCTTCCTTTCCGGAGTACAAGTGCTTTAGACCGTTCTTCATTCCTGGTTTGTAAAGCTCCTCGTCCTCGGGCTTGTCTTCCGGAATGTCATTATCGGCGGCGCCATTCTCAGCCTGCTTTCGACCTTTACCGTTGACAAGAACGTGCTTGACACCATTGGTCTTGGCCTTTGACTTGGTCTTTGAGGTTGGCTTATCTTCTTCGGATGATGAAGAGGAGACCGATGGAGAGCGAGCCTCGCGCCTAGCTCTGTTGCGTTGCTCCAGAGCCATGAGCTGGCGCAAGTAGGCCAACTGCTCAGCGCGCGCGTCTTCTTCAGTGGGCGAGTCGCACATGACGAGTGCTGTTGGGGCGGACTGAACTGAGGTGACGGATGTCCTTCGAGATCGGCTTGCTTGAAATACTGTGATGGTATGCTGAGTGGGTGGGGCAAGTAAAGGCTTTGAATGGGTTGAAGAAGAAGTGAGAGCGTAGTGCAGTAAGAGAGGCTGGGAGCCGTGCTAGTCGAGCGGAGCTGAGGATTCGTTTCACCGTATTATCGAAGCAGTTGAACGATAAAGGGAGTCCCGATTCACTCCGATTATTCAAGTAAGAGATAACCGTAAAGGAAGAAGGGAGGTGGACTGAGATTCAAGCAAAAAATACTCCACAAGGCTATATGTAGGCAGCCAAGAGAACCGGTCAGCCTTGCCTGTTGCCTGGTCGTGCGGCGATATCGTGGAACGTCTGCCTGCTGCAGGTCTGGTAGCGAAAGCCCTTGCAGAAGGGCTGCGAAGTTGTCGATTTCGACTACTGTGAGCGGCTTTCACACAGATCTTTACTTACCTGAGTGCTGAAAGGGCTATGCGTTGGCAATGCTGTCGGGTCACACAAGGCGTCAGCGGTGGCGTCACTGCAGCTCTTGGATGCCACCAAAGCGAGGAGACGTGTTGCACAGCCTCACCCAAGTTCCTCTCTGCCTTCACCATATTCGAGCCACGCTTGCGATGCATCATGTCCACTACTGCTGATAGCGAACGCGATGACGCGACTCCCCTCTGGATCGCGGTGTCTGTACGTCTAATCGGTTGCGTGAGAGACCGCGGCTTGGACCGACAAGCTGATGCATGCGATCGCGCTGTCGTGACAGAAATGGGGAGCCGAATGCAGAGATGAGATGAGATGGAATGGATTACTCGGTTGTCTGCGCGTAGCTGGACGCGTCGCGAGGCTGGGAGAGATGAAGTGTGGCGGTGCGCTACCCCGCGACCGGCGTCGGCGTTTGAGCCCCACGCCATCTTTTTCATCCCTCCCATGCGCTGGTCCAATATTTTTTGCGCGACGACATAACAAGACATCACGTCAAGCCCCAGGCGCTCTGTAGTCCAATATGACTACTCACATCAAGATCCCCTGCTCGTCCGCCAACATCGGCCCCGGCTTTGACGTCATTGGCCTTGCGCTCAACCTCTATCTCGAACTCGAGGTCACAGTCACCAAGAAGGAGAAATCAGAGCACTCGCTCAACTGCAAGATAACTTATGAGGGCGTAGGCGCGGAAGATGTCCCGCTCGCCGCGCAAGACAACCTCATCACGCGAACCGCCGTATACGTGCTCCGCTGCCATGGCGTTCGCGACTTCCCTTCGGAAACACACGTCCACGTCAAGAACCCGATACCGCTGGGACGCGGACTGGGCTCTTCGGCTGCGGCCATTGTAGGAGGTGTATATCTGGCGAATGAGGTCGGAAACCTTGGGCTATCGAGAGCGCGCATGCTCGACTACTGCCTGATGGAAGAGCGTCACCCAGACAACGTCGCAGCAGCGCTATACGGAGGCTTTGTCGGCACCTACCTCAACGAGCTGTCGCCCGAAGACACCGAGCGCCTCGAAATTCCCCTCAGCGAAGTCCTCCCACAGCCTGCAGGTGGTGTAGACACGGGTCTGCGGCCACCCGAGCCTCCCCTCAACATCGGACACTACACCAAGTTTGCTTGGTCGCCCGCTATCAAGTGCATATGCGTCATCCCACAATTCGAGGTCTCGACGGCCAAGGCGCGTGCGGTACTGCCTGAGTCGTATTCGCGCAAAGATGCCATCTTCAACATGCAGCGACTGGCTGTCCTGACCACCGCACTCGGTCAAGCCACACCAGACCCCGACATGATCTACACAGCTATGCAAGACAAGCTCCACCAACCCTACCGTCGCGGCCTCATCCCCGGTCTTACCGAAATCCTCCAATCCGTTACCCCACAATCACACCCCGGCCTGCTGGGCA
Source organism: Alternaria triticimaculans (assembly GCF_023758025.1). Taxonomy (NCBI): domain Eukaryota; kingdom Fungi; phylum Ascomycota; class Dothideomycetes; order Pleosporales; family Pleosporaceae; genus Alternaria; species Alternaria triticimaculans. The sequence goes on from NW_026055958.1 coordinate 2,725,700, forward strand.
TCTGTCTCTCAGGCGCCGGCCCGACCATCCTCGCACTCGCGACTGAGAACTTTGACAAGATCGCAGAACATCTGCTACAGGAGTTCAAGAAGGAAGGCATAACATGCGACTGGAAGCTCCTTGAGCCGGCCGAGGAGGGCACCACTGTGACCCGCCCTTCAAGCACCTCACAGCCAGCTGGCGAGGCGCTGACATACGCATCATCGGGTGTGAGCATCGACGCGGGCAACCAGCTCGTTAAGCAGATCAAGGCGTTGACTGCTAGCACCAAGCGCCCTGGAGCCGATGGCAAGATCGGTGGATTTGGTGGGCTGCTCGACCTACAAGCGGCTGGCTACAATGAGGCACCTATACTGGTGGGCGCTATCGACGGTATCGGCACAAAGGTCAAGATTGCCTTCGAGATGGGTAAGCACGACACTGTCGGTATCGATCTCGTCGCGATGAACGTGAACGATCTCGTCGTACAAGGCGCCGAGCCTCTGATGTTCCTCGACTACTACGCTTGCAGCAAGCTTGATGTAGAAGGCGCTGCTAAGTTTGTCGAGGGCGTCGCGAACGGCTGCCGGCAGTCTGCATGTGCCCTTGTTGGTGGAGAGACGGCAGAGATGCCCGGCATCTACCAGGCAGGCGAATACGACGCCGGAGGTGCTGCGATCGGTGCGATCAAGCAGGGCGCAACGATCTTACCAGACACAGCGTCCATGGCCGAGGGTGACGTACTCATCGGTCTGGCCTCCAGTGGAGTCCACTCCAACGGATTCTCTCTTGTCCGAAGAATCGTCGAGACACAAGGCATCTCTTACTCAGACGCATGCCCGTGGAGCTCAGGCGAGAACCTCGGAACGGCACTCCTGACGCCAACTAAGATCTACGTCAAACCACTACTAGCTGCGACCCGGCGGGGCTTGATCAAGGGTATGGCCCACATAACGGGCGGCGGCCTGCTAGAGAACATTCCTCGCATGTTGCCAAAGACCCTGACCGCGGAGCTCGATGCAAAGAACTGGCCACTTCTGGACGTGTTCAAATGGCTCAAGAAGGCAGGTCGCCTGGATAACACGGAACTAGCGAGGACATTCAACACGGGTCTCGGCATGGTGCTCGTCGTTAGCCAAGAGAACGTGAGGACTACCATGGACCGTTTGCAAGAGTATGGCGAGAAGGTCTATGTTGTTGGTAGTCTGAGGAAGCGGACAGACGAGGAGTGCATTGTGAACAACATGGACGTTTGGGGTTAGTTAGTCTTATTCTGGTAGTTCATGCACACATGTAGTGGAGAGGGTTACGACATGTAGGCAGCATGTATAGAGGACAGTTAGTCTGGGCCACCGGGAGCCTCCGCGGTTGCAGCGGCATATCAAACAATATATACCCACCTTTTATCGAGCTTCTAGAGCATGTCCAATCCACCTGAGATGCTACTACCATGGTTCTTCCGACAGACACGCGTCTGCTGCCTCAGAGTCGCTTTGTCGAGACTAAGATATCGTGTGACGAAACGCTGGTCAACCACGGTTCCAGAGAGAAACTTGACGGTCGCGTCATGCATTCGGTTGACGGGTGTCAACAAGTCGACAGGCGACAAGACGCTAGGCATTGCCCTATTGGGGTCTTTTAGTGAGTATGCATGCATGCCGCGGGTTAATGTGGAGACAAAGGGCTTGCTCGCTGCGAGGACGCGTAAAGTACTTGCTTGCCTTGGATGGTCTGCGCCGTCGCAGGCGCTTGATAAGTCTAGCATGTTCTCTGTATGTGTTTCGTTGGCTACTGCTCAGGCAGCGGCGGAACGCGATACACAACTCTCTTCACCGTCTGCACTAATCTTGGGTGAAGATTGTGTGGTGGTATACCAGCGTGGTACAACAAGCTCAGGATCCCGCTCGACCTTCTAGAACGTCTCACCGCTGCGACAACGCCTTAGTTGCCTTTCGGTTACCACATCCGTGGGGTACTGCACATGAGATCCCCGCTACGCCTCGACGGCACTGGCTTTTGTTGCGAGACAGAGGACGCAGATCATGTTGTTGACATGTCGTGTTTGAGTAATAGATTGCGCGAATCGCGAATGCAAAGCTAGAGAAGGGCTTTCAACAGTAACGCAGCTACTATAGTCGCCCGAAGGCATGGGATCCATGGGAGGGCAGGAGAAATTGTTGGGAAGCGGCAGTATGACTCTTACCCTACAGCCTACGTGCTCGTTTTCTGGCCTGGCGTGACGTCGACATGTGAATGCACGTCTTCGTTCGGCATCCCTTGGTTCCGATAAGGGTAAATGTCGAGTCTGGCACATGTTTGGCGCCGCAGATAGTTGTGGGTCAGGGATCACGGCGATACAGCTGCCCGTGGCGCGCGTGCGATAGGATGGGCGAGTGCGGTGCGGGCGTAGGGAGCTGCCGCATCGAGCAGCGTGGTGGTGTATAGGCAACCGAGTGCGAAGGTGCTGCGCTGAGCGCTGAGCGCTGAGCGCTGAGCGGCTGAACAAATGGCGTCTTGATTCGCCATACGGGGGTTTCGGTGGTGGGCCTAGGAACTGTGTGGCCCTGCGGACCGTTTTCCAGAGGGGCTAACTCAATTTTTTTTGTTGCGCTGGGTACTCTCAGCGACCACGACGACGCCTGAGTCTGACAGCATTGCAGTGCAGCCAGCCAGCCCTGACCACCTTACCCCAACCCGGCTTCTGCCCTAGCCCTATCTATCGCATCCGCCCTCCCATACAGACCTGACCCGTCCGTCTTATATCTCGACGCCGCCCCCTCCCCTCGTCCCATCATGTCCGCTCCCCACGACACGCCCGCCCACAGCACCCACCCCATCAACACCACCACGTCCGCCGACCCCCCACTCAAGGGCGACGCAACCGCCGCGCACCCTCCCCCGCAGAAGCCCGACCCAACTCTCGAGTCCAACAGCCATGGCCCCTCCCAAGGCGGACAGTCCACCCCCCGTCCCTCCGCCGCCGCCGAACTCGCCCGTCTTAAAAGCACGCTGAAGGCCTCGCTCCGCCAGTTCAAAGACTTCCCCGAACCCGGCATCCTCTTCGAAGACATCCTGCCCATCTTCGCAGACCCCGCGCTCCACGAGGGACTGCTGCGCGGTCTTGAGCTGTCGATTGAGAAGCAGTTCGGCGCGACAGGTGCCAAGCCAGATGTCGTCGTCGGACTCGATGCGCGCGGCTTCCTGTTCGGGCCCAGCCTTGCGCTGAGGCTGGGCGCGAGTTTTGTGCCCGTCAGGAAGAGGGGCAAGCTGCCGGGTCCGTGTGAGACGGCGGAATACAAGAAGGAGTATGGCAGTGATTTCTTCCAGATGCAGGAGGGCGCTGTCAAGAGCGGGCAGAACGTGCTTATTGTGGATGATATTATTGCGACTGGTACGTGATATCGTTCGCATCAGAGACGAGACGACATGCTAACACGACACAGGTGGCTCCGCAGCCGCAGCTGGTTCTCTGGTGAAGAAGCTAGGCGGAACTATCATGGGATACCTTTTCATTCTCGAACTCGATTTCCTCAAGGGCCGCGACCAGCTCGACGCGCCTGTACACACATTGCTCTCGGGCCAGGAGGAGAAGATGGAGCAGTAGGGGTGTAATACTGAGACGGCTGGTAATCTTCACTCTTGGAATCTCGACTCGATACCGTAAACAATACACATTATAGATGGGGCATAGGATTGCATATGGGCGGCGTTGGTGGTTTGTATAGTCACGACATGGCGCGATGAGAGATGCGCGCGAGGATATCACGATAAATACGTCAAAAGTCTCTTTACTCGTATACGCACCTTCAAATGGTCATTTCCACACTATATCATTGACACCGATCTAAGCCCTGCGCCCTGCGCAACACGACAGCGGCGCCATACCCTCTTTCCCCGTCGCAAAAGTCGCCGTCCCCAAAATTTCCGCCCTCATTACCCCTCCATCAACAAAAACATCCCTGCAAGCTGCTGACACGCAGCGCCCGCCCAAGAAGGAAAGTGGGGTAGCTTCCGATGCCGCTCCCAAGCCCCATCTTATGTCACGGGTATAGGGCGGACGCGCTCAATTAGGTGTCCACCTAGCCCGACGATAGCCTCGATTTACCTGACGTAGATAAACGGTCCCATGCTGCTGATACGCACGGCGGTACCAAGAGCTCTACGTGCTTCACGATCCCTTACTACTACAACCACGAATCTCACGCGACCTGCTATCACAACTTCACCCTACAAAGCAATCGACATCAAAGGAATACGAAAGATGTCTGATATCAAGAAGATTCACACCGCTAACGCGTGTCCTCGTACGTTCCAATTGACGGCAGAGATGTAGAAGGAGAGATAGCTAACAGAGATACAGCTGCTGGACCCTACGTACGTTCCTCCTCTATCGTCCCCATCGCATCCGAACATCCACGTTAACGTCACCGTCTAGACACAAGCCATCGTCGCAGGCCCCAATGTCTTCGTCTCGGGCCAGATCCCCGCCGATACCAAGGGCAACTTGATCGAGGGTAGCATCGCGGACAAGACCAAGATGTGCTGCGAGAACATCAAGGGTATCCTCACCGAGGCTGGTGTTGCTATGGACAGGATCGTCAAGGTGCGTTCAAGAACACACATGGACAAACAGCCGATGAGGTGCTGACTACGACTCCAGGTCAACGTCTTCCTCGACGACATGGCCAACTTCGCCGAGATGAACGGCATGTACGAGCAGTACTTCTCCCATAAGCCTGCGCGCAGCTGTGTTGCCGTTAAGCAGCTGCCCAAGGGTGTGCCGGTCGAGATTGAGTGCATTGCGTATACCGGTATGAGCTCGAAGCTTTGAGGCGTGGAGCTGATGTTGATGATGCATAGGTTGAACGACGATTCGGTGGAGCAAGGCTGTCAAAGTGCGTTGGTGAGACCTTAGCTGTTAACCCATCGTGGTCCGGTTTCTACAGCACACGTGTCTGATAGTGAGCAAATAGACACGTGAACCGCCCTTTGCCACAGTTTCTGCCTCTTATTCATCCTTGAATGTCTAACGAATCGGTCTCGCCGGTGGTAGGTATTTCATGATTGGCTCATACAAGGGCATACAGCTGTCAGCAGCGTCAGAGGCGCAGCGACGCCACATCAAGCCTCACTTTGTTCTCAGCTGTATTGCACTGCCCCAGTTCAGGGCTTGTTTTATCAGCGCGCCGCATCTCATGTTCTACAGCTTCCATTGATCTCCTCGCCTTCTTGCTCGGAATGTTTCGTGCGACAACTGCTTCCAATCGGTATTGATCGCTTCGCTGCGCGTAAACTGTGCCATGCGTCTCCTCCATGCTCGAGGTGACGACGACTTCATTCTGGTCGAGCACATCGATGATATCCCGCCCTACGCAATCTTGTCACATACATGGGGTTCAGACCACGAGGAGGTGACCTTCAAGGACATATACAAAGGCCAAGGAAAAGGGAAGTTCAAGGCTGGCTACAAAAAACTTCGCTTTTGCGCAAAACAAGCTAAAGAAGATGGGCTTGAGTACTTTTGGGTAAATCGCGACAGACTTTCGTGCTACGACGCTGAGCTAACTTGCCTATTAGGTTGATACGTGTTGCATCGACAAAAGAAGCAGCGCCGAACTCTCCGAGGCTATCAACTCGATGTACAAGTGGTACGAACGCTCCAAAGTGTGTTATGTCTACCTATCCGATATATTCAGCTCTACCCTGGATATTACGAGGCAGGAAGTTCCTGTGGATCCGTTCCTAGCAAGCCGCTGGTTCACACGCGGTTGGACGTTCCAAGAGCTTCTTGCTCCGCGTGATTTAGTCTTCTTTTCTGCAGATGGCAATAGGATAGGGCATAGGCAAACCTTCACAAATGGAATTGCTCGCCAGACTCAAATTCCACGTGAACTCATCGAGACAAGGAGAGCAGCCGGGAGGTATAGCGTTGAAGAAATAATGCGATGGACCGAGCATCGAAAAACGAAACGTGAGGAAGATGCTGCTTACTCCCTCCTGGGAGTTCTCGGAGTGCAAATGCCGCTTATATACGGCGAGGGCAGAGAGAAAGCTTTCGCTCGATTGCGTCTTGAAAGCTATCGGTCCCGTCGTCCATATCCATTGCCGGAACTTATGGAACGTTGGCAATATATTGCCAGGTGGATGGTATGTCAACAGCTAGTCCAATTTGGGCACTGTGTATATACAACATTGACAATACGATATTGACAAGCGCAACAGAACACCAAATTCAGTCCAGTCCTTGCAATACTTTTTCCAGAGCATCTGCGGAGGGCTCTCGAACCAGTATTCTTCTACTTGAAGATATTCAGCTCTGTTTTCTGGATACCTTTTGGGACGCTCTTGCTGGTTGGATTCGTGAGTTACTTACAAAACACTACAGACTCGCATTATTTAGATGCAAAAAAAAAGATCGTAACTGCACTCGTTGCAGTGGGTTTCGCAATCTTGCTCAAATTCTTTGGTGGTTGGGCTGTTCTGGAACACGGTCTGATAGCTTTATCAGCATGCGCCTTTATTTGGCTTCACTCTGTTGTTTCGCAACTGAACATCACGCAGCAGAAGCTTCTGGAATCAGCAAGAAACTGTACTTGTTTCAATGGAACGAATGTATGACCATCTTGTCGCAACATTGACGAAAGGGTCAGATAACTACAGCAATACCTCTCTTGAGTCCAAATTAACGCTATCACGTTCATGTTACATATATAGAGATATGTTCTCTCGTCTACAGCTCCTTGATCTGAATTCTTATGATCAATGATGGAAGTTGGATGCGAATACTTGGGCGTACGTCTACCAGGAGCCCTGACATCACCCCCGAATACCTAGTCTTGACAAAAGCATGGTGCATTCAAAAGTTATTCACGATAGGCTGTCCTTTGCCGTCGCATGTGGGGTAGTATCATATTCAATAACACCACGTTGCGCTGCCAAGGGTGTTGGGAAAATGGAAGAAGCGATCTCGATGCTCACTATTTGAGCCGCTAGGCAACTAGCCTCTTAGTTCTGCATTACCTGCAAATCCCGAGGCAGCTATATTTATCATTGGCGAACATACTGCAACAATTTATCGTACAAAGTCCCAAGTTCTTGGGATCGGTAGAGACGTATGAGGTAGATTCCGGGTAAACTTCTGTGACGTATGCCGTCGCTTCTGGGCTTGTGACACAATAAACACTATGGGAAATCGCGGAACATCAAAAATAGTGCTGTCGTACCTCGAAGTTATATGAGAACTTTCATACTTCGGTCTAGCAACCTGTCATTGTAGTTATGCGCTCCTTAGCCTCAACGATTGCTGTCCTGCAACTTGCACTCCAGCATGCGTTAGCGACGGTAGGCGTCCTGGACATCGACGATCTACTGCAACCAGATCTTCAACAGCATCTAGTTGCTCCAGATGAAGATCATCCGTACGCACCATGGTCTCATAAACCGCACTGCATAACCAGCAGCTACCTCCCCACCCTCGGCCAAAAGTACTGCGTCTACACATCCAACACGACGGGCCCACACGGTCTCTCCCTGATCTTTCCCCCAAGATCCGCCCATCTAGCGTCGGAATATCTCGACGACAACCCGCTCAATAACTTTCTGACTCAGAAAGATGCTGAGCGCTTGTATCTCGGCGGTCAACCATGGAAAATCGTCGACATACCCGGGAAGGCGAAAGGCGTCGTGGCTACGCGGAAGATCAAGATGTACGAAACGTTCATGGTGGATCAGGCCGCTGTTGTTGTGGATATGGGGGCGGAGAAGGCGTTGAGTGAGGCTGAGAATAAGAAGTTGATGAAGAGGGCTGTGGATCAATTGCTCGTACCGGCGATGATCAGAGACATGAGTTCTGCGCATGCGGGGAAGAGCCATGAAGGTGGAAATGGAGATGACGAAAATGAAGGAAGCTTAGAGGAAGCCATCATGAAGACGAACGCGTATGGCAGTACGGTTGCGGAGGTTAGCTCGAGGGCGTTGTATCCGCTGATCTCGGTAGGTCGCGACGCAGTCTAAACAGCAACATCAGTGTCGCTCACCGTACCAGCGCATCAATCATGCATGCAACCCAAACTCCTTCGTCCTATTTTCCCGCGCAGGCGTCTCAATGGCCATAAAAGCCTATCGCGACATTGAAGCCGGCGAAGAGATCACCGTCTCTTGTAATCTCCACCCTCTTCCTTCCTGTTCTTGTGCTAACGTCACCTAGACCTCCTCCTGGGCATCCCATTCCAGAAACGCCAGTCTCTGATAAAACGCTGGGGGTTCAAATGCACATGTAGCCTCTGCAGCCTACCAGCCGACGAACGCCAAGCCTCCGATCTTCGCCGCACAATGATCACGCAGGCCGAGGAAAAGATTATGGAGCTTGCGAAGGCCTACAAACTCGACGAAGCCATAGCTCTCGCCGAGGAATCCGTCGAACTGATCAAAGACGAAGGAGTCTGGTCGATGTTGACGGATGAGTATGCCATGTTGGCTATGCTATGGTTGGAGAAGGGCGATAAGGAGAAGGCAGAAGCGTATGGCGAGAAGACGCATAGACTGTTGTCCGATTTGGGGTTTTTGGGTATTGGAGAAGACAGAGAGGCGTGGAAATTAGACACCCTCTTGAAGAATATCGGAGGTTTGGGAGGGATGGGTCAGCTTTGGAAGACGGGCCCTTTGAGAGGGTAAGTTGGACGGGAAACGAAATAGAATGGTTGTTTGGGATCTAGCTGTTAGGTAGGGTGATAAGAGGGAGTGTTCTTGGTGTCTGGACCTGAGAAAACTAAACACTTCCGTGCTTCCTTCTGTAGTGACCTGTCGTGCCGATCGGTCCTGCTCCGCCCTTCTCGACCCAGCTATCCACGCCGCCTAGTCTTCCTTGCGTAGGCGGCGCTGGATTCTCACCGCGCTCAACCATTGGATGGTGGAGACCTACCTTCTGCGATAAAGCGACATGTATCTCATCCGGCGACTTGTTTGCCCATGCTCTCGTGCTCAGATACGAAAGGGGATACAGCGGCATGTTTTCTTCACGACCCATAAAGTCATTGACGAGAGGTGCAACGCGCGACATGATAATGTCAAGATCTTGGCGGATTTGCTGGCAGAAGGCATCGAGAGGTAGGTCGTTGACATCGTGGCCGAAAGGGTCTTCGATCTCACGGCCGATGAAAGCGATACCCAGGATGATGTACGCTGCAACCACACATGCAGGGATGGTGATCCATCCTAAGCTGTTGTAACATTGAAAGGGCAGCAATAGAATGTACAGCCATGTAACCTGGGATATGGCGATGGAGTACGCAAGTGGAAGCGGTGTGTTCAGGATTCTCTCCGTGCCACACGACACTTCGTCCATGATTGTCAGCGAGTCCAAAGTCTGGGTTTGATAGATACTGTAGTCTCTCAACGTGCCGTTGTCGTATAGAACTTTCATGTACGCAGAGAGGTGAGATAAAATCTCAAGGGGCAGGTCCCCGAGAGGCACGCGCGATTGCTTGACGTGTTTTCGTGGGTTGGGCGTCGCCATGGGCATGCCGAGTAACTGACAAGTCCGCCTGAAAGCGCTCGGAGGGTCGGGCGCAGGCATATCCGCTGCTTGCGCAAAGGTATCCAAATGACCGACCAGGTGCTTCAGATCCTCGTAATGCGTTCCTGGCTCGAATCGCAATTTATGTTTTACTGCGACAGCGAAAGCCACAATCAGGTTCAGGCAGCTGACCTTGCCGAGCAGATCTTGCTTCCCCACCCCTGCATCAGCACCATGCCTCTCTTCAGCGTGTATCCATATCAGACGAGCCAAGATATGCGATGCGAGTCGAAGGCGCCCCCAAAGCTGTCGACCTTGGAAGTAGCGGTCCATCGAGGTAGAACTGCGGACGCTGAGGGCCAGACTGACGACAAAGCCTAGTACGGTGATAAAGACTTGGTCGGTTCCAACTGCGTCATGTTAGAATAGGGCTTTGTAGTACAGGAAGAAGAGAATATGGCTTACGGTCATATACAAGCTTCGAGATGCAAGTAACGGCGGTGGCCCACCCGCCTACCAGCAAAACGGGTATAATAAGCTTAGGTGTGATGCTGCCGTGAAGTCGCAGCATCATCGGAAACTTCGAGTGATGGCTGAGGTCGCGCGGCCCCATCTACCCTCCTTAGCAAGTTGCGCGTCCATATACTGCTTGATCCTCTGCAGGTAACATACGAAGTATCCATCGCCAGACGATCTCGGCATGGCTCTTCACTCGTATGGATAGGAGAGATAGAAATCGGGGCGATGTGTGATTAGACGAGTGTCGAGGAAGCTTAGGTGAGATAGGATAGGATCTGTGTGGGAGTGTAGCGACATGGCTGTGCGATCGTTTCGACGACGTTGTGGCAGTCATCTGTAGGAGTAGCAGGTACAATGTGTGACGCAAAGCTACTTGCCCTTTCCCTCTGTTACATGAAGGTCGCGCCTACCTGCAGATGAAGTAAGTTCGGTGGCATCGGCGTCTTCTTCGAAGTCTGCAAGAAACATTCGTCGCTCGCACAGAAGCAGACGCGTCATGTCATAGGTGGTGATGCGGCCGGCAATGTATGTATGAGTCTGTCCTGGTTGCGGACCTTCATCTTCTCAGTGTCGATTGGCAGACGTCGTACAATAGCGGAATCATACCCGCGACTGCTGCTAGCATGGCATACGCGCAGCGAGAGAGCGAGGAAGTTGTGAGAGGCGTCGCTGGTGTGATGAGGCATCACGCGTTCCGCTTGAGGCCCCACTTAATGACGTCACGCGCTCCCAAGCTCGCGTCAAACTTCACGCCGACGCACCTCAACTACCCAGTCGCTACTCACTACGCGCACTACATCTCCACGATATTCTTACTTCCAACGAACTCGCAGAAAGCAGATTCACAATTGCGGTTGATGCCCATGATCCGTAACGAGCGGGCGCGGCACAATATCGTCATGTACAGCCAGACACATCGGCCGTCAGCCTCAGATGTAGGATTGCGTCACTGATACTAGGCATAGAACCTAGCCAAAGCGCCTAAGTCTGTAGAGAAATAGGATCCATTTACCAAAAGTATCAAGCCCTCTTTACCACCTGCTCCAGGGGAGAACGCCGTGCACCAAACCTGGCTGCGACGAGCGGAAACTGAACAACCACACATACCAGAAGAGAAGCAAATCAGATATTCCCGCAGTGAGCACACCATACGCCTCCCTCACCTGAGGGAATGCGAAAACTCCAACCGGATCAGCACCGCGCTTCCAAGGTCACTGCGTCTAGGTCCTACGGGTGCGGCTTTTCTGCGGCTCTTCTACATCGGACGCGTCCTCGGGATTGTAGCGATTACGCTTGCGACTAGTTGCCGGTGTAGGCGCCACTACGATGGTCAGTAAAGTCCCATGGTGCCTGATGATAGACCTACGAATCTGCTTTTTCTTCCCGGGCTTCTTGACAGGCCGGTCTTCGCGCTTTCGACCATGGGCAAGGTCCTTCTGACGCTCATCGTTCTGTTCGCGGTTGCTCGAGCTGATTTGAAGAACAGCATCCGGGCACAACACGTATTCTTCGACACATCCTCCACGCAGCAACTTATCAACACGGCTCTTATACGACTTCAACACCCCCACTACACTGGAAATGCGCTCTTTAAATGTGAGCTCCCGGTATTTCTCGCAGCGCTCGATCATTACCGGATCTAGGATCGAGACGAATGCTGTGCCTTCCCGGTAGATGCGTTCAGTCGTTTCCTTGTTCACGTTAGCGCCTGTCATTGCGTATCCTGCAGCGATACCGACCAATATCTCCCAGCAGAGACGCTCTTTCATCCAGGGCTTGTACACCGTGTCCTTAGCGATACTCTGCTTGCGTTTTGTCTTCCCGGGGTCTCCAACCCCGTCTTCGTTCAATTCTTCCGCACTCTCTGCCAACCAGCGTTTCTTGAGCATGGGGCTCGACTTCTTGTCCTGGATATCGCTGGTGTCTTGAATGGCTGCAAAGAGCTCACGAACAACTGCGACCCGTTCTTCTTTGGTGTTTGGCAGGGTGTCATCTTCACGAGGTGGCCAGTCCAGCCCCCGAGCTCCTTGGCGGGCTTCTGTGACTTCCGTGAAGTACAAGCCGAATGAGTTTACTGGCGGTGCTTGTTGTTTGTCCTTCTTCGCCTTTGCGCTCATCTTCATCTTCGTCTTGTGGACCGAAGCACGTTGCTCAGCTCCGACAACTGCAGCGGAAAGTTCGTCCTGCTCTTCAATTTCCAACGTTTTACTCTTGTTCTTCGTCTTTCCCTTTTCGGACCAGACGGGACTGTGCACCACGGGCGTCTCTTCGCACTCCCCACTCTCCCCACTTCGCGGGACATGCTCTTTCCAACGGCGGCTGTCTTTATCGCGGTGACTAGCGGGAATTTTGTCTTCGAGCCGTGGATGAAACGCTTGTGGGAGCCCTGCAAGAGGAGCAACACCATGTGGAAGCTGTAAACCAGACATACGGCCGTTGTTGTTGTATAGCCAGGACGCGTCTTCCCAACGAGAGGGGTATGGTTGCGAGACAAAGGGTCCGTGCGTTGCGGCGATGGTGTTATTCTGACCAAGCCACACTGCATCGGGGCTGGCAATATGTTCTTCTGGGCCTAGAAAGTACTGAGGTCTTTGGTTTCCACGACTGCTGGTGAGCTGCGGATGTTCCCGTTCATGAACAAACCGGTCTCGAAACAGCGTCCTCGCATCGCCTTGGTCAAGGCCCAACACAGCCCGTTCCACTGGCCCTTCGTAGGGCGCATGTCTGTTGATGTATCTTGTTCCTCTCTGATCATCGGATACAGTGCGTTGAGGCTGGCCTTGGTCGTGGGGATCGTATGTACTGGCAAATCGGCCCAAAGAGTCCATACCCGTCTGGGAGGATGAAGCAGTTGGAGGACGCATCTCGACAGTCGTATAAGCGGCAGTCGGTGGTGATCAGGCAGTTCGGGCAGATTTCGAGATCGATATAGGTCTTGCTCGCGAGGTAGGAATTCTATCGGAGATATGGCAGACTCCGATATCAGTCAGAGAGCTGTGCAACACTGACAAGAGGGGCGATTTCAAAATTGAGTTTGAACAAAGCCGCGAAAAGATTGAAACAATGTTTGTCAACGCGGATGTTGTAGAATAAGTTGTACAGAGAAGTAGGTGTGTTGTAATATTCGCGAATGTCCGCTGACTAGTACAGGTCGGGTTGGCGCTCTGACCAGTTTGATGAAAGGAAGCGGCACACCGAGCACGAGCGCGACAATGACGAGCATCACATCCCCGAATCTGGAGCGCTCTTGAAGCGCATACAAGACTGGAGACTCCGCGAGAACCTTTAGTGTTAACAGCCTCACGTAAATTGACACTGCTAGTCAAGCCGCGATATATAATTCCAGCGAGGCGACTGCTGGGTGACTCGACTCCACCTCATAGCCTGGATATGTGCAGTCACCGGAAACCAGTTTCTATTGAAAAATGACAAGAGATTCGAGCTAATTGATCTACTCTCGGGGTATCTCCCACCGCAGTACAACCTCCATCAAACAAAATCCAATCAGCGGTTCATTACTTACATGGTCTTGGAACTGTAAGTAAGCTGCACTGTCGAGACTTCGCCAGGCTCGAGCCTAGAGGCCGCCCTATGACCGTACTGTTACTGGCCTCCACATTTTCAGTACTCTGCTAAGGTCTCTCATCCGTTGGTCCGATCGCTTGCCGGAGTTTGGGTGGCCGATCTAGTGCCCATGGTGCTACCTGGGCGGTGACCTTCTTCATACTGGAACTTCTCAAAGCTCTCATCACCCCGAGAACGCGCATAGTTATGAGAGCGCTTAGCTGCAGGCTCCATCTTGTATCCTCCGTCTCCCTCGGCCGGACGCTTCCCAGGCGTTGCTGATCCACCAGGTGGCTTTTGACGTGGACTAAACGTACCCGACTGGCCACCCGTAGCCATATAGTTGTTGAACAGCGACGGCAACATACGTACATGCTTTAGGATCTGCTCCTGCTCCTGAGGAGTCGGATGTCTAAGCCCCTGCGGATACGGGTGAATCTGAGTCTGTACTATGCGCTGCTGGTCCGACATAGTCGACCACTCTTCTTCGAACCGTGGTAGATGGCGGAGGGATGTCAGCGGCAGCGCAACATACTTGGCAATATCCCTCCCCAACATGACATTATCAGCCGCGACTTTCGAGTGCCAGAACAGACGCGCAAGGTAATGAATCCGCTGTGGAAAAGTGAAATCCATGTCCTCCGCGTTCAGCGACTCAAACTCCTCGCACCGACGGAACGGCAAGCCAGCGACACCCACTTTGTGGATACGCATAGCGTTGCTGACGATGATGTGGGCGGTCGCCTCAATGTCTCTGGGATCAGCCCATGTACCTGTCTTTGAGAACTTGACGGCGTAGGGATATACATCTGCGACTGTATCCCATAGGTTGGAGAGGTTGACGAGACCGAAACAGATCTTCTTGACGTAGTACGATTTCTCCGCTTCGTTTTGTGGTACAGCGTAGGCGCCAGTCGACGGTCGCCATATGATTTCTTCTAGGTAAGATGCGACAGCCGCGCCGGTGGGTAATTCGAGTTCGTTGAACGACGAGATCGAGTAGGGTTGTAGTAGTGGTCTTGATGGGCTGGGTACGGGACACTGGTTATGCATCTGATCGAGGTCGATATCGAGTTGGGGTAGCCAGGAGTTAGGTACCGCGGACGCATCGGTCAAGAGGTTTTGTTTGTAATCTTCTCGATAGCGGGTATACGGGGATGCGATCGGGCGTTGGGGTGGGCCCGGGTTGAACGAGTGAGAGTCTGATAGGGTCGCCCAGGGTGGGTAGCCTGCCTGTGACAGAGCATGTTGATATTGACGAGCGTCCATGGGTTGAGCGAAACCAGTGGGCTGTCTGTTAGACAGTGTTGGTGTGACCCAGCCTTCCTGCTGTTATGTTAGTTGAAGCATGTTTTACACTGATAATGCAGATACTTACAGTCTTTGGTGCCTGATTTACCAAGCTAGGACTCACGTTGGGAAATGTTGGTTGACCCACAGGCGAGAAGACGTTGTTCCTTGACGTTTGAGCGCCATTTGGTTGGACGTTGGGACTGTATGCGAACTGCCACACGTTAATTGCTATACTAATTGGTACCGAAGGGCAGGAAGCTTACCACGTCATCGGCTGAAACGTTTTGGTTACGCTGGGAGCCTGGGCGACTGCCGCTGAAGTCATCGTGACCTTGCGCCATAACGGAGTGCGATCTTGTGTTCAAGCGCGATACGTCACCTCGGTCACCGGGTACCTGCGCGGCCTCTTTCTTGTTGTTGCGCGGACCGACCATTTCGAACGTGTTGGAATAGTTGAGCGGGTGTTGTCTTGAAGAGGTCTTCCAATGTCACGATGCGATATATCATTGCTCAACGCTATACGCCAAGGCTCGTGCCTAGACGCACGGGGTAATTCGGACAGAGATGAGTTAGCGTCATATCAAATGTCTGCTACGGCTTCACGCGCTCAGTGAACATGATTGCGTGATATCGTAGTACGTCACCGGTTCTGAGGAGTTGGGATGATGAAAGTACGGGGTTCCATTATGATTGTGACTCTCGTTCTTAGAGAGGACCTAATCCTGTAGTAGAGTAGAGTAGAGTATGAAATTTGGAAGTCATCGAGTCGTGAGTGGTTGATTTCGTCAGCGTGATGCCATGGTAGGACTTGGGTTAAAGTAAAGCCACGTCAGATTTGTAATCACCTTTTTTTCTAATCAAGATGCGAAGTCAACAAGTCAAGATGTAGAAAGAGATGATATTCCAATAATCCCTGGATTGCTCCTTGCGTCAATCTAAGTGCCTTGTATATAGGTAACCACCATGTGCGATCTCGTCAAATTCTACAAAGATGACATCGCTCAACCGCTCAACCAATTGCAGGAGCGCTCGCATATCCATTCCCTCGCCAAAGACCAATACGCCGACACCAAGGAAACAACTTCGTGGGTATAATATAATCATGAGAAACATAAATCGGTCGTCCGTCGTTGCTTTACCGCTCATCACATGACAGCGCATCCCATCTTCTTCTTCCCCTTGGCCTTCTTCTCCCCAACAAGGACGCCATCCATCCTGGAACTGCGCCCAGTACCTCCACTCCCACCGAGAAGATCGCCCACACTCTGCGACGCCCTATGCACGCCACCTTGTTGTGGCCCGTAGTAACTCCCATAGGGATGGTTGTACTGCGCACTTTGATCTGTTCTTGGCGGCGCACTGATGGGGAACCTTTGACCGGCTGAGTACTGTTGGTCTGGAGCAGCCAGGGGCGGTAGAGTGTTCCTTGGCTGACTTGAATTGTTGACTGGCGGTGCAGGGTATGGCATGCTCATGCGTGGGCTGCTCATAGGTAGAGGCCGGCGCTGGACAGCTATGTTTGGAGCCGAGCCGCGGCGGGAGGCCGGAATACTAGGGACGGGTGGGGCGTACAGGTCGAGATTATCGTGAGGAACGCGTTGAGTGCGCCCATTCGTGGGACGGCGGGTAGGCATGTGGGAAGCGGTGTTCGGGTATGCGGATTGCGTTTGCGGCAAGGGTACATACGACATTTGTTCCGATGGTGATCGGGTACTTGATCGCCTCCGTCGTATCGAGCCCGAAGATTGGGGGCTGGGGTATGTGGATGGATGCAGCAGAGATGGGCGACGCCCTGGGTCTGCAGCTGGAGGTGATGATACGTCGACGGAAGATATCGATTGTTGGCGCTGGTGGTAAGGGTGCGACGGAGACATTTGAGAGGGGTTAATGGTTGCGGACATGTTTGGTAGTGGAGGAACGGGCGGTATGGAAGATGATGAATGAGTATGAGGTAATCGAGGTACAGGGGGCGCATCCGGATGGCTCAGGCTGACACTCTCTGCTGCTGCTGCGGTGGTCGTATATGCTGGCGGGGGTGGCACCCAGTTGTCGGCATCGCTTTCGTGTGGAAGCTCTCGATGACCGTCTGCACGACGGTACTCCAGGGGTCTGAAAGGCAAAGCGCGCAGATGACGACGGTTCGCAGGTGATACGGCAGCGACGGTGGCAGCCCTAGCTAGTGACATCTGAGATCGAGGTTGCTGATTATCATACGGAGCTTCAAACATTGCCTGTGCCTCTTCCGGTGTCAACTCCTCCGACTCATCGGAAGGCAGTGGTGGTCTTGGCGCATTCCGGTTGGCAGAAGTACGCGCCCGCTGAACAGGCGTGGTTCCAATTCTCGAAGGTCTTCGTGCAACACTGTCATTTCGATCCTGGGCTCTGCGCTGTGCCATGGTCCTGGTTCGTACCAATTCCACCTCGCGATCAAAGTCAATCGAGCCTTCCGGTAGCATCTCGCCTGGACAAAGGGGGTCTAAGTCGTATTCAGTCTTGAGCGGCGTCGGTGGAGCGCTTCCCAGGGGCTTTGTCTTGTCGAAATCCAGGACGATCAGAACGCCCTTGGACCCCAGTGGCGCCCCAGGCACATCGTTCTCATCGGGTAGTATGCTCGAGTTGCCAACCGCTACAAGTCGCTGCACATTGGCGTTCAGCCTAACCCATCTGAGCACGCATATTTCTTGCAAAGTACCTGCGTTGTCGTTCGGGATAGGGATGCAGAAGCAAGGCTGAATCGGAGCATCCACCTTGGCCTTTTCGCTCGGCTTGTACTCCCAACCTGGTACTTCGTAAATCCAGATATTAGTGGTACCACGCATGCGCAGGGCCACAGCTGCAAGGTCAGCATTGGGGGAGACGGCAGGCATGGCATCGTCTACAAATTCCGAGCGCGTCCACCTCGCGTGATCCGGTAGGAACATCTTTCTCTGTGTGAAGCGTTGGCATGCAATGTCATAGATGCCCCATGAGTCCTCCTCGGCATTGAACGCGAAGAGTTCGTTGAACGTTCCAGTGTCCGCATCTGGAAGCAGTGTAGCTTGGCGTGCTATCCTTGCCGTCTCAGGAAACAGCACCGAGCCAGTCCAAGCAGCTTCCGGCGGTTGTGGGATTGGTTCACCCTCTTCTGTAAGCGGACCATCGTAGAGACCTGGCAGGACGAACAAGGCCGAGCCATCCGACTTCCTCGCATACCCCGTTATGAGCAGTGTGCGACCATCGTCCGAGAACTCCAATGCATCACCGGCGGGCCCAGAAAGCGTACGCCGTGTCGTCTCAGGTACTTCTGGCCCAATGGCGATGACTTCGATGCCGAATTTGTTGCCCGTAATTAAGATGCGCGCGTCCGGTGAAATGACGATAGAGCTAGCCTCGTGCACCAGCATGATGGTCCGCCTCTTCTTGATCTGGTTATCGCCCTCGCCGTGGATCTCGTATAAATCGACCTGTGAAGGTCTCGATAGCACGGCCAATAGAAAGCCATCTTCAGTAATATCGATTGCGACCGGCTTGCGCTTGACCTGCAGTGTCCTGGCCCATAGTCGCGGCAGCTGCACGGTCTTGACCAAGAACAGGTTCGACGCCGAGTATACCGCTACATATCCACCTTTTCGTGACACATTGACATCGAAGCTATCAGGGAGCGCGGACGAGGACGCAGTGTTGGAGACGAGTTCGAGGAGGGTAAGGCTGGGGGCCGCATAGGACGGAGTGGCAATGGGCGTATCGTCATTCGGCCGATCGTCATAGGTAGTGGCGGATGTCATAGCCGTCGAGTGGCCTGACGAGGAGATAGTGTCGGTGTTAGCAATCGACGACGCAGAGAGCAGCGTGTTCACGTGCTCGTAGCCCTCGGAGTCTTCAGAGCTGACGGATGTGGTGCGCGCGCGCTCGTCGTAGGCCGCCCGTTTTCTGTGAGCGCTGCCCTCATCGCTGGCGAAAGCGACGCCCTTCCCCCTTCCTTCCGTTGAGGGCGCCGTGCTGTCGAGTTGCGCTCCCGGGTTGTGATGGTGTGAAGGCCTCCCCACCATGGTAAGCCTGATCGCGCCTTCCTTGCGTGGGCAGATGTGGTAATAGCGGGTGCGAAGAGCGTCAAGTGGGCGTCGGATGCGGCTCCATGAGGGTGTCTGTGGTCGCTTGGGTCGTCTTCAGCTGGGACCAAAGCAACATGGGAGCATTGCGATTACTACTAAGGCAGCTTGGAATGTAGAGGTGTCTAGCAGGCGCTATTGCTGCAGCGACACGCTCGGCCAGGGTCACGTTCCTCGTTCAAGCCTGGCCTATACCCGATCTGCCGCTAAGTCCTAGTCCGCTCCCATGCTCCGATGCTATTAACAGCAACACACGGCGCACACAGTCGCCTCGCCCTTTCGTATCCGATAATCCTGCAAAATCTCTATCTATTCCCTACTGACCGCCATGTCGGCCATGCAAGATGCAACACGCCGTGGTCTCCGGTGCGACCATCACTTGTTTCGCGACACGCTGTCACATCTGTCCATCCTGGATAGCGCCATGCGACATTGTGGAGGCTGAGCTGTTCTGGCGGACCGCCTTTGGGGCCTGGCTAACTGAGGCTAACACGCTGGCGAATCGTGGAGAGCTGGTTGCCCTAGTTGCGCCCTGACGCTTGCAGCAGCGAAACGCGAGAAGAGTGGTGGGGCAGACAACTGTCGCTACACCCCCTGCAAGGCCACCCTCCACCTCTCGCTATAGGGCAGTATGTGGCCATTTGGGTGTGGTAGTAGTACAGCATCTTCTGCCTGCAGCAGTGTGCCTTCCAAGGTTACAATCACCGATGTCGAGTTAGGTCCTCCAATTTCCGCTACTTGCGCACTCCGAAAGCGGAGAACAGTTTTGCCGTGTATACGTTCTTCCGCTGGCTGTGAGATTGTCGCATGCGATACTGCAAGTAGAAGCTGATGATGATATAAGATTATACGCCATGTACGCCGTGTACGCCGTGTACATGCTTACTAGGAAGTAAATCTCGCTCGTGATCTCCTTACCGTCAGCGGCACATCATCGTTGCCGGACGCCACTACGACTGGAATAGCAGATCGCGCATCCTCAGCTCTGGTCAAGCCGGGCGAACGACGTCGGGAGTACAATCAGATAACCGCGATCGAGTATAGAAACATTCCGCTGTGAAGCAACGCCCTGATGATCGTGGAATCATTGACTGCCTGGGTTCTTCACACCATACAGGCTTTCCACTTGACAAGACATGGCGCATGCCTGATAGTCTCCCTAGCTCCGTGTTTTTCTTGTGTGTGGACGTGAGAGATATACAATGATGCTGCTATGTGACATCGTATCTTGTCCTACGGGTGCCGAATGTGCATGGCGGAAATTCTGGATCCTATTTCTTCCAACTCTTCCTCTGTATATGAAGCATGCACCTGTCGTGAGATAAGTTATAATATCCGCACGGTTTACCAGTCCCCTCCACTCGTTTGCGCAAATGGTCGCAAGTGTATCATAACGGGAGCGTCCATCTTCGTACGGGATTCGATGTCTGCCCAGGTGTTCATTAGCACATTAGCCACCCAAGGTAGTATGAGCCTCCACAGCTGTCTACGACCGAAGAACGCCTCATGTTGCATGTGCTGGAGGCCTTGTTTGCCATGAGAGGACGTTGCGCGTGCCAATGCTTGTGCGATGTTCGTGATGTGAAGATCGATCAATTCGGCGTCTGAGTGCTGGCCAAGAGAGCGTACGCAGCTTCTCAATGCAGCAATGGCAGGCGAGCGTGACTAACAATTTTCTGTGACTTGGTTTAGCGACGTCTTACATCCGCTTAGAAGGCTCATGAAGGATGGAAGTATCGTAATTAGCATAGCTTTTGTAGCTCGGTGGCTGGAGTAGAGTTTGAGAGCGTAGGACAACCTCCGGCATGACTACGGAGGATTGGGAGCCAAGATGAGCGCAATGGCGCCCTCACACCAGTTCGAGAGCGTAGTGTCATGGAAAGAAGCCGATTCGGCGCTGCGTGAAGCTTCACAAGGTGCGAATTCCAGAAGCTGGTTGGCGCCATCGCCGGAAAGCGCCTCGGTGCCACATGCAATTGTCGAATTAGTCATTGATGATTAGGGTCCAAGGCTACCACGATTGCGCCACCCGCGATCGCGCTCGGAATCGCGCCCGTCGCTAACTACATCGTCTTTACCATCTTTCCAATCTCGCTTTCGCCAAATTCTCGTCAAATACCTGCGCGGAGAAACTTGAAATGGAATTAGCCTGCACACATGCAGCCCCTCCGGACTTATATTCGGTGCTCGACGTCAAGTCTTTAGCCTGATTCAGTACAGATGATCGACCCGAAGAGCAACTAACGGTCGGGGCAATGCGACGTTGCGTCTGAATATTCAAACTCTGACAAAATGATCCTCAAAGGCTACGTTTTCAGAAGTTGGATCGAATGTTCTTTCGCACACCTTCATGAGAAACTCGGCCAATCGAGACGTGGAAAAAGTTGCTAAGTTTCACTACCACAGCTAGTACCACTATGTCGACCAACATCTTGGTGTGATCGACATACCCAACTGCGAGCCCCTGCAGCGGAAGAACGATCACCTTCAGCCTACATCGTCAGGCACACGACCTAACATGCCTGAAAATTTTACAACGACATGAACACCGCGTGCTCATTGGTACAACCGCGCATTTCCGACAATTGGCTTTGAACCCAACCTGCCACGACATGGCCCTAAAGTATATCGCAAGCTATGATCGGTGTCATTTGGGTCTGCGCTCGAAGTTTATTACCAGAGTGTGCCCCACGCCACCATGGGCCATGCTTGTTGAAGCTTGACATACTCCTAATATACGCCGCGGTTCCGCTCTATCCACTGTCTGCCTGAAATGAGCATCAATGCCCCGTCACTCGCAAACGACATGTTGACAGGAGAGTCATGGCAACACCACCACCACCAGATCCTCACTTGATTCCTGCGCCTCCCTCAGCGGCAGCGCTGAGGAGCGGGAAGTCCATTGCCGGTGCGACGCTGGCCCTTCAAAGCATCGCTCTGATCGTCTTTGGAGCGCGCATGTGGTCACGATGGATGCCTGTATACAGAATGCAGTGGGACGATTACACCTGCGCGTTAGCATGGGTAAGTAGCAGCTCATGTTCTCTAACATACTCATGATATCGGGTCGACTGACAGAATCAGGTCTTGATAGTGGTTAACACATGTCTTCTCCTTGCCGCCACGCCGTATGCTTTCGGACTCCCACCAGACGAGTTCTTCCTGTCAGACGCGCAAGCTGCAACCCGATTAGCGTCTATCTCTCAACCAATCTGGGGGTGGTCTATGGCCTTGGTCAAGATATCCTTCTCCCTGATGCTCCTTCGGATCTCTCCTTCGAGATTCATGAAGCGCTTCCTCTGGTCCATGATCGGTCTGCAGATCGTACTTGCGGTCTACAACACACTAGCAACACTACTGCAATGCATACCGGTCGAGAAAGCATGGGATCTACTCGGTACAGTAGAAGGCCATTGCTGGAGCAGGACAGGAGTTAGAATCAGCTCGATAACCGTGTCCGTCGTCCATATCCTCACCGACTTCATACTCGCCCTTCTGCCTGTATCTTTCCTTCGTGGGATCCAGCGCCCTGTTCGCGAACGCGTTATCGTCGGCGCACTCATGGGACTCGGCTTCTTCACGGGCGTGGCATCGATCTTGAAAATCATCGCTGCTATGAACTTTGGCAAGACGGGCGATCCGATGAACGAAAGCATCATTGTCGGTATGTGGTCCGCTATCGAAGAGCTCGTGGGTTTTATCGTCATCTGCGTACCGACTCTACGCTCGCCGTTCCAACATGTACTGCGTTACCTCGGCGTCGCCAGTGTTCGTATCAAGAACAACGCGTTCTCCCGCGGCTACGGACGCACACAAGAGTCGGAGGTCAACAGGGACAACTTCCGAAATCACAGCCAGAGTCGCCTTGCTACTGTCGAAGGAGACGAAGAGTCCGGTTTCAAATTGAAGGAGCTGCACACGGAGGAGTCGAAGAGATCGTCGGACGAGATGCATTGGCGCGCGAATGAGAGAAATACAGGTAATGGCGAGATATGGTGCACGCATGAGGTCGTGGTTCAGCGAACCTCTCTTAGCGGAAGGCCGTCGCTTGATCAAGCTCATGAAGGCGCGGATGCGCCTTGGAAGGGCGAACCATTGGAGTTTGACTTGGGCATGGCAAGCAGGCACTTAAATCGTTGATGAGGAGAGCATTGATCACATGAGGGAAAGATAGCAGACGTCTGTTTGTTTATTCCAAGCGAGTGTACGAGCTATATGAGAAAAATGAATGTATAATACTCCCACAAATATCCCACACTGTCAACTACAGAGGACGACCGGCCAAGTGAGAATCCAAGGTGTTGAACCACGTTCTCAATAGGTACGAATCGCACTTAGTTGCGTCCAGGCAAGCTGCGGCCCCTGAGACTAAAGCGGTTGGAGTTGATCTGCTCAGCGTTGACATCAATTCCGTCACAGCGCAACTTGCGATAGCCTTCCAGCCGATCGACGGTCAGGCCACACGTCAGGAATGCCGCGGGGAACGGATAGCACTTTCCAACAGGCACATCATTCGTATCGACCAAATCGCCACCATTGCGGTCGCGGTAGTAAGCTAGATTGCGCCAGCGTATGTTAGCCTCTCACTTCCCCTTTCTATCGCACATCAGGGATAAGAGGACACTTACTCCAGTGATAGCCCTCGAAATTCATCTCCAGGATCTCAATGTTGGCAGGATCATCATCGTCAGAGCGGCCGCAGCCGTCGCCTTCGCAGCGGACGCCACGGCCGCTCGCGTCGTCGGTGTCGGGCCAAATCCAATCTAGCACAGTGTCGCAGTTGGCTTCATCTTGGTAGACTTGCCAGCCTTCGACGTTCTCCGTGATACCGTTGCCGCCGATGCCTACGCGGTAGATTTCGAAGTCGGCGGTGACGGCGCTCAGGAGTGAGGCTGTTGCCGCAAGGGTGGCGAGGAGGTACTTCATTGTGGATTGAGTTGATTGACTGAAAAGGTGGAAGTCTGAAGGTGAATGGATTGAGTGATTTATTCCAGTAGACGCGGATTTCCATCCTCTTTTATATGCTGGCATGTCAACCAGAAGACTCTTAAGTCCGCTCCGCAAGAGAATAGTCGACCAAACCGGTGTTGCTTTTGGTCATCATGATGTCCACTGTCTCAGACATCTTGAGCATACAATTGGATGTCTTTCTCACTATCATTGGCTGCTGCAAGGTTCGGTTGAATACACTGTTGACGAAGTGGAGTCGTGAGACATGCCCAGATGGAGTGAGTAGTTGCCATCGTATGAGAACAATCTCGTGAAGCTTGGCTACAGAAGCTTACGTGTCGACCTGAGGTAAGTATGACAGATTTGAAAATGAGTACAGGCTCTTGACAGTCGCCAGAAAGAAGACCCTCTACTCTTCGTGTGCAAGCTTAGAGGTAGTCTGCCAATACCCAACAAATCATAACTTAGAAACCTTCACCTACCAAACCCAAAGCACGAACTCCAGACTTTACCACGAGAACCATCCCATTCAAACAACTACTCTCACCGGTTCAAGTCCATCACCACCCCATAAGCCACTCTGCCAAGCTCCGCTACGTTCAGAGTCAGCATGCCAAGTTTCGCACACCTACCCACATACAGACACATAACGCAGTTCACAGTACGCCTGGCTACACAAGCTTACTAGATTAGCTAAACACTATACCAAAAATGATACACTTTCTGCTCATTGTGGACACATCGACATCCGTTTGGAGGGAAAGGGCATTGCGTTGACACATCAAGCCAATCGCTCTGCTGCTTTGGTACGACGGGTGCGGTCCGTTCACTGGATATACCCGCGAAGCATCACTTGGCAGGGCGGATATGTTTTTGACTGCCAAGAGTCGTTCGCGAGTGTAAGTGTGTATAGGGTTCATGTGCTTCGCGCGTGTATTCGGATTGGACTCTGAGCCCGGGCATCAGGCAGCAGGTCAAGTGAGAATTATCTGCTCGTTACTGTACGGACGGGAGCGAGTGAAAGAATTGCTTCGGCTTATGGATCACAGTGGCGTGATCGCATGGTTTGGACAGAGGTTTTAGGTCTCGAACGTGTGTTGGTCGATCATGTCTATAGGCCTGATGTGCTCAATTGGTGATCTTGGCAACACAGGGCTGCCAGTGACGAATGATGGATTGAAGAACTACATATTCAATGTCAGCCCCGTCTGCTTATCATTTACCTAGTAAGACTATATGAGAGGAAGATGTGTAAACCTTTCCTGTCTGATGTGTCATGAGTTGGAGTGTGATGTGCGGGGCACTGTTGGCTGGAGCGCAATGTCGCAGAGGTCCATATTCACAATTCATTGAACATCACGTAGGGGGAGAGTGACTAAAGGGTATAATCGGTTCCATTACGCATCACAAAAGGTCCTTTTGGGTAAGCAATCGCGCCGACGACTATGCAAAACACTCGCATTCCACTCTAGTTACAACCGCCCACCACACACACGCACACAATCAACGCACAGATTCGGAACCAAACAAGAAGGCGACACCCTATGAGTGAACACCAGGAGTATCATCGAAGAGAAAGGAAACCAATGCTAGTCATAACATAATAACATATCCGGGGTACGGAAATGCGCTTATAGCATGAAAGCGAAAGCGGCAGCGGCACCAGCGAAGCTGAGCGCAGCCTGAACACCGGAAGCAGCGTTGGTGGTAGCCTCAGGGAGCCTGGAGGTGGTAGCGTTGCCACCAGCAGTGGGCATGGGGACGGTGCCGTTAGCGTGGACACCAGTGCTGTAGGCAGGGACCATGGCGGAGGTCATAACGGTGGTAGGGTAAGGAGCTTCGCTGGAGTGGACGGAAGACGGCAGAGGGATGGGGGTGTGGCTAGCGGCAGCAGACGAAGCACCGTATCCGTTTCCGTAGCTGGCAGCGGGGGTGGAGCTGGCGGCAGCGGCGACGCTGCTGGGCTCAATCATGGAAGAAGAGACGGCCTCCTCGCACTTTCCAGCGGAGATACCGAACTGGGTGGAGTACTGGTACTGGCCGGTGACATCGTCGATGATCTGGATACCGTATCCGTTGGGGCCGTTGGTAGCCTCAAGAGTGGAGGCAGGGGTCCAGCTGAGGGAACCGCTGTTGGAGATACCCTCAGCGATGGAAGGACCGAACTTGACGACGTTGGTGGAGGGGCCCTTGAGGAGGAGGACGGAGACCGTGTTGGGGGTAGTTGGCTGCCAGGTGATGGTGAACTGCTCGCAGGTGGGGACAACCTAGTGGGGCGCATTAGCTTCAAGGGTCCTGTTTGTTTCGCGATGCGCGCGCAACGCTCAGGGATGCGAACATACCTCGTTCAAAGGACGGGTGATGGGGTTGCCACTGGGCTCGCCAACGGGAGCGTGGATCTGGGCAGCGGCGAGGCCGGCGAAGAAGGTGATGATGGTAGCCTTGGAGTACATGTTGATGGTTGTTGTGGTGGTATTAGGTGATTAACCGGGGTAGATGGAGTATTAAGTAGTGGGAGATGGTTGGTAATGAGTGACTGGTTTCTTAAAGAAGGGCTGAAAACAAAAGTCTTCTGAGGGCTGCAAGATATCTAGGCGAAGGTGAGCAGTAGGAAGAAACAAGACAAGAGGGAGTCAGTCGAACTATATCGATTTTCCCATCCACAAACGGTCAATGCAGGTACCCCTGTTGCCGGCGCAACTTAAGATTGGTGCTCCAGTCCCGTGCAATATCCTTCGGAGCCAGCGCTAGGACGCATTGCACCGCGCTTGGGCACGCGTGACGAATGACACCGCGACGAGGGATTTAGGCAGCTCGTATTGCAGTGGATTGCGGCGTCTTCAGGAGTGCTTGGTGGCTTTACCGGTCAGCTTGTTGGACGCTGGTGCGGGCTATTCCTGGCTGCTTGGAGATTGCTTCTGTCGCTACTGTCTGCGGGTGCCTGAAGGTTAGGAGCGTTGTTCCTGTCAGCCGGCAGACTGTCAGCAATATCGGCGCTTACACAGCCCTAACAGCTGAAGGGCCGACAGCTCAACGCCGAAGAGATGAGAGTCGCATTTCATCGCGGTGTTTGAGTTTGCGGTGAGGCGGTGTCACGATGCGCGGGCGAGGGTTCTCCAGATTCTCGCAAGCCGTGGAACGCGATCTGCTTGCTTGTGCCCGAGTCGTGCGCTCTAGCTCAGGTACCGTTGCACTGGCGGCCGTCGAGGCGCCACTGGTTCACGACCAGGCCCCGAAAAGGGAGAGTTAGGTTGGCCCTTTGTCGCACCTTCGTGCGCGCTCTGGCTCGACGCATCGCCGTCTAAGCGAGGCTGCACATCACAGACATTCATCTCACCGTAGGGCAGGTGCGAGCGAGATGGCTTGGGCCGGGCGCGGCAGCCGCGAACAAGCCCGTCAGCCCGCAAAATCACCGCTTCACCCCATTAAACCTGGACAAAGTAATCCAACTCACAGCTCAGACGTGTCACGATAGTTTGCGTTTGTTTCAATTTTTCCATTGCATTGTTGACTCTACTGTTTGTTTATCGTCTCATATTTACATTGCGCCAGGTGCGCCCCTGCCCAGCCAACAGCTCAATGGGCGGTGCGACGGTGGCAGCTGTGTCAGCCGAGACAAGCATGGACAGCCCTACTGTATGTGGGTGTCCCATCTAGCGAGTGAATGCGTCGTCGGGGTATCTTCGAAGCGGTATGAAATTCGTTACGTCATTACTGGTCGGTGTGTCGAGTAGAAGGTGTTGCGGCGGAGCGAGTGTGTGTGCATGAAGGACGGGAAAAAGAGTAGGATCGCGCCAAGTAGACGTTGCATGAACAACGAGGCACTTAGCCACACTGGCCGGGGTCTAGAGGTTGTCAGTTTCATGCTCATGCGACACCAGAAGGAGTACTTACACTGTCGTGCCGTTAGCGGCTGGGGGAAGATACCGCCCTCCAAGAGGGCCTTCATGTCCCATTCGGGTGCGCCCTCGGTCTTCCAGGTCCAGAAAATCCAGCCGGTGGCCTTCTCGTAGGCGTCAAGCTGCGCCTCAATGAAGCGACCGATGTTGTACCTGTCGGCTTCTGACAGGCCAGCAACAGTGCCAGTCGACTTGCCGGTGCAGTCACCGACCTTGGAGCCGCCAAAGGTACCATCGTAACGCGCACCCTTGTCCTTTCCGTTGAGCCACTTTGCGCAGTCGGTGATACCACCAGTCCATTCACCAGCGATAGTCCACTTGCCGGTGGATGCCATCTGGTTACCGAAGTCGCAAGCGGTCTTGACGTGGTCGTCAATGCTCATAGCAACAGCAGAGTTGTCGAAGATCTCGTAGTGGTGAGTGTCGAGGAGAAGGTTCCACATTCCAGCACCCCAGTTACCCCACGAAGTTACACCCTGGAAAGCATCGTGGAAGGTGACTGCAACATTCGAGTCCCTCAAGTTGCCCCAACCATCCATGTAGAATTGTCGGACCGTGTTCATGTCGAGACTGGGGCCCAGAGGCTCGTTGAGAAGCTCGATAGCTGAGACGGCGGGATGCGACGCGTGATCATCGCGGATCTTGTTGAGGACTTTGATGGTGTAGGCCACTGAATCGCCCTGAGTCCAGCCAACGTTGCCGTATTTGCCAGAGTTGTCGAACCCGTTCTGGGATTCGGGTGCGCCATGAAGATCAATCATAACATGGAGACCAACATCGGACGCCCAGTCGAGCGCTTCTCCGAGCTTGTCGTACGCGCCTGGTAGGTATGGGTCGCCGTCACGTGGGAGTACGCTCCAATAGCCAATTGGAATTCGAACGTGGTTCAAACCAGCACCGGCCATCTGTTCGAAATCGGCTTTGGTGATCCAAGAGTTCCAGTGGTCACGCAGCCTCGACTGTGCTTCTTCCTTGCCGACAGCTGCAACGAGTGTGTACTCGTCTTTTGCGCTGTTGCCCTCGAACATGCTGGGTGTGATCCAGGGCTCGAGAACGAACCATCCGCCTGTGTTGACACCGCGGACCTTCTGGTTGTTGTAATCGAACATGGGTGCGCGCTTGATGGGTAGGAGCGGAGATGCGTTTGTGCTCAGAGCAAGCAAGCCAATGGCCGCCGCTGATGTCCAGGATCCGATCATACTGAGATGAGGAGTGTTGTTACTCAACTAACTGAATGCTGTATAACATGCAATTGTACTCGAAAGGAGTACAGGAAAGGTTGTGTAGCTGATGAACCCAGACTTGAACTTGTGCAGACCCATGGCATCGGGGGAAGGATCTCCTTTTAACCAGAACAAAGCGAAGACTCACAAGCCGCCAACACAGCAACAAATTCGCCCCAATTTTCTTCCCAGTCATGCCCGCCATACAAGCATGTGTTCGCTGCTTCACGACGTAGGGATGATCTCCTTTCCCGGAGCTCTATCCCAGCTAGCCGCGACAGCTATTCTGGCCACCATTAGGGCGGTGTCGGGGAAGGCAACCAAGGCAACCAACCGCAGTACCGCCGACATGTCGCGATGGAGCAGTGTCGGAACGATGTGTACATCGTTACTTACTCCGGACACGGAGACATCGCTGGCAAATGACGCGGTGACGCAACAGCTCCAATAGGGGAAGCAAGTCGAAGCTACCCCAAGCCGCTTGACAACCGCCACAAAGACCGGTTCCGCCAGCAAGCTACGGTAGAATGGACCCTGGGGGCCTCGGCAGGCCATAGCATAAAGCAAAAGATCTGGGGTCAGGCGGATCAAAGAGGTCAGATGCAGGGTTGCTGCTTGGCGGAAATTGTAAGGGATATTCAGGTACAGTGTGGTGATTGGAGGACTGTTTGATGGCTATGATGTGGGGATCGGCATGTCTCAGCCACTTAGCTTCCGAGGCGGTGCTCACGCGTTGGAGATGATCTTCGAGAAGCTTGGAACCGCGTCCCCGAGGAGCGTCGTGATACACCGGAACGTGGACGGTGGGTTCTTGGGAAGTGAGTTGGCGTTTGCCAACACCGACTTGTCAAGAGCATGGTCGACAACATGGAAATCCGGTTGCGGCCAAGTTCGTGTAACGTTGCTTCGGGCGTTCCCCGATATTTTCACGGACTACCCTTGGTATGTACTGAGCATCTGATGTCGTACGTTCGTCCACACAGGGCGGCTGAGGAATGCAGACTGGGCTGCAAGCGGCACCGTTGCGGGGAAGGTCAAAGTCAGACCTCGTTGTGGTTCTGTGATCGGCAACACGTCCACATGCAAAACACGCTGTCCCCGGGCAAAAGGCCCACGAGGCCGAAGTTCTTCCAACATGGTGGAGGTATGATGCCATTATCTGACTCATGCCTTCTCGTGGGCAGTGATCTTTGCCCCATGTAGAGGACTGTGGTACCTGGAAGCTGAGACAGGTACCTCTGCCTTGCCAATTGGCTAAAGGCGACATTCATTTGTAAAAGCAAGTTGTTTCGTGCCGTGGTGTCCAACATGCGAGGCAAACCGTGTGGCTTGCCAATAGGGCAGCTGGAGGATGAGCCGCCCCCAGAAGCGTCGACGTCATCAATCGCAAACATCTTCTTCACCGTACATTGCCAACTTCCTCTTCTGCACGTCACGAGATTCGCCCCCGACACACCGGACGCATATGCAGCTTGCCTAAGTGATGTCGTTACCAGGTTACTGACAAGACACGATTGTCGGGTATAAACGTGCAACGGCGCGCGATCGCGAAAAGCTTGGCTGATGCGGGGAAGGTGGCACGATGCCTTTCCCGGCGCTGGCGAAGTCGGCAGTAGATCTACGAGCGTGATCGTCGGAGCCATGGGAGGGCGTGTGACTGCCAGAAGTTTTCTAGTGACCATCGTGGATGCCCAAAGCTCGCTGAGGTTGATGTACCCGACGAGGATTCGTCTGCCGGCCTGCTAGTCTACCAAGGTGGCAGTTAGCTGCGCAGCGTCGTCAGTCATAGTACATCGTGCGATGGGGTGCGGAGATGCGCGGGCGGGTTGGACTACTGGAACGAGTTAAGCTGACAGCATAGGTTTGTGGGGTAGTGTGAAGCATCGTGGGAGTGAAGTTTGGGTCAAGATGTCGCGTGATGAAGGTAGACAGAGTCGCCGCGCTGGTAGTGACGGCCTCGGGGGCTTTTAGGCCATGTGACTTGGGACAAGACGGCATCATGACGGTCAACACAGTATGGCGACTGGATGACGATGGTACTTGCTCGCATAGTTGGAGGTTCGGCGCACAATGTTGCGCATGCTTAGTTTCAGAGGCATAGTGCAAGTCACGCGGAGGCGTTCTCGATGCACACTGCATGGCCGCCGATTGAAATTACGGAAAGATTTCGCGTGCACAGGCGCTGGCGGCAACCTAACGAACAGAACCGGGTTACTAACGGTGCCCACGATACGCACATGTCGACCACGTGAAACCACATCAACGTCTAATGCCTAGCCAAACTGTATCCCAACTTAGCCCCTGCCTATGTCAACTAGAAAATTGTAAACAGCTCCAGGGCAGGTGCAGCCGGAGACACGTTTGGAGGTTGCAGGTCCATCTGGGCAATGTCGGCTGAGGTAAGGCGCCGCAGCCGCCTAACATGCCTCGGTGAGGGGCGATACCTTACCCGCCCGGATTGTTACAATACACAATACACATCACATCATCGAGACAGCCCGATTCGAGGTGAGCTCCACTTGTTCCGTATCTTTTCCGACGACATGTGCTGCCATGAGGCTAACGTCCACCATGGCAGCAGGCCGCCATGGGCAGACATGCCAACCCTGACATAAGGCGAGCATTCGAAGAGTTTCAGGACCAAGACACGCCCTCGAAATGTAACAAAGTACGCTGTTTGCATTGCGGCTTCGTGCGTGCGAAGAATACAACGCGACAGATCGAGCATCTCCAAGACTGCCAGCGATATCTGACTTCGCCCGAGGCGCAGGCCCATCTTCTTGCGCAGGAGCAGCAGCAACAGCAGCCGCCTCAGCAAAATGGATTGCCTATGGATTCGAACATGGCTCCAGGCCCCAGTCAAATTCTGAGTGGACAGCAGCCAAATCCAAACCTCCAAGTAAATCGGCGCGGTCCCAACAGTAAGCGCACACGCGATGGACAGCCTATTGCGCCGAATATTGCCATGTCACCCAATGTTGCGCCTTCTCTGACGTCTCATCTCCTAAGCATCTGCTCGGGGCCATTTGCGCAAGCAACACAGCGACCGTTCCTATCGCATGCCGGTTGTGGATCGCTAGGAGCAGGACCGCTGTCGCAATGGCTGGTACAAGACGGACACTATGCGCGAGGCTACATTCGCTTCATAGGACAGCTTTTGGCCAAGATAAGACTACCGCAGACGCAGAACTCGCAGTTCCATCCCATGTATCGCACCATGGACCTACTTATCTCTGCGCTGAACAACATGCGAAGAGAGATGCAGTTCTTCGAGATCACGGCGACCAAGTATGGGCTTGCGCTGGGCATGGAACCGCCTACGCCTATCACGCGCGCCATGCTTGATCTTCTCGTGAGCGCGAGTAGTGCGAGCGCATCACTTTTAGAGGGTATGGTCGTGCTATGGGCAAGCGAACATGTAGGTCCAACCCAACCCAGCAATGGGCGCACGAAGCTAATGTCTGATAGTGCTATCGCTCCGCATGGCAATATGCCGCCTCCTTCTCCAATACTCTCTCCAACACCTCCACTGACTCGCACATCGTCGCCCTCCACCAAGCCCTAATACCGAACTGGACCTCTCCGGCCTTCAGCAAATTCGTCGAGGCGACACGCGCGCTCGTCGATGAGCTAGCAAACATCACAACTACACGCGATGGCAAAGAGGAAATGTCGCGCTGCGAAGAGATCTTCCGACAAATGTGTTGGCTAGAAGAGCGCTTCTGGCCCGACGTCGACAACATGGGTGACAACAACGAGAGCGTGAGAATGGGTCCACCGATGGGCGGCCCCATGAGCGCAGGCCTGGAGAACAACATGCATAACAACATGCCCAACGGCCTTCCCGTCGCAATCAACGGCAACGGGGTCCACAACCACAATCGGAACAACAGCATGCCAGGCCCTAGCATGAACAACAACGGCGTACCCAAAAACATCCACGGCAACCCCGTAAACGGCCGAAACAGCATGAGCGGCCCCGTCCGTAACGCGAGCATCAACGGCCCTATCAATGCGGCTATCAATAAGCACGACGGCACACCCGTCAGCGATAATCGGAATCCCTTTGGTATGCCCAACAGAGGCGGTATGGACAATGTTGGCCAAGGCTCATAGTCTGAGCACCATACTCTTCCCCGCATGGCTGCGTGGAAACTTCGAAGAGAAACGTTGCATCGTATCGTTCTATCTGGTCTTTTCTCCGACGACTCTTCCTTCAGCGGGGACTTCGATGCTGGTAGCATCGGGGATTGGGATGGGGATACTGACTACGTTATCGTTTAATAAGGTTTGGGCTAGGGAGGTATCGCGGGGGACGCTGCATGACTATTGGGTGGAGTTCATCGTGGAGTATCAGATACCCTGGTATGGTCTAGTTATACGGTGGTACGGGGCGTTGGTATATGATCCTTAATGGATTAGGCGGTCAGACTATGGGTTACGACACATCGTAGGCAGGTTGGATGACAAAATAACAGTAGTCTGTACATTGTAATTGAACGTTTCGCTCGTACTCAACATTCTGCTTTGGATGATTCCGAAGCAATTATCACGACGCTCTCATGTAGTATTTTGAATAATACAGTCGTGGACAGGATGGGGAAAAAGTGTATCGAGATTTAGCATAACACTAGCACTGTTGTCATTGACATACACGGAAGTCGAGCCAATTTGAAACCGATGCGCTCGATGAACTCATGGATTAATGCTTTTTCCCAAAATACTCAGTAATGCACAGATTCCCACCCAAGTCCAGTTTATGCGCCTCCCCAGCTAGCACCGCCTCCGCCGATACCCGTACTACCTAGGTTAGAGCTATATCGCCTGAATCCCTTACCCATACCAATCGGTATCGATGACGTCCTCCTTACAATCTTTCGTCGTCTGGTCTGCGAATGACTTCTGGCCGCCTCCAAAGGATTCATCGACTGCCCTTGACCCACAGACACCGAAGCGTTGTCTTCATCATCGGAGGCCATGGCCACGCTCGATCGCGTAGTTGTGAGACTCAGGATATTTGGTGGGTCACCAAAGTCGCCGAATTCCGACTCCGAAAACGCTGCTTCATCTTGCTGCCAGGCTGTTGGAGGTGCCCTTGCGTCATTCTCAACCACTTCTTCTTCTGTCTCAATGACGTTCTCCTGGTCGTTGATATCTTCGTCGCCTCCAAACCCTTTACCCTCGACGAGCCAGAAGGTTGGTACAGAGGCAGCAAGCGCAATGGCAGACATTGTCCAGAAAGGCACAATGACATAGCCGCGCTTGACACCCCAAGTAAACAAACCACCCCCCAAAGTAGGACCTAACGCTCTACCAAAAGAGCTAAAACTAGTAGCGAGGCCGTTGACGGTGCCTAGAACACGTAGACTAAGCGCACTGTTCGTGAGCATGATTGTGCTGGTGGTGAATGAGAATGTGCCAGCCAGGCCTCTGACCATCAAGAGCATTACCATGGCGATTTCCCTCGTGACTGGATCTGGGATAAGCGACAGAAACGGTGTGACGAAGAACACAAACGGAAAGATGAGAAAGGCGATCCGAAGGCAGCGAACAACACCGAGATAGCGCGCAATGGGTGGGAACAGCAGGAATTGACACACAGTGCATGAGATGGCGAATACGGTAAAAATGATGCCGATGCGACGGGATTCGATTCCAAAGCCTCCTGCAAATTTCAGAGGGAGGGATACCGTAGGGTCGTCTGCGAGTTGTACAGGGTGATGCATGAACACTGGAAGCAGCTGCACTGGATCAATATCAATACTTAGTAGGCGCACAAAATCACGCACCTGATCATATGCCTGAAGGTACATAGCGAGTAGCGTGTACACAATCAGATTGAGCGATGTCTGATACGTCAATACATCCCGATACCTTGGTGCTTTTTCTGGGAGAATTTCATGAGCAGCATCATGTTGCGACATCGTTTCGCTGTCGATTGCTTTACGCTGACCAAGTAGAGGCTCGTGCTCTGAACTGCTGTTCTGCTTCTTGGTTGGAAGGTGTAGTATTTTGCGAACAAATGCTGTCAACCGAGCCCCAGTTCTCAGGCCTAGATCTGGGGCATGCTTCTTGCTTTCCAGGGTCTCCTGGAGGAACAACCAGCCTACTGAAATGCCAAAAGTGAATAATGCAGCAGCCACGATGTTAGGCAAGCAATATGGGAATCTCTCCAGAAAAGCGGTGCCCTTAGGCTTGCGAGGATCTACGCGGAGAGGATTGGCCAAGGCTCCACCGAGTGTAGGTCCAAACGTGGCACCAACTGTCCAGACCAAAGGCATGACACTGAACGCTCTCGGTTGTAGTTCTTTCCATGGGCATAGTTCGGCCACCGTAGTGCGCAGAATGCCCACATACCCGTTCGATAGTCCTCCGATAGCGCGTGCGGCTAAAGCCATAGGCAGATTGAGCGAGAACCCCCATAGCAACATCGACCACATAGTGTTGGTAAGGCCAAAGAGTATAATCGGTTTCCTCCCATAGCGATCGGATGCAGCGCCCCAGAGGAGGCCAGTGAAGCCCTGACATAGCGAGAAGGCCGAGGACGAGATACCAGCCCAGCGCGCGATGTCATTCTTGGGGATGCCAAAGGACTCCATGAGCTCCGGTACGTAGGGGAAGACGGACGTGAGGGCGATGGGCTCGGCAAACCGGCATAGTGCTGTCGCGAAGTTAGCAAGCTTACAGGTGAAGACGCGTCGAGCGGACGTACAGAGAATGGCCAGCTGCTTGACCGGTAGGCGGTGTTCTGTCATGGCGGCGGCGGTGGTGGTAGAGGATGCATGCTATTCAAAGCTGCAAGGTAAGAAAGAAGAGCAGGAACAGTCACAAGTCCCATGCTTGCTTCCATGCTGAGTCCGCGAAGGGCGTGCACCCCGCAGTCACGGCTAGCCGCTCATGGTCACAGGTGCGCTATTTGCGGTGAGCACGAGTCAGCTATTCGCGCGCGCGATGCACTGGTAGTCATTCCGAATTCCGAACGGTGCGACCTTCATGCTCAGGTTGGTTTGTTGTCGCGTGTCTGGCGTTCGGGGTGATGACGGGGGATAGCTGACGCGGTTGTCGTCATCAGCTTGAAGCTTGGGCGGAGAAGATGCCGCGAACGCAGTTCCAGGGTCTGATCTACTTAACACGCCAAACATCAAAACTATCTGCTACGTTTGAACACACATCAAACGGCACTCTCACTTCAGAACTCAGACCCCCAACAGTTGGCAGCTAGTGCAACAGAGACCGTGCGAACAGCTGTTAGTCGAGGTTGCTCGGCGCCTGAGCCACGGGAATGGCTGGAATCCCACCGATCAATCGGCCGTCCCGTGATAATAAACCGATCGAGGTCGTATCGTGATCAATTCGTAAGGTGATTGAAGAGTTTGAGTTCTTCATCTCACTCAGGGCCGAATCTGCAAAACTTTACCCTACTAAAGTTCAATCATTTCCGCCAGAAATCAGTCGTGTCTGGAAACTGCGCTGGGCCTTGAGTCCAAGATGAGAGCGACGCAAATGCACCTGGCGACAAGACTTTGGGACCAGAATGTTAGGCTTTCAAGGAAGATGTAGCCATCCCGTTCGCGGACATGACTGCGAAAAACATCACCGGAGTATGGGTACGGCGATGTACGCTGGGGGTGCCTGCGTCCGCGCAAGAGGGGCAGCGCCAAGACGCTAATCGTGGCTTCCTTCTCTTCGCATTCTAACGACCTTGCAAGTGACCTTCCATTGTAATCATCGATGGAAAACGCCCGGTTCAAGCTCATCTAAGAACGATTGTCTCTCCGATGCAGCTACAAAAAACAAGAAGGCCGCTCAAACCTGATTAGCGGCCTTGCCAGTGAAGAAGCTGGACGGGCAGCAATTCGAACGTCGACCTCCCATGTCTGTCAAGCTGCCTGCGGCCTATTGAGCAGGTTCATATTTCTTGGAATCATGCGGGGAACTTCACGACCAGCCTTGCTACAAGGCGCAGAGAAGCCGAGGAGAAAAACCAGGTCTGCCAGACACTCAAATCGTCAAGTGCATTTGCCATTATGGGCAAACACCCTTCTTTAGCTTGGAGCTAGCTGTTACCTATCGTTCAGTCCGCAGGAAGTACCAAGACAAATCTACAACGCAGCTTTCTTGCGCTGTAGCGCAGCCCAGTGCGGCTCTTCCCGGTCCTGGTGTCTTCATTTCCATCTGGTCGAATGTCAAGCTTCAACACTACGAGCGTTCTCGCAGATATTACTGGCCTTCAATTCCCTCAAATCCCTTATCTGGAAATCTCTAAGTACTGTGCAGATGTCTCTTTTCGACGATGCGACCATCGCTCGCTGTCACTGGCTAGGTGATCCGTGAACCGTGATGTGGGTAGGCTACCCCAGGTTCCCACGTACCGGTCCCGGCTTACACACAGTATCGATGTAAACACCACGGATCTTGGCCCGGAGTCACTGGTAGGCTCCTGTCCTCAAGCATACAACAGTAAGACCCTAGGCAAGGCAGAACCAGAGCACCAAGCTTATTTCATGCCTCGGCAAAAGTCCAGCATAACGACATGAAAAAAAGGCAGCATGTGCGGGTTTTACAGTCAAGGTATCAGCTATCTG
The DNA here is from genome assembly GCF_023758025.1 of Alternaria triticimaculans. Taxonomy (NCBI): domain Eukaryota; kingdom Fungi; phylum Ascomycota; class Dothideomycetes; order Pleosporales; family Pleosporaceae; genus Alternaria; species Alternaria triticimaculans. Next base: position 2,763,314 of record NW_026055958.1, read on the forward strand.
TCGTCTCTCTGATCGCAGCATGATGTCTGGCTCAACGAGCGGACTAGGGTTTGAAGATCACAATGTACGCAGCAGAGTAACACTGGCAACGCAGCATAGGATTTTCCAATCCTAGCTGATGTCATCATTGAAGATGATTCCAACTCAACTTTGCGCAGTTGCCAAGATTGTTGCGAGCGTCTCATGGCCTGTCGCATCACCGCCTTTTGCGCGGAAGGTTAACCGCGTCCACGTGTGGCCATTCGACTAAATTGACAGTGTGTTGCTAGTTAAGCGCCTGGCCACACACTTTAATACTTGCGACAAGAATTTCATATTGAGGAAGAACCGACTCTGGAGGGGCCCCAATTGTTCTTGCGGTTTCGCGACGTCACCTAGAACAGCGCTTCCACGATTTACTTCCATGGTCGAGCACGGCGAGAACCCAATCAGACTTCTATCACAGACGCGAAACCGCTTTATATAAAACTATGGCAGTAAAATGCGCAACAAACGTCAGCCCGGCCTAAACATTGGAGGCCTTGTCAAGGCGTAGTTCCCACGTGCACCCGTGGCAGTGGCTCATGCCAATACCTATGTCATCGAAGGCACACACAGTAGTAACTCAAAGTTCCTCGGTAACTTTCCAGATACCGTTCTGTGGCTTGGTGCATCAAGCATCTAGAAGCGATCGACACCACCCATCGCACTGGGCGCTACCTAAGGATCCTGCAAGCGCTCAAGGACCGCCCTCGATAGGATTGTGCCAACATTCCCACGACGTCCTTCCTAGCACTCATCAGAGTCACATTCCACGGCCCAGGTCCTTTTGTCACACCAGACACTACCGCGACTACAAGATTTCCATGATTGGACATCAGGGTCAACAAAGAGCATTCGAACGGAGGACTTCATTGAGGTCTTCAGGAAGCCAAACGGGACAATGCTATTCCAAAGACATCGAGAAATAGAGAGCCAAGAGGCAAGCCTCATGTAAAGGAGAAAAAGCGTGCCGGCCGCACCAATGATGCAAGCTTTATGCTCCGGACGCTAGCGCGACTAGCAACTAGGCGTGCCCAGGTGCGGGGGCCCCGCCGAATGGCACGCCACACACTTCACTATGATCTACAGCTCTACAAACGGGCGAGACGGCATGGTTGGCGCAGCCTTGTTGGATGAGGGGTGTCTTGACCCTAGTCATTCGACCACCCAGCCCCGCGCAGGCCAGTATGTTACCGCGGCTCGAGTGAACTTAGTGTCGATTCAGTCAATTCATCTCAGTGCCAGGTGAGAAACGAGGGAATGGTATGGGGACTAGGACGACGTATCGATAGTCCGCCTTGCTAGGGCAGGACAATCATTAAACTACTTGAACGTCCCGAACTTTCTTTCTCTACGACTGCACCTCCACCCAGCTTTGCACCGTCAAGATGCATGAGACGATGAGATCCGGAGACCACTCTTACGAAGTCGACAAGAATGGCCAGAGCCAACTCGAGATGGTGGCTACTCGCACCCCACCTAGCGAGCCCGAGAAGCAGCAGTTGGCGCCCATTACCAGCAGAGCTCCAGAAGTCCACGAGAAGGTGAGTGTAAGACCCTGAATGCTTGATCATATACTAATTCACCCCTAGATGAACGCAAGGCTGGCCATGACGCTTCTGTGCATGTCATTCCTCTGGATCGGCTCTCAGATCCCGCTCTTCCTCTTTGGCTCAGTTCTTCCGCTCATCTATCAGGATGTTGGTGGAGTTGATCGATACATTTGGTTCGTCATCGGATACCTCATCCCCAATGCGGCTCTCTGTCCTTTTGTGGGCGCGTTGTCCGACCTGTTTGGGCGACAGAAGGTGGCTATTGTGGGTCAGTTGTGCCTCATAGTCGGGCCGATTATCACAGTGACTGCGCATACCATGAACATCGCTATCGGTAAGTACCGCAACCTTATTTGAAACATCACAAACCTAACGACTCGTAGCCGGTCAGGTCTTCTCGGGAATCGGTGCCGGTCTCAATGAGCTCATCGCACTCGCCGGTACAGCAGAGATCGTGCCCATCAAGGATCGCGGCAAGTACGTCGGTCTTGTCGTGATCACCATCCTTCCCTTCTGCCCATCAGTGTTGTGGGCTCAGTTGATCGCTCAACAGAGCAATTGGCGCTACAATGGTATTTTGGTTTGTGTATGGAACTTCATCGGGTTGGTACTCTGTGTCTTCTGCTACAAGGACCCGTCGCGCTTGACGGAAGAGTACACCGCCCGCCATGTCCTCCGCCAGGTCGACTACATTGGTGGCATCTTGAGCACATGTGGTATCACTCTCTTTATGATGGGTCTACAATGGGGTGCATCACAGGTCAGTATACCATCCGAAGCAGGTTACATTGCACTGCTGACACTCTACAGTATGAATGGGGCAGCCCACACAACATCGTGCCTCTCGTTCTCGGCATCATCCTCATCATCGCCTTCTTCGTATGGGAGGTGTATGCTCCACACCCCATGGTTCCCAGGGCAATCTTCCACAAAGCGAAGCAGACCATGATAGTTATCCTTCTTATCACATTCCTTAGTGGTGGTAACTACTTCGTCCTGCTGCTCTTCTGGCCTACTCAAATCTACAACGTCTATGGTAAGCATGACACAAATATCTCTCCCATTACTTCCATACTAACATATATCTAGGTGACGACCCGGTTGGCGTCGGAATCCGCTCTCTTCCCATCGGCTTCGGCATCATTGGCGGTGCATGCATCTGCCTCGTCCTCATCCCCACCACCAAGGGTCGCATCCGCGAATTGATGATCTTCTTCACGGCCATGATGACAGCCGGCACAGGAGCCATGTGCATTGCGACACCCGACAACCTCAACGTAGTGTACGCCCTCATCTCACTAGCATCCATTGGAGTTGGCGGGGTCATCATTCCTTCCTCTATCATCGCGCAGATCGCCTGTCCGGACGAACAAATCGCAACCATCACAGCCATCACACTCAGTATCCGCTACCTCGGTGGTGCGATTGGTTTCGCAGTCTACTCCAACCTCTTCTTCCGCAAGGTCACCATCCACCTCACTGAAATTGTCGCGGAGAAGACATTGGCGTATGGCGCCATCATCAACCCTCTGTCGGCCGACGGAATCGCCGTCATCACCCTCGTTACCAACCTCATGGGCAATGCTCGGTTCGAAGAAGTCAAGGAGATCTTTGCTACCAACCAGGAAGTGCTGCAGAGAGATGCATTCCCTGTTGTCCTGCGTGCTTCCCAAGAAGCTTTCGCATTGGCGTACAGGTGGCCATACTGGATCTCGATCGCTTTCGGTGGTGCTTGCTTCATTTTGAGCTTCTTTGTTGGAAACATCAGGGGCCTGTTGACGGCCAAGGTCGCTCATCCTGTTTAAGCAAGGAGGAAGCTTGCTTGTAATGCTTGAGATGTCTGGGTAGTCGCTCTGAAGGCGGTGAGTCAGATGTAGATACAGCAGCTCTCAAATGACATTCGCTTTGTTAAGGATATTAACTGTGACTTGAGTATTGAACTTCTACTTTATCATTGGTACTTGCAACTAGTGACAACTTCGGAGCGGTCACACGGCTTGGTGGATTCCTAGTATAGTGATAACTTTTCTTGATTAATGTTTAACTTTTATACTTTTTGAGACACATATTATGTGTAGGTGAACAGCACACCGGGTATATAATGCCACCAGCAATGCCAGCATAACTTCGCCTCCGCTAACTTTGCAGCCAAATTTTAAGAAAAGAAAAGAACATACAGAAAGGAAGAGCGGGCTAACTCAGGTACGCCCCGCCATGCTTAACAATCCACCGGCGACTACTCCAGCGCCCATGATACCAATCTGCGTCCAGGGCACTTGGCCCACGTAGAGCCAGCTCTTTGAGACGGCGCCGACAACATAGTCCAGTGAGACAGAGCTATGCTTTGCATGCTTCGTGTGCCTTGGGTGCCGATGACTGGGCGATGGTGAAACATTTGGAAGGGTAGGGTCGTACTTTGGCGGATCGGTCCAGCGCCGGGAGGAGGTTTTGGAAGTGTCGATTACCGTGTCTGCGGTACTCATCTCTTTCTTTGGGAGGGAGGCTTCACCAGCGGATATGCTAGGGAAGGTGAAGGCTGAATTGAGGATACCGCGTGATTCGTCTTTGACGGAAATGACTTGGTCGTCCTCTTCAGTCGAAGCGGATACAGTGGCTCTTGTTGAAGATAAAGGTGTCGCAGGGCTGGAGAGATAGTCTTGCGTGCTTTGCTCATCCTCGGGTGGTGTAACGACGAGGACAAACTCTGTGTTCTCCATGACATCCGATGATGTATCCAGCTCATCATCGATGCCGAAGTTTTCCTGTTGATCTCCAAAGTCCTCGTCGTCTTCATCGTCTTCAAAAGCGTCCTCGACACGCTGCTCAAACTTGGCAGTTTGCCTAAATGTGTTGAGCGCGTCCATGGATTCCGTCCGACAAATTGTCTTGCGGCGCCTGGATGACATGCTTAGTCGCGCATTGATGTGATTGAAGGCGTTTTGCGCGTCTACGCTGTCCGCTTTGTTGAAGGTTTCGAAAAAAGGAGTGTCTGGTGGTGAAGAGGAAACATAGCCCTCATCGCTGGGCTCAGAGTCGGTTTCATCCTGACTCTGCGACTGATCACAGCTGTCATCGTCTCCAAATACGACGTTGTTGAAGTCCAGCTCCTCTTCTTTGTCGGCGAATGGGCGGGTAATCGCGAACGTTGTTTCGTTGTCCTCCACTGATGCAGTGGTTGTCGGCGACATCTCTTCGTCGTGAACAGGACCGTTGTATGGCTCGTAAGCCTCTTGATCCCAGCCGTCGTCCGAATCGCTATCATCATCATCTGACACGTCGTCTCCAGTCTCGGCTTTCTGCTCCTGAGCCTTGAACTGGTGGTAAAAGTTCTCAAGTTCTGTCCTGGAGAACCACTGGAACTGATCAATATGGTTGGTGATTTGATCATCAATCATGCGATCAATCTCCTCGTTCATCTCGCGATCGGCGTCTTCTACCGCCCCTTCTTCGGGGTCGACAATGTCATCGATCTCATGCGCATTGTCGATGGAAGTGACGATGTTCAAGGGCGAATTACGATAGACCTTTCTAGACGAAAAACCTCTATGTTTCATCTTCCAGTCCCGGAACCCTCTCGCATAGTAAGACCGGTGGCCCGGGTACTCACTCAATTCTGGATAGGCTGGGACGTCGGACTCTTCTTTGCCTTCATAAGAAGGACCAATAGCGTGCGTGATAAGAGTGTACCGCGCAGACATGACCTGATGTTCTGGACTGCAGCTAAGTACGGCGATATGCCAGTGCTCAGCTGGCGGCTCAACAACTGGCTCTGCCTCTGCCTCCGGGGTAGGCTCCGCGTCTGACGACTCCTGGATGGCGAGAGGATCCCAATAGGCGCGCTCGTTGGAGATGCGGGATAGCGTGTAGACTTCGCCTTCCTTCGTGTCATCTCCAGTGGGAGCGACCTGGAGAGGGCCTAGCTCGGCGGCAGTGGGCGCGGAGGTGTCGACGGTAGCATTCCAGCTATCCAAGTCAAATTCGTCCTCGTCGTCGTCGGCCCAGTTGAATTTCTGATTGACACTAGCGACTGTGTCGGAAGCCATGATTGCTTGTGTGACTGTTTTGGTTTGGTGACCGTGAGTGGTAATCGAAGGGTTGGAGATCGTCGTCGTATCAAGTTCAGTGATGGCTGTCGAGATCGCAGTGCGGTTGATACTACGCGATAATGTGATGGAAAGAGTGACGTAAACCAGGCAGTTGCAAATTCGCTCGTGGGTGTGCGATGGTGAGAGTCCACTATTTTACACACTCTTGGCGTTGGAAATGTCCGTGGTGGTGGTCGAGACGCAGTCGTTCGTAAAGAGGGAAACGACGAGCGGGCTAACTAGTGAAATGTGTAAAGAATGAGAAACCGAAGACATTTTGGCAAGTGAGAGCGTTGTGTGGTGACGTCGCGGCAGTGGATGACCCTTGATCAAACCAGGGTTCACTCCTCGTGGGCTTAGTCATTCACGACCACACTTTGGAATTCACACAAAATGCTTGAAGTGCGATGAGGGCACATGGCAGGGCTTATATTCATACAGGAAATGCTACTGATGCATGCAGGTGGGTATCTAGAATCGAGGTTTCATAGCGCGCCAAAAGAGAATTCAAGTAAAAGCAAAGATGCTCTACAAAATATGTCTGTGTCGTCCAATGAAAAGTGTTTCACAGGGGCTTTCCAATCAATTCCAACGCATCTACCATGTCCCCAACATATGTTCGGTCTGAAGTGGGCCCAAACGCTCGCCGAACCATCGTTCCGGGTGGATTGCGGAGGCAGCGCGAACGGTCCGTGAGACCAGTCGGATCACCTAAAGAGTTCCGACGCAGATCCAGTTCCCCAGCCGACCATCTAGAGGATGCTGTCGATCTTCTGGAACGGATGTCGGCTCGACAGCGCAGCTGGCAACACGCGCCAAGCAGTCCGTGAGAATCGTTTTGTCGCTCTGACATAGTTGTGGGTAGCCTGCTTTGTGTTTTGGGGTATTTTCTTGAGACAATGCTTCATCTTGCTAGTCCACTTGCGGCGCGGTTTCGCGCAACCCTCCAAGGGTTCTGACCAACATTCGGAATGAACATCCGAATTAGTGGCGACATGTTCAATAAAATCGGCGGCTTCCTCGTACGTAAGCGGAGCCGCATATGGGCGGTTGGCGATGACTTCAGGCCGCATGGGTTCGTTATTGTCCGTAGCTATCGTTAGCGACGCATGTAGCTGTGAAAGCTCTTCTACGTCGCGAGCCTCATGTTCATTCCTCGTGACAGAGTTCTGGGCGTCTTCAAAGTCGTTTCCAATGCGCTCGGATGCGTTGGGCCAGCTTTCACCCTCCCACGTCTGCAGTCCACTAGACCATTCTTTGGTAGTGGTGATAGGTGGACTGAGTGCAACCTTCCCACCCCGCACAGTGCCACCTGCACAACCTTGAAAGTGTTCGCTTTTTGGAACAATACCTGCGACAGAAGAATTGCACCCTGTCTTTGCAGAGATTCCATAGCCATGTCCGCACTTTCCAGTATCGTTGTCGGGGCCAAGTGCGTTCATAAGCCGAGAATGTTCAGTTCGTGCAGACTGTGGACGGTTGGTCCGGTAAGACGAAATGGAAGTCCTCGAAGTGCATTTTGAGAACACTGAATTTTGGACGGACGATTTGGTATTCAGGGTATCGTTAGAAGACGAAGTGCGAATCCGAGCCGTAGCTTCGGGTTGATTAGCGTACGGGCTATCACCCGCGTCTTTGATCTGCCCGGGCTTTTCAGGTCCATAGCAGTTCGTCCCAAATCGTAGCAACGACGGGCCATGTACCATGCTGCACCCGGTCTCAAGCTTGTATTCCAGCCATTCGCGACAATCAAAGCCGGTGCCAGCAGTAGCGCAATGTACAATTCCAAAGCGTTCTTGTAGCATGTCCAGAGCGTCATCCGCTGAAAGTCCGCAGCTTCCCTCATCATGCGTGGCGCAAGGGCTGTGACCCTCAAAGTTTGGGTCGTAGCAGGGCTTACGGATAACACTGTAGGTGGTACCTGCAGCTAGTGGGCACGAAGAAAGCGAAGCATCAGGTGACGAGCACGAAGGCGTACGGTGGTCCTCAACGTGAGCGATCAGTGATGCGAGTGAACGGTTACCGCTATGACGACGAAGTCGAGAGTTTTGCTTTGGTCCACAGGGGTAAGGTATATCGATGTCCTTGGGAGGCGATGGCGTAAATGGGTGAGCGTCAGAATATGTGCGGCCGGGTGGCGTGATTGACAGCGCTCCTGCTACATCCTCTAATTCCTCGACCTTTTTAGCAAAGGACGAGAGTGCGTTCTCGATTTTCAGTTCAAGATCGATGTCGTCGTCTTCTGAGTCAGAGTCTGTCTCTGATCCGGCGCTGTCAAAGCTAGCATTCGCGATACATCGAGCCAGAGAGGGCGCACTCTGGGCGCGCATCAAGCGGGCTTGATGAGGTGTCTCAGTATCCAAAATATTCTTATCCTTGAACTCTGTCGGCGCCACAGCCTTGGAGGTCGGAATTTTCTGCATGAAGTCGCAAACCCCACGCCATGAGCGATCCGCATCCTCATCCTCGTTGATGTACTCGCCCAGGTCGGTCTTCATATCCTCGTCTAATATGTCGAACTCTTCCTCTTGCTGTGCTTGACCAAGGAAGAAGACTGTTTTGGTGCCAGTCGCGGTGATGTGCTCGTGGCCCATCTGCTTAATGGCCTTGTACTGTCCGACAATGTAACCTTGTACATCTCGCTTTGTCTTCACGTCCATTAACGCGAAGCTCCTTACAATGCGCGGAAAGGAAGTGGGATGTTCAGGGGGATCATTGGCAGACGGATCGAAGGCTACATTGATCTCAGGCTGTGGGCCTGAATGATTAGGTCGGCTAGGCGTCTTGTTTCCGGCTCCTTCATGGGCATAATTCGCGCGACGAGTTTCAACTGGGAATGCGGGAACTCGTAGTCGCGCCATGTTGTCTGTCGGTTGACTGCTGTGCTTCCGTCTGTGGTGGTAGAAAACCCGGCGCTCAAACGCGCGCGGCTTGCATGATGGCCAGCTACTTGAGTTAAGTGTCGAGATGATGTGGGACGAAAGGCGTGGTCGCTCACCACTATAGTGGGGTACAACTGGGGTCGGTGTGTACAAAAACTGTGTGAGCGTTTGAGTTATCCAGAAGCGGGTCTCTCTTTTGCCAGCGCTCACCACAGCAACGGCGGGGCGGGGCCCAGGCTATATTTTCATCTTCCACCTGTTTCGAAGACAGTCCGCGTGAATGTGGAGACAAGAATTAAGAAGGGATAGACATTGTGAGGAGACGGGATGAGATGGAGTCGCAAGCATGAAACATGAGGTAGGTCGTGGCCAGCAAACAGGTCTTTCATAAGGAAGGTCGAATTCTGGATATTTGCTTCGTCTCTGAACTGCGGATAAGTAGTCGCTATGTACACATCGATCGCCGCATCTACTGACCGGTAGGTTTCCGGTGCATGACTGTCGCTGCCGCCTATACAACGTTAGTGTACTATGTCTCGTTCCTCCGGTTGCACATACCTGGTGGTTCGGGAAGATCAGACTATCAGCCAACACGACATTCTCCCTCCGTCCCGCAGCAAACACAACAACCTCCGCGATGTCCTCCGGTGTCAGCGGTTCAACACCCTCGTAGACCTTCTTCGCCTTCTCTTTGTCGCCTCCAAGCCTGACTACACTGAATTCTGTCTCAACTTGTCCAGGATCAATCTCGATGACGCGTATCCGTGTAGCGATAAGCTCCTTGCGCATGGCATCTGTGAAGGAGCGCACAGCAGCCTTTGTAGCGCAGTAGATGGATCCGCCTTGGTAGGGCTCGCGACCTGCAATACTACCAATGTTTATAATGTCGCCGGAGGGTGTGGATCGCGCTTTGAAGATGGGTAGGATGGCTTGCGTCATGTTGATTAGGCCGGTCACGTTTGTGCTGAACATGGTGTCGATGTCGGCGGGTGAGATGTCGGGAGCTTGCGCAACACCTTTTACAAGGCCGCTAGATTCATTGTTAGCAGACAGTAAGCGGTATTTGAAGAGGTGGTGGCATACGCGTTGTTGACGAGCACATCAATGTCCTTGTAATCTTGTGGCAGATTTCCGACAAAGTTCTGGACTTCGTCCGGCTTGCTGACGTCAAGTTTGACTGGTAGAACCTTGACGCCTTTTGCAAAGCCTTGAATTTCCTGAGCGACCTCTTTCAATGTGTCTTCTCGCCGCGCAGTGAGGATAAGCTTGAGGTCGTCGGGCTGTGTCCGGGCGAATTCGATTGCTGTGGATTTGCCAATGCCAGAAGAAGCACCGGTGATGACGATAGTCTTGCCCTTTAGGCGCTCTGCCATCTTTGTCGACATGTTTGCGGTATGTTGTTGGAGGATGTTCGATAGCTGGGTGCTTGTAGGTGCGAGGCGGGGCCGTAAGGGAGCTTTGGCGAAGGCAGTAGCAGTGCGGAGGAATTGGCGAGATGACGAGAGATTAGGCATGTACACCGCAATGCTTTGTAATGCAGCAACTGATGTTTGCAGGACGCGGGGGAGGCGATTGGGGATTTGGAGACAGAAGGCAGCGGTTAGGAGGTCGCTATCGGCGTATCTCCGAGGCTGCACGAGTCAGGCACCGAGGGGTAAGCACGACAATGTGGAGAACTCTCGCGTCAAGGCACGAGGACCTGGCTCCAACCTTCTCACAGTCACACACTGTTGGCAATACATGTTCAGTTGAAATTATTTGATTCATGCCTTTGCCATGTCTCAGGCGGGCTTCATGGAGACGTTTTATCGTCAATCCAAGTCATTATTTTCCTCCTCCAACTCCTAACACGCTGAGTATGTGTGCGGGGTATCGAAATCGTCATTCATCACAACGACTTTAGTTGGCGCCCTTCTTCTTGAGCATAGCCTCGTCCTCTTCCCTCAGCTCCTGGTCGATCTTGGCTCCCTTGGAGGGCTCGTTGCCGTGTGCGCGTGCGGGAAGGGTGGCATCTTGCTCGCGCTGGCGGTCCTCGAGAGACTTCTCCTCACCCTCCTTCTCACGCTTCTCCTCGCGCTCGAGCTTGTTGGCGATGGATCGCTCGTCCTCTGCGGGTGATTGTTAGTGAACGATCTTGTAAAGAGATGGCTGATGACGCGGCATGTCGACAGAGGAAAATACACGCGAGGCCGAGAGAAACATACTGGAGTCCTGGGCCTTGTGAGAGTGCTCCTTGCCCTCGTGGAAGCGGGCCTCCTTCTTCTCCTGCTCGATCTCGGCGTTGGACCTGGTGACCTGGTCCTGGGCCTCGTAGACCGCACTGTTACCGACGTTGGAAGTTCCAGACATGTTGTATGTGTGTGTTGGTGGAAGTGGGAAGAAGTGGAAGGTTTGTAAAGTGTAGTTTGAAGTGAGAAGTGGCAATTGATTGTGTTTGTTGTTGGATGAGTGTGTCTTCTCCCCTCTTTATTAAGGGTCTGAAGTTTGCGCATAGGCTAGGACCCATGATGACGTAGCTGGTAGCAATTACATCATGGTGGGGAAAACAAACACCAACCCATGGATATTTCGGGCGCCAAACGCAAGAAGCCTGATGACATGCATGAAGCCGATGTGGTACTGGGGCTGACGAAAATTGCATGCCTAGATATTGCGATCGCGGAATCCTTTGCTGGGCTAAGTGCGGCCTTGCGCAAAACACAATATGTATCCATCACGCGACAATTACGCGTAGCTCCTCTTTGTGATCCATCTATCAACAAGCGCCAGCGCTTCCTTCGGCTTGTCCATCGGTACCAGATGGCCTGCTCCATTCACCGTAGCGAACGCAAATGTGGTATCTCTACCGCTTGTAGTCACGGTCTTGACTTCTTTAAACCACCCCACCTCCTTGCCCTCATGTTCCCAGGACCTCTTTGGCTGTGCGACAAATGCAGGTTGGCCTTTCCACTGCATGGTGCTAGCCCACTGCAAGTTCCCTGCGGTGTTGCAAGCAAGGTCCAAATTACCCTGGTAGAAGAGCACGTCGATGCCATGCTCGAGAAGATACAAAACCTGAGGCTGCATGCTGAATACCAGATCCCCAGTAAGCTCAAAAGCCAACGCAATATCAAAAGAGAACCCTGTATAGTTGGCTATAGCTTTGGGTACGCCAAGCGCTTCCCAGACCTTCGGCACGTTCATGTAGTCTTGAATCCTTTGGATCTCTGGGTAGCAGAACTCGTCTTTCGTCTCGCACCCGTCCGTGATATCAAATCGGTTGCGACCTCCTGCTCCAGACTCTCCATCGTAAAGGAGCACAACGCCTTCCATGCATACGTTGTCAGCTGCGAGACAGATGGCTGGATCAGGGTTCTTGTAGCACACGTCGATAAGTGCCATACAGCGAGGGAGGTTGGTAGCTATGATGTCGCAACGGGTCTGGTTGAATACGGGAGTCTCCACACCGGGGTTCGTAGTGCACAGCGTTTCCCAGAAACCAAAGTTGGTGTCCCGAGGTGAGACAAAAGCGTTGCCCGTGAAGGTCGACTTGAGATTGACTTGCGGACGCTTAGGATATTCAAGGTTCTTCGTGACAATTTCTGCGCCGAGTGTTGGAACGTAGTGGCCCTATCTTCGATTAGTGAGTGTCTTGCGGGGTTAGCAACATGTGCTTACAGCATAACTTTCTCCTGTGATATGAAAGTCGCGATTCAAAAGATCCGGGAAGACCTCGCTCGTGAACAGCTGCAAGAAGTGATGCATGTCCTCAGCAGCCGTGAAGCTTGTCGCAGGAAGCGGGATGCCCTCATCGACGTAGCTGAAACCCACACCAGCGGGCTGATCAACAAAGATGATGTTGGCATTCTTGCTCCATCCGTATTCGTTGTGTACGGTACCGTTCCCAAACTCATTGATCGTGCAAGGTCCCAGTTCGCCCATCAGCCCAAGCATGCCTGAGCCACCCGGTCCTCCTGTTAGCCATAGCAGGAGCGGATCTTCGGAGGGTTTGTCCTGTGATTCGAAGTACCAGAAGAAGATGTGCTTTGAGCCGATGTCTAACCAGCCGGTGTGTTGCTTGGAGCGCGCGTCACAGATGGTGTCGCTCTGTTGATGCTTTATGCGAATTGAATGGTGCTCGGAGAATGGACTTTGGTAGACCTGGAAGCCTTCCACTTCTGGTTTCTCCTGGAACGGGATTTGGGAGAACAAGGACGCTGTTGCAGTCGCGGCGAGCAGACTAGTAATGAAGAGCTTCATGGCTGGCAGGTGTACCCTGATGGGTTGACAATTGGTGCTCGACACGAGATGAAAACACCGGAATACAATTGATAGAGTCAAGACAGGACGAAGATATCACACACACGTATTTATCGTCTGAGGATCACGCAGGCAGCAGGAAGATAAGATGGCTGGTTGCTGACGAAGAGGAGCAGCCTAATGACGCCCTCCTCGGCTGGAGCAGCCCGCGGCGATCGCCCTGCATCGACCAGGGTACACGACATCTTCAACACGACTACTGCACGCGACTACACATCTCTCTTGGCCAACTTTCGCGACTGGAACGTGTCAACTCGCACTACCCACAGATATACTTGGCTATTCATATTTTGGACACGCAACTAGCCTCGAACAGCACGCTGGGAGGACTCATCGATCCAGCGCCCATTTCACCAGAGCAACAACTTCTTCCTTCACCATGCCCTACAACAACACTCCGATTGCGCCAAATAAGGAAATCACCGGCCATGTGTCGCTTCCTCGTAAGTAACAATTTACACATCTTCACTTCTCTCCACCACCTTCGTCGTCACTCCGACCCTTTGCGTGCCTCTTAGAGACCACCCTACCACGGTGTAGTACTGCTGCGACTTGCGCCTGTGGTGGCCTCATAACGACCGACTGGTTCGGCTCCGCTTGCGTTGAGCGCAATGTCTTCAATTCCCCACGTCCCCAGTACTCTCGTCTTTCCTCGCAGCAGACAATCAAGCTAACTCACTCCACAGTCGCACGCGTGCAAAAGATAATCCAAGCGGACCCCGAACGCATCACGACCTCCAAAAATGCCGCCTTCGCCATCGCACTGGCCACAGAAATGTTCATCCAGCACCTCGCAACCACCACACACAATGTCGTCAAAGCGGAGCGTAAGCCGCGCCGCAACATACAATACCGCGACGTGAGCAGCGCGATATCTAAGACAGACAACCTCGAGTTCTTGGTTGATGTTGCGCCCAGGACAAGTACATGGGGCACTGTGAAGAAGAAGTTGGATGAGAAGGAGAAGGAGGACGCGAAGAAGAAGGAGAAGGACGGGAAGAAGGATGGCGCGGTCAACGGACAGAAGACGCTGGACGGTGCTTCCAAGACGGCAGAGGGTGCGGACAAGGACACAGAGACACCCACCAACGGCGCTTCGACAATCTCGCCTACACCAGCCATACCAGACGAGACGCCCGATGCCATGGATGTCGACCAAGAGGTCGAGCGCGTGGAGGACAGCGAACCAGAAGAGGACGCAGCGGCGATGCAGATCGAGATGGAGATGCGCGGGCCCCCTCGCCAACCCACTGCGAGTGCAAGCAAGAGCCCAGAGGCTAGGCGGTCAACAGGTGGATTTACTGCGATCAATGGTCAAAAGTGAATCGGCTCTTGATGTTGTAGGCAGAGACAGAACGGTACGGAAGCCGATTCATTTTGCATTGCATAACGGCGTTTGCTAGATATATCATGGGAATGGGGCTCAGCTGTTTGGAAGGTCGGTCGCATCACGGCTTCATTGCCTATAGGTATGCGATTGAACCAGGATAGTGCCAAATGTACAAGTGATTGTCCACACTGAACTTTCCTCGAGTAGACATTTGACGTGGATCAATTTGCATCACATGCACATACTTCGTGCTCCCTTTAGTCTTTTAACCCATCTCCGGTTCCCAAACCTCCACACTCCCCATCCACCCCTCCCTAACTACAATGCCTTCCAGCTCGCCTTCCGTCCTCTCCCATTTCACCCCGAATGCTCCACTGTTGATCTTGCACATCCTGACCGTCTCAACCGTACCCGCCATTTTCACCAGCTCAAACAGCATTTCCATAGCAGGCTTCGTGTTCTCGACAATAACATCCGACTTATCCTTACCCTTACCATACTTTGCACTAGTGAACAGACACCCGATCCAATGCCGCTTCCCGACATCCACAGGTGGGATAAGCAAGGCGGTGCCGGTGGGTACCGGTCTGGATTTGAGTAGGTGTTCTTTGGTGCAGAAGTCTCTGTAGATGACATGAGCTTTTGGATAGTCGTCTTTGAAGGCTTTGGCTATGCCTGAACCCCATACACCTTGAGTGTTACAGGCGTGGATTAGAAGGGTTTGTGGGGGTGCGTCGAAGATGTCGCCAGCGTGGTAAGTGAGAGTCAGGGTAGGTAGATCAGACGAGCTTGGGGATGGGGAGAGCTTGTTCGAGGGGACATCTTTGTGTGAGAGATGGCGCGATGTTGTGGGCTTGACTGCCGGCTTTATGTCTCGTCGCTTCTCAGGTATTGGTGCCGGAGATCCTGATAGCGCCCTCTTGCCTTTGCCTTTATCTTGTGGCTCAGGCGATGGTGTCATGGTCGCTTTTCCGGTCGTTTTTTTGGTGGCTTCCTTGGCTTTTGTTGGGGCGCGAGATTCCATCTTAGGCCCAAAGTAGGATGTGATGGTAGAGTCTTTGGGGGGCATGATGTGTGTTTTATTGTTTGTCAGAGGTTACTTGTAGTGATACAAAGTGAATTCAACAATGAAGTGAGAGAGGAGCAGCTGTTTCCAGACGACTTTCGCGTGTCCGAAGAGAGATACGCTGCGTGCGGCACACATGGAATCAGGCAGTCGCCAAGACATTCAAACAAGGGTGCTTACCCAGAGCGCTTGCCGTCTTGACTACTATCGTGCATTATTTGGCTGAACGAGGAAGGAAGACTGGATGGTTCGATAACTCAGTATAAATGTTGCGATCTTACCACCTGGGACGCTGACGAGACGCTCGAGTTCTCCTTTGCAACAATTTTTCACGTCCTGAGTACAAGTCTGCGAACTGCCTAATAAATGGGATGAATCCGAAATTGAATATCACAGTGTATAACTCTCGTGGTAATGCCTGCCGATGACGCTCAAATCTGGCGAAGGTCGCGCGGAAGGGCGCTGGGCCAATCACACGACACCTGACATAACGCTCCTTGCCAAACCGCCAAAACTTCAACATTCCCGACCTAAGCTCCTCCCCATCAACGACAACGACCCCCGCCCACCCGCGTTCACGATGCCCGCCCTCGCCAACACAACCCGTGCCATTGCACGCTCATGGACCGCTCACCAGATGCCCGTCGCTCGGGCGGCCGGCTGCACCGCTCTGCAGACCCGCAACGCCTCGGCTTCCTCGTTCGACAGCCCCTTCAAGGGCAGCCCGGACTCGACCAAGATCCCCTCGTTCGCCGCATACAGGAATAAGGGAGGCGAGACCGGCCCCAAGGTCTTCCAATACTTCATGGTCGGAACCATGGGTGCGCTGAGTGCGCTTGGCGCGAAGGCGACTGTACAGGGTAGGTCTCCAACATTGCGATAGCTCGACGGAGGGGTGGAAAACGTTGGAAACAAGGGCGATGGCATATTCAGAGCTGGGAAAGAGCAATTGGTTATTTTGGGGATGATTTGGATCGCGAATTGATGAAGACCGGACGGCTAACGACTGCGCCCAACAGACTTCCTTGTCAACATGTCCGCCTCCGCCGATGTTTTGGCCCAGGCCAAGGTAGAAATCGACCTCGCTGCCATCCCCGAGGGCAAGAACGTACGTTTCGCAATTCGACATGACATATCCGGACAGTGGAGCTGATAAGCGCAGGTCATTATCAAGTGGCGAGGCAAGCCCGTCTTCATCCGTCACCGCACCGAAGGCGAGATCAAGGAGGCCGACGACACCAAGTGGCAGTCTCTCCGTGACCCCCAGCCCGACTCCGACCGTGTCCAGAAGCCTGAGTGGTTGATCATGTTGGGTACGTCACCACACACATCCTTACAATGATCCAGTACTAACAGCACTAGGTGTCTGCACCCATCTGGGATGTGTCCCCATCGGCGAGGCTGGTGATTTTGGAGGCTGGTTCTGCCCTTGCCACGGATCCCACTACGACATCTCTGGCCGCATAAGAAAGGGACCTGCCCCGCTCAACCTGGAGATTCCCGCATACGACTTCCCCGAGGACGGCAAGGTTGTCATTGGTTAAGCAGAGCAATTCTTGGGTGGAGGTGGATGACGGTGATGTCGACTTGTGTGTATAGGAGCGAGCATCAATTTCCTACGGTTTGTTTCACATAGATTCGGCTTGTGTCCCTTGCAATGTAACACCAGTCAGAGTCAACATTCGCTGTCTCTTTGGTTGCATTATTAGTGATTTCATCTTCCATTCGTATCTACTGCCCATTCAGGAACGTCTTTACAGCCTCCACAGCATCCTTGAACTTGTCCGCCTCGACCAGCACCATATGTCCCTTGGGCTTAACACCCAACTCCTGGAACGCCCTCTTGCTATCACTCGCACCCTCATCTACGGGTGTGTCATACTCAAAACTCGTGTATCCCACTGCATGCTTGTGCAGCACCTCGTCCTCGGGATGGAAATAAAATGTCTCCTCACCCACATCGGCCTTCTTGTTCTTCTTCTTGCTCGGTGGCGCATCTTCGCTCGGCAATTGACTCTGTATCTCCGAGTAGCATTTCGACAGGACGAGGTAGTGGGTGAATGTGTAAGGCTCCTTCTCCTCAACCGCCCATTGTATCTCTTCCAGAAGCATCGTGTACATTGGTGGGACAATTTCGTGTGGCATGTTTATGAAGCGCTCGGTCAGAATGAGGCCGATTTGCGCAGGCGACGACGGTGTCAGGAGGGGTGGGAGAGTGGGGATCGGTGCGGACTTTTTGGAGAGGTAGGTTGTCAGGTCTTGGATCACTTTCTTGTCCTGGTTACTGTTAGTATGCGCAAGTTCCTAAACTTTTGAATAAAGATATAGTACCTTGTGTGTCTCCAGATTCAACACAGTAAGAAACGCATATGGATCCGTCTCATTGCCGTCAACCTTGACCGTACTGCCAAGTAGCGGTTGCGACAGTATAATGTCGGCGAGTTCAGAGAGATTGAACAATTGCGAATCCACGTCTAGAAGTTGGCGCAAGAGGTTCTTGAGCCCGTGGAAATCGACTGCGGGCTGCGGATCGAACCATTCGAAGTCAACGTTCACCATGTCCATGTCCTATCAATTTTGTAAGACGGCGCATTATGAGAGGTTGTGAGGAAGGCGCATACCTCGTCGCTGCCGGACTCGTCGTCATCGTTCTGCTTGCGCTTGTCCGACGCATCGGGCAGCTCTTCGGGATCTCTCTCTGACTTTCGTTTCGCCATTGTGTGGGTATGCGATTGGTAGGGAGCTGGGTGGGTGAGGTCACTGGATAGACGCGACTTTGCGCGATCCAACTACGCCGTTATCGATAAATGAAATTTTGGGCGGGGCCCAGGACAAGCACGGTCAGCCACAGAGCCATTCCGCTTCCAAGGCTGTCATGGGTTCGTACTACGACCCATAGGCGATGATCGACTAATTGGAGACTTCTTCGATACGCGTAGAGTGGTTATACAAGGATGCTTGCGTCACCTGAGTTGTACCTCATGCGGGGAAATTTTGAGCTAGATGTCTACAATGCGGTTCGTATGACCTCTTCTCGCAATTTCTCGGTAATGTATGCATCAGAGTGATATATGAGCCCAGGCGCAGTCTGTGCTGCCTGCGCGTTACCATGGACGATGAAGCACGAGATAGCATTTTTCTGTTATCGATAAGAATTTTTCTGGAAAACCCCGCCAAAACTTTGTGAGAGTCAGTGACCGAGCCCCTCGTACCTTCTGCTTTCATATACCCGTCCCTTTCCTTTCTTCTTCTTCTTTCTTTCCTTCTATCCCCTCTCTTTTTCACTTTCATCACACTCTTAGTACTTCAAGATGGCGACCGACAACTCCGATCCGATCCCTCCCCACAAGACGTTCGACACCATCCTGGTGCTCGACTTCGGCTCGCAGTACACGCATCTGATCACTCGCCGTCTCCGCGAATTCAATGTCTACTGTGAGATGCTGCCATGCACTACCAAGATCGCCGATCTGCCCTTCACCCCCAAGGGAGTCATTCTCTCTGGTGGCCCATACTCCGTCTACGAGGAAGGCGCTCCACACGTCGACCACGCCGTCTTCGATCTCGGCGTACCCATCCTCGGAATCTGCTACGGACTGCAAGAGATGGCATGGCACTTCGGAAAGAACGCCGGCGTAGTAGCTGGCGAGAAGAGGGAATACGGTCACGCCAACTTGAAGGTTGAGAGCCACGGCGGACACATGGACCAGCTGTTCAAGGACTTGGGCAACGACCTGGAGGTCTGGATGAGCCACGGCGACAAGCTGAGCAACATGCCTCAGGACTTCATGACGGTCGCGACAACCACCAATGCGCCGTTCGCGGGCATTGCGCACAAGACGAAGAAGTACTACGGTATTCAATTCCACCCCGAGGTCACACACACCAAGCAGGGCAAGGTTGTGCTCAAGAACTTCGCTGTCGACATTTGCGAGGCCAACACCAACTGGACCATGAGCAAATTCGTCGACCAGGAGATCACACGCATCAGGAAGCTGGTGGGCGACAAGGGACAGGTCATCGGTGCCGTTAGCGGTGGAGTCGATTCGACTGTCGCTGCAAAGCTGATGAAGGAGGCTATCGGCGACCGCTTCCACGCCGTCATGGTCGACAACGGTGTCCTCCGACTCAACGAGGCCGTTCAGGTCAAGAAGACACTCGACGAGGGCCTGGGTATCAACCTCACCGTCGTCGACGCGTCCGACCTCTTCCTCGACCGCCTGAAGGGTGTGACCGACGATCCCGAGAAGAAGCGCAAGATCATTGGAAACACCTTCATCGAGGTCTTCCAAAAGCAAGCCGATAAGATCAAGGCCGAAGCGCATGAATCTTCCAACGCTGGTGAGGTCGAGTGGCTCCTTCAGGGTACCCTGTATCCTGATGTCATCGAGTCGCTGTCCTTCAAGGGTCCTTCCCAAACCATCAAGACCCACCACAACGTCGGTGGTCTACCAAAGGACATGAAGCTCAAGGTGATCGAGCCCCTTCGCGAGCTGTTCAAGGATGAAGTTCGCGCGCTGGGCAAAGAGCTTGGTATTCCAGAGGACCTTGTTTGGCGCCACCCCTTCCCCGGCCCAGGTATCGCCATCCGCATTCTGGGTGAAGTCACACGCGAGCAAGTTCGTATTGCGCGTGAAGCGGATTACATCTTTATCGAAGAGATCAGGGCTGCGGGCCTATACAACAAGATCAGCCAGGCGTTTGCAGCGCTTATGCCCGTTAGGGCCGTGGGTGTCATGGGTGATAAGCGCGTTCACGAGCAGGTTATTGCTCTGAGGGCAGTTGAGACGAGTGACTTCATGACGGCTGATTGGTTCCCCTTCGATGGAGAGTTCCTAAAGCGGGTTAGCCGGAGGATCGTGAATGAGGTCAACGGCGTTTGCCGCGTGGTATATGACAGTAAGTTGACGAAAATTTCATCTGAGCGAGGCAACTACTAATAACTCTAGTCACCAGCAAGCCTCCGGGAACTATCGAGATGGAGTAGACATGCCGTCTGGCGGGCGCGAGTGTGGGCGCGCAAAGTAGATGTAGTCGGCAAACATGATTTTAGCAAAAAGGTTTTTAGACATTTGATACCCCGTATGAAGCAAGATGAAGCACAATACAACATTTCAATTTGACACCGAAGTGCTGCCAGATTGCTGTGTGGGAATTGTTGTGATGAAGAAGCTTGGAATGTCACATTTCAACGAGTCCACGGGTATCCCAGAAGTATACGTTGCACGCTACGGTATCAATTCGTAGATTCCAACCGCATTGTATCCTCCAGGCTATCACGTATATCCCTTTGGGCGAACGTGAGCTCAACCGCACTTCGTGGTGTTGAGGTGTGAATTTTCGTGCAAGATAGGTGATGGATGCCAAATACGCAAAACATAGCAAGAGTTCGGTACAGATCCACGTATATACCCCGAATTTACTTATGTACCCTGGAGCCTACTTTGACGTTAGGTCATCCACTCTGCATGTTTTTATTTTCATGTAGGCTCCAGAGTGTTCAATTTTTCCCTTGAATGAGATAAGTGTGGCGGTGCAATGGGTGGACTCCCGCGGGCGAGACGTCGATCTGGAGCTGGGACGGAAGGGACCCTTGCATGAGACAGCTCCCCAGTTACGCAACCCCAGCCAAATCTCGAAACCAACATACTTCACGCTCTGCCACGCGAAGTTACCAATAATTATAACGATGCGATGAATCGATCCTCATCCTCGGGCTCACGCGCCCGCCAATCCTCACAACAACCCACACCCCTCCGTCCCAGTTCCACGCGCCGCCCATCTTCGCGCCCTAGCCAAACCTCACGTTCCACATCCTTCGCACCTTCTCTCCGGCGGCGCACAACAGGCCAATCGATCTTGTCACTCGATATCGACAATGACGACCCCGAAGCCGCGGAAACAACACACGCCGACGCGGCCATCGTCGAAGAGATAGCCGAGATAAAGCGGTACGAGGACTTTACAACTATAGACTGGGTACAAGACGCCGCCCGCGAACAACTCCGACGCAAAGCGCGCCGGCGCGAAAGAGATAACATCGGCGTGCGAAAAGATGGGCGGACGGGCAAAGTGTTCCTAGGCCGGGGACGAGGGAAGTGGAGGAGGAAGATCGCAGAGGCATATGATGCGGGCCAAGCGTGGATTGTTGTCACGCTTGTCGGCGCAGCGATAGGACTCAACGCCGCATTTTTGAATATCGTGACAGAGTGGCTTAGCGATATCAAGCTAGGACATTGCACCACGGCTTTCTACCTCAACGAGAGTTTCTGCTGTTGGGGCGCTGAGGGAGGTTGCCCTGAATGGAAGCGCTGGAGTGGGTTCTGGCCTGTGAACTATGTACTTTACATGCTCTTCGCAGCGCTGTTCTCCTTCACGGCTGCCAGGTTGGTCAAGAGCTTTGCGCCGTATGCAGCTGGATCGGGGATATCGGAGATGAAGTGCATAATTGCGGGGTTCGTCATGAAAGGCTTCCTGGGCTTTACTACACTCTTCATTAAGTCGATTGGCTTGCCGCTTGCTATTGCGTCGGGACTGTCGGTCGGCAAAGAAGGGCCTAGTGTGCATTACGCTGTCTGCACGGGCAATGTGATCAGTAGGTTCTTCGACAAGTACAGGAGGAATGCGGCCAAGACGAGGGAGATACTATGTGCGAGCGCAGCAGCCGGTGTAGGAGTGGCTTTTGGAAGTCCGATCGGAGGTGTGCTTTTCTCGCTAGAGGAGATGAGCAACCAGTTCCCACTCAAGACCCTCTGGCGGAGTTATTTCTGTGCGCTGGTCGCTACAGCTGTTCTTGCCGTATGTTCAAGAACCGGAGATACTATGACTCAACGCTGATGTACACCAGGCTATGAACCCCTTCCGAACGGGTCAGCTCGTTATGTTTAACGTCTCCTACGACCGCTCCTGGCACTTCTTCGAAACTCTCTTCTATATCATCATTGGTATCTTCGGCGGTCTCTACGGCGCTTTTGTCATCAAGTGGAACCTCAAGATGCAGGTATTTCGCAAGAAGTACCTTTCTGCATACCCCATCACAGAAGCTGTCACTCTCGCTGTCATCACCGGCGTGATTTGCTACCCGAACATGTTCTTGAGGATTGATATGACTGAGAGTATGGAGATACTGTTTCAAGAGTGTGAGGGCGACAAGGACTACGATCAGCTTTGTGACGCGAATCATCGCTGGCACAATGTCACGACACTTGCTATTGCCACAGTGCTACGGACGCTGTTGGTAGTCATCTCGTTCGGGTGCAAAGTGCCGGCTGGTATCTTTGTGCCTAGTATGGCTATCGGTGCAGCATTCGGTCGTATGGTCGGCATCTGCGTCCAGGCTTTACACGAGTCTTTCCCCGGCTCAGCCTTTTTCTCGGCCTGCGACCCAGATGGACCGTGTATTACGCCTGGCACCTACGCCTTCCTTGGCGCAGCAGCAGCACTTAGTGGCATCATGCATATCACCGTCAGCGTCGTGGTCATCATGTTCGAGATCACTGGCGCATTGACATACATTCTTCCCACTATGATAGTCGTCGGCGTCACGAAAGCGGTCAGTGAACGTTTCGGCCATGGCGGAATCGCAGACCGCATGATTTACTTGAACGGCTACCCGTTCCTCGACAGCAAAGAAGAACACACGTTTGGTGTTCCAGTCAGTCAAGTCATGGCAAGCCGCGTAGTCTGTCTGCCAGCCTCAGGCATGGAACTTCGACAAATGGAACGTCTAATGAACGAAAACGCATACCAAGGCTACCCCATCGTGGAAGATATGAAGACAAAGACCCTGATCGGTTACATCGGGCGCACAGAACTTCGTTATGCGATCGATCGCGCGAAGATTGAGCAACAGGCCCCAGGTCACGCGAAGTGCTACTTCTCATTATCCTCGTCTGCTAGCAACCCAGGGTCCAGAAGTGCAAGCGGCACGGGTCCACCAGCACCGAACACGACAATCGACTCTATACCCACTACTTCGTCTCAAACTTCACTCGATTTCACGCGCTACATTGATCCAACACCGCTTTCAGTCCACCCTCGCCTTCCCCTCGAAACGGTTATGGAACTCTTCAAGAAGATGGGACCGCGTGTCATACTGATTGAGTACCGCGGCCGTCTGACTGGTCTTGTCACCATCAAGGATTGTCTCAAATACCAGTTCAAAGTAGAGGCCGGAGGGGCACATGGTGGTGGAGCAGGCAATGGCGATGAGGGCATGGAGAAGTTAGCTGGATGGGGGAAGGCTGTGGTCAATTGGGGGAGAAGGAAGGTTGGGTTGAAGGAGGTGGGAGAGGTTAGGCTGGCAAGTCCTACCACTGCGACTGCCAGGGATGAGCGAGATGAGAGACGGGCCAGTGGCCATGATGAAAGAGGGGATGGAGCATTCGCGGTGGGGGACGACGATGACGATGATAACGAAGACGGTAGGAGAAGTACGGATGTGGAGCTGGAAGACCGAAGTAGAGATAGATAGCGTTTATTCCCGAACCAGAGTCTCGCCGTTTGCATCCTGAAACTCCCATGCCCGCCTTTCGTACCTGAGATGAAAGGAGCGGGTGGGCTAGCCTAGAAAGTGGAGCCAACCTTAGCTTACTTTGCACGTGGTGAGCTGTCATTGCTTGTCGCCATTCGCCGCTGCCTATGTGGGAGAAAGTGGCTGCTGGACGTGCAAAAAGCCAACATTGCAACAGCATCCGCAAACGACGCGTCCCCAACCGTTACCACGATTTCCACGCCTTGTGTTGCACTGCATGACCCCGAATTGAGGAGCCAATCAGACGCTGATCACTCCGCTTCCCCTGCCGCTCCCACTAGTCAGGATAAGCGTGTGACGGCCGTGCGCGTCGACTTCGCGTACGCCTACTCAGGAAATATACTGAGACAAAGGCACCACCATCACCGCCGGCGCACCGAGTCCCTCGTGAGAAACAGCAATCACTCCGCCTTCCGTCCGTCGCTACTCCGCTCGAAGCGCAAACCACATGTCTTCATAGCGACACACGCGATAAACAATCAACATGGAGGGACCCTTGAACCCAGGGGCGCCCAACGGCAGCATACGCACACCCAGCCCCTCGCCACCCTCGATAGACCCCCAGCTCATCGTCGACCACCTGGAAAAGGTACTTGACGTCAGTCTGGGCGCCTCCAAGGAAGATCTTTTTGCACCCGGTAGTCTGCTCTCGAGCGCCAAGCTGCAGGACACGCTGCAACGATGCGCCCGCTTCGCCTCCGAGGGGCAGTCCGCGCTCTACGTTGTGAAAGACCGAGCCGATGAAGCCCGCATCGATGGCCTGGATGGAGCAAACGGCAGGTACCCTTCTGACGGGGAAGGAACCTCCAGACTGACACAAGCAGCAGGGGCGACCCAGCGCTTCACCTACACCATTTCGACTGAGATTACCGCTTCTCCTACCTGCGCAGCATTTGTTGTTATTTCGAAGCGACCGATACCCATAGACCCCGCGATACCCCTTAGCCAGCAGGTCCTTATACAGACGCTGCCCGGTTTTATACTTTCTAATAACGCTTCTTCGCCCGACGGCACTCCCTATGAGTTTCTTCGTTCTCTCATTCAGTCTGCGGTCGAGCCGTACTTTGACACCTACACCAAGAGCACGCGCGACCTGGCGGGGAAATACAGCAAGGGCGATAATGATGCGAGGACGGGTATTTCGGCGACACGGAAGAAGATTGCGGAACTGGCCGTCAGTCTGGGCAATCTGGAGCAGAATGTTGAGATTCCGGAGCTGCTTCTGCCTCTCCACCCGCTCATCCAGAGTGCGCTCGACGATGCTGCCCAGCACAACGTGAAGCCCTCCCCAGAACTCATTCCCCCTGGCATTGTTCAAGACAGCAGCTTCCTTAACGGATTGCAGTCGACGGTTAACGGATGGATCAAGTCGATACAGACAATTACAAAGACATCCCGAGATGTATCAACTGGGACTGCAGCGCAAGAGATCAATTTCTGGATCTCTATGGAGTCAAGGCTGCAGGACATTGAGACTCAACTGGGCAGTCCCGGTGTTAGGCTCACTCTGGACGTGCTGAAGAATGCGAAACGTTTCCAAGCGACGGTCAGCTTCAGCGCAGATACCGGACTCAAGGAGAGTACAGATCTGGTCCAGAAGTACAACCAGCTGATGCGCGAATTTCCCCTCGACCAGCTGCTATCTTCGACCTCACTACAAGCAGTACAGGAAGCGATACAGGCCATTTTCAGCCACATGAACAAGAAGCTTCGCATTTGCCCCTACCCCGTCCGCCGAGCGCTTCCTCTCGTGGAGGCTATCTCTGGTGACCTCGACAAGCAACTGCACAATCTGCTACACGGCAAGACACTCATGCACATGGACTACCCTGAATTCCAGGCGATCATGGCTGTCGCTGAGAGCATCTGGCGCACATGGGAGGAAAACGTAAAGGAATTCACTAATGTTGCTCGTGAGGTGACCAGGCGAAGGAACGAGAAGTTCATCCCGATCAAGATTGCAGCTAGGCACAAGGAGACGGAGGAGCGCATTCGCTACATTACAACGTTCCGCAAGAACCACGAGCAGCTTCAGCGAACCATCGTTAATGTCCTGGGTTCGCAATCTTCCTTATCCGAGAGCGCTCCCGCCAAGGAGGCGGTCATCATCGAGGAGATCGGTGATGTTGACGCCGTCAAAGAAGTCAAGGAGGCTTACGATGTGCTCAAGGACGTCGATGTCCTGGATGTCTCTCCTGAAGGCACACGGCTTTTCGAGCAAGCAGAGCAGAAGTATAACGAGCGTACTTCCCGTGTCGAGAACTCCATCATCGCTAGGTTGCGAGACCGTCTTGGTACCGCCAAGACCGCCAGTGAGATGTTCCGCGTCTTCTCCAAGTTCAATCCGCTTTTTGTGCGACCTAAGATTCGGGGAGCCATTTCCGAATACCAGACTCAGCTCATTGAGAATGTCAAGCAGGATATCTTGGCACTTCACGAGCGCTTCAAGCGCCAGTACGGTAATTCGGAAGCTCATGCCATGGCGCAGCTTCGCGATTTCCCTCCGGTCTCCGGTGCTGTTATCTGGGCTCGACAAATTGAAACACAGCTGGAGAGCTACATGGGCAAGGTCGAAGATATCCTCGGTAAGGACTGGGCGCTACATGCTGAAGGTCAAAAGCTCCAGGCTGAGAGCAGCATGTTCAAGAAGAAGCTCGACACCAGGCCGATCTTTGAGTCATGGCTTCAGGAAGTGGCGAGGAGGAAACTTCAGATCTCAGGACGCCTCTTCCTTGTCAGCAGGAACCGTGCCGCAGGAAACATCTTGGAGCTGAACGTCAACTTTGACGCGCAAGTCATTGCGCTGTTCAAGGAAGTTCGTAACCTGACATGGCGCGGCTACCAAGTGCCTCACGGCATCAACAACATCTCGAAAGAGGCCAAGCGTGTCTACCCCTACGCAGTCAGCTTAATGGAGAGTGTCCGCACGTACACCCAGACTCTGCGCTCGATTTCTGAGATTGGCGGAGTTGCGCTCTTACTCAACAACTACGTTAACGAGGTTCAAGCGCTTGTCGGCAAAGGTGTTCCCCTCAAGTGGGAGTCTTTTGTTCATGCTTACGATCTTCATGTCCGACAATCTGGTTTCCCTGTTGGCGGTGGTAGCGTCCGTAGTGAGAGCAAGCATGTTCAATTCGTACGTGACTTCGCAGCTACAACATCACTACTTCAACTCAAGGTTGCAACGCTCATCAACATCAACGCTGCGATTGAGAAATCGCTCAAGGATTTGGAGACATGTCCTTACACCAAGGAAGCCTTCCAACAGAACCTCGAAACTATCCAGAAGTCCATCGATCAGCTCAACCTTGAGAGCTACGCCAATCTTGACTCTTGGGTTTCTGATATGAATGCGCGCATCGAATCGATTTTGCTGGTCCGTCTCAGCCGAGCTATTGCATTGTGGATTGAGGTCTTCAATAATGTAGACGAGGAAGATCGAACTCGACGCCCAGTCAGTGAAGTTGTCTCGACGGAGGCACCAGAAGTCAAGCCGACTCTGGCGCGATTGACTCTTGAGATTACTATGCGCAACCAGGTCATTTACCTCAGCCCTCCGGTAGAATACGCCCGTGCAAGCTGGCTTGAGCAACTACAGCAATGGCTCGCCATCATTTGCACTCTTCAGAAGATCAAGGCTTCACGATACGAGATCCGACTTGAAGCGACCAACGACACCTCTGCCAGCCAGTTCTCTGACTTGCCAAGCCGGTGCACCGACTCGCTTATTGAAGTCTATGGCGCTGTCGAAGGCAAGCTCCGTGACATCTCATCATACGTGGATGAGTGGCTCCAGTTCCAATCTCTATGGGATCTGCAGTCAGACCATGTCTACGACATCCTTGGCGAAGATCTTTCACGATGGCTACAACTACTCCAGGAAATTCGTAAAACTCGCGCTACCTTCGACAACTCTGACATCAGTCGCCAGTTTGGCTATGTCACTGTCGACTACGACCAAGTGCAGGTCAAGGTCAACGCCAAGTACGACCAATGGCAGCAGGAAATCCTCACCAAGTTTGCCAGTAGGCTTGGTCAGCGCATGAACGACGTTTATGTGCAGATAGAGAAGGCACGTAAGGATCTTGAAATGCAGACCCTGGAGGCCTCATCCACCGCTCAGGCTGTCTCTTTTATTACAACAGTACAGCAATGCAAGAGGAAGGTTCTCGAATGGGAGCCAGAGATGTCCACTTTCCGTCAAGGTCAAGCAACTCTGGCTCGCCAGCGTTACCAGTTCCCGTCCGACTGGCTGCAGATGGAACAGATCGACCATGAATGGCAGACGCTGAACGAGGTTCTGGAGAGGAAGACCAAGATTGCGAACGATCAAGCTGACGCGCTGCGCGCCAAGATTGGCGCGGAGGACAAAGTTGTCAGCCAGAAGATTGTGAACATCACAGGAGAGTGGGCAGAGGACAAGCCTGTTGCAGGAAACCTGGCGCCAGCTGAAGCCTCAGCCATTCTGGCCAAGTTCGACCAGAAGCTTAGCCAGCTTCAGAACGAGTCCAGCAACATCTCGAAGGCCAAGGAAGCTCTTGGACTACCACCATCTCCAGAAAACGCACTTGAGACCCTGCTGGAGGAAGTGCAAGACTTCAAATCCGTCTGGTCTGCGCTTGGCACCATCTGGGCCAGCATCGACGACCTTCGTGAGGTCTTGTGGACCAGCATTCAGCCTCGCAAGCTGCGACAGAACCTTGACAACTTGCTCAAGATGACCAAGGACATGCCCAGCCGGATGCGCCAGTACCAGGCTTTCGAATTCGTTCAGACTACCCTGAAGCAACTTCTCAAAGAAAACACGATTCTTGCAGAACTGCGCTCTGATGCCGTCAAGGAGCGCCATTGGGTCAAGATTTTCAAGAACCTGAGGCCACAGAAGCGATACTCCGCCATCTCCATGACACTCGGTGATGTCTGGGACCTTAAGCTCGGCCCTAGCGAAAAGATCATTCGCGATGTCATTACTCAAGCAGCGGGCGAGATGGCACTTGAGGAGTTCATCAAGCAGGTCCGCGAGACTTGGCAGAACTACTCTTTGGAGCTCGTCAACTACCAGAACAAGTGCCGTCTTATCAGGGGATGGGACGACCTGTTCGCTAAGTGCAGCGAAAACCTCAACTCACTGCAGGCTATGCGCCACTCGCCTTACTACAAGGAGTTCGAGGAAGAGGCGTCTTCTTGGGAGGACAAGCTCAATCGCGTGCATGTTCTGTTCGATGTATGGATCGATGTGCAACGTCAATGGGTCTACCTGGAGGGCGTGTTCACTGGTAACGCTGACATCAAGCACCTGCTCCCCATGGAGTCGGCTCGTTTCCAGAACATCAACTCTGAGTTCTTGTCAGTCATGAAAAAGGTCTCGCGACAGCCTTTCGTGCTCGAAGTCCTCAACATCTCTGGTGTGCAGAAGTCGTTGGAACGCCTCGCCGAGCTATTGAACAAGATCCAGAAGGCACTCGGAGAGTATCTGGAGCGAGAGCGTGTATCCTTCCCTCGCTTCTACTTCGTTGGTGACGAGGATCTACTGGAAATAATTGGTAACAGTAACGATGTTATGCGTATTGCCAAACATCTGCGAAAGATGTTTGCTGGTATCTCTGGACTTATCACAGATGAGGACGGCGTCATTCAAGGATTCACGTCCAAGGAAGGAGAGGAGGTTACGCTTCGCAAAGAAATCTCGCTCGTTAAGACACCCAGGATTAACGAATGGCTCGGCGCCCTTGAAGCCAACATGAAGACTACCCTGGCCGAGTTGACTTTCGAAGCTTACGAAGAGTTCGCTCAACTCATTGAGCCTGATGCGATGGACCCTGAAGCTTTCACCAACTACATCGCCAAGTACCCAACGCAGGTGGTCGTCCTCGGAACGCAGATCGCTTGGACCCATGCTGTAGAGAAGTCTCTTTCTGAAGAAGGCACGACCTTGCCTCAGTTGTACGAGAAGCAAGTAAACGTCTTGAAGCTCCTCGCTACCGCTGTTCTGGGCGACCTTGAACCCATTCAGCGTCGCAAGTGCGAGGACCTCATTACTGAGTTCGTTCACCAGCGAGACGTCATCCACAAGCTTGACAAGGTTGGCGCACGCTCTCCTACCCATCACATGTGGCTACTATGCATGCGATACATGTATGAGCCCGGCAATGATCTCTTGCAGCGATTGAGGATCAAGATGGCAAATGCCGTTCTCGACTACGGTTTCGAGTACCTGGGTGTTGCCGATCGCCTTGTGCGCACACCTCTTACCGACCGCTGTTTCCTCACCCTCACCCAGGCGCTTTGTCAGCGACTTGGTGGTTCGCCATACGGTCCTGCTGGTACTGGTAAAACCGAGTCGGTCAAAGCTCTTGGTGTCCAGCTTGGACGCTTTACCCTTGTGTTCTGTTGTGACGACACTTTCGACTTCCAAGCTATGGGTCGTATCTTCCTTGGTATTTGCCAGGTTGGAGCCTGGGGTTGTTTCGACGAGTTCAACCGTCTGGAAGAGCGTATCCTGTCGGCTGTGTCTCAGCAGATTCAAAACATTCAGCTGGGTCTCAAGAAGGGCGCTGAAGACGACAAGTCTCAGATCGAGCTTATTGGTCGTCAACTGAAGGTCAACGGTAACACTGGAGTCTTCATCACCATGAACCCTGGTTATGCAGGTCGATCGAATTTGCCCGACAATCTCAAGAAGCTCTTCCGAAGCGTGGCCATGTCCAAGCCCGACAAGGAGCTTATCGCCGAAGT
Source organism: Alternaria triticimaculans (assembly GCF_023758025.1). Taxonomy (NCBI): domain Eukaryota; kingdom Fungi; phylum Ascomycota; class Dothideomycetes; order Pleosporales; family Pleosporaceae; genus Alternaria; species Alternaria triticimaculans. The sequence goes on from NW_026055958.1 coordinate 2,793,818, forward strand.
CATGCTGTACTCCCAAGGTTTCTCGCAAGCGAAAGAGCTGTCGAAGCAGGTCGTACCGTTCTTCGACAAGTGCTCAGCTGGTCTATCCAAGCAGGCTCATTACGACTTTGGTCTGCGTGCACTGAAGAGTGTGCTCGTCAGCTCTGGTGGATTGAAGCGAGCCCGCATCGCCGCTCAGCAAGACTCTCAGACTCTGGATGAAGCCAGCATGGAGCCTCAAATCATCATCCAGAGCTTACGCGAAACAATGGCACCGAAGCTTATCCGCTCTGATGTCGAGCTCTTGATGGCCATTCAAGAGGAGGCTTTCCCTGGTGTGGAATACATCCCTGCGCCTCTCGACAAGTTGACCGAAGCTATCCACAAGTGCGCCGCGGAGTCGAAGCTCGTGGTCAGCGATTCCTGGTTGACCAAGATCATTCAACTTTACCAGATTCAGAAGCTGCACCACGGTGTCATGATGGTCGGTTCTTCCGGATCTGGAAAAACTGCTGCCTGGAGGACGCTTCTCTCTGCCCTTCAAGCCGTGGAGGGAGTGGAAGGCGTCTGTCACGTCATCGATCCCAAAGTCATGTCAAAGGAACAGCTTTACGGAACTCTCGACAGCACCACACGCGAGTGGACCGATGGTCTTTTCACAAGCATACTGCGTAAGATCGTCGACAACCTTCGTGGTGAAGACACTAAGCGTCACTGGATCGTATTTGATGGTGATGTTGACCCTGAGTGGGTCGAGAACTTGAACTCAGTGCTTGACGATAACAAGCTTCTCACCCTGCCAAACGGAGAGCGTCTCAACTTGCCATCCAACGTTCGCATCATGTTTGAAGTTGAGACTCTCAAGTACGCCACACTGGCTACCGTCTCCCGTTGCGGTATGGTCTGGTTCAGCGACGATACTGTGGAGGTCGATATGATGATTAAGAACTACATCGAACATCTCAAGACTACACCATTCGAAGACCTCGAAGACGATTCGGTCGCTCCAGGTCAGATGTCGCAGAAGACGATGACGACACAAGGTCTCATCGCCGACTTCTTGCACATCAAGCTCACCCAGGACCGATTCATTGAGAAGGCTCTCAGCATGGCTAGGAAGTTCAAGCATATCATGGAGTACACCGACATCCGTGCGCTCAACACACTGTTCTCTCTGCTCAACAAAGCATGCCGCAATGTTCTGGAGTACAATGTGCAGCACCCGGACTTTTCCCTTGAGGATGACAAGATGGAGACTTATCTCGCGAAGAAGTTGCTCGTAGCCTTGGTCTGGGCTTTGGTCGGTGATTGCCCTCTTATGGAGCGTAAGCAGTTTGGAGATCTCATCGCTGGTCTTACTGACGTTGAACTCCCCGCCCTCAACGAGACCACTTCGCTCATCGATTACGATGTCAAGCCTGACAAGCCAGAGTGGGACACATGGCAGAGCCAGGTACCGAACGTCGAAGTCAACACCCATTCCGTTACTCAAACCGACGTGGTTATTCCCACGTTGGACACGGTTCGCCACGAGGATGTTCTCTACTCCTGGCTTGCGGAGCACAAGCCCCTACTCCTTTGCGGTCCTCCAGGTTCTGGAAAGACCATGACCTTGTTCAGCGCACTTCGAAAGCTACCCAACATGCAGGTTGTTGGTCTCAACTTTTCCAGTGCCACTACCCCGGATCTTCTCATCAAGACGTTCGAACAGTACTGTGAATACAAGAAGACTCTTAACGGCGTGCAACTTACTCCCACTCAAGTTGGTCGCTGGCTCGTCATTTTCTGCGACGAGATCAACTTGCCAGCACCCGACAAGTACGGTACTCAACGAGCTATCTCCTTCCTGCGACAGCTTGTCGAGCACAATGGTTTCTGGAGGACATCTGACAAGACTTGGGTTACACTCGATCGCATTCAATTCGTTGGTGCCTGTAACCCTCCCACCGATGCTGGACGTACGCCTATGGGCCTCAGGTTCTTACGCCACGCTCCGCTCATCATGGTCGATTACCCTGGACAGCAATCTCTTCTTCAGATTTACGGCACCTTCAATACCGCCGTACTCAAAATTATCCCGACTCTGCGAGGTTACGCAGACGCTCTTACGAGGGCTATGGTGCAGCTATATGCGGAGTCACAAAAGCGCTTCACACCGGATATCCAGCCACATTACGTTTACTCTCCTCGTGAGCTTACTCGATGGGTACGTGGTATCTACGAGGCACTACGACCACTTGAGACATTGCCGATCGAAGGCCTCGTTCGTATCTGGGCACACGAGGCACTCCGCCTGTTCCAGGATCGTCTTATCGCAGAGGAAGAGAGGCAATGGACTGAAGAGTGCGTCCACCGTATTGCGGCTGAACACTTCCCTACCATCGACGAAGAGAAGGCTCTTGGTGGCCCCATCCTCTTCTCCAACTGGCTGTCCAAGAACTACGTGCCGGTTGAGCGTGAGCAGCTTCGCGAGTTCGTCAAGGCTCGTCTCCGTACCTTCTGCGAAGAAGAAGTGGATGTGCCACTCATCCTATTCAACGACGTGCTCGAGCACGTACTTCGCATCGATCGTGTCTTCCGTCAACCACAAGGCCATCTCATCCTCATCGGTGTCAGTGGATCTGGAAAGACAACCCTGTCTCGCTTCGTGGCCTGGATGAACGGTCTGAGCGTCTACCAAATCAAGGTCCACGGAAAGTACTCAGGCGAAGACTTTGACGAAGACTTGCGTACCGTGCTTCGACGATGCGGTTGCAAGGGCGAAAAGATCTGCTTCATCATGGACGAAGCCAATGTTCTTGACTCCGGTTTCCTCGAGCGCATGAACACCCTCCTGGCCAACGCGGAGGTTCCTGGTCTGTTCGAAGGTGATGAGTACGCTTCCTTGCTTACTGCAATCAAGGAGGGTGCGCAGCGTCAAGGCATCATTCTCGACTCACAAGAAGAGCTGTACAAGTGGTTCACGGAACAAATCGTCAAGAATCTCCACGTGGTGTTCACCATGAACCCGCCTGAGGAGGGTCTTTCGTCGAAGGCAGCCACCAGTCCCGCTCTTTTCAACCGTTGCGTGCTCAACTGGTTCGGAGACTGGTCAGACCAGGCTCTTTACCAAGTCAGCTCGGAGCTCACACAATCGGTCGATCTCGACCGTGCCAACTATGTCGCACCGGATAGCATCCCCGTTGCTTATCGCGGACTCACCCTGCCGCCATCCCATCGCGAGAGTGTGGTCAATGCAATGGTTGCTGTACACCACTCACTACGCAGCAAGAACGCGAAGTTGCAGAAGACACAGAACCGGAAGATGTACCTTACCCCACGCCACTTCTTGGACTTCGTTGCGCAGTACGTCAAGCTTTACAACGAAAAGCGCGAAGACCTCGAGGAGCAGCAGCGCCATCTCAACGTCGGTCTTGAGAAGCTTCGCGAGACGTTCGACAAGGTTAAGGAATTGCGAGCAAGCCTTGCACAGAAGCAGACGCAGCTCACTAAGAAGGATGCAGAAGCGAACGAAAAGCTGCAACGTATGATTGCGGACCAGAACGAGGCGGAACAGAAGAAGGCTGGATCGATCAAGATGCAAGCTCAGCTTGCGAAGGACAAGGAGGAGATCCAGAAGCGACAAGAGGTGGTAGAACACGATTTGGCGGCTGCCGAGCCGGCTGTGGCGGAGGCACAGAAGAGTGTGCAGAACATCAAGCGACAGCATCTTACCGAAGTCCGATCTATGCAGAATCCTCCTGCTGGTGTCAAGCTCGCTTTGGAAGCCGTCTGCACGATTCTTGGACACAAGCCCGACAGCTGGAAGACTATCGTTTCCATCGTCAGGCGTGACGACTTCATCGCCAGTATCGTACAGTTCGACAACGAGAGGCAGATGACTGCAGGCCACCGCAGGAAGATGCAGAAGGAATATCTTTCCCAAGAAGACTTCACTTTCGAGAAGGTCAATCGCGCTTCCAAGGCTTGCGGTCCCCTTGTACAATGGGTATCTGCGCAAGTCACCTACTCCGACATCCTTGACCGCGTCGGTCCTCTACGTGCCGAAGTCGAGAACCTGCAAGTTGAGCTTCAGAAGACAGAGGAGGGCGCCAAGGAAACCCAGGTCCTCATCCAAAACCTCGAGGAGAGCATTGGCCGATACAAGACTGAGTACGCGGCTTTGATCAGTGAAACTCAGGCCATCAAGACGGAGATGGCGACCGTTCAGTTCAAGGTCGACCGCAGTGTCCGCCTTCTCGACAGCTTGTCCTCTGAACGCGTTCGATGGGAGGAGAGCAGCAAGTCTTTCGATTCTCAGATCGACACCATCGTTGGTGACGTCTTGGTTGCAGCTGCGTTCATCGCTTATGCCGGTTACTACGACCAACAGTACAGGAAAGCGCTTACAGAGGACTGGTACGATCACCTCAAACACTCCGGAATTAGCTTCAAGCCAACAAATCCATTCACGGAATATCTCTCGACTGCTGATGACCGCCTGAACTGGCAACACAATGGTCTGCCGGTCGACGACCTGTGCACCGAGAACGCCATCATCCTGCAGAGGTTCAACCGCTACCCGCTTATCATCGATCCTTCTGGCAGAACAACAGAGTTCTTGCAGAACGAATGCAAGGACCGCCGTCTCACGGTGACTAGCTTCTTGGATGATTCATTCACCAAACAACTTGAGAGTTCCCTGCGTTTCGGTAACCCAATCTTGATTCAGGATGCCGAACATCTGGATCCCATCCTTAACCACGTTCTCAACAAGGAGTACCAGAAAACTGGAGGTCGTGTGCTCATTCAACTCGGCAAGCAGGAGATCGACTTTTCGCCGTCTTTCCGCCTCTACCTGTCAACACGCGATCCTTCCGCCAACTTCGCTCCTGACATCTGCAGTCGTACCACGTTCGTCAACTTTACTGTCACGCAGAGCAGCTTGCAGACACAGACACTGAACGAAGTCCTCAAGTCCGAGCGACCTGATGTTGATGAGCGCCGATCCAACCTCATCAAGATGCAAGGAGAGTTCGCAGTCCATCTTCGTCAGCTTGAGAAGCGACTGCTTCAAGCTCTCAATGAGTCGCGCGGTAACATTCTGGACGACGACCGCGTCATCGAAACGCTCGAGACGCTCAAGAAGGAGGCCAAGGAGATTTCGGACAAGGTCTCCGAGACCGCTGGCGTTATGACAGAGGTCGAGAACATCACAAAGGAGTACACTGTTGTCGCTCGTTCTTGCTCAGCTATCTTCGCTGTGTTGGAGCAACTGCACCATCTCAACCACTTTTACCAGTTCTCGCTCCAGTACTTTACTCAGATCTTTGAGACTGTGCTGCGCAAGATTCGCAACTCCAACATCACTGGTCATGCTGCCCGTATTGAGCAGATCGTTACTGAGCTCTTCGTTGACGCATACCGCCGCACTTCGCTCTCCTTGCTCCAGAAGGACCGTGTTACGTTTGCTATGCTGCTCGTGCAAGCGGCGCCCTACAAGATGGACAAGGCACACATCGATCAGATCCTTGACCCCGACCTGAAGGGTATCGATGTGTCAACCGAGACAGAGCGCAAAGAGGAGGCCATGGAGCGTGCCAGCAAGATCCCGATGTTTAAGGAAGAGCTGCCAAAGATTGAAGAAAGCGCTTGGGATGCTTTCCTCAATGAAGAGATGGGAGAGCGACATGTACCGCAGGCTTGGCCAGAAGATCTTACCAAGTTCGACAAGCTACTACGAGCTCTCGTCTTGGTCAAGCTATTCCGTGTGGATCGCTTCGTACCCGCCGTCGAGCGCTTTGTCACTGAGGTGTTTGGCAAGGGCATCCTAGATGCCAGCGGTGATCTGGGCGATATTGTCAAGCAAGTCAACGCAGTAACCCCGGTGGCGCTCAGCTCCAGTCCTGGATTCGATGCAAGTTACAAGGTCGACAATCTTGTAGAGAGGGAGCAAGTCAGCTGCACAAACATTGCCATGGGTTCCAACGAAGGTGCCGCATCAGCCGACAAAGCCATCGCTAACGCCGCCACTACAGGCAACTGGGTACTTGTCAAGAACGTCCATCTCGCCCCACAATGGTTGCAATCGCTTGAGAAGCGTCTTGAAGCTCTCAAGCCCAACCCCGACTTCCGTCTCTTCCTGTCAATGGAGTCCAGCCCCAAGATTCCGGTCAACCTACTTCGCGCTTCTCGCGTCCTATCCTACGAGCAGCCTGCTGGAGTCCGTGCCAACATGAAAGACTCGCTCTCTTCGTTGGCCGAGAAGGCCACCAAGCCGCCGGTGGAGAAGGCACGTGTCTACCTCCTCTTGTCCTTCCTCCACGCAGTCATTCAAGAGCGCCTTCGCTACGCGCCGACTTTGGGATGGAAGGGCTTCTGGGAGTTCAATGACAGTGACTACGAATGCTGCAGTTTCATCATCGACACATGGGTCGACACCGTCGCACAAGGCCGATCTAACATCGCCCCTACCAAGATCCCATGGGAGATGCTCCGTTACCTCATCACAGAGATGTACGGCGGCAAGATCGACGACGCAGAAGACTGGCGCATTCTCGCTTCTCTCGTCGATGCTACTATGACACCAGCCGCCTTTGAGGACAACTTCAAAATCGTCAAGGATACCGAGCACAGCGAAGGTCTCGAACTACCTACCTCGACTAGCTGGAAGGACTTCATGGGCTGGGTCAATGACCTTCCCGAGCGCGAGCCGCCCACTTACCTTGGCTTGCCTGCCAATGCCGAGAAGCTGTTGCTGGTCGGTCAGGCCAATGCCATGGTTGGCGGTTTGAAGAGGGTGTTGGATATGTTGGATGAGGGCGAGCAGGTTATGGCTGAGGCGGAGACTGAGGTTGAGGGTTAGTGGTCTTATGACCTGTATTAGGCGTTCTCTAGATGAGTGTCGCGATTTTTCTTTATCTGTAGTTTCATTCGTTAGCTGGGGTTATAAGGCGTTTCAACTTGGGTTTCCGTGGTTCAAGGGACGGTTCGCTAGTTTACTGGTATACCCATAAATCTCATTGTTCAGAGTCTACTTGAGGCAAAAGCCCGTGTGAGTCCTTGATGTTGCTAATTGATAGGTCCGTGTAGTCTCCGCATCATCTCTGCTTTTACTGAGACGAGAAGTCTTCCAGCCCAGATAACACTCGTCAAGCCCATGATTGTGCAGATGACATGTCACATCGTTGAGATGCAGGCTTAGACATAGCGCATCATGCGAGCTCACCGAGGTTGCCTTGCGCCTTCTTACTTGCCCGACCTCTTGCCCAGCTCAAATGCCATGGCCATGCCACCCCGATTCTCCAACTCCGACTTCCTCTCTTGCAATCTCTCCCATTCGGAGTCTGTTCTCTCCTCTTCCAACGTCTCTCTCTTGTAGCGTGCTTGTGACTTCTCCGCTTCTAGCACTTCCTTCCTGTTCGCCATGATCTCAGGTACAGCTCGGCGCGCCTTCTCAGCTTCTTCGTTACGCTTAGTGATTGCAGCTTGGATGGTGGACATCTCAGCAATCACGATCGGATCTTGCATGTCGTTCTGTATTACCTGAGCGCATGCTTGCGCAATGGCGGTATACTCCTGTTCCTCTTCGTCGGCAAGTCAGTCGAGAGCGAGAGATATGTCTTCTTCTTCTTCGGCGAGTGTTTCAATAACCTGATAATGCTTAGCGGTCTCGGGGGAGTGAGTAGCTATATCTTTGAGAATACTGATGTACTCATCAACGACTGAGACATCTCCAGGCATAGCAGAAGTAGCGATGAGCTCTTTGGTGGCCTTGGTCGCGAGGTCATCTTGTGTAGCTACGACGATGTTAGAGTTTGTGTCGGAGTCAGAGTCAGAGTCAGAGCCTGAAGATCCGCTTTCGATGACGATGGGCTTGTGTCTACGGCGACCGAGAGCGAAGACGGTAGAGAGGGGGGTGGCAGTACTCTTTCCCTTTTTACGGCTTGGTAGGCGCACGTTGGCTGATGGCGTCGAAGGCGGACTCAGCATAACAGTGTCTGCATCTTGCTGTCCATCAGACTCCGGCTCGAACAATGGACTCTGCTCTCGCTCTCCTGATATGTCTTTCATTTCTGACTTCTTGTTACTACCCGTCTTATCCATGGTCGCTCTCTTGCGCTTCGCGACCGTCTTGCTCGGAGTCGCAGGCGGTGGAAGACGTGGGTCAACCTGAGAGAACATTCCATACTTTCCGTTCGTTTCTGCGTTAGGTCGATCGGGATTCATGGCTGCGTAGTGTTGACGGACTCTGTTAGCCTTTGGGTCGATCTTGGCTGGGGGGCTGTTGTCTTCGGAAGCCTGGCTTGATGAGTCGCTGTCAACAACCACGCGGGCCTTTTGGGCTCGCCTTGGCACATCTGACATGGCTGTGTCAGGTGTTAGGGAGTGGATGTACGAGATGGGAGAAGAAAGTATCATCGAAGGAATATAAGATATTTATATAATTGAGCGGATAGGCCCAGCGCATCTGTGGTGACTGCGAGTCGAGGTGACCTCGAATTACTATTGTTTCTGCAGAGGCAAGATATCAATACAACCCCCAAAGGGCTGACTATATCGCGAGATGAATGGAGGTTGCGTCTCCGCGAGAAGCGTTTGCTCCACCATCCTTGCCTTCCAAGGTTACGCCTACGCCACTACCCTCCTGAACGCTACCCACCCACCCACTGTCACAACCTCCGTTTTTCCGAAACATTTACGCCGGGCGTGGTGACCTGTAGAGGCCGGGTCTGGCCTTTTGTCACATTTGGGTGCTGCCCGTTTGCGCTTCTTGCTTTTCGCTTCATTTGCGTCCGGAACGGGTAGGTCCAGAGGACGTTGCGGTACTTCTCGAATAAGTTTACGTGGTTCAGCATCTAGGTCTAGATCTGGAGCTACAGGGCAACTAATCTGCTTGAAAGGTGTAGCTAGATCGGCCTTGGGTACGTTGGCATCTTTGGGTAGTAGTAGAGGAAGAAGAGTGCGGAGAGTTGTCGATTCGTGCGACGGTGCTGCGGTGACCGAAGCGGGCTTTTCCTCTTTCTTGCGACGCTTTGGAGCCTGCTTGACCGCTTTCCTTGTTTTCTTGATGGTGGCAGTAGAAGTAACACTAGGCGCGGCAACAGGCGGTGTGTTCACGTCTCTTATGGGTGTTTGCTCGAGTCGAGGTGCGACTGCCGTTGACAAGTTCAGAGTATGTGGTAGTTTTGCAGGTGAACAAGCCCTACATGAACCACAATGCGCTTTCGTCTTCTGCGAGGGTTGGGCATAAGGCTCTCCAGTCACTTCAGGTCGGTTTTCAGTAGGGCACGCTACTGGCCTGACCGCGGAGTCGAGAGGCAGGCAACCTTGGGTGACTCGCGACGCCACTTGACATACTGGAGGGCTCGCCGTCTGCTGCGACGCAGCGGTCTTGCTTTGAGAGTACAGGGAAGCGCTCTTTGAAACACATGTAGACTTCAGCAGCCGCTGCGGCGGTGTGTTCGGGTTGAGGAGTTGATTCAGGTTCATGGCGACTGATATTCGAGCTGAATGTGCAATAGGCGAGCGGGTTGTTAAGAATACCCAGCAAGGATGGAAGATAATTCGTATCAAGAATGTATGGGGCTGCATTCGAGCGCCTATTTACCGGAATTCGCATAACTAACCAGAGTTCTCGTTATTCTGAGAGCTCAACCATGGTTCGCACACGTGACCGCCCATCACACGCTCTTATTAGTCACTCTCCACATCGAGCGTCCTCCGCCTCTTGAACATGTTCCTCACCTCAGCCCTGCGTTCTTCGATCTCGTCTCTCTTCTTCTCCAACTCTGCGCGCTCTCGTTTCCATTTCTCCTGGAAAGCCTCGAAACGTGCATCCATAACCTCCAATTCGTGATCAACATTGTTGAGGTCCTTCGTCAGAGCGTTTTGCTGCATGACCAGCCTGGTGAGGGCGTCGAACTCTTCGTCTTCGGCTGAGCGTTTCGAGTTGCGCGACGGGGCTGTAGGGGTTGCATCTGCTTCGGGGCTGGCAGACTTGGAAAACGAGGTCTTCGGCAGCGACTTTTGCGTTGTTGTTGCATGAGGGATTGTACGACGTGCGATTGAAGGGGCGGACTTACGCGCAACGCTCTGCGGGAAGCGAGGCGCTTTAGGCGTGGGTTCATTGGCCAGCGTCGACTTGGTGTTCTGCTTCTCTGGGGTGTAGGAGCTTTCGCTACTCTCATCTGCTATACTGTCATCCATTGGTACGGTACCGGATGATTTGAAGGCGCTAGGGCCCATCTGATCAGAGATGTACTCCAGTGCGCAGCGGAGACGCTCGGGGTAGGCCTTGGTTTCGTGTAAAACGCAGTCCGTAGCAATTCCAGCTGCGATGAAATACCACTTGACCATGAGCGTCAACCTGGCTTTGTCAGGTGGGTCGCTTGGACCGGTACTTCTGGGGTAAGTTTTGCTGAAAGGGTGCAAGATGCGCTGCTTCCCTGTAGCTTCGGCGGACATTGACGCGTAGGTACCACGAGCGCTTTCCAGGTAAAATCGGATCTCATGGAAACCCCGCTGCGCTATTCGTACCATGTAGGCATAGATTCTGTGCTCTGTCTTCGCATGGGTTCCGACGAATAATTTCTTCGGTTGGGCTTCTAGGATGTACGTCTGATCCAAGAATTCCATGTCATGAGCATCGGGAATATTCTCCAAGAGTCGCAACGCGCCGCGCTCAGCAAGGTATGACCATAGTAGTTGCAAATCCGGATTTCCGTCCCAGCTCATACCATGTGGGGTATCGTATGTGACGTTGCTCTCAGGTGCGTTTACCAAGCCGTTTCGGTTGGCAGGCAGCAATCCATTCGGGCTTTCCATGTCTTCCGGCTCTGAGCTTTCCTCCACGGTCTCGCCTGTTTCTCGGGGGTGCTTATAGGTCCCATGGCTTCCATCGGTATTCCCGTAGACTTTTCTCAGCACAGACGATAACCGCCGACTAAAGTCATCGTTCCACGCATCGATTTTGCTTATATGACCTTGCAAAAGGAAGTAGTAACGTATAATCATGCTAAGCATTCGCTTCTTGGTCTTCGTTCCATCTGTGAAGTATTTGAACGGAACGATGAGAGGCTTCGTCATGGCTTCATCTCCGGTGATTGATGGCAGCGTCGAGGTCGCGCGGTCATCGCCAATGGATCTGAGGCAGTAGCGAACCTCCCAACCACCGCCGGATGGCAGCAGGTAAGTCAGCACGTTGCGGTTGCCTACGTTTCCGATCAACAGACTTGGGGATTCCGCCTCATCCAGTGCATTTTCAATCCAGGTCAGGGAATCCGCTGGTGGCAGTGCATCCATGCAGGAGTCGGCGCCGGCCTTGGCCATTAGCTTTCGAATTGTCTGGAGGGACATTTTCCGGTTTTTGTGGAAGGTGATAAGTCGCCGAGGATAGCCGTCTGTGTCGCGTTCCAGCGCATCCGATGTCTGGTCAATTGTTTGTCAAGGATCACGGGCCTTGTTGCCAGCAAGTCGCGCGATGATGTTGGCGCGTCTGAGCTACAACGCGTCGCCGGAGGCTCGACCCCCTGCACTCAAGATATATGACAAAGCATGCGGAGAAGTCTGGTGCATACTACTCTGGACTACAGCAAGATATATCGCAATGGACGGGGCATTGATGATAAGGCTAAGAAGATGCAGGTCGCAGGAGCGTTGCTTGTTCCGGGAAGGATCAGGCGGTCCACTGCCGCTAGCGTGAACACGTGCACGTGCACTGGAGTACTCGCGTGCGACACCTTCTATGGCATTCTTGAATGACGTCCTATCTAGTGGTTGTGGATTTACGCGTTTATTGCGACAGCATATGAGGCTCAGGCAGTTGAATTATCATTCCTATCAGCTTTTGGCAATTGAGATAATCATATATACAATCTAAATCTGAAATCTCCCATCAAACAGCACACATAGCTGAGAGTGAGCCGTCTATGGCGATACTACCACTGATTCAAAAATCTCTCTATCGGCTCGCAGTTCGATACCCCTAAAGTGCGGTCTTATGGAGATACTTCCACTAGGTTTACCTTTTTGCTCTTTTTTGCTCCCCAGAACGCGCTTTCACCTTCACTTTTTGGACCAAATGCGGCAATGATGTCACACTGCAAACGCAACTCACCGTGACTTCGAATTGAGATTTACTAGCTCTATTGTTTTTGACCTTTGATCTCAGCTTCTGCCATCCTTTTACCAACTACATACCTTCCGCGATGGCCGCAAACGCGAAAACACAGCCCCCGGGCGCCTACATCTACGACGAAATTGTCAAGATCGCTGAGCAAAGCTTCCCTGACGCCTACAACGCGCTCCTCGATGTCGACGACATCCCCTGGGAGCGACCTGACTACGACCGTGTCGGCTTCTCCTCGCACTCCCTCTTCCTCGGTCACATTGTCGTCGACGGCCTCACACACAAAGTCTCGGCATACATGACAAGCGAGGGCAACATCCAGCTCTTCCGCCGCAACATCAGTCTCTCGCGACGCGATAACGAGCGCCTCGCCTTGACAAGCATTTGGGCGCATCTGCAAGAGAATGTCGAGCGCCCGGGTCTGCATAATTTGAAGGCACTGTGCGGATTCTACTTCGTCGCCGCCGGGTATGCAGACGTGGTGAATGCGAAGAAGGGTTGGTTCCAAGATCTGGAAATGGCTTCGAGGAAAGTTGGTCTGGGCCTCGGGGTCCTGGATGATGAGCGTGCGGTTTCTGGGCTGGGTGAAGAGGTGGAGAGGAGTGTTGAGAGGGCCCTGAGTTCGCACGATGGCGACGTCGAAGACAACGAGGATTCTGGAGACGAGACGGACGTCACGGTGGGCGCGGAGATGAGGGGCCTTGGTGTTGGGGTCGACGAAGTCAAGGTCGCACACATCCTGCAACGTCTCTTGATAGTAGTCAAGACCAGGCAGGAGAGCTGGGGTGACCGGATTGAGACGGAACTGAAGCGGGCTTGGCCAAACTACAAGAACCACTGGAGATAGGAACAAAGCCGGGCTGAGATTTGAGAGATAAGAATACCGCTAGAACGCTAAAAATGACGAGACTACGGAGCTACTGCTGTTGCTCCTTGCACCTTTGCTGCTTGGTCCATTTACTGAACTTGTCTTTCTTCCAACCGCTTTTCCAGGTGAGTGTGACCCTTTCTCCATCGATGTTTAACTTTTGTGGCTCCTTGTGTGTTCCAAAGCGTATACTGCTGCTAAGGTGACACTTAGTCGGCGGGTTCTCATTCCAATTCCTCTGATTAACCGAGGAGTACGACCACTGAACGCAGTATTTGCTGTTGTCGCAGGACTCTTGGCATGCCTCTGGCGACGCTTCTCCGTTCCCAGCGCGATCCGCGTCCTGATGTTCGCCGCCTTGGAAAAGGATGTTCCACCGGTTGTTCGAGGACTCGGAGGATAAGTTGTCCCAATCATTGCGTGTGTAATTCAAGTCTTCCGGGGTCATGAAGCGGTACCATAGATCTGCAAAGCGCAGGGTGGGCTGGTCCGAGGGTCGGTCCTTCTCCAATCTGAGCAGATCACTGCCGATGTCCGGTGTAATGTGGTGCATCAGCAGGATAGGCTCGCACCATATAGCAGGCGAGAAAGGCACCGTGCTTGGGTCGAATCCAGAGATGCTGGGCCAGACTGTGGTAAAGGTGATTTTTACCTCGGCCTGCAGCGCGCTGGCGACGAGGTCGAAAGCTGTTGTATGGTCCGCAATTTGCTCCCGCCAGTTCTGGATAAAGTCTTTGCGCTTCTTGAACAGCTCCAGCATTACACCTCGCGAGAGGATGAACGACGTGCCTCCGGCGGCGAAGGGATCGGGGACGCGCGCCGTCGCTGGGGCAGGTGGGTTGCCAAAGAAGTGCTTCGCATCTGGGTCGTGTTGACTCAGCCAATCGAGTAGGTTCGGCCTGTTGACGTACGTCTCATCGCCAGCGAAGACATACCAGCTGCGGTCTGGCCTGTACTCCCACGCAGACGCCATTGTCTCCAGTATCTTGTACTTGTCCAGTATCTCCATCTCCCTCTTTTCTTCTTCCGGGTCCTCCTTCTTCAACTTGGCCAGTGGTATGCTCCTCCGCGCATAGTCGACCTGAGCGCGGTATCGCTCCAGCTGCTTCGTCTTCTGTATGAAGTCGGATTTGTAACGCCAGATGACGTCGAAGACGGGCCATCTTCCGATCTGGGTTTGTAGGTCCGAAAACAGCAGGAGCGTGCCGTGGTCTTGTTCGTTGGTGTTGAGGATGAGAGGCGTGACTTTGTTGTAGACGTCGTTTGCGGTCGTGGTGACGGCGACGACGAGCTGGTCATGGTCGACTTGGTGCGGGCCGAGGTTCGACTCTTGCTGCGGGCGCTTGCTCGGCGGGAGCTCTTCGTCGTCGTAGGTGCGCGGCCAGCCCTTGACCCAGAAGAAGGCATATATGAGGATGACGCTGAAGACGAGGCGGGCCGGGCGCGGCATGTGCTTCCGGTAGGACGACATGGTCGCTAGCGTTTGCTGTGTGGCATCTGTCGGATTGGTAGCTAAAGGAGAGTACAGAGATCAAGATCGAAGATGCCCAAAACGTGTTTCACCCCATCGCAATGGCCCGATCCATGTTTGAGAAAAAGCGCGTTGCGAACGTCCGCCCGCATTCAGGGGAGCCTAGGCCCGACCGAGACGCGTGGAACAGGCCTGGTGTGGCGCGGCCTCGTATTGCTGAGGGACACGCGTCGCGGGGGCATCAGTGGAGCATGGCTTTGAGACCTACATTTACAGCATCGACAAGACATTCCCCTTCCAAGACGCGAACTACATAGTGCAACGGCGAGAGACGCCGCATGAGGCGTTCCTGCCCTCTTGGCGATGCATCGGAGGAACAGCTGGCAATCTCCGACGATCACCAGATCGCCGCTACGACTCCCTGCGTCTACCATCCCTCTCCTCGTCACATTCCATCAGCTCCGGTACTCAGTATAGCTTCTGCAGCCCGAACTGGCCATGATTCCGCGGTCACGATGCGCGTACGGTACGCTCACAGCAGCTGGCCCGTATATCCGATAACACCGAAGCGAGCACCTTCCCCTCATCTGGACCTGTTCGATGGTCTCTATAAAGTGAATGATGGAAGATCTTGTGGAGTCTTGAAGAAAAGAAAGTCCCAAGCAGTGATGAATTTGAGATGCGATGCAACAGGTGGTGATCATATGGAAGGAACCGATGCTGACCTCGTAGCAACTCACCTCGATAAGGCAAACCATCAAGCAGATGTGTACGTCCGCCTGCGTCATCACGATCTATCAGAAAAGGCGGATGCCAAAGCAGTCAGAAAGTCACTCAATGGTGCGACCGCTCGATCGGTTGCTGTCTTTTGCAGCAGGTACACAGGATCTGCTTGCTATGGACGTATCAGTGTTTACTCGATGTATCCACTTCAGTGTAGCAAACCGCGAGCCAATCTTCAAGGTGGTTATAAGTCCTCGAATCAGGCCTGTTTTTTGCAGGTCATATAGCTATACTAAAACGGGATTGAGTACTCTGTCATTCATTGACCTCCCTGCGATTTCACTACCTTGAACTAGAGACTGTGGCAAGTCAGACTACTAGGGCGGTACCTAATGAGGCATCAGCCTGTATGTACTCCAGTCACCCTTCCAGCACATGTATATTCATTAAAGCGGCTATCAATTGCCTTCGATCTAACGTGGTGTGACACAGCGATTAGTTGCGCACATTGCCTAACTGCAGATCGCGATATCGCGCCACGCAAGATATTGTGGTTACCAACACCACGCTTTCGTTTATATATCAACCCCTCGAAATCATTCAACAATATACTCAACCCGGGTCATCTATCAGTCTTTCACGTCTAGCCAAGATGTCAAATCAGAGCTCGGAGTCGACAAATTCCCGAGAGGAGCGCCCAGAATGGCAGGAGGAAGGTTTCAATTCTCGTCAAGAATGGCAAGACTGGCTAAACGAGTCCGAAGCCACTGATAATGCATATGACGTCCAGGCAGAGGCGCCGCCGCCTGATGACAGCGAAGAGGATGAGGGCTTCGACGAGGAGTTCGTTAGCGAGCAAGACTCAGAGGACGAAGATGACGACGACGACGAATCGGAAAGCGGTGAGCCTGGAAAACACGTCGAGCCCGAAGACGACAGCAGCCCCGACGATCATTTTGAGGCTGTAGACAACGGTGAGCCTGGAGTAGACGACACTTCAAATGTCGACGAAACTGCGCTCACTTCTATTTTTGGCCTCGGTAAGTGATGATAAACTTTTGCCAGACGCAATCTAACGCAGTAGGTAGCGCACGACAAGAACAAAGACTATGCCCTCGTTGAGCAGTCAGCTCGTGGAGCTCTCAACGCTATCACCATAGCCCTTCAGGACATCATCAACAGGAGTCAGGCACGACAAGGTGACCCACAGAGTCTTGCGAAAGAGATCGAAAGCGCCTTTGCCACGACTTTGCCTACGTACTTAAGCGTCCAGGCAATACTCCAAGGTGGACAACAAGTTAGTCTTGCTCGAGTGTGTATGAGAGTGCCCAGCTGACAGATTTCACAGCCTGTTGGGCGGCCAACTCCCCTCAGCGCCTTTCCTGCGCAGAGTAATCAACCCCTGATCGGCACCTCGACCGCCGTGTCTGTTCCACCCTCTCCGCCTCCGCCGCCACCGTCAACAATCAGCGGTCTCGTATCCTCCGCCCCGCAAAGAAATGTATGTCGTATTTCTTAATGCTGTCCGTGCGGCGCTAACATTGTGTAGGAAACCAGCGCTCCCCAGGGGGACGAAGACGTCGCCAGCGACAATGAGGAGGAAGTTCAAGAGATTATAACACCCCTTCCGGACTAGAGCGGCTCGGGCCCATTTAAATAGATAATTTGATTCATGTAAGAGGTCTGGCGATGGAAGCGCCAGGTTTAGCCTGCTGAAGACAGGTGTGCATAATGAAGAACTTCATATTGGGTCAAGCTTGAGCCTCCAAGATAGGTCGAGGATGCGATATGAGTACAAGGTGTACGGGTGTCGCGATCCCTTCGTAAGTGCATGGCTGTGAAAGAGGGTCTGCGTATAGGCCTGATTTGGACGAGCACCTTTCACCGGCAGAGGGATTTTCGTCACCGTTCACTTGACTTTCTCATACATCGTTAAGTCTCTCGCGATCTCAACACTCTGCATCCTCTTCAACCTCAACGCCACCAGAACCTCTTCAACATCACCATGGCGACTACTGATGCTGACATCATTGTCACAGGTCTAGGTCAAGGCCCCGTGGCACTTCCAATCCGAGCGCCTTCGCTCGCTATTTCGTCTTCCATTTCGCCTGCTCAGGCACACCCCATCAAACATTACGGCAGGGATGCGAAAATCTTCAAGGCCGCCGACCTCCGCTTCGATGACGGCTCGGTCAACAAGCCTGGCACAAAGGCTTACTACAAGAGCTTTGGGTTCCGCGAGAAGACAGAGAGCACCAGCGATCAGAAGATGGCCGGAGAGAGGAACGAGAAGCAGTCACTCGTCATGATCTTCAGCAGAAATGCTGTCAGGCGATCTGCCCTGATGGGCTCTGTCGCAAACAGAGCTCGGAAGCTGAGCAAGAGGCAGTAAGTGTGCTATTTTGATCCAACTGAATGAGTCTAATATCTCCATAGGAAGTTCATGCGCAAGGTCAACAACGACGAAAAGTTCTTCAAGTGGGACTGAGTGCCTGCAAAGGAGGCGGATGACGGGCAAGAGACAACGAGTCCGACTTCCGCTCTGGGAACGAGGCCTGACGTCATGAAACACCTGAGAAGTGGCTATCGGGCGGCGAGTGTCCATGTCTGTTCTTGCCCTGTTCTACGGCGATGGTTGAACACCAAACCGTCACTGCTCTCATGCTCATATCCTAGTACTGCGCGTTTGTTTTGCAGTCACGTTCATCAAGAATCTCACGCGATCACACAGTAGTATCACTCACTTTCTAGACCCTATAAAGTCTTGTTGCGTAGCTGTGTGTCATAACCTACGCCTACTAACACCCTTCTCTTTCTCTTCCACTCCCAAGATTGCTCTGCTATACTACATCCCTAATGCCTAAAGCATTCAGCGTCCCACATGATTCAGGTGGTCGCCGTACTCCGCCAAATCCCCCACCGACCAGGAAAACCGGCCTCTCTATGAGCGACTTCCAGTATCAAGGTCCTCTAGAAGACAACCCTGTTACCACCATAGCCCGTGGTCTCCGCGAGAAACGACTGCGATTCACCAAAAAGATACCAAACGATCACGACAGCGATATCTGCTCGCCAAGAGACCGCCGCAGTGCCCTTTCCGTATTTGACGAAGCCATCGAAAAGATCTGCGATGACAACCGCCTGGAAGTAACTACCGAGGCCGACTACAAGATCAGGGTGATCTTAGGGATCACCAAAGCGCAACCCTCTGCATCGGTGTTCCTAAATAAGCAACAACTCTCGCCCATAGACCCCCAGTATGCAGAGCCACGTATCGAATGGCACGACGATCCATACAGCTATCACTCGACTTGGCGGTTGCAGCACTGGCGCAAAGATGGTTGGCCTGACTCGTTTCCTGAGAGGGCCATTCAGAAAGAACGAACCATGCAAGGGGAGCCTAGATCCTGGAAAGACCAAGACTGGGCTGAGCCTGGAGGATTGAGTTGAGAGTCGGTGATCGTGGCGGGAATGATCGCGGTTGAGAGTTGCAAGCAGTATAGGTAGTCATCCAGGGCCTCCACTTGCTGAGGAAGTATCTGGGTAAACAGCTCTCATGTAGTGAATTAGATGAAAGTCTAATATCGGGTTGAGATGCACTCACAAAATCTCTTGCATCTTGATTCCGACGGTTCCTTTAGTTTCTAGTAAGTGTTAATGTGACTGAGCTTATACTGGGCAGCTATCGTGTCCTCTCAAGCTGTTTCACACCCATTGTTGCCCTAGGGGTTAGTACTGTGCAACTACAGAGTAGATACGCATGTGAATGAATCCCAATACCATTCATCCTGAAAATTCCAGAGTTTATGTCCTAAACTTTGTTCCTCAGTAAGAACTCACGACCACCAACCAAATATGCCCCGTCTCAAAGAAGGTACTTCGCTATGGCGAGCTATAAAGGAAATGGCAAATAATCAGACCGAACCAGGCCATCCGGCTTCGATGTCAGTGGTACAGATGGCAACTGCTGAAGAAACGTTCGATATACCCGAACAACAAGATGCCAATTCTTCAAATACGCCCACGACTCATATTTCACAACGCGTAACGAGATCCGGGAGCGGCCACGGTGGAACTTCTCCATGGGTCCGCCGTACTACGCGCAATGTGAATCAGGTTTCTCGGGATCAAGTTCTAACTGAAGAGGAACAGCTGGAGGCTACTCTGGCTGAATCTCTGGCACAAGACTCCGCAATGCCCGCTCAGAAAGACCCAGTAAAGCAGACACGGAAGAGGCCCTCAAAGTCCAGGGGTCTCCTGACTTCGCGGAAAGCGCAGGAAGCATTATCTCGACTCCCTGGACAACACACTGCTCTGAAGCTGCCAAAGTTAAGAATTACAAACGACAGGATATTGGTTGTAAGGGAAGTAGACAGCCTAGCGCAATCGCTGGATACTGACGAACCATTGGATGCTTTCGATCTTGAGCAAGCTAAGGACCTCGAACGTCAACAACAACTCCTCTCTCTATCCATGCTCGAAGGACAGGAAGGCTACATACCCCCTGTTCAAGGTGAGCATGAAAGCGCTATGCGCAGCACGCTTGTTCATGATGTGGATAACGATGACTTCACTGCTGCATTTATCCTAAGGGAGATGGCAAACAGTGACATCACCGCTGATCCTGCGAGTATGGATTTTGTCCAGCAACTCATGAATCCGGCCGCTCCTGGAACGACTTTGGAGTCGACTAACTTGGCTAAGGAAGAAACCCCGCGCGAGGTTATACCCCTTCGTCGTTCGACACGAAAGAAGACTGCCGCTGCTCCCGGAGCTGGGAACTCGTCCTCAAAGGCCATCGAATCTGAGCAACCGGCACCTGAGCCCTTGAAATTGGATGAGGGCGAAGGTTTCATGCCATCCGCGGCAAACGACTTCAAGTTTAAGTACGACAGCCCTTCCGGGCTTCAAGCTAAAGAACTTGACGCACTTCTGAAGCCTCCGAGTCGTCCTAAGGCCTTTCCGGCTGATCTTGCTGGTGAGAAGGCTTTCGGCCATAAGAGCTACAAAGGTTTTGGTAGTAGGCCGAAGGAGAATGCTGCAAACGATAGGGTCAGAGAAATGGAACTCGAACATGCGCGAACACAGCAAGACGTAGATATGGCTATGGAGCAAGAGGATATGTGGAGCGAGTTGTGGGGCGTTAACGAATGGGAAGAGTAGGCCTTTCTCGGAGACAAGAAGATGCCCAAATCCTGCTAGGGGAATTATGTGTGCACATACCTTCTTGCACCTAGTAAGCAGTCACTCAATTCACGCACTGCAAATTAGGCGGCCATTCACTACAGATATTCTAGAATCAATTGCTCATTCACGTCGATTTTAGTCATCTGCCTAACTGTAGCGGGAATATAGCCCGTCGTAAGCCGAGACAGACTTTGTGATATAGTGGCTTGAACAGCCGTATTCTCTCCACTACTTTGACTCGACTAGCCCTCAATGAACCCTAGAACTCTTCCATTCAATCTACACAGTTGGCGAGATGTCGGATAATCCACTAAATACTCCCACTGTCACGATCTCAAATCGCTGTCAGCAAGACACCGCTGCTACTACCAGGCCTCATCAAAGTTTGAGTCGCATGGGATGGGTTGATCACCGCATTGGTAGGCCTGACCGAACAGGCGAACGTCACACCGAGCAGGAGCACGAGGTAGCGAGGACCATGCTAACATTGAGACGACTGGTTTTGTTCTCTACAAAGGCTCATGCAACAGACATCTCCCTCAATATGAGCGGGCCTGTTATAATCCATGACAGCGACGGTGAGCGGACGATCACTGCGGGACCGACCCCGGATACGACATCAGCGCCCCACGCTATACCATCTGCGAGTATGGCTATGAAGTCAGTGCCCGGCAGCGATGTCACTACGACGAATGTTCCCGCCAATGAGGATGTAACCACTCCAGTGGTGCGGAAGATCACACTGGAGGAGTACATTAGGTTGAGAAAAGCGAGGAAAGATGGGGAAGCACATGAGAATGCTTGACCTCGGACAGTGAGGTAAGTCCGGGTATGGTATAGGACTACGTAGTGTACTTATCATCTACACAGCTCGGGTATCCTGATCCTGAGGCCGACATGTAGTCGCCAACGCCATCCACCAGCGTACTATGCACCACCCTTGGCCAGAGCGGCTGCCTTACGCTCGCGCTTCTCACGACGGATGCGGGCCGTGCGACGAGTCTTCGTCTCCCCGGCGATTATCCTGCTTCCCCGAGGTGTTGCGGAAAGAGGCGCGGAGGGTGCAGGGGAGTTGGCGACGTAGTCGCTCGCCCACTTCGACAGCATCGGACCTGGCATGGTCGGAGGCAAGCCCTTGACGAGGATGGGGCTGCCATCCGCCAATGCCCTGACCCTCTTGTCCATGAACCCGTTCAGGCGGTCGTACAGACGGGATGCTGCGACCCCGGCCCACCACCACCCAACTGTGTTCACCGACAGCTCGTGCTGCAGGTCCCACATGTCCTGGTTTAGACCGCGGAACAGCAGGTCGAAGTCGGTTCGGTCCTTCTCGGTGGACTCGCCTAGAACTTGATGTTAGTGTGCGGACAAGACAAATGTCGAATACTCAGAGAATGCGCACCGTACAACACCGCGAAGGTGGCCTCGATCTCGTTCTGCGCCAGGAACGACTGCCCTCCGCTGAGGCGGAACTGCTCGTGAAGCTGGGATGCTAGATCCATCATGATGAGATTGGATCGGCGAGACGAGAATCTGGAGAGTATCGGATCAGTATGTGAGCGTCAAAATTTCAAGAAATTTTGAGGCAGGCGTGAGGCTGTTGTGGAGGTCGCTTGACGACGCGCAATTTGCAAAGGTAGAGTTCGCTCTCTTCACCTGAGCACGTCCCCATGGTAACCGCCAGTTTCGTTTGCATTCTGTGCTGCTCGGTCTGAGCTCGTCGCTACATCTTTCCGTTATCTGTTCTTCTATCAATACCATGCACAATACAATGTCATGCTGCTAGTTGATTGCAACATTCAGGCACGCTACGTGCTGAACTTTGATGAGCTCATTGTTCACTGTATGTGCGGTTTTGACAACCTTGGAAGTCTTGCAAGTAGCAAACATGTTGACCTTACCCTCATACAAAACCTTGTTTCTCCTTAGATCAACAATCTTCATAACCTTATTCAGATGGCGGCCTTCACCCAACCTACTCCACCGATTGACTTTAGACAAGATATAGAAGCTTTCAATCTTTACCACGAAAAATGCACTACCAAACCTATCAAAGAGACCGTTGCGCACCTCCTCTACGCTCTGGAGAATACAGAACTCATCGTAGACCGCACCAGTACTGTTTACACAACATTCCGTAATGCGATGGTGGTCTGGAAGACAAGGATCGATAAAAAGCACGACGCCGACGCGAATCGATGGTACTTTCACAGGATGAGGAGAGAGTTCAGGACAGTAGAACACGTGCTGTACGGTACTACCAGCGACTCGGATAGTGACGGTGAAGGCGATACAAACGACGAGAATTCCGAAGATGAGGACCAAGACGGTGAGAGCCCTGAAGATGCCGGATCTGAAGTGGACTCAGAAAAAGACGATTCTGATGTAGCCCAGTCCGAAAGTTCCACTGATACCCACACAGACATTTCAACGCGCATCGACGAAGCGAGGGACAAAACTGTAGCTGAGAAAACCCCGGACATGCCTTCACCCAAGACCAAAACGAAGCCGTCTGCGCGAACTACGCGTTTCAGCCAACGGCTCAAAGATCTCGACGCTCTCAGAGCACAAGAAGAGAAAAACATGCATTACAAGCTCTTGTGTTAACAATACTTCTCTTTTTGCAAGAGAACCTAATTAGATAGGTATATATAGATTTTAGAAGTTGTAAGTTACTTATTTACGTTGCTACTATAGTACTATAAAATAAAAATAAAAAACTAAATTTATATTATACTTAAATATAAGTTAAAAGAGAAATATAAGATAGCTACTATAGTATCTTTATTACTTATATAACTTATATACTATAAATAAACTAATTATTACTACTACTTTTTTAAGCTCTAATATCTAGCTTAGCTTTTATAGCTATATAGTACTTATATTAGACAAGTAACTAATAATTAATATAGAATGCAAGAGATAGTAGAGTAATAGTATATTGTCTAGTAAGAATAGATAAATTATTACCTTCTAGGTAATAATTCTTTAGATCTACTTATACTTGCGCTAAGTTAAGTTATATAACGTTGTCTAACTATCTAGAATATAGGTTTCTAATAATATCTCTCTTTTTAGCTCTAATTCTCTAGAGTTAGATAGAATAGATTATTCTAGGCTAAAGTAGACTATTTTATAGATTATTATTACCTAGTAATTAAGACGTATATTAGTAGATATAAAATACGCTATCTTATAAGAAAGTTATTTTTTAGACTTACCTTTACCTTTACTTAGTAATTTTCTTACTTACTACTAAAATAGGTAATAATAGAATATTATAGTAAATACTACTACCTACGCTAGTAGCTAGCGTCTTAGTAGTATTATATTAAAATCTTTTAAATTTCTTAACTATTACTTTTACACTAACTAATAATAATTAGATAAGTACTTTTAATTTTAATATTTTCTACTAGTAGCCTAGATAGCCTATAATAGCCTATTATAGACTATTATAGAGTATTATAAGTTACTAAGATATAACTAAGCTAACATAATACTAGTAAATAACTATCTATATTACACTATTTGTTTTACTTACGTTTACGCTTACTCTTAATAACTTTACTTTATCTAGCCTCTAGAAGACCTATCTAAGGCTATTATAGTCTAGAATAGCCTACTATAGACTTTACTAACATTTTAAATACTTTTATAGAATATAGTAAGTAGGCTATAAACTTTTATTACTACTATATTATATTCTTCTCTACTAGCAGTGTTAAGTACTTTAGAAAAGTTAGCTATTACTTTATCTACCTACTAAATAAGAAAAAGATTCTAGAATACGCTAAGTATGTTAGTCTTCTAAGCAGCTAGTTCTGCGTTATAAATAGTAAGACCTACTATTAGTCTAAGTGCCTTAGGTACTAGATTCTTAACTAAGATTACTATATAGTAAGTTATAATACTCTATAATAGGCTATTATAACCTATACTAACCTATTATATAGTTTTTTTAAGTAGAATTAAGCAATAGTTACTTTAATTATACTATTAGTAATCTTCTGTAGAAGATTAATTAAGGCACTATTACTATTTATAACTATAACCTACTTTATTAAGTTAATAATTAGAGCGCCTAGATTATACTTTCTACTAATACTAATAGCACTAAGATTCTAGCTCTAGCTTAGTAGATTAAATCTATTTATAATTATACTACTTAAGAGATTTAGAGCTTTAACAATAAACTTCTAAAGATAGCTATAGCCTTTAAGAAGATTATTAAGAAGTAAGTAGCTATTCTAGGCTATTATAGGCTATTCTAACTTTTAATAAGTAATATTATTTTTATATAGAGAAGCTCTTTCTTTATAATAGCAAAACTTATTATTATTAGTCTACTATGTTTTTAGTTTACTCTTCTACTTTTAGTTACTCTAAAAAGTTAGTTTTAGCTTCTAATTAAGTTTACGCAGCTAAGTAAAAGCGTACTTTTAATAATATAATAGAGAATAGTTTTAAGAAGGTAAGTCTTCTCTATACTAGGCTATTATAGGCTATTCTAACTTATAATAGCATATAGTTATTAATTTTAAGAAGGTTTAGCTTAAGAAGATTATATTAGATAAGGCTACTAAAATCTATACTTTTAAGAATAGTAGAGTTAATACTATCTAAGGTTAGAAGAGTATCTTTACTAAGAAAATTAAAGTAGCTAACATAATTTATAATAATACTAAGAATAGGTAAAATGCTTTATAATAAGCTATTCTAGGTTATTTTAGTAGCATATAGCTTAATTTTAGAGTATTAAGTACTAGTTTAGGTATTTAGTAGTAAATCTAACAAAAAAGTAGCCTTTAAGTATAATATTTAGAACTTTTAGCTTATCTTAGATTATTCTAACCTATAATAGGCTTTAATAGCTTATTCTCTAGCGTATATCTAGCTTAGCAAGAATTACTAAAGTCTTACAAAATCTATCTTCTAAGTAACTTATAAAAATATAATATTTTATCTTAAAGTTTAAGATCTATAAAAAACTAATAGAAGTAAAGCTTTATAATATAGAATAGGTTATAATAATCTATAATAAGTAGTATATAATTATTATAAGAATAGCTAAAGTAAGCTATTAGGCTATAGTACTATTAAACACTATATTAAAAAATCTAAATTAGAAAAAAACTAGTAAAGGTATACTTAGTTTTATTCTCTAAGCATTATCTTAACTTATTCTTTTTCTTTTTAGAAGGCTGTTTACAGCTCTACTTAGGTTTTTTCTTTTTAGACTAATATTAGAGCTATATACTTTTATTATCTTAAAACTTCTATAGCGCCTTTACACTAATCTTTAGTTCTAGTTTTTAAAAGTTTTTCTTATTAAAGTAGCTTTGCTATTTAATAAAATACTTCTACTAATTATTCTTATTACGCCTTTAATCTAAGATTTAGTTAACATTATATATATTATTACTAAATCTGCGCATAGTGTTAATACTCTATATTAGTAGGTATAATAATTATTTAGTTAGCTTATATAGTTCTAGAAGTAATGCGTAAAAGACTAAATAGACTATCTTTAGTTTAGGTATATTAATCTTAAACGTAGATAGGCTAATCTAAGCTATTATACGCCTAGAGCCTATATACTTCTAATCTAGCTTCTTCTTTAGCCTAGTAGAACGCATATACTAATTAAAAATTAAAACTTAATTCTCTACCTTAAATAAAAGAGATATTTTTTTTTTATTAGTATATACTTTCTAATAGGTATTAGCTATAATAATCTTTTTCTTATACTTAGCTTATAAGCTAAGTACTTTTACTATAGTAGAAAGCTTTATAAAGCTTTCTCTATTACTCTAAGCTATACTAGGCTAGTCTACTTCTTTTAGGTCTATACTATAATAGGCTTAAAAGAGAGTTATACTAGTAGTTGTGTAAATACTATTATTATACGCAAATTCTCTAATAGATATCTATAGAGCCTAGTTATTCTATTCTAGCGTATAGTAATACTATAGGTACTATTCTAGTGTTTAGTTCTACTACTTAGTTTAACTATTTATCTAGAGGTAGAATATAGACGTAAGAACTCTTCTAGAGTTTAAATAGTATTAAAAGATATTCTAATACTTTATATTTATTAGTAAGCTTTTATTTAAGATAACTTACTTTAGAATACTATATAGATAAATAACTTTACATATTTAGGCCTAGGCAAGGTCTAAGCTATTCTAATTACCTCTTACTAGAATATAATAGGCTATCTTAGTAAGTCTATATATAATAACTAGTATTATGTTATAGACTTAGCCTTATATAGTACTAGAGAGAAGCTCTATAATAAAATCTATAGTAGCTTTCTTTTAGAGTTAATCTAGAGAAAGTAGAAGTTCTAATAAACTATATAGTTTATAGTAAGCTAGTGTTACCTTATAGTAGGCTAAGCAATTATAATAATACTTAGTAATATTCTTTCTTATACTTTTTTAGGTATATTAATATTAGAGCTTTTCTAAGATGCGTCTTACTCTAAAATATTCTACTAGTAAATTATTATAGCACTTTATAAGTACTTTTAACTTACTTTCTATATTAGTAAGCTTTTAAAAGTAACTATAACCTATAATAAGTTCTAATAAGTCTATTTATTTTATGTCTAAGTCTAATTCTTCTAAAGAGAATTTACTAGCTTTATTAGAGGTATTCTAATCTTCTATAGACTCTTACTCTCTTAGTTTAGTCTAATTAACTTACTTAAACTTATTAAGCGCTTTACTTAATTTATTTAGTAGTTCTAATTTAGAACTAAACCTTATTAGCGTAGCTATAGCTAAGAAGGCTTTCTTACTCTTATTAAGAATAATATCTCTTATAGACTATACAAAGGCTTTATTATACTTCTAGACTAGCTTCTATAACTTAGCTATGTAATTAAAGCAGCGTAATAGGCTATCTACTAGATTAGTGCTTCTAGAATAATAAATTAAGTTAAAATTATATTACGTAAGTACTAGGTAAGACTAAACTTAATAATAGTTAAAGACCTTAGTTTCTATAAACTACTTAAGGTTTATATAATTAGTAAAGATCTTAAAATAGATACTTTTAAAGTAATATTACTAATATTCTAAACTTTTAATAATAGCTAATAGTTCTTAGTTATATATATTATAATTATACTTTACTATAATAAGCTTACGTAAATAGAAGTTAACTAGGTACTAGTTATCTAGCTTAGGTAATTCTATAATATATTAGCTTAAAATACCTAATATTACACCTTTAGATATATTAACTTTAACTTTTATCTTACAATCTCTTTTAAAGTAAGCTAAGATTAGTTTCTTTAAGAAAGAGTTCTTAAGCTTATAGAAAGCCTTCTTAGCAGCTTTACTAATATCTAGAAACTAGCTCTTCTCTCTCTATATAGCGTAGCTACCTTTAGCTACGCTTAGGCTTTTTTAGATTAAAATAGTTAATAGTAGAGCTAATTTAGAAAAACTAGTAATAAATTAGTAATAGTAGTTTATAAAGCTAATAAATACTTAAATATTATAAACTATACGTAGCTTAGGCTAATTCTAGATAGTCTTAATATAGTTTTAGTTAATCTTAATTTTATTAGGTATAATAATATAACTAAAGTACTTAGTGCGTTAGGTATACTACTTATACTTACTAAGCTTTAAATAAAGCTTAGCCTTACGCAGTCTCTACAAAACTTTTTTAATATATACTTTATATTCTTTAAGAGTATTTAAGAAGATAAGAATATTATCTAAGTAGATAATATATAATATATTAATTAGACTAATAAGAGTCTAGTTAATATATACCTAAAACTAGGCAAGTACATTTATAAGGCTAAAAGGCATTATAGTATACTTAAAATAACTATATTAGATGCAAAATATAGTTTTCTACTTATCTTCTTTCTAGATATAAATTCTATAGTAAGCCTTTTATATATCTAGCTTAGTATAGTACTTAGCTTACGCTAAGTAGTCTAAAGACTCTATAATTAAAGATAGTAGGTATCTATTTTTAATTATAATCTTATTTAAGCTATAATAGTTAATATATAGCTTTATAGAGCTGTTCTTCTTCTTAATAAAAAAAATAGATACGCTAGCTAGTAACTTTAAGTGTCTTATCTACTTTTATACTATATACTTTTCTAGGTACTTTCTAAGAAGCTCTAACTTAGTTTAAGAAAGATTATATAATAGTATATATAGTAGATTTATCTTAGGTTCTAAGTTTAGAGCTAGGTCTTATAGACTATACTTAGTAATAATTACTAAGTTCTTCTTAAAATAAATATTAATAAACTCTATATATAGTAGAGGCATATTACTTATTTAAGCTAAGAATAGGTTATTCTAACCTACTACGCCTACTAGATAGGTATACACGTTTGCACTAGAATTGCGTATACTTCTTTTAAATAATTAGATGTTTTCTACTATAATCTTTTAAAAAGAGCTAATCTCTTTAGCTTTATTACTTCTAAAGAGTATACGCTATAAAGCGTAGTTTAACTTAAAGTTATAGTAATTAATCTATAGTAATTCTAAATATATAGTATACTTATTTAGGTTAGATACTATAAATAAAATACGCTACGTCTTTACGCAGCTCTATAAATTAGTAATAGTAATATCTACTTTAGTTATTTTATAGATAGTAAGCTTTCTACTATTAACCTCTTCTATAAGAAGGTTAGGTAAAGAATTAATAACTAATTCTTGCTTCTTTACTAATATAGTAGAAATAAGGTTTAGTTATAAACTACTATTAATTATTACCTCTTTAGGCTTAGACGTCTTAAGAGTAAACTTTACTATTAAAAGTTAGAATAGAGTAGGCTATAAGGCCTTGCGTAGCGTTTTTATATTCTTATTCTTCTTATTTAAAAAGATGTAAGTAGTAAGATAGAAGATTAATTCTTCTACTTCTAGTCTTTTTCTAACTTAGACTTATTAGCAGACTTACCTATAGTATTAGACTTATTAGCCTTTAAATATTTATTTTTATAATAACTAACTTTACTATATCTATAGTATGTAATTTACTTTTTAGATACGTTATTATTACTTAAACTACTTTTCTTTAACTTATTTTAGGCTAATTTAGCGTACTTAGCGTTTTTTAAAGGTTTACTAGTACTCTAAATATTAGATTAATCTTAGATAAATTAAGGTCTATTCTTTTTAGGTAGTTATAGCTTATTTTTTATAATATAAAACTTTTATTAAAAAATAAAGTTAGTATATTCTTCTACTTATAGAAGTGTAAAACATTAGTTTATAAAAAGTAAGAGTAAGCTCTTTCTAATATTATTCTATAAGGCTATAGTATACTCTAGTACTTATATATCTAGTGTTTAGTCTAATCTAAGTTTCTTTTATAATAGCCTTATATAATCTAAAAAGTTTATAGAATTTTAATTACTACACTATATAGTGCGCTTAAAGTAATTATAAGCGTATTATTTATGCTTTTATAAAGAACTAAGTAAGTTTAATATAATATACTTAAGGTCTACTTATAATAGTGTTTAGGTAGAGTTCTAGTACTTCTTTAATACCTAATAGGTATGCTATAAAGTCTTTAATAGCTTAGAGATATATATAGTACTAAAATCTACTTTCTATATCTCTATTATAAAGCTTTATAGTATATAAAGAAAGTATAACTTATAATTCTACTTTTAGTAATTATATTACACTTAGTTAGTCTTTAAGAATAACTATAGAGGTTTAGGTCTTAGAAAGCCTTTAGTAGAAAGAGCGTTCTTTAAATAAGTTATAAATAGCGCTTTTATATTCTTCTTAAGAGTAGTTAAGTTACTTATAGTAACTTTAGCGTAAAAGTTCTATAACTTAGCTAGCTTAATGCGCTTTAGTTAGAGAGTTTTTTAGGTATAAAGGCGTTATAGCTTCTAGTCTAGAATAGCCTCTTTTAAAATATTTTAAGTCTTATTAAAAGTAAGAATATAATCTTATAGTAATAGTAGCAGAATTAGGCTATTACTAACGTTATTATTTATCTTAGATATAAAAAGTGTTAGCTTATACACTTTTTTCTTAATAAAAGTTAGTACTAATAGACCTATAGCTAATACTGCTATATTAGATAGTTTTACGTTATTATTAACGTTTATTAGCATATAACTATTGCTATAAGTATTATAAGTAGATATTATATAATATAGACGTATTATAAGGTAAATAATTTAAATATTAAATAAGTAACTAATAATTAATATAAAATGTAAGAAATAGTAAAGTAATAGTATATTATTTAGTAAGAATAGATAAATTATTACCTTTTAGGTAATAATTTCTTAGATTTACTTATACTTATGCTAAGTTAGGTTACATAACGTTGTCTAACTATCTAGAACACAGGTTTCTAATAACTTATAGAAATTTTTTTTAAGTTTTTTTACTTTAAATAGTCTACTACTATAAGTAAAAATATATTATAAGTAAAGAGGTTTTTTTTTACTTATATTTTTTTTCTTCTTAAAAAGTAAATTATAAATATAAAAAAGTATTACTTTTATATTAGCTACTTTTAAAGTATATTATAGTATTAATATTAAAGATATAGCTAATATATTAAAATTAATTAATAATAAGGCTTTTCTTATAGCTAAACTAGTAGTACTAGATAGCTTTTTTTAATAACTTTAAATACTTAAGTATACCTTAGTATTTATAAAATAAGTATTTTTAAATATTACTACTAACTTTATATATAATCTATAAAAGAAATAAGTTAACTATATTCTTATAGGCTATAGTATAAAGATTATAAACTTTAAAAATTAAAAAGTTATAAAATAGCTAGCTAGAGTAAATAAAATATATTATAGAATATATAATTGTATAGGTAATAATAGCTGCAGGTAAGACATAAGAGAACATGCATTACAGCCTAAGGCGAGAGAAAGGCAAAGAGTTCAAAGGAAGACCTGTAGATCTAGAGAAAGCGCATCTAGACATCGGTGAAAGAGAGCTAGCTGATCATGACGAAGATGTTGTACTCGCCGAGCTGGAGAGCAATGTACGAGTCAGGACCGAGGAGAATACGGAAGAAGATGAAATCGACGTGTGAAATAGTAAAGTGAAGAGGATGGTGAGGGTCATGCCATGTCCGGAAAAAAATGACATGAGCAAACAAAGGACAATGAAAAAGGTGAAAATGAGGGACGATGAAGTCCAAGGTTGAGATGGCGGGTGGCGTGTGCTTGATGAGCTTAGTGTGGCGCGGCGAATCGAAGTTCCGTGGCGTCAAAGACCTGAGTTCCGCCACCAACCTTGGAATGCTTGTTGCAACCATCGCGCTACCTACATCAGTTTTTATCATACTGGTTCTTTTATTACTGTTAGATTGACGCGCATTCTCTGAAAAGCGTGATATAAAAAAAGTAATGGACATCAACATTAAGCAATCGGCATAATCGTGGACGTGAAACTTGTTTAGATTCATCGAAGCAACAGTAGCTTCAGGCGCGTACTCTATGTAGCGAAGAGTGATGGACACTGACAGACTATTGACAAGACGCGGCCTAAGCAGTGCGCTCGATGGTAGTAGTCTCCATCTTGCCGTGCTCGGTAACCGTTCCGTCGTCGTGGCCGTGGTTGACGGTCTTCTCGACAGCCCTGACAGCCTCGTCGGCAAACTCCTTGTCTTCGAACACTGCGAAAAAGTTAGTAATAGCTCAATACAAGTCGTCTCCGTCATATACTTACAGAAAGCAAGCTCCTCGAGCGTGCGGTTGTACGTCTCAGGGTACATGAGGTAGACGAAGCAGAACTCGAATGTGATCCATCCGCAGTAAATGGCAAAGTACTTCCACTGAATCGCGTCAAGAGCAATAGGGTTGACGTAGACGGAGAAGAATCCGGCGAGCTTGCCGAACATTTGCTCGACACCGATACCCATGGTACGCTGGGCGTAGGGGAAGAGTTCGACGAGGTAGGTGTATGTGAGCGAGTTGTTACCGATGTTGTAGCAGGGCGAGTATGCGAAGAAGAAGACGAGCGAGGCGATTTGCGCAGCCTGGTTCTTGGTGCCGTTGGCATCGGCGACTTGGAGACGCTGGAAAGCGATGGTCATGGCCATGAAGACCATGGTCATGGATCCAGCGGAAAGCATAAACATCCAGCGACGGCGGAATCGAGTGACGACGAGAGCGATAGTGACACCGTTGATCAAACTCCAGCATTGGTTGGCGATGTTGATGCGCGTCTTGGCGTACTTGGTGGTGTATCCCATCATCTTGAAAAGAAGATTTTGGTAGTACGAGATCAGAGTGTTTCCGCTCATCTGGGTGAAGAGACCAAGGAAGCAAGAAATGAAGACACGGCGTCGCATACCAGGTGTACGAACCATGTCCATCCACGAGCGGCTTGAGTTCTCCATCTCGAGTTTGATTGTGGATCGGATCTGGGCCATCTCGGCTTGTACGAGGATGGAGTTGGCGTCGCCTTCGGCATGGTATTTTGTCAAAACGGCGAAAGCTTCATCATCGCGATCACGGCTGACAAGCCAACGTGGGCTCTCAGGTAGCAGGCTAGTAAAGTCAGTGTGGAACTCTAAACTCGTTCGGAGGAACGTACAAAACAGTGCAAATCTGGAGGATGGACGGGCAGATCTGCAGCAGAGATGGTGCTCGCCAGCCCCAGTTTCCTACCATCTCCGTTGTCTTGATTGAGATGGCAGCGGCAAGGATGGATCCGATGAAGTAAGATGCGTTGAAGAGCGAGGTCATGAATGGGCGTTCCTTGGGGTAAGCCAACTCTCCGATCAGGGAAGAACCGGAGACGATGGCGAAGAGGATACCGAAACCAAGCAGCATACGTGCGATGATGTACATTCCAACTGATACTGCGTTAGATACGCCGCCACTGTGTATGTGGACGGGTTGTGTACGTACTGTGCTGAGCAAAACCTTGCAACAAAGCGCCGATGACCATAATGACGGAACCAACGAAGATAGACATGCGTCTACCATACTTTTGGCTCAACCAGGGTGCGACTGGAACTGCAAGAATGGAACCGAGCTGGTAGCATGAGGACATGAAACCGATGATTTTGGGTTCGATGCTGGCTTCGCCATCGGAGTCCTTGTAGCCTTCTCCAAAATCTGAGACTGTCAGCCTTGTGGATCTAAAGCTGCAACAGTTTGGACTTACATGTGTTGAATGGAACGGAAAACTGAAGTGTGCCGATGAGCTGAGAGTCGAAACCAGAGGTAATCTCAACACCCATGCAGCAGCAGAAGAGCCAGATGTACATAATGCGCAGATTCGGTTTCTTCCACCATCGCACCTTGTCCTGCTCCACCATGCGGGTGATGATGGGGTCGGAAGTACCATCCTGAGCTTTGAGGAGACCCATGATGCCGGTGTTGGAAGCGCTGGAGGCTGCTGGTGCTCGAGCAGAATGGGGTTTACCCTTTATAATACGGCGTGGCCCAAGGACGATCCACTACCCCGGCTCTTTACCCCAGATGCTCCGTAGCCTACCTAGGCTAAGGCGGAGAACACGACCGTAATACCGAACCTGCATCTTATATTGGGTAAGCGTCGCGGCGCATCAGCTGCATACCTTGGCAGCCGGTTAAATTGGTCTTGTTCCTCCAATTATCGGGTGTTAATCATCCCGAACAAAGCTCAGAAGAGCCCGAACGAACGCCTTGCTGCTCGCAAGTGCATTTTTCGAGCCTGTGTTTAACCTGTTGGCTGGTACGTGACCTGCTCTCGTGTTGCACTTCGAAGTTGCAGTGGCACTTTTAGCGAGGCAGCGCCTAGTCGTGCTCTTCCGACGGCACGGACAGGAAATGTTAACCCGACACCGTGGATCTTGTCCTATGGCGAATTAACGGTCAATTTCGCAAGGCACGAACATATTTGGGGTCCAACTACAAATTGATGGGACGTGTGATGATATGCTTGTCAGATCACGCCCTGGAGAGAACAGGAGTATTGCCAGGACTTGAAGATCATGTCCAGTCCCATGATACAAGCATCCAGCTTCGGCTCATGATGATCCAGAGGCGCACGCACTAAGCGCGAATATCAGGAGGATTAAGCGGTAGCGATGGCTTGAACGCGGCAAATGCTCGTGTCGTAGCTACCGAAGCGACAGGCGGGGGTTGATGCACGAGTATCACGCCCTGGGACAGTGTCGGGGCGTTAGCATGGCAATCAAATTCGTATAGAGTCCACAACCAACTAGACCAAGCCCGTAGCTTGATGTTCTTGAAGCAACATGTCCGTGTGTGGGTACTTCATCGACGGGAAGCGCGTGGGATTGCTCCGAACATGCACGCGAGACAGATAGAGTGAGTGGGCCAGCCACCGAGTCCTTCCCGGGGTAGGTTAGCCCCAATGCACGGTAATCCTGATTCCTGGTGGGTGCTTCATCAATGTCCAACAGCACTCAGGAAGAGTCGGATGTACCGTGTCCCAGCCAAGCGGTACTTAAGGTAAGAGATCTCCACAAGGCATTCCCTCTTGTTGCTGAGCATGAACGGCATCCACGGTACGCGCTTCAACTGTCGGTCAGACTCCCCGGAAACTTGGCGATTGGTAGTCGTAAATGCGGCGTTGGCCAAGGGCCTACGACCAGCGCTGGCTTCGTTGCTGATTCGCATGGATGCGTGGAGGAGGGAATGATGACTCGCGTCGGGTAGCGCACCGCTTGTTTGCAGCCGACGCGTCTTTGGGAGAGGCAGCAACAAAGTAAAACAGCTTAAGTGAGGTGAGATGCGAATATCTGGAGTTGACAAAGTTCTGCAGTAAGCGTCGATTGCTCCAAGCAGGGTCGATGATCTCCAGGTTGGTGGCCGGCGGCGTCGCTAAAGGTGGGGCACTGTCAGTCGCGATTGCCGCAGGGCCGTCG
Organism: Alternaria triticimaculans; assembly: GCF_023758025.1. Lineage (NCBI taxonomy): Eukaryota > Fungi > Ascomycota > Dothideomycetes > Pleosporales > Pleosporaceae > Alternaria > Alternaria triticimaculans. The sequence continues at coordinate 2,829,035 of NW_026055958.1, forward strand.
TGGTAATCATCACCAAAACTGTAGCTGACATCTGCAACTAGTAGATCAAAGTCAAGAATCTCATTATTCAGGACGCTTTAAGAGCATGTATCATAAACGTGGTATCGGGGGTTCGGACGCACCGTACATAACACGAACGCCACGCTCGACATTACGTTCTAACCGTGTGTACAAGAGTAAGATTAGGAAAGATATGGGTATCATGAGTTATAAGACCAACAGCTGGTCTGGACCGTATCGCGCGACAGAGAATCGTCGTTTAGACGCCGGCCATGTTCGGTGCAGGAGCGGTGTCATTCCTGGGGGAGCTGCGGATGTGCAGCGCCGCAAGCACGGTCGAAGCAACAAAGGCAACCCTGTGGTATGTCAGTACACAGTCGCGGGTGAAAATCTAGATGGCATACCAGTTGAAAGCAGAGAAGACGATGGCAGCGACTCCGCAGCTGTAGAAGGTGCCTTGGCGGCCAGCCCACCAGTTGTTACCCCATCGAGTGGCCACTGCAACGAAGGCTGCGAACCAGAAGATCATGGTAATGAACTCGACTCCGCCAATGGCAAACTTGTGGGCTGCAGCGGGGAAGCGAGCTGGTGCGAGGACGAGATATGCGACAGCCAGAAGGGTCCAGATGGAGGTGAACAGCATGAAGGCGACGCTCGCCGGCACCCAGGTGACGTAGGCATCGACAACTGCAGACATGTTAGTGACGCTACGGCATCGCGCGGTCTGTGTGCAACATACTGTAGGCTGTAAGACCCAGCACGATGATGCTGAAGACGACTTGTACGCCGCGCAGGCCTAGGACAAGAGCGGGTGCGACCATTTTGATAGTAGAGAGGCGCTACGGCTACGCGATGGATGGCTGCAGGGGCTACGGAGCGGGTAGGCAGATTGTGGCTGCAGATGTCTTCGCTACCGAAAGTCGATGGTATTTGTTGTTTGCAGCAGTTGGGTGTAGAGAGGCTCGATGAGGCCTGCAACACAGCGGCGGCCTGGTTCTTTATGCCTCCGCACAGGCTGGCAGGCGATGATGCTGCCACGACCTTGTCCCTTCTTGATTTCCCTGAAACCGACGTCACTCGCAGTGGCGCATGATCAGGGAGCCACATGTCGCGTCCATGATTGGTCAGTCGCCGCGATCCCAGCTCTTAGTGCCGCTGGCGATGCGACGTGTTGCACAACCTTCTCGCATCTTCTCCTCTTTGTCCTGGCCTTGTCCCCCGCACTACAATCAATCTTCGCGTTCCTTCATCTCAAAATAATCTGTAACTTGACAGCTTTATTTTCGGACGCGTCGAGCGTCTTGTTTCAACACAAAGGTCCCACGCTCGGTGTTTGGGCAGCGTCGTCAAACATGTGTGGCGGTGCACGGTTTCATTTTCCACAGCCTGCGACGTGACGCGGCCAAGGGTATGCCGGCAACACGGCAGATGCAGCCCAGCGCCGCATCACGTATACACCGCCTACTAGACTGCTGGCTTTGTGGTTCTTCAACATTCGCAGTGCGCTCCGAGATGCACAAAAGTGCATTCCATGGCCCAACTCTGATCAATTCACCAAATCGATGCAACGAACCGGGTCAATGTCCGCCAACGAACGTACAGCGGCATGTCATCACGGAGTCTTGAGGCTATGTGAAGCGTCAGCCTCTATCGAATCATGTTCGCTGACCTATAGTGGCATGAGGTTACCTAGCGCAACCAACATCGCCGCGGCCCGTGATGCAACAGGTCGTCTAGCTCTAGCAACAGTTTAGCTGTTGCATTGTTGCTACAACATACCGTGAGGATATGGTCGAAGAGTTCTTGTGTTGTGCACCAGTACCCTGTGACGAGTACAATGAAGCGATATAGTGTTCGCCTGAATTTACAGTGCGAGACCTGTTGGACTAAAGTGCACATCCCTGGATTGACCTAGACTTCCCGATGAAAAGCCTCCGCGTGGGTACGAGCAGTGTAGAGATGTCTGACCAAGACTCAGCACCGCCAACTTCGCCTTTCATCCCCAATGACCCCGAGGAGAAAATCGCCATGGTTTCGCGTCACGATAGCATGCTCTCGGAGCAAGGCCTGGAAGTCGCAGAACTGAGAGCGAGAGTCGCCGAACTTGAAAGTTCTTCGGCTCTGGCTACGAACATGCGTAACGAAGTTTCTCACGAACTCCAATTCTACAAGAACGAAGTAGCAAAGAAGAAAGATGAGATCTATGACATGACCAGTGCGTCCAATAAACAGTCCAGAGACTTCAAAGCCCTCGAGGTCAAGATGGCCAAACTGCGAGAAGACAGTGAGCAGAAGCTTCGCGAGATGGAGAAAGAAGTTGTTCGTGGGAAAACAACGAAGAAGAGCACCAAGGAGGACCAAGAAGCAACGCACGTCATCGCTCAGCTACAAACCGAACTCGGTGCCAAGGATACTAGGATTGACCAACTGGAAGCTCGATTATCTAACCTCAAGCCTCCTCCTGAGAACGCGTATCGCGGCGCCCAGACTAGGCTAGCCAACCGCCGCCCAACAGATATGCATCACGAGCACGGCTGCGAGGAGCACCAAAAGCTTATATCTCAGCAGCTTGTGGATGCTCAAGAACTACTGGCCGCCGCCGAAGCAGAAGCAGAAGGATTTCGTCATCTAGCGAAGGCTAATGCAGATTTGACTGATGGCCAGGCTACGGATTTGGAATGTATCCGGGAACTGAGAGATGAGAATGAGCGACGCTACAGCGAAGTTAATCATCTCAGAGAAGTCATTGGCAGTTTACGCGCCGAACAGCATTTTGCTTCTAGCGAATTCCATGATATCGATCTCGACGACACGGCGACCCAATCTCTTTCCTTTGGTCCTTTGACAAATGTCTGCATTACTCCCATCGCTCGTGAAAACAATAAAGTCGAGCTGCGTGCCCTAGAGCTGGAAGTTGAAGGCTTGACCTCAGAAAATCATAGCCTTTCGCTGGAGTGTACCGAGTTGGAGTCGAAGGTCGTGTCTGTCATATCCACACTGAAGGCTCTGGATCAGGAACAAGAAACAAGGAACAAATGTACACTGACTCTCTCCGACCTACAAAACGTTTCGACCTCTCCACGCACGCCAATTGTCGCAAACAAGTCCGTAATCAACCCTGACATGCTAGCTGGACTGGAGGATCTTGGTAAGTCCATCAACAACCTCAGCGACCCACCATTCAAGATGACCACTTCTGCTGCTAATACGCGAGCTACACCCGATCTACCCAATGTGGCCTTGACAATCAACATCAAACCAAGCAACAAGCGCAACTACTCTTTGTTCCAGCGCGTCAAAAGCGCCATGTCTTCGACTTCCAAAGTCGACATAAAAGGGCCCAAAGAGATTGCCAACAAATTTGTAGCCCTCATGGAGGATGTCGAGAAGGACCATGCAGAAAAGACCAAGCGTGTTGTCGAGCTAGACAAGGCCGTTCATCAGTATCGGGACCATGCTGAAGCTCTGGAAACACAGATCCGTAATCAAGCCAAGTGCTTGGATCCTGCGCATCGCACGTTGGCCGACGAGCTCGCTGCCAAAAACGAGCAGTTTGCTATGCAGGAACAGCTTTTGGCTACATTTCGGCACAGCAATGTAGCATAGGCTTCGTCTTCTTGACCAAGTCGCCTTGATTGAGTAGGTAGAGAGCATTATTTAACTCTTATTCCTTGAACATATTGCCCTGAAGTGATTAATATATGAGTAATGAGATGCTAAACTCCTCGATCCGCCGTCCTGCAGATGGTAGACGACATGGACGCCCTAATAGCCCCGGTCGCTCACGCTGCGCAGTCCGCCCAATTCACTCTTATCGCGCAGTTCGCGCAATTCGCCTAAGACGCGCTTTCCGTGAAAGCGCGGAACGGTCGACACCTTTCCCTAACTCACCCGATTGGGCAACTGCTCATCGAGTTCCCGGTGATGTCATGGTAGTGGAGTCCGTGCGCGCCCACGCATCTTCGACGCGATTGCTTCCATATCATCCGTCGTCACACGCGCATCACGAAGATGCTCCCTTCCAAACCCGCGCGAACACGCGTCAATACAAACTCCGCGGTTCTCCCCGAATATGTAGACGACATCACCTGACGGCAGTAGTGGCAGCGTCGCGTATTGCTGGCATGGGTCATCCGACTGGAGCCTATTTTCCCTGACGACGGCCTACATCTCGCGAAGAAAGGCATCCTCATCCCCAGTTGCGATGGAAAAGATCCAGTGCGCCCGGTTTTACTTCGAGTGGAAGGGCCATCCTATCGAGGACCTAGCCACTTTCCGCAACATTACGCTTGCAGAACGGCCGGACAAACCAATCGTATATCTGGCTGGGGATTCGTCTCTCGACAACAAGCACTGGGTTGACAAGACTAGTCCTATCGCTCCAACCCATCTGCCAGGCATTTACGATGAAGCATTCAAACACCCTTGTGTTCCGAAGCCAGATGTCGCGTTCTGGATGAACAGCCTGCTTGAGCATCGTGCGACTTGTATCAACACGGCAGTAGAAGAATCCATGCTTCGAGATCGAGATGACGTACTTCTACCGCACGACGAGTTCATTCGCGATACTATTCGTTCGAACGACGTGTTGATCGTCAGCGTTGGCGCCAACGATATTGCGCTGCGCCCGAACCCTTCCACGATACGACACATGCTACAGCTCGCCTGGCTGACCCAACGCAAAAGCCTAGAGAGCGGGACCGCAAGCGCACTGCAGTACTTCAAGCACATGTTCGGTACCAAGACCCAAGACTACATCGCTCGCCTTACCGCCAAAGCCAAGCCTCGCGCCGTCATCGTCTGCATGATATACTTCCCACTCGAGTCGGGTCTAGGGCAGACCAGTTGGGCTGATGCGCAGCTCAAGGCGCTAGGATACAACTCATACCCGGGACAGCTACAAGCCGCCATTCGAGCGATATACGAGATGGCGACGAAAGCGATACGGAGTGAGGGTACGGAGATAGTGCCTTGCGCGCTGTACGAGGTGCTCGATGGCAAGCTGGCCGATGACTATACAGCGAGGGTTGAGCCGAACGAAGCGGGCGGAAAGAAGATGGCTATTAGGTTCGTTGAACTGTTGGACGAGATTCTGGAGAAGTCAGACATACCGGAAACTACTTGAGGCGTATGTGCTTCACTTTACATTTGGTAAAGAGTATAGTCTTTCTACTACACCCCCGGCTCGACGAACCTGAAACCCGCGATCGCGATCGGTCTTCTTTCAGAACTGCAGGATGGGTGCATTCCTTGCCTCTTTGTTCAGACAGCGTCTTTGTGAACCTTTCGCCTTCGTCTATTGCGCTGCGCCTTTGTTTCACGTGAACTTGATATGTTCGCCCAACATCCTGTAGATGATCAGACTTTGAAGACACACTATCTCACCTCTGCTAGTCTTGAAGCAAAACCGACAATCATGGAAAGATATACTTTTGCACGACGTGCGCTCAGCGCGATGCCTAGTACACCCGACGATGTTGTCTTTCTCGCAGCGGTCTTTGTTGCATTCGGTTCCGGCGCCTTACTTCTTCACTGGATTCGCCGTGTTCGTGACATTGGATTGCAGAAGCAGTGGCACGATGCGCAGATGAAGACCTTTCAGGAGGGGTTCGCTACTTTCGAACAGTTACCGCAGCAGTTGAACGCTATCAACGCCTGTATCGGCGAGCTTCGCGAGAAGGCAGATGGAGCTACCGATCGATTCAATACTATAAGCGACCGAATTAACGATCTCAGCCAAAATATTGATCATCTTCAAACCGTTCGCGCTGGTACTCACGATGTCAAGAGGCCCTCGACCGTGCAGCCAACAACGGATGTAGGCTCGGCGGATGCGAACGAGCTTGTGGCGGTCAAATCACATATAAAGAATTTGGAGAGCAAAATGAGCGAGATTACCAAACGAAAGGACGAGCTAGAGCAGGCCAATGCGAGCTTGAAGGAAGACCTTGAGCGCGCCACCAAGTCCGAAGGAGAGGAGCAGAGTGATGAGTACAAGACACTGCTCATGCAGAATGAAGAGCTTCAAACTCAGGTCGCCCAAACTGAACGGTCTTTACGAATCCTTGAGCAAGAGAAGGAGCGCGTGGCTGCCAATGGAGATCCCGCGATGAAGCAGCAGGAGGAAGTGATTAAAAACTACGAAAATGAGATCGAGGGACTAGAGGAAAGACTGGCATTGGCTCAAAAAGATCGGACTACGGCGAGAGACAAGACGACGCAAATGTCGTCTGAACTCGAGGAATTGGAGAGTAAGCTATTAACTGCGCAGAGCGATCAGAATGAGATGCGACAAGAGAACAACCGTCTGTCTTCAATGATCAGTGATTTGGAGACAAGCCTGTCATCATCTCGAAGTGATCAGCAAAGAATGGCATACGAGATCGAAAACCATTTGGCTGTGGTCAACAGACTACGAGATGATCTGTCATCAGCTGAGCATGAACGAGACCAGCAAAAGGAAGCAAACGAGAGGCTCGCTGGGCTTGATGAGGGCACGAGACAGCCAGGAGCGGATCAGAGCACGATTATAGATGATCTCAAAGAAAAGCTAGAGGCGGAGAGTCTCAAGAGGGCTGACTTAGAAGTCAGAAACGATGTACTCACCAAAGACATCGGAAAGAACGAGGCCCATATCGAAACGATGAAAGCAGATGAAGCGCAGAACAGGCAGCAGCTGGACGGTCTTACGAGCCAAGTCGAGTCGTTGGAGAGGCAAAAGATGGATCTAGAAGCGACGTTGGAAGAGCACAGTCAGGCAAAGGAAAGTGAAGATCAAGCTGACGAGCATGGCGAAGGTCTACAGGACAACACATTTAGTGACGCTTCAGAGCAGAGAGACGAGTCGCAGCCAGATATCACGAAGTTGCCGACCTCGCCTCAGCAATCGAACACATCAGGAACTGCACCTGATGATAGCTGGGTAGAGGTGGCCGCTCAAATTCCCACAGCCCCAGACGGGAGACCGACGACTGGTGGCGAAAGCGCAGAAGTTGATGAAGCCTTGAGTCCTGTAGTGAAACTTCCCATGGCGCCAGCCGCCGAGGCCAGTGGGAGCCCAGGCACAAGAAAAAGCTGGGCAGCTGGCGATGAACAAGAGTTCGATCCAGAGATCCAGAAATTTGCTGCTAGAACGGCAAGCCTTCCAAGTGCGCACTCATCAACCAACTCCCCAGCGCAAGAGAATCCTGACTCTCCTGCCGCCAAACCACAGCCTACTATCGATACTAGTGTGGCCAACAATGCTTCAGGCGCGACCACCCCGCATAGCAACGCATCGTCACTGCCAGTTGGCCCGTCCCCTACGTCTGATACTGTAACAGCCCTTTGCAAGTACTGTGACATTGACGTCCCGGTCGACATGATCCAATTGCCCAATGGTAGGCGGTATCTAGACTGGCCTAAGCATTCGAGAGAGACAGGTTGCAAGAATAGAGCACTAGGAATCTCTTCTCGGCCGCAAAGTCGTGGAGGCCCAGGATCTCCCAGCTCCGCAGGTTTCAGTCCAGGTGGCTTCAATGGGAACTTTCCAAACTCTAACAGGAGTAGACCTGACAGCAGGAACAGCTACGGTAGCGGTCGGGGTTCGAAGCCTTCTAGTCCCAGCGACATGAGTCCTGGCAGTCGCCGTGGATCTTTTCGTCCCCGCGGAAGAGGTGGATTTGAAGGCAGAGGCGGATATGGTAGGGGTAGGAGCTCAGAGCGTTCTAGTCCTGTAATGAATAGTCCAGGCAGTTATCAGAGCTCCGATAATGGCGGTGATGGAGGACAATACGGTAGGGGTGATAGAAGCAGGCCCAGTAGCGGTGGAGGCGATTGGAGGCCTCATCGGTTTGCACATGATGGGAATGATCGAAGTAGTGAAACTTATTGAAACCCGTCACCCGATAAGGTGAGGGTCAGTAGGGGCCAAGGTGGCTTCAAGTAGCTGTGATGTTTGTAGGGCTATCAATATCGAGAACACGAGATGTGGGCTCAATATGAACTCTTCAGCGAGTATGTGTGCTCAATACTAGTCGTTAGATAATATTACTTGACCGACCTTCTCTCACTCCCATGTTATGCGACCAGGTACATCCGTAAGCGGTTAAGATAGCTTAAGCCTCCCGGATCTCTTTGCACAAGGCTTCATACTTCTCCTTCCACTCTTCCACTTCCCCTTCTCGCTCTTTGAGCTTGGCTTTAAGCTCATCATTCCTTGCCACGTGCTTACGTAACACAAACCTTACTTTTGCTGAGAAGTTCTTCTCACCTTCATAAGCCTTTTTCCATCCGGCTGCTTCCTTATGCGCTTTTGCGAGCTGTTCTTCAACATGGTCGCCGGTAGCCTCCGCCTTTTCCTCCTTGGTCTCCGGCGCTGTATTGCTGTCTTGGTGTGCGCGCTCGCTATCATCGACTTTGCTGGTGAGGGTATCAAGCTTTGCGTCTTGTGTGTGAGCAGGTGTAGACGGCGCAGCCTTCTCGGATAAATCCGCATCGTCCTCCTTTTCTTGCGCATCGGCTGCCCAAGCTTGCTCCGCAACATGGCGACAAAGCTTCTCGAAGCAAAGCCAGAAATCGTGCTTGAACCCTTCAATGGCGTCGTCGAAGCCCTGAACCAGGAGGTTGTAGCGGAAGAACACCTCAAGCAAGACCAAGTGCTCATGGTCAACTACTGTGAGGACCGTGGAGAATGGCGGTACAAGATCGTAGTCGCGCCGCAATACTGGTAGTGCTTCCTCGCCATTAATGTCGACAATCTTCCAAGTACTCCTACTAAATGGAAACGAATCGGACAGTACTATAGTACGGTGTTCCAGATCCCAGAGAATTTCTAAGGGTTTCATCGTCACCTGTGGGTATTGAGACGCTGCTTTGGTATCTTTCTGCCATCCTAGGATAGCGCCGAAGTGACCGGGAACACGTTCTTCGAGCTTGAGTGAAGCTATGTTGAGCAGCGCTTGTAGCTCTTCGGGGAAGTACTTCAGTGCGTAGCGGTGTCCGTCCGCGAGACTGGATACCGTCTTCATGTGTTGAAATTTCTGGGAGTTGTCGACCGGGGTGTCTTCATGTTGCGTCGTCTTAAGGTCAGTCTGGTCTGTCATTTTGTTCGTTCAGGAGAGGTCTGTTCGATCTTTTAGCAGATGTGATGGCGGTGATAGAACGTTTCAAGTTGTGTTATATCGCTGGTTTGTTTGTTAGTGATTGGAGTCTCAGACGCGCGCAATGCGACTAGCGAGTGCTAGATTCTTCACTATACGACTAGAAATCGCGTTTGTCTCATGTATCAGCGTTGATTGTCACCCTTGCTAATTTTTTTATTCACTTAGATACACACACGCACGTCAGCTGTAGAAGCGGCAATTCGCCTCGCAGACCTTGACGCCCTAACACATCGCGCTCTCGATGCGGCATTGTCGATCTGGATGCGTTGATTCGTCTGAAAAGACATGATGACGTCTACGAAGAAGGCATAATCGTTAGAAACGAGGTAAGTAGTGAAGAAGGGGCTTGGCAGGATAGGACGGAATGTGATGTGAAAGTTGGTAGGCCTTTGAATACTCATTACATTATGGCATTGTTGGAACTAAAGATTACATGACTTTTGACTGAACTTGAAGCGCGTTCAAGCCCTCCATTTCCGTCCCAAAGCCCTCTTGCTCCACTGATGTCCGCCAAAGCTGTCGCCGTTACGAGCCTTCTCCTCATAAAGCTTCTTGCTCAGCTGCTTGTACAAGAACTTGCCGTTGTTGTGGAAGTTGATGCTGTGGTCACTGTCGGTGAAAAAAGTGTTCTGCATCTTCTCAGGAGTGACCTGGTTGACCATGAGGAGATCGACGAGCGCAGCCGAGTTTTGGAAGTGTACGTTGTCGTCACCGGTACCGTGCTGGATGACGACACCACCAGCGATGTTCTTGAAGCCAGTGGCGTCGTGGACACGGCTGCGGTTGTAGCCTTCGGGGTTAATGTCGGGAGTCTTCATGTAGCGCTCGGTGTAAAGAGAGTCGTAAAAGCGCCAGTCACTGACAGGAGCGGTGATCATGGCGTAGCTAATGATTGGGTCGCCGACCTCAACGACCTTGGAGGAGAGGTAGCCACCGTATGACCAACCCCAGATACCAATGTGTTCGCTGTCGATCCACTCGTTCTTGGCCATCTCCTTGGCAGCCCAGATCTGGTCTTCAGCCTCAAGTTCACCGAGGTTGGAAGTGACGAGAGACCGGAAAGCACGACCCTTACGACCGGTACCACGGTTGTCGACGGTGAGAGTTACGTATTCGAGCTCGGGGTCAGAAGCAATGTAAGCCTTCCAGTTGAGTGCGTTGAAGGACTTTTGTACCTCCTTGGCGTTGGGACCACCGTACGGAAGAAGAATGAGAGGGTACTTCTTGCTGGGGTCAAAGTTGGGTGGAAGACGGAGCATGGCATCCAGGGTATATCCGGAAGGGTGCTCCATATCAAGGTACGTAATGTTGGGAAGAGCGTAGCCCTGAAGCTTCTCGTAAAGCGCAGTGTTGTTGACAATTGTGCGAATTGGCTCGGTGGAGTTGATGGAGTACAGCTCCTGGTATGGAACGTCGGGTCCAGCATAACGAGAGACGTAGTATGAGCCACCGGAAGAGAATGAAGCGGTCCAGAAAGCGGTCACAGTGTCGTCAACCAATGCAGTCTTCTCGCCGGAGAAGCTGACGGAGTACATGTGAGACTCAGCACTGTGATGCTCGGTGGAGGTGTAGTAGATGAGTCCGCGAGAGTAGTCAACCTTGAGAACGCTGAGAACCTCCCATTCGCCAGATGTCAGCGCGATGGGCTCTCCGCCGCTGACGGGGAAGAGGTAGATGTGCGCCCAGCCGCTCATATCAGAAAGGTCCATGTAGTACTCGGTAGCGTTTCCGTAAGACGCGTTTGCAGTCTCAACAGCTCCGATGTAGCGAACCTGCATCAGGTTCTCTAGCCATCCATCGGTACCGTCGCGCTCGCGAGTGACCTTGGATGACCCAGCTTCAACGTCAACAAGTACCAGCTTCTCCATGTCTTGGACACGGTTGTAAGCGCGGTACATGACCTTACTGTGCTCCTCAGTAAGCCAGACGACTTCGCCAATGACGAGATCGTCCTCTGGGAAAGCATCAATGGGAACGTTTGTGTATTCACCAGACTCAACATCGAGCAAGTTCATGACCACCGTGGGGTTCTTGGTGCCAACCTTGGGGTAGCGGAGCTCCAATTCGTTGGGGTAGACGGGAACGTATTCCGCATCGTCTTCAATATAGTATGGGATTCTGAATGTGCCGACGCCAGTCTCGTTGAAGCTGAGGAAAGCAATCCTAGTTCCATCGGGAGAGAACCACAGAGTGTAGCGATCGCCAAAGATCTCTTCCTCGTAGACCCAATCGGGAATGGCGTTGAAGTAGTCGGGGCCTCCATCCTCAGTAATCTGGGAGATGGTGCCATTGGTGGACATGTACAGGTTGTTGCCCTTGACGAATGCAACCTGAGATGACGAAACCGGGCTCCATTCAGCGTACTGAATATCGCCGACGGACTCGGGATCAAGAGATACGGACTCTCCAGTCGCAACATCCATGATCAGGTAGTCGGCGAAGTAAGAGTGGCGGTACTGCTTGGTGTAGTTGACGGCCCACATGACTTTGGTCGCATCGGGCGAGATGAAGTAGTCCCAGTAGTCAGCCGGGACCTGATCAGCCGAGATGAAAGTTGAGGATTCGCCAGTGGCGACGTTCTCGAAGACAAAGTCTCCAGACGCGGCTGTGTAGATGTAATCGCCATCCTCTCCGGTGCCAACCCAGGTGAAAGATCGGGTTGAGGGCGTCAAAGAACCAGGAGCGTTGGTGGTCTCATTGTAACTCAGACGCTTTGTGCCATTGCCGAGAGGTTGGTGTGGCATGCGCGGAGGGTCGATGGCGTGAATCAACGGCAGCGCCGCAGCGAGGATCGCGAAAGAGCGCATGGCGACGCACTTGCAAGAAGCAAGAACGATACGTCGGGTAGAAACTCAAGACGAATGCAACAAAGCACCTGTCGTGCTCAGGCCAGGCAACGAACCTATTTATCTACCTTCCACTGCATCTATCAGTCTAATTGATATGCGCATCGTAGTTGCCGCATTGAGCAGGTGTTAAGCCTCCCAAGGCGCGCTGCGTCCCCGCCAAGAGGCACCAGCAACCGGCATCTCGGATAAACAAGGTCTGCAGTGGGCGCCTCGTGTTGCCCGCATCCTTTGCAAGCGGCGCAGTAATGTTGAATAGGAAGGTCAGTGAAAAGTGAAGAGCCTGGTATTCCGTCAAGGAGATTGGGATTGCTTCATGCCTGGGCATGTTGGTGGATGATGATGGCATTGGGGTTTACCAGGTTTCGGGCACGCTACAGTACCAACGGGTCCAAATGGCCCGTGCATCAAGCAGGTCCGACCTTATCGCGTCCGCATTGTTTCTTTCTTGGAGTTAGGACCGGACTGACAACTAAAGCTACCGTTCTATTGCAAATAAGTCTGATCGCTATGGCCGTATCAATACCGCAATGCTTTCTTGCTGTTTGTAGACGCTTCCAATATAGCTATATCATTGCACATGTACGCGTATCTGTATAGAAGCACGAGATGACCTGTACTCTATGCAAAGACCAAAAGAGACATACATCGCCCCGATGCACTCTGTGTGTTGAACAGATTGAATTTCAGTGGATCTGTCAAGTAATCACAGTCCCTCTGGCATCCTCGTCGGATCGTTTGACCTCGTGCCTGGAACATTTGATATGTCTGCCACTCTGCTCGCGACGTCTCGAATGGTCTCGCCAACCTTCGTCTCGTAGTCGTCGACGTTGGGGTTCACCGTCCAGTACTCCAGCTTGCGTACCAACTGGTAGAAAGCAGTTGCCAGCAGTGCACCCAGCCCGGGACCAACCCAATAGATCCAATGGTAGTGTGGAAAGCTTCCCTGCACCACACAGACCGCAAAAGAGCGAGCTGGGTTGATGGCTGCGCCGGTGTAGGTTGAAGCCCTATAGTTCGTGAGTAACTTGCCCTAATCGTGTAGTGCTGACTACAAATAGCTGCGGAGAATATAGGGAAGACTTACATGAGAACGCATGCAAATACAGCTAATCCGATACCCACAGGCGCGATGAATGTAGCCTTGTGCTTTTCCGTCGCCAACATGAATATGGACACAACGACCTGGGCGGTAATGAACATTTCGATGAACAGCCCCTGCGTGACGGTTGTGTTCTCTCCCAGCTCAGTGGCTGCAAGAGCACCTTCAGGTAGGAGTCCATAAGCAATGGCGCTTGCCAAGATAGATGCTGCAAGCTGGCTGAAGACGTCGAGAAGACCATCAAGTGGTGGTACGGCGCGGATGAGCACCAAAGCCATAGTTACAGCAGGGTTAAAAAGCCCACCGCTAATCCTGAAAAAGGTCCAGGCATTGACCGTGACAGCCACGCCCCAGACCGTAGCGATGAGCAGGATCTTAGCAGGATCTGCTGAAGCATTCGCCTCCATTAAACTGTGCAGCAGCCGCTGTGTTGTTGATGACGGCCGAGTTGCCGCCTAGTCCGATGAGCATGAAGAAAAATGTTCCCACGAACTCAGAGATCATTGCAATAAATCGGTTGCGAATGCGTAGAGGTACCTTGTCGCGAAACTGGTCGAGAAAATAGAGGTGACCTTTGCTTGTGGTGACTTCGAGATCTCTATTGCCCTCCTGATTGTGAACTGGGAGTATCGGTAACTTTATGCGACGTAGTCTTCGGCGCCATACTGGCAGCTGTGATGCGTTACTGTTTCGTTTCCCGCTGTTGTGCTCATTGGCGCGTGTCGACGACATGACAAGTGCTGGTATCCAACGTGGAGAGAGAATACCCGACTCGATAGGTGATGCGACAGTACTAAAAGTTTCGGTGTCCAGAACGTGTAATAGAAACCAAAATGCTGGTCGTTGTCAATATTCCAGTGGGCCGCGAGCTCAAGGTCGTGCGAGTTGTTTTGGGTATGCAGTGCTTAGTCCCCCGCTGCAACGATAATAGCAGCAAATGCACAATCCCACATCCTTCAGCCAGCACAGGGCGAATGGCATGATGATGTGCTGATGCGCTATCCTCCGCGTCGGTTAATGCGTCCGATGTGACATCATTCGGACGTATGCTGATTCCGCGGGCATTGAAAGACGTTTACACATTCTCGTCCAGATTGATAGAGAAGTGACAGTGCATAGTTAGAAGGAAACCGAACTTCTTGTGTTCAAGCCTGAGCGCCATCGAAGTTGTGGAGAAGAACCTTGGAAAGATTGAGGACGCTGCGACGCGCTCAAGGAGTGTGCGGACCCCCGAGTGACTTTACCGCATTGGGTATAACTCACTCTCTAGCTCGGACTGAGCCCTGGAGGATAGATCGAGCTGGCGACGTGGTAACCTTTTAATGTAGCATGCCTAAGGCAAATCTACAACTGGTTACTGAGATGAAATAAGGCTTCATTGGGAAACACTGTATATGTATGGTGACAGGCGTGCTTCGTGCGCGTGAGGTAATCTATGACAAGCTTGACGAAAACTGCTAGAGGATTATGAGCTGTGGAAAGAGAGAAGGCCAATGATCTGGTTCTGGAACTGGGTAATAGGCGGGTATGTCTCTGAGATTACGCGTACATATTTACGGTATGAGAGTCATCATCGCGGAGCAGAACTACCAGCGCTGCACGTAGTCTTTAACCGCTGCTCGAGCATCCTCGCCACCTTCAATGTACTCCTTCAGTATAGCCGCAGCTTCTACTGCATACGTAACTTTCGGTACAGTCATACCTGGTCGTGTCATATACTCTTCATTGTCAAGCTCTTGAAGGATTAGCAACGCGACATATTGCTGGTGTACTTCGTCCACTCCTCCGTACTTCATGAGTATTTTCACGTCATCCGACTTCAACCTCCTGAGAAGACCGCCACAAATGCGTGTCAGCTCAATACAGTCGAGCGCGAGGTACCGTGGGAAGTCTGCGACATGGTTGCGAAGACGATCGAGAAAGGCGGTAGGGTTTTCTTCGTCAAGGAAGGATTTGACGCGAGAGCTTCTGTTCTCTTTAGAGTGTTTCGCGACCATCTCAGCATCGAGACGCGTCAATGTGCGCCGTAGAGGCTCACGATCATGTAGATGATCTGCAACGATAGCCATGCTGGGTGGGAAACTTAAGGCCCCAAATCTCTTCTCTTTCAATACCGCCATATTCTTGATGGTTGCCACTCGGCCTTTCCCAGTGTTTGCAGCTCGAACAAGTTCTGGCGCGCAACCAACCGCGATGGAAGCGCGGTTGCACATTTGCTTGGCGCTTTCCGTTGGAAGTGCACCAAGAAATATGGTCTTGATGTGCATGTCGATCAGTGAGTCGAGCTTTTCCCATGGAACGTCAAGATAGCCTAGTTGCCGGAGTGCGTTATACAAGTGGCACATGAGGAACAAGCTAAGATCATCGTTCGCGAAATCGAAACCAATCTCAGCTCGTAAAAACTGCAAATTGAGAGCTAGCTTTGCCGGTGTAAGCGGATTGTTCTTGCGCAGGAAGTTTGGGTCTTCTGATGGCATGACATGCTCCTCGCCAAATTGTAGACGCGCCTCGGCCGTCCCTGCGGGGTCGGGAATTGATGCGCATGCCTTGATGATGTGTTCTTTCCTGGCCATACTGAGATCAAAATGTTTCCAGATGTCGCGATGGAATCCAGAGAGGGCTGCGGCAGGGTGGTTGGAGTCAATGGCTCGAAGATCGAAATATCGCAAGATTTCGCCAGGCCACTCAAAGGTCCACGAGAGCAAGGCGTTAAACTCAAGAGTTTTGTCTTTCGCCCGTTCCGGATACAATATACCATCGCAACGACAGTGGTTGGACTGATCATACATGACCTCCGCAAGCCGGGCGGCGTAGTGGAAAGGCTCATGCGCGTTCGGACTGTGTAGACCCCATATCCCGTCTAGAAGGCTTGCCGCAATGGAGTGCTGGCTTCCACGAGTTGCACCAGCGATCGTGCGGGATACGAGGTCGAGGCTTGCATTACTGATGCATCGTTGGTGGGGGGGCGGTGGTCCATTTTGCTCCCAAAGATCAGAACGGAGTGTCTGAGAACAGTCAATTTGGTCCCTCAAGTGGTCTGTCATGACTAACCATCTCTAGCTGTAGCTCTATAAGATAGCGGATAAATCTGGCGTCAAACAAGATGAAATCCTTGTATTTATGGAGTCCTAGATGGGGTTGTCTCTTGTGTACCAGCTTTACTACGACCGGGTATCCTGTACCTTCATATGTAGCGGCGCGGAAATCGTGGAGGGCAAGGACGGTCGAACTCCAGTTGCTCAGTGAGGCTAGCTCCTTGGACATGGCTTCCTTTACTTTGTCGTTGTTATGCTCCATGCCGTCTTCGATCTTATACAACAGATCGAGTGCTAGATCTGATAGGAGAGATTTAGTCTCTAAGCTTACATCTTCCTCAGAATGGTCAAAGTACTGCTTCCATAGGTTGACTACCCATGATATAATTGAATCAGCGTCGTCCTTGAAACAGAGCCAACGCAACCGTGATTCCTCGTCGGAGTCGATAGCCGGCTCATAACGAGCTGATGGTACAGTTGCAGCCGTTCCGTAAGCTAAACCTTTGTCGGGAGATGTAGCCAGGTTGGCTGTTCCTTGTACATCATCGGTCAGCTCAACGTCCCGGAGGACGTCAAACAAATTATGCAAGGTCAGATCCGTGTCTTGTCGTCTTTCCGAATTATCCAGCGAGGTTTCCTGGACTCGAACAACCTTTCCAATCATGTCGACTACCTGTCGAAGTGTGTCGAGAAAGTATACGTGACCGGCGTTACCTTCATGGTCCGGTTGTTTGTTAGCGAATTTGGTGGCGTACTCTGTACGGCCTCGCACAGCTTCTTTGAAGGCGTCCCATGCAGGCTTAGACATGACGAGTTCCTGGTCAAGGTTCTCCAGATAGCGGGCTTGGCGAAGAATCTCCTCAGTTGACACTTTGTAGATTGTTTTCGAGGCCTTGATCTTAGGCGCGGGTGATTGACTTTGCAGTTGCTCCTTCTTCTTTGCTTCTTTGCGCGCTTTTCCCTTCAACCGGCCTGTCTTGATCGAAGTGCTCGTGGGCGTCGCCGCGGCTGAAGCTCTGGAGTTGGTATCGCCACCGACTTGCACATTGCTGCCTACAATAAAGTCGTGTTAGAGAGTACGTTACGTAGGTAGTGGCGGAAGGGGAAATCAATACTCACCGTGCTCGGAAGCAGTTTCGATGAGCCAAGTGACGGCGACATTGGTCTGCAACTTGATTCTGGCGTATCTACCCATTGTATCAAGACTTGACGTCTTATGCAGAATCGTTTTAGAGATCAACTGCTGGCCGTGATATCGATGCGGGGTTGATTATGTCCTAAACGCTTCGGGTTCAAAACTAGAAAGGTGAGATATACACGTACACCCCTTGGCTGATTGGTCGCCCAGGTCTTTCGGAAACGGCGCACTGACTGTGCAGGCGTAAACGTCTCGTGACAACGGCCTCTAACGGAATTGCCTTCTGCCCCGCTCTCTTTCTCTCCACATTAACGCTAGATTGTACGCACTCGCCACCCACTTTGGTCGTAGTGACAAAGGCCAGAGACAGTAGCGAATTATGGATGATAACCAGGGAAGGGAGCCGTCGCTTTCTCTATACATATGTCTCTGCCCTTCCTTATAACCCCTGTGATAGCAAGCAAGCGTGACAATTGCCAGTGATGGACCAGAAATAGCGTCAATGTCGATTACCTTTAGGATCATGTAGCTTGATGACAATCATACCACATATCATAGCCTCCTAGTGTTTGTCGTTCCACTCAGGAATCAAAACAACAACCACAGAACTTACTGATAGGACCGTCACCAGAGCAATATGGACAATGTGGCGTATTGAGTAAATGTTACTGACAGGCGCGGGCCGCCATCGCAACGATGTTTCCAGACCAGGACGAGGATAGTTGCTGGCATATGTGCACAGCTCAAGTAAGATGCAAATCGACTAAATTGAGCGAAATAATAGCGATGGCGGTTCAAGAAGCAACTGTTCCGAGGTCCACGAAGATGATTGTTCAGAAGCGAGCAAGCGATAAGATGCACTCAGGTGAAGCGCGATGGCAAGGCTTCGGAACAGCTTCCATCATGGCGGCAGCCGTACTGTATGGATGCGCAAAGACGCGGCAAAGACGTGCTGCAGATGTGAATCGGGTGATGACGTCACGGATGGAGGATGATGAGGAGATGGAACGAGGAGTGCCGAAGGGAGACGCGAAGACTATTGATGATTACTAAGCAACACCTGAGTCGGCAAGCCACGGGCTTCGGGACCCATGCCCAGCACCTGCCATGGGAAGAACACCAACACGTAGCCGCGAGAGCGAAGTCGACACCATACCGCGTCCCTGTATTATGGTACTAGCAATATACATGCATTCAGGTCTACCCGTCTCACAATGAATCAAACTTCTTACACAAAACGATCGCCGCGTCGAGCGTGAAATTCAGGTCCTTTCACCACCACCCAACAACGCGTCCAACCAACGTGAGCGCAGTGACTTCGTCTCCTTCGTCTCCTTCGTGTAACCCAGCCGAGTCCCCACAAGCTTGCGATCTGGGTTAATCTTTCCCTCCATCCCGGTATCCGACGCGCGACGTGCAGCTATGTGCATCTCGCGGTCTTTCCGGAAAGTCATTGCGGGCGTTGGCTCGGGGTGATCTGGATGCTTTGTTGAAAATTTCGTCTGGAAAGACTCTTTGCGAGGGGAAGAGAGCCATATCTGGTGGGCCTCGACGTCGCGGTAGCGTTGCCATGCTGCTCGGGCGCTGGTGTCGGATGGTGTGGTGGGAGACTGTTTACATTCGATTAGATCGTGCGTGTCGTGATAACGGGTACGACCTTCCTTCATCTCAGAAGCTGTAGCATTAGTGAATGTAGGCTTCAAGGCGGTTTTGTGAAAGCGTCGGGCTTGAAGCATCGCGATGCGGGCGGTAGAGGAAAACATGTTTGTAGGGTCTCTTCAGGTGACTTGTCAGAGCTTTCGCAATGTCGGAGTGTGAAAGGGGACTATATGGTCAAATATGTATTGTTGTATTTGAGTGCAAAAGCCGAAATATGTCTGTGAATACACAATCGAGGGTGTTTCTTATCAACGTAACCATGGGTCGGCTGTGTGAGTCGACCGATCCAACCCAACGATACGACGCTGCATGTGGCCTGAAGTTGTAGGCAGAGGCTGCATGAACAGAACCCTTTCCTAATGCTAGACTGAGAAATGTATGGGGCTGAAGTAAGAGTGTCGGAAGTGAGGTAGTGCGTCTGGGAGTCCTGGAATGCAAGACATATATATAATTGGACGTCGACATTTGCAGAAGTCACCTCGTAGTTCAGCCTGACGCCATGTCTGGTGGACAGTAGAGAATGGAGGAAACCTTCCAAATGCCATTTTCCAGCACATCTCGCATGCATATTGTGCTCGATCGATGGTGAGTTCTACAATTATGTGTGACCACCAGCACTGGAAACATACGGTGCGCATGCATTTCATGCAGGAGTTGACGTCGCTCAGACCACCGAGAGCATCGCAAATGGCCGACTTCCAATTATTGAATATCCTGGGAGTAGCATCTATAGTCTTCTTGTGGAGTGGTTCTTCGCAAGTCCGGTCGGTCTTACCAAGCAGGTTGCGTAGGGTGGGCAAGCCGTGCTTGGGGCAGTCTGCTAAAGGACTCTTGTCACAACTACAGGGTCTGGAGACTGGTTGGAACGGATGTAGGTCTTCCCGCTTAGGTAGAGTGGGCGCGTTTGGTCCTTTCATGATGAGTCGAAAGTCTGAGCTGCTGATTGCAAGTGCTTGAAAGTCAGCAGGGCGTAGATGGGGACATAGCGCCTCGAGGATAGGGTATTGGCGAACAGCGTCAAGGACCTCGGGAGGTTGGCCATGCTGTCCGTCGTGGAGAAGGGGCTGGTGGAACAGTTCCATACAAACTACATGCTGACGATCCGTTAAATAATGTTGAACAGGACATACAGTAGTTCCACTGACTCCCACAACACTTAACCATGGTACGCGCTGTTGTGCTCGTTGCTGCCTGTGCAAGTCCAAGGTTGCGACATGGCTACGTAGGTAGAGTGCTCAGATACTGAGGTTAAATCAGGGTGAGATGGGGGCGCAGTAGTAGGAGAAGGATGCATCGAAGGATATGATCTTCAGCGCTCACATGAGAAGCAACAGCGGACCGCTGCATCAGCTAGTGTGGTGGTGAAGGGGAAGGGAAGAGAGAAGAGCAGCGATGCGGAGGGTAGACTGCTCTGATTGGCTTGACGCACGTGCCATCTGAAGCTCCACCGGAAAGCATCGCGAGCTTCATGTCCAGTTCAAATCAAACCACGTCACGCGCAAGCAACACGTTGCTTCCTCTCCCTCACCCGACCCGCAATTATCCGCCTCAAGTCTCACCGGTCGAAGAGATCTGTCAGAGTTTCTACGACTTCGCGACATAAGCCCGCAGCAAGTCGCGACCTTTTCCATAAGACACGATACCGCGAAACATTGCGCAAGCCTCCTTCGGTCCCTCGCAGAAAGACTTTGAAGAACACGGTCGAGGCGCCCTCACGTACCGGCTGAATAACGCACTTTCACCGAACATCCGAATCAGCGATCTTTTAAACCACATCTTCACAATGGCACTTAACGCCTACCTAAACAGTAAGTCTCTCTCCTCTACAGTTCCCTATAATGCCGTACCAGTACGTCGTTCTAACTATTTCCAGAGCGCGTATCAGTCCTCACCCTCGATGGCCGCACCATGGTCGGGCTCCTCCACTCGTGCGACGGCAGCATGAACCTCGTCCTCCAAGAAGCCGTCGAGCGCATCATCCGACCGATAGAAGACGAAGAACCCAGTGAAGAAGTGCCTCTTGGGCTGTACATCATACGGGGTGATAGTGTGGCGGTGGTGGGCAGAGTGGATGAGGAGATTGACACGAAGATTGACTGGGGCAAGGTGCATGGCGAGGTGTTGGGCGGCACGAGACATACTTGAGCGGGCGAGAGGCAGCGATACGGGAACGGAAGATGTCATACGAAAAATACATGCGCAAATGGCGAACGAGTTTAAGGGCACGCCCAGAGCGAACGATCTCCGCGGTTTGGGACGACATCAAGCGCCAGAGAAGAGACTGAGCGCAGAACCACATGGCGGGCGCTATTTGGATCGGATAGAGACATACATGCATACACGGAGGAAACGATACCCACGAAAGCGCAAATACAACGCTGAGTATGTCATCTCACATAAACATTCCATGCGCCTTTGCTGACCTCTCAGAATATGAAATGCATTTGCTTGTATGTACGTCAATGTCGCAGAATCGACAGACCGTAGTATAAGCATGCTACTTGACATTGACGCCATACCATGCGCCATGACTATGTGAAGTTCCTCCAACGCGACCACTCGTAGCTCAGTGCACCCATCCTGCTCACTGTATACTCCTTCCCACGCCCTGTCCAATCCCTACAATATTCTTATGATCGTTAGGGTTCGCAGCGGCTTCGTACAGCACAGAAACAGCCTCCTTGTTCAGCTTCATAAAATCGCCCTTGAACGCCAGATAGCTTATTCGCGTCTCGTCCTCCTCGCCATTGCTCCAGTTATCTTCGAAGAACAAGCTCAGACTACGGGTAGTGCCGAACTTCGCCCTCTTGACGGGTATCTCCTGCACCTCACTCGTCTGACTGATCTCGAGTATCTGTGTAGGTTCCTTCTCGGCGGCCGTCTCGAAATCGAGCGAGTCTTCGTTGACGAAGACTTTGAGGGTCTTGGGACAGTCGGGGCCGGGGCTTGTACGCAAGATGATGGAGTGTAGGCGGACTTGACCGGTGAAGGGGACCGTCATGAGGATTTGCTCGTCGGCGCTGCTCTTCAGTTCGGGTTCCGGGTCGAGGCGCTGCGCCCAAGTCTTCTGGCAGATAGCGCGGCCGCTGTTGGATTCATCTTCGTTGAGGGTGACAAGCTTGGGGAAGTCGAGTTGTTCGTAGAGTATGTTCTGTAGCGCGGGCGTGATGTCATCGCTGTGGTCGTGGCCGTCGCCATGCGAGTGGTCGTGATGCTCGTCGTGACAGTGTGAGTGTGACATGTTTGCTGGGGTTGTCGGGTGTGTTTGCTCGGTAAGGCTGATGGTAGTGGGGGGATGGCGGGGTAGCTTTGAGCTTCGTGCAGGGAGCTGGGGTAAGGCTTGTTGATGCAGCGTCGGAAGGTTCTGGTGGTTTGGAGAGGGATGGCAGGAGGGACGGCGTTGTTGTAGGGCAGGGGCTATGACGCAGCGCGCTCGGCGTGTGAAGAGAAGGCGAGACTGGCGTAGACGGCAAACATGCAAGACGCCGCATCATTGCCCATGTTTCGCACACGTCGTCATCATCTGCAGAAACCCGTAGAACAACGTCGCAGATAGAATCCTGTGTATATGCGTAAATGTAGCAAACATGCACCATGCCAAGTGCCACATGGTCCACGCGATGCAAGCAAAACACCCCAACGCCACGCTTCAATGCAATCTATGCGCCAATGCAATGTCTCATCATGCCAGCATGGGCTGCGATGCCTGCTCGGCAGCCCTTTCCCTCGCCCTTCTCGCCGCTCTGTCCTTGGCCATCTGCGCCTTCTCTTCGGGTGTGAACTGTGGTTGGGCAACGGGCGCGTCGGGCAGTGCAGGCACGGTGCCGTTGACCTCGGCTTCGAGAGCATCGAGCTCGTCTTCGACTTCGTCTTCGTCTTGGTTCGACATTTTGTTCGCGAGGAGTTCGCTGATTTCCTGTTGCGCGTGTCAGCACCCATCTGGTTAGAAGCGTAGGGATGTGACGCACCTCTTGATAAGCCCGAGCCTCTTCGTTCTCACCCAGCAACTTCTCCACATTCTCTATGCCGCCCATCTCCTTGTGTATCTCCTTGAGCACTGCCGTTCCCTGTTGCAGACCGAACAGGACATCCTTCTGGACTAGAGCGAATTCGACATCACTCGTCAGGATCTCGAGCTGCGCTAGCTGAGCATCAGTCTTGGATAAGAGACCCTCCTGGTACTTCTTTCTCCTCAGCGCTAGCTTCGCCTTATTCGTATCGCCTTTGGCTAAGCACTCTTTAGCGATCTCCTTCTCGCGATCGGTCAGGACGGTGATGCGCTTCTGGTACTGTCGTAGCTTATCGCGCTGGTTCTTCATATCCAGGATCGCCCTGGCCCGTCAGCAGCGCTTAAATGGGGTGGAGATCATAACTCACTTATCCTGGGCTGAGATCTTGTTCGCGCTGGTTGAGTTGCCCATATTGCTGCGAGATCCATGAGGGATGGGAGTTGCGCATGCGACATGACCCTGTGCCTTGATTGACGTATGCGGGCTAGAGCTAAGCTAAGCTCGGCGCTACTCTTCCTTATCGATAGCCGTCGCGAACTTTTTTGGTGATGCGACAGCCACGCGCAACATTACCGTTGCATACCAATTCACCGTGCAAGTCTCGTGTCGCAGCCCAGTCACCATTGTATCAGTACCAGGCTTCACTGGCTGTACAAGATCCAGGAGTCTTCGAGCCTTATCCATTGTCGGGTGCTTAGAAAGGTCCAGCACTCCAACTACGCCAGGCGAATACATCGAAGTCTGTACCTATTTTCTGACTCAAATCCTACCATCGTGGTCGCCATGGTCTCAAAAGGTCGGCCATCTCTTCAGGCTGGCCTCGATAAGGAGGTGTACCAAGTAGTCCGCAAATACCTGGACGAAAAGGGTGAGTCGGCGCTGAAGCTCCGGTTATCTACGGTATACGACTACATACAGCGATCAAACTCGAGCTTGAAGAGGCGGCCCAAGAAGCAGATTGAGGACTCTATTGACCGCGTGATTGACGTTATCCGCGAAGACGAAGAATCCGACGACGAAGACGAGATGGCCGAACTTGAAGGAGACTTTACCATGGACGAGCCAAAGGAGAAGAAGGATCGATCAAGCGATTGGATGAACAAGCAAATTGTCAATCAATGGGCGATTCCGCCTGCTGCAAATGCGGAAAAGAGTGAGAAGAGCAAGAAGCGGGATAGTGGAAAGTCGAAAGAAGAGAGGGAGGCCAAGAGGCAGAAGAAGGCAGGGGCGCAGGAGAACAAGATCGACACTGCGGCTCCTACAGGTGTTACACTTGAAGATATAGGGGGTGTTGAGAAGGTCATGACGCAACTCAAAGAGCATCTAGTACTCCCGCTTCTCTGCCCACAAGAATACGCCAACCGTAAGATCCCAATACCACGCGGTATACTCCTCCATGGACCACCTGGATGCGGTAAAACAGTCATAAGTCGAGCCTTCGCTGCCGAAATCGGCGTCCCCTTTATCGAGATTCTGGGCCCATCCGTCGTGTCAGGCATGTCTGGAGAATCCGAGAAGCAAGTACGAGAACACTTCGAGAAGGCCAAGGAGGTTGCACCATGTCTGATCTTCATCGACGAAATCGACGTCATTGCGCCTAAGCGCGACAGTGCACAAAGTCAAATGGAGAAGAGAATAGTTGCCCAGCTTCTCATATCCATGGACAGTCTGGCTATGGAAGGCAACAATGGCAAGCCTGTTATCGTACTCGCCGCTACCAACCGCCCTGATAGTCTTGATCCAGCCCTGCGTCGAGGAGGCCGATTCGATACCGAAATCAACATGGGTGTACCCAACGAGCTTATGCGACGGTCTATACTCCAAGCTCTAACGCGCGAACCAAAGCTCGCGGAGAACGTCGACTTTGGTGTACTAGCGAAACGGACAGCTGGATTCGTAGGTGCCGATTTGAAGGATCTGGTTAGCAAAGCAGGTACATGGTCTATGGATCAGTATCGACGAGCACTCGAGAAGCAAGCGGCCGACGCAGAGACTACAATGGACATTGACGACGGTCTTTCGCTAAACGCGGATAGTCGGGTGTACCAATCTATTCGGCGTCTGATTACCCGCGTCAAGGATACGGAAGCTCCACGGCCTGAGGGCTTCGAAGATACAGTAATCTCGATGGAAGCTTTTGAGGCCGTACTTCCTACTATCACCCCATCATCAAAGCGAGAAGGCTTTGCCACTGTGCCGGACACTACATGGCGAGATGTCGGAGCGCTGGCAGGTGTTCGCGAAGAGCTCGAGATGGCTATTTGCGAGCCCATCAAAGATCCGGCCAAGTTTGCCAAATTTGGTATCTCAGCCCCCACTGGAGTGCTACTGTGGGGACCGCCTGGTTGCGGTAAGACACTTCTGGCCAAGGCGGTGGCTGCGGAATCCAAAGCAAACTTCATCAGCGTCAAGGGGCCAGAGCTTCTGAACAAGGTACGTTACAAAATGGCCTTCAAAAGACATTCCGCATACTAACAAGTTCCAGTACGTTGGAGAGTCCGAAAGGGCCCTACGCCAGGTGTTCATGCGCGCCCGCTCTTCCGTACCGTGTGTCATCTTCTTTGATGAGCTGGACGCCCTCGTTCCAAGACGCTCCACCGAGCTCCACGAAGCTTCCGCCCGCGTTGTGAACACACTGCTCACAGAGCTCGACGGCCTGTCCATGCGCGAAGGCATATATCTCATCGCTGCTACCAACCGGCCCGAGATGATAGACGAGGCAATGCTCCGACCCGGGCGCTTGGAGACCCTACTTTACGTCGAATTGCCCAAGCCAGAAGAGCGTGTGGATATCCTGAAGGCGCTCATTCGGCAACGCGGCGTTCTCAGCGACAAGCTCGCCGGAATCGGTCGCCAAGACGTATGCAATAACTTCTCCGGTGCTGATTTGGAGAGTTTGTTGCGCAAAGCCGGACAACACGCGCTTCGAAGACGCAGCGAGGTGGTCGAGGAGTTTGATTTCGTCGAGGCGGCTAAGACCGTCAGGCCGAGTGTCGGCGATGTGAAGCACTATGAGAAGCTAAGGGAGAAATTTGAGACAAAGCTTTGGTAGAGCCTGGACGTACTCACTGTATATTTGTTGACTTTCGAAATAATATCCGCCAATGTATCCATCCGCTACTTCATGATTTACACATCGTCCTCATAAGTCACCAACGTATCTCCCTAGCTATTGCCAACTACGCGTCCATCATCTGGAATCCCAATGCCCCGTTGTACCCTTCTCTCGCCTTGAACTTCTTCTTGAACCAGCTTTTCAACCCACGTCCACTCGCTTCGTCATGATGGTGCTCGTCTTCTTGGCTCTCCTTACTATCGCCACTGGGCCGCCAGTCCTTCCTCGGCGCTCCTGGAGTCAACGGCGCATCGCTCGCAACGACGCTAACATCGCTTTCCTTACTCCTCCGATCCCCTTTGCCACCCAGCATTCCCGTCGCACTACCAAACGTGAAGAAAGTCGGGGTTCCCATGAATGTCGGTGAAACTGGCGGCGACCAAATCGCCCTCGCGCTCCCTTCACCAGCGCTCAAGAAACTCGATACGGTGGGTGATCTCTCCGGAAAGCCTGACACTGTTGGCGACGTTGCCGCGCTCCATCCAGCGACTTCAGACAACGCGCAGTCGAAACAGCCGCTGTTGTCGGTGCTTTCTTTGTAGCGCAATTTATACCTTCGACAGGAGCGGCCGGTGGCGGGTTGACGTTCACGGGGTGTGAGTATGGCGCAGTAGTCCCAGCGGAGAAGGGTGGCGTGGGCGCAGTGGCGGTAACGAGTGTTGATTTCGATGCACATGTTGACCGGCGTGTTGTTGGCGCTATCTGGATTCAATTCTCGAACAATAGCAGAGCGATCTATTCTATAATTCTCAATAGCTGAGACTAGGCTGTGACAAATTACGTGATTAATATCGAGGAGAAGGGGTTATTATGATAGAGAGAAGTAGGAGATGACGCATCTTTAGATCGGCTCAGTGAGAAGGTAGCACGCCAAAGGGTTGATTGATGTTTTCTCCACTTTAGCGTGATTGCGAGGTGGGATTGTGAAGAGAAGCCTGCTGCGCATGATCATCGTGAAAGCGCTTCCATGCTCCTTCGACCTCATGTGCACGGAATGTTGTGGTTCGTTCGCATGTATGATGAACTTCACAATCATGCGTCCGTAACTTCGCGTCAAACGCTGGCCGTGGACGTTATTTCATGTCAATTTATCCCCTTAAACAAAATGCTTGATTGACCAGATCGCAAGTAGTTTACTCATGTCATATAGTATCCACTCGCCCTACTAGCCTCAACATATTTAACAATGACGCTTTCGATACCGCGGAGAAGAACTGACTCTCTGTCTACTCTTTCCGGTAACTCTGACAGATGTCGAAAACTGCGGATTTACCACCGAGCCAATGTTGTTTCGAGCCGTAAGTCCTGCTTCCACGGAGGGAGATGGCTCTACAATATGTCTTCTTCGAGTAACTTCGGAACACATTCGTTGAAGACTGCGGTCGTAGGACCGAGCCAATACAATTCCATAGCGCGGTTCGAAGAAGCAAGGCCTGCGAAGATACGTAACAATATATCTGTTTTGAGTAATCGAACTGGACATCTATCGAAGACTGCGGACACAAGGCCGAGCCAATGCTTTGCTTTTGTCGCGATTTCATCACTACGCATCGCGGAAGTAAGCACCGCATTTCCTGATCAACATCCTGAAACGGTGAGAATATGAGACCGCCCCATTCTTTTCCAAACAACTTACTTGTTCTAGAACATGGCAGGCAACAGTGTCGTTCGTAGCGAACGGGAAAGACCGACCAACGAGAGGCGACCTTCACTATCACTGCCTGGAAAGGAAGATCGCATCGAGATCTCGAGTCGACCAGGAAGTGCGAAGCGAAGGTGCGGGTACACCATGCTGGTGCCCGCCTAGTGCAGAGGCCACACGGCTCCGCGGAGTATCGACCTAAGTACCTAAACTGCTTGTGGACTGTCTTGAGTTCCAAACGGTGTAGGTCACACAGCGTATCAATCTACCCATCGAGCCTCAAAGTACCTGACAGTCGAGCCGCAAAGAATAGTTCGGCCAGGGTTACGTAAGGGCTGTACTGCAGATCAATGCAGCCAGTAGTGGAGCACCGTCGGCAAAACCTACCGAGCCTTGGAGTGACAGATTTCCAGATCACGATTGGACACAGTCTTGGATGTAATCATCATGTTCACTCTTGCATCACATCTGCGTTAGGTCTTCCCATTTGCAGAGTTCCGATCCAGGTGCTCGTGCGAAGTCCAGACAGCTAAGACATCGTATCTAAGCAGTAATGCTATCTAGCTGCATTTCCGTGATTTAGGACTCGCTTCAAACTTACATAGTCGCCGTCCATCCTTACGCTGCTTCCGAAAGTGGAAGCTTCGATGCGTCGCGTTGGAGGCAGGTGGCGCAGACGGCGGAAGGCGCCGAAGTAGTGGCTGCTAGTGATGCGCGACTCCTTTTCCTTGTAAGCATGTAGTAATGCGCATTCCTTGGGTGCGTGCACTGTACAGTATCTGCCTTGAAGATAGACAACAGAGAGGCGGTGGAGGAGGTTCACACCGAGCTAATCAGAACGTACGCAGAGCAGTGGATCAGTGTAAGTCTGACATAAGCATTGCAGCTCTTGCATGCTTTCGGTAATTGGCATGCATGGGTTCGTTAACGGAATTAGTCTGCGTGGGTCTTGTGCATGTATGCATATGGCAGCCGCGGAACAACAAGACCGTCGCGACCGACCTGTCGTTCGATTCTCGTATGATCTATCACAGCTCGCAGGGATTAGCGCTCATTGTGGTCCCGTTGTTGCAGTATGAAGAGGAGACTTCGTATATGAATTCATACTTGCATGTATCATACGCTAGTGGTAAGCTGCGGGAGGGGCCGGACCACATTGAGCTTGGAACGATGTAAAGGTTGCGTAAGTGCTATCCGTGCTATCCACAAGACTTAAGGACGTCTTCGTTACATGCCGCTTCCCCTCACTCCGACTCTTTCAACACTCATTTCGTTGTTCAATACCGATAGTCATATCCTCCCTCTCGTTCGAGCGTCCCCAAGCCCCTCGGCCCCTCAGCGTTCATGACACTCTCTGGATGGCCCATGATAATAGCTTGCCTAGCCCCAAAGGACCCACCATCGTTGTCATCGTCCACTGGCACGGTCAAGTCGCCCTCCCTTTCTCCTCCGCCTTCTCCCTCCCACTTCAAGAACTTCTCAAACGCGGCGGTGCCGCGTATGCTACCGGTCTTGTCGTATCGCTGAATCATGTTGCGCATATGGCCTATCTCGCGTGCGCAATCTTTGCAGACCACCATGTCCCTACTAACATGCGTGCGCTTAATAGGGTTTGCACATTTCACAGCTGCGAGCTGATGGTCTGGCAAGGTGCTGTAGTCCAGCGTCATGGTATAGTTGTAGGACCCCGAGCTTGAGTCTGAAGTTCGGGGCGTTGTCGTGCCTGACGGGCCCGAAACGGCGCGGCGCGAATTCGTCGACGCATTAGTGGAAGACCGCGAAAGCTGTCCGCTCAACGAAAAGAAGCGTCGCGTGGATGAGCTGCGCTTTGGTGGTGATGCATAGTTTGCTGTGGGCGAGGAGATTGGTGGAGAGTTGGGCCCTCGGAGCGCGTTCAGATTCTGAATCGCCGTGTCGCACAGCGTCCATGGAAGCGTATGCGATTCGCCAATGTGGCCGCAACTACATACAAAGTTATCAGAGAGGCTACTTTCCAGATTGACTGCTCTCCCACAAAGGTACCGCGAACCACAAGGACTTACCCATTATGCTGCGAATAGTTGTGGTAGCACATGGCAAACTTCGCGACTGCAAAGAGGTATGACGTAGTAACCCAGTTTCGAGCTTAAGTGGTGCCGTGGATTGAGGTATGCAGGGGTCCGTAGGGTCGTTCAACAGGACGCAGCCAGACCCTGAGTTATAAACCGCGAAGCTTTTTTTGATGAGTGAATGGACTTGCACATGACAGTTGTATTATGCGTAGATAAATCTCCAACTGTCAGCTATGACTTATCGCATGCTGTCAATCCGCTCTCGTATCCTGCCATGGTGCCTTGTTTACTGAGTGGAGCGGTGAAGTGATTTGCACAAGGGTCGAGTTGGTCACGTGCCGTCGACGTGGCAGTCTATGGCAAGACGTGATGCTCTGTGTCTCAGATTATAGGCGCTGACCATCCCTGGATGCGCAAGTTTCTGGCATTGATACGCCAGGAGAAAAGCCCAGCTGTGTACCGCTCGGTCACTGTAAGTGGCTCTTCACCTAGAGTGCGAATAGCAAAGTGACTCGAGCGATGAATGTTACAGCGCTTCATCTAGTCTTATTTTCCTTTTCGCTCAGTATAGGAGTTCATACTAGACTTGGGGTGACCATCCGACAGCCCTTGCGCTTCGTATTCAATGTGGCAGGCCAGACTGCGATGATGTCATACTCTCGGAGATCTGCTCATGGTTCGCATCGCTGCGTGATGTAGGCGTCGAGAAATCTTGAATTGTTATCGCAGGATTCGGCCCTACGTGAAACCGTGGCATGAGATTTCACAGGGTGTCGTGAAAGAGTGGTGCAGCAGAGTCAATGTGCGAGCGATGATGCCGGCCTAGCGCAAGCGCGAAGCGCTGGCCGCTCTTGCTAATGGATGGACGTGTCTGTTCGCGTCTCCTGCGACCAACACATTCAACACCACAATACATCCCACCATCAAGCCACCTAGCATCATGGACATCATCGTAACGCAGAGTGTAGGAGCGTGTGGTTGGGTACGCTCGAAAGTCTATACTTGATCGTACTGACGCGTCGTCGCGGGGTAATCCCAAGGTTGCGGACGCACCTCCTGAGTCCCTCCGGAATTTCACCAGTCCAACCCGCAATCCCGCTCCGGCCTCTCATGTACTACCCTCAAGAAGCGGAGGAAGACATGCTGTCCCAGAACAAGTCATGAGGTGTTGCGCGACATAGCAACATGTGCGCTTCACAAGAACACGTTCTCGACCTCGACACCACCTGGGCATCTCGAAAGAGCCAAACTTTACGATTTCCCAATGTCGTGATCGTTCCGTATCAGGCATGCGGAGCCACGGTACCTCGGATAGGCTGTGCTTCGGCTCCTCAAGTATCACGAGCCAGGAACGAGGCCATAACATTGCTGCAAGTATAGCAATGTATGCGTAACGTAGCCGGCTAACCCGCTTGCTGTTTGTTCTACGCTTTCGATCAGTCTCTTTCGGTATCCTCACTTCGCGTCAACTGTTGTTGTACTTCTAGCTTACACTAACGCCCCGTGGACTTTAGCGACAATGTGTTGTATAGTATAGTATCAAACCGAATGGCTACTGCAATACACTGACGGTCATTAGTTCTCCGCACTGCGCAATCGGCGAGCACGCGAACCACAGGCAGTCGGCAACGAAACCTCGCAAGCCACCGCGGGCTTATCGACTCCCAAGAAGCCGCCCTTTCGTCTCATCAAGTCAAATCCAGTCGCCAGCATCGAGCCTGTGCAACCAATAGACACTGCCATCCCTCTTCCGCCGAAATACCGATCGCGTGGTTTGAACACACCCAGGGTCCAGGATGTGACCGATCCTGCGATTCGGGCCTTGCTCTTTGGTCCTCTCGCTCAGATCGATCATCATCAGCATTATGGCACAGGATACGATGAGAGGCCAGATTTGATCCAACACGATTCTGCGTCCTCTGCGCATCACGAGTCTACGCGCTTCGGAAACAACGATTCAGTAGGCAGCGTACAACCGAGCTCTACAAGTTCCACAAAGGATGACAATGAGAGTGGAAAAACAGAGAGTGTCTCGCCTAGAAGTCACAGCTCTTCTGAGTGTGCGGGCACTGACGGCAGCGGCTTCAATGGGGGAGCTAGTGCTAGCTATAGTGACACAAGCGGCAGTGGTGGAGCTGGGCATACCTCAGATGCAGTGTACGATCAGGTGCTTTGAATCCACTCACGCGCGAGCCTCGTATCACCCTATCTTGTTGCCTTCTTATTGCCCTGTTGAAATCTTGTTGAGGTGCGGGGCGTTGCTTACGGTCTCTAGCCAATTGTATGGGAGGCTGTTGTGTAGCCTGAGGTTCACCGGTCTCATCAGGCATCCATCAACGAGTAGCCATATATCCGGCGACACTCTCGTCAGACTCTGCTCAAGACATAAGCTTGACGGGTTCTGCAACTTGGATCACTACTTCAACATTGTCATCTGTTCCGACAGTTTCCAGCACTGTGAACTTGCGATTCCTCGACTGTAATCTCCCCTGTCCACGCTCAGCCTTGCCAGAGCATCCATACGTTCACTTCTTTGCACACTCGTCTACTGAGAAGATGTGCGGTTATCCTCCTATACCACCGCAACACGATGTCAGTAGCCAACGATCGCGACGTACACGACGCGAGGCAAGGCCTGTGCCGAACCAACAGATGGTTAGACACCACCGCTGCATCTTGAACTCCCAGTGACCCACTAATTCACTTTAGATGATGTATCAAGGCCCCTGGGATCCAAGCTTAGGTCCGCCACCTGGGTTCGCTCCGCATGCGTACCTTCCAGGTGAACAGCTGCCCGCCGCAGACGACCTGACGGAGGCCGTCGAGACGGGCAAGCGCTGCGACTACCGAGACATATACCGCGTCCCGACCGATGAGGATCTCAACAGATACCACTGGGTGGATGAGAAGCCGCCGGTATACGGTGCTACAGGAGACAAACTTCGCACGAAGAAAGCACGGGAAGCTTTCGCAGTAAACGTCTACCATCGTTTTGATGAGGTCCTGGATGAATGGAAAATCCATGAACTACGAATCAACAGCACGCTCCTTCACGCTGCGCTGGAAAAGATACTTGAAGGTTACCCAGGCTTGACACAGCATGAAATGAAGTCGTTCGCACCGCCATTTCTTCCGTTCATTCATCGATGGGAAGCGATGCTTAGCTTCAAGGATAATGTCGAACCAGAGTCGGAGACCGAGCAACATCTTGAGCTACTGCAGGAGGTCCTCGAGCCCCTCCTCAAGGAGTCTTTCGATAAGATCCGCGATGTAAAGACAACCGGGCATGTTGCGTTCCAGGACCTGAACTTGGTTCTTGTTCCCGCCATGATGGTTCTGGATCATAAGACAGACTCGGTCGGGATTGTTCGATATTGTAACCTTACGTGCATGCCTCCCCCAACGCCAAAGATGTTCTGGTCGATAGGCGTCGATGTGGTTGACTGGGATGGAAGGCGATGCGGTCTTCTTGCTCAACCGAAACACGTGTTCCAGTATCAGGGCTTACGAGCCTTGACTGCGTTGGATGTATCACCTCTCGAAGATCTTCCTGATCAAGAAAGTATCCGCGAAAGACTCATTAAACGAGGCCGCCGGTTCGAAGAACTACGCGGCCATTTCTTCAAAGCCTTTACCGACCAACACGAAGAACGTGTAAACGAGCGGATGGTCATTGACGCACGAGCATACCACAAATACCAGCCCGCGAACCCGTTTCCAGAATACGCTAAACTGTCTGAGATAGGACAGCTAACGTGGGCCCAATCCATGGAGCGTTACTCCGCCAGTATACCAAGCACCCCGGGATCGCCAATCGAACTCGATCTTTCACCAATGACCGATGACGAATGCCTTCTCGCTGTGCACTATGTCAAGTGTTTTGACATTGAGAAGAAGAAGTGGGAGAAGCTAGATGTGACTAAGATTCACGAGATACCTTGGGCTGAGCATGCTTTCGACAGCTTAGTCCTCGATCAGGACGAGAAGGATCTGGTCTTGGCTCTGGTAGACCGCGATCAGTTCAAGCAAGGGAAGCCCTTCGATGACTTCGTCGTCGGCAAAGGCCAAGGCATGATTATGCTGCTTTGCGGCCCTCCGTAAGTAGCCCAGTGCGCACGGTCTGTGAGACATTTACTGACTTTAGACACCAACAAAAAGAGGCGTGGGTAAAACACTCACCGCAGAGACCGTCTCTGAGCACCTACGTCGCCCCCTCTATAAGCTCGGGGCTGGTGATCTGGGAATGACGGCGCGTGCCGTTGAGGATAGTTTGGAGAACGCGCTGAATCTGTGTGGACATTTCGGTGCTGTCCTGCTTCTCGACGAAGCTGATGTGTTCATGGAGGCGCGCACTGTGAACAATCTTCAACGCAACGAGCTTGTTTCAGTCTTCCTTCGCCTACTCGAATACTACAAGGGCATCATGATTCTGACCACGAATCGGATGCGCAGTATCGACACGGCTTTCGAATCTCGGATCGATATCACGCTGAGCTACAGCTCGCTCGGAGAAAGTGATCGCCTTCAAGTCTGGCGCAACTTCCTGGCTACTATCGATGCGCAGGATGTGGATGTCGGAGAAGCTGAACTGGAGAGACTGGCAAAGCTCAACTTCAATGGCCGTCAGATCAAGAGCGCGATCAAGACTGCAAAGATCTTGGCGGCCAGGAAAAAGGAAAGACTGAGTGCAGAGCATCTCATGGTCGTGCTGAACTTGAGGCAGAAAGCACTCGGTATGATGGATAGTGGGGCAGATGATGATGAAGCCGGGAGGAGGGCAGACCAAGACGAAACTAGGAGTATGTGGTCGACAGCCACCGACACCGACACTTCGCTTCCTATCTAGATTGAAGTCGGCCAAGTTTGTTGAGGGCGATGTCGCCATTCCGAGTACACTGTTGTGTGAGCAGTCACGTTGATCTCGCCAGGTAGGAGGTACCGACCGTTCAATCATTTCGTGAACATGCCTGCTGTCTCGTGCTTTTGGTCTTTAGGGTTGTTCTTCACCTCTGCAGATAAGTCTCGTAGTGTATTCAGTCAATACTGAGATCACATTGATTTACAGTGCGCTACAGCGGACACGAAAGTGAGTGAACACACCTACCATGCAAGCCTTTCTTTTGGTTAGATGATTATCTATCAATCTGAATTCGTTCTGAACTAGGGCCACCCAAGGTGGCTCGCGACGCAACTCCGAGTTCGAATATGACGATTGCGTAGTGGACATGGATGCCATCAAACATTAGTCTAGTCCTTGGGCGACAGCGATGACATAGCCACCTGAGCAGTGCACCGCGTGTGTAGGGGCGCTACTCTCGAAAGGCCTCCCGTAACTTGACATCCATCTCCAAACCTTAACGCGAAACAAACCTTACATC
This sequence comes from Alternaria triticimaculans, assembly GCF_023758025.1. Lineage (NCBI taxonomy): Eukaryota > Fungi > Ascomycota > Dothideomycetes > Pleosporales > Pleosporaceae > Alternaria > Alternaria triticimaculans. The sequence goes on from NW_026055958.1 coordinate 2,864,154, forward strand.
GGTCGGTTTCCCATATCGCATCGGCAGTCTCATACAGGCTGAGACTTCGTATTTCAAAATTGGGGTGGTCGTATTGTGCATCTGCATCGGATGTTTTCGTGTAGCCAACGCGCAAGCTGCAATCAAGCCCACCCGCCCGGGCCGAGGTCCACTACCGCAGAAAACACGTGATATCCACTCAACTGTGCCGCAACACGACAGCAAGATCCCGCAGATGTTGGGGCAGGGCCGATAAACGCCAGGCACGACATAATCGCCCTCAAGCCACTGAACACAGCCCGCTTCCAGCGAAGCACCGAACCGATGCAGCGAACCAATTACCGGCTTTATCATGCCGATCCTTCAAGCCACACCGTGCACACAACCAGCGGCCCCGGGAAAACGCCAACACGGCTCACTCCCCGGATAAGGTCGGAGGATCTACTGGCGTCAGACTCCGCCTCCGCTAATCTGCTTTTGCCTGAAAACTATCGCGCACACAGGATAAAAGCCGCCGAACCATTATAAATCGGAAACTCGCCAACGCGCCATGCGCTATATGTTGACGAATATCATGGACTGGTCTCGGCTGGGCCCTTGGTGTTGTTCAACACATCGGCAGATGCGGGCGGCCCGACCGCCGGTGTTATTACGGTTACCTCGACTTTCTCTGGGTACATATACGCAAGTACTCTTCTGTGAGGACGACAGACACAATTGCTGTTGTACGCTGTGATCATGCCTTCTCTTTTGAGTCTCGGAGTAACTGTCGCGCTTTCTGCGACTGGTCTTTTCGCACATCCACTCTCCAATGCGCAGCTCGTTTCGAGAGCGGAGGACCTTCTTCCAGAATACGACTATGTCATCGTAGGCGCCGGCGCGTCGGGTCTTACCGTTGCCAATCGACTTTCCGAGGATAAGGGTAGGCTTACACAGTAACCCGGTTTACGGAAAATACTAACGTCGTCCTGTTATAGATGTGACAGTACTCGTGATCGAGGCCGGCGATCTGTAAGTCTCATGAATACCACGCCCATCAAGTTGCTGATTTGTCTCCAGCGACCAGAACGAGGACTACGTCACCATTCCAGGTCTTGCAGGCGGTGCTGTAGGAACGAAGTATGACTGGAACACTTCGTATGCTCCGGACCAAGCACTAGACGGCCGCGTTGTCTCTATTCCACAAGGCAAGGTCGTGGGCGGGTCAACAAAGTTGAACCGCATGGTGTTCGATCGTGGCTCACAATCTGACTACGATGGGTGGGAGACTCTGGGAAACGAAGGTTGGAACTTTGAGACCTTCCTGAAGTACTTCAAAAAGGTTTGTTCTTTTCTACAGTTCTTTGATACTTTCTAACCAGTGTAAAGAACGAGAAATTCACACCACCAACTGCTGAGATCCAAGCCGAATACGACATTCAGGTCAACCCCGAATACCATGGCGACGAAGGATACATGGAAGTAACCTACTCTCCTTTCTTCTGGCCAACGACTAGTGAGTTTGACGCACCATTTTCATACGGCAAGATACTGATGACTATTTCAGAAAACCTCGTACAAGCTACCAAGGAGCTGGGAATCTCCATCAATGACCAGGCGACTGGGAATGCCTTCGGCGGTTATTTCTGCCCGCACAACATGGTCCCGATGAACTGGACACGCTCCTCCGCAGAAGAAGCTTACTATGCATCTGCCGAACCGCGCCCAAATTATCATCTTCTCACTGGCCGTCTTGTGATGCGCGTCCTTACGGAAAGCTGCAATGAGACGAACACGGTCAAGGCTACTGGTGTTGAGTTCTCGACTTCTGCAGATGCGGAGAGTCAACAGACCAAGGCCAAGCGAGAAGTCATCCTCGCTGCTGGCTCGTTGCATACACCCCAATTGTTGCAGGTTTCTGGAATTGGCGGAGCCTCTCTGCTCGAATCCATCAATGTGACCACCGTCGTTGATCTTCCGGCCGTCGGATACAACCTGCACGACCATCTTTCCGTCGCCGTGGTGAACGTCCGTAAGTAGGCCGTTATATGGTCTAGCTGAGGAGATACTGACATTGGCGCAGTCAACACTAGCGTTCTAACGAACACCCTGGCATCAAACACTACCTTCGCCGCTCAAGCTCGCGAGCAGTACGACAATGAGAAGTCCGGCCCACTAACCTCCCCGACCGGTGACTTCCTTCTCTTCCTGCCACTTCAAACCTATTCCAACGCCACGCAATCTATCTTGGCTCAAGCAGTCGCAGGTGGATCATCTGCCTCTCTCCCGGCTGATACCCCCGCTGAAGTCGCACGAGGCTATGAGGCACAGTTTGCTTCTCTCAACAAGAAGCTCCAAGCAAACGATTCCGCGATGATGGAGATCATCTGGGCCGACGGCGTCGTGGTGCTCGGACTTCAGCATCCGTACTCGCGTGGAAGCGTAAAGGCGAACTCATCCAGCATGTTCGATCGCCCAGTCGCAGATGTAGGGTTCCTCCGTAACGAAGTCGACACCGCACTCCTGCGCGAAGGTGTGCACTGGGCTCGCAAATTCGTTGCCACGCCATCTATTGCATCGCTCAATCCGTTCGAGGCTGTTCCAGGCAACAATGTCACCGCCTCTGCGGACATCGATGCTTTCATTCGCAGCACCGCATCGACGCTGTACCACCCGGCGGGCAGCTGCAAGATGGGTGCTAGAGAGGATGGCGGTGTTGTAGATCAAGAGCTGAAGGTCTACGGTGTGAACGGCCTGCGGGTCGTGGATGCCAGTGTCATGCCCATTCTTCCGGCTTCTCACATCATGACCACTGTGTATGCGACAGCGGAGAAGGCAGCAGATATTATCAAAGAAGCTGCGAAGGGAAAGTATTAAGGCAGGAAAGAAAGATGCGTTGAAGAGATAGGGTCAAAGCAATGCCAATTTTGACGATATCCGAATACCATCTTTTGTTTGAGAGGGAGCTATTTTGGTGAGGATGACGATGCACTGAACATGAGCTCACACAAGGTCTTCTCAAAGGTCTGAGAGAACATTCCACACGTGGGGTCCACGCGCGCATTGCACCAAAAACGTGCATAAGCTCCCAGGCGTCAGTCTGAGCTGAAAGCCTTTTTTGACGTGGATGGATCCCGCCTGGGCAATCATCCCCCGTCAGTGACTGAGGCTAACCCCTAAAAGGGTAAGTCACTAACCTCTTCGGTAGGACGGGCAGATTATCTCCCCGAGGAGACCACCAGTCTCTCCGCACTCAGCGTCAGGCCTGCATCTCGAAGCCACGAACTCTCCGCATCCCACCTTCACAGTGAGGATGAGAGCGCATCAGCCCATACTCCGCCTCCATGGGCGTCGCAAGTTTTGTTGTACTGCCAGGCTCGATAGGCATAAGTGTGCGCGCAACAGCAGTCATCAGGGCCCATCATTCCAGCTTCCATCAACATTGCGCTTCGAACACCATCGATTGCATCCCAGATAGGACGATACACAAAATTGCTAACCAGATTTCAACTCAAAACAAAAGATGTCTACACCCGTTCGCAAAGTCCTGATCTCAGAGTTCGGCGGCCCTGAGAACGTGTCGGTTGTCACAGCCCCCATCCCCGCGCCTTCCCCCAACGAAGTCCAAATCAAAGTGCTCTACGCCAGCATGGGCGGTGCAGATATATCCATGCGACAAGGTGCCTACCCGATGCAAAGGAAAGCACCATTGACGCCGGGCTATGCGCTTATCGGCCGCGTGCACCAAAATGGATCGGCTTGCACGAAATACCGGCTTGGAGACCTCGTCGCTTGCCTCACAAAATACGACGCGGAAGCCGAGCTCTGCAACCAACCCGAGAAACATCTCGTTAGCGTGCCAGAAGGACTCGATCTGCAGCAGGCAGTTGCCTTGGTCTTAGATTGGAACACGGCCTACGGGCTAGCCTACCGCGCCGCTAAGATCTCCGCTGGCCAGCGCGTCTTCATCCACGGTATCAGCGGTAGCGTCGGTTTTGCCGTCCTCACCCTTTGCAAGATGCAAGGTGCGGAAGTCTACGGGACAGCATCAGCCGTCAATCACGCCGCTATCCGCGAAGCGGGTGCAATGCCATTCGTCTACTCCGACAAGAACTGGATGCAGGCCATGAAAGACGTGGGTGGCGCAGACATCGTGTACGATGCTCTTGGCTTCGAGTCTTGGGACGACAGCTGGAACATCCTGGCGAAGGGAGGTCTTCTTGTGGGTTACGGTGGTAACTTCGACCTGCTCACCGGTGGAAAACCTCGTAGTCAGCCACCTCAAGTTTTAAAGCTACTCGCAAGAGGCATGGTTCCCTTTTGCCCTTACCGGACGAATTTTTACTACATTGATCGCGATCAAAAGACGTTCAAGCCGGAGTTAGTGGCCCTTTTCAAAATGTTGGAGAGCGGAGCTATTCGGGTGCCAATCAGGAAGATGTGGGCGTTGGAAGAAGTTCCGGAAGCGCATCGTGTTTGGGGTAAAGGGCCGGGTATTGGGGCTGTGATCGTGAAGGTCACTGAGGATGACAGAGTAGGTCGTCAGTCTTGACTGAGCTGATGAGGAACGTCATCAGTCTGATTCTAGATACCCAACCGCTGTACTTCTCGATATATGCGCGTTCATCATTAATGCCTCAGTCCTTTACATTAATCTCATATCTGCTTGTTCCATTCTCTACTCACTCGTGCACTTCCGCACCTATCGGATGAATATTCACACTGTTGTGGAAAGTATATATCGGTCTTCAAACTATGCGTTGTTAGCGCGTTCTACATGCATAAAGAATATGCATCTAGCAACTTACAACACCAGTTATAGATTTCATTAGCCAGGCTACTCGACGATCTCTCTGCCAGTGCCATGTCTAACGTGATTTTGTGCATGTGGGCAACCTCCAAAACTACGCTATGAGTAGCCGTGGGCTCCTTTGCGATCAGCTTTGCGAAAACTGGCTTGAGAACCTGCAGAGTGCGACGTAGAGCCAGGCCTTGGGCGTTGTGCGCCTTTGCAGTGTTGAGCGAACTATTGTCGGTCCATAGACGAATGGTGAGATGGAAACCAGTAGCCAGGCGCTGCTGCGCGTGGAATAGTGGTGCAAATTGGGTGGGAAGCAGCTTGACATTGATGAAGTACTTATTATGGGGAAGCAAGCAGCCGTCGACTGTGAGACCGCGGAGGACAGAGTTGGCGAGTTTGACGTGATATCCGAGTTTGAAGAAATCTCGTTGGAGAAGAGTCGCGATACGTAGCGGATGCTTGACTTCAAAACCAGTATACTTGCCATAGAACGCCTTGACTATCTCGGTCGTGAAAGAGCTATCCAAGATCCGCGGGTTGAGGAAACGAGGGGTTGATTTGTACATGAACGTGCTGTGGTTGAGCGGATAGGCGTAAGCGGTAGGACTCGCGCAGCTAGCCATGTCGTGCATCATATCTTCAGTGAGAAGCTTGTCATAAATCATCAAAGGCAGCTCTGGAGGAAGGCGGGAATAAATGCTCTTGAAGAAGTCATCGAGACTGTATCATGTTAGTGAGTTGAGATCAAATCCAAAGGACTGCTCACTCAGCGTCCGCAATACCGTCGCTCATAATCGCGCTGCGTGGTGCAGACACGAGTTGATCTTCTGCCATATTTGACTGTGCCTGGTGTGATGGAGAAAGCCTGGTATCGGGTGTTCAGCTTAGTGTAATGTTTACAGTTCTACTAGTGTGGCGGGGTTTAGGACCGGCCAGAGTGAATACTTCAAGCTCGGATCAAATGGCTGACAACGTGAAAGCAATAAACTGGCCAGAGAGAGTAATATCTTCGTATGTCTCCATGTGTTCCACACCTTACTCCCACTGTTTATGTCCCCGCAATCTTGCGCGGAACATGCTCGTCGTAATACAATGTTTCTCCGCTCTTCCCGCCCTCGAACAATCCCAACGCCAATTTAGCGACAGCCTCTCCACAGAGCTCAGGGGGTTCCACCATCTCATCACCCATCTCATCCCAAATCCTGAACCTCTCGATCTCATGGTCCGCCATAACGCCCCGATACTTCCCTTCGAATAGTCCATCGATCATCTTGGTTCGTGTTAACTTCGGGTATACGCCCTGTACACTAAGCAGTGGCTCTTCGTGTGCGAGACAAGAGATGAACCGGGTTAACGCGGCTTTGGTAGTGCTATAAGGCATCCATCCATGGTAGGATACTGTGTCATCGCAGGCCGAAGAGAGGATTATGACTTTGCCGCGGCCAGCGTTATGAGGATGCGCTATCCGCGAAGCACGGAGCTTTGGGAGCGTAAGCTGAACCTGAGGACCATTAGCGTATGAAGGGCGTTACATTATATCATGCAGTATTAGGAATGAGCAGTGTAGTATGTCAAGGTGGTACATACCATACTCATCGCGCCAAAAACATTAATGTCAAAACTTCTCTTCACCGCTTGAATGTCGACCGTTTCCAATTTTTGGATCGGTGTAATAACACCTGCACAGTACACCAAAGTATCCAGCCCTCCAAAGTGATCGAAACACGTCTGGACCGCTAGCTCGCGATCTTCTTCCACTGTAACATCGCCCTCGACTATTCTGAGACGTTCTCTCTGCTGCTTCGTGAACTCAAGCTTGATGGTCGAATCTATAAGCCCAAACGCAATTACTTTCGCGTTGAATGGTAGGTAAGGTGACGAAAGTATGGAAAGCGTGGTGGCGTATCCGATTCCGGACGTTCCGCCGACGACGAGGATGACTTGAGGCTTCGAAGTCATGGTGCCTGAAGAAAACTTGGGTAAAAGTGCACGCACGACGAAGTATGAATTAGGATCAGATGATGTTGAAGGATTGAAGCTTGTGCATTTTGAGACGGCGCGAGTGGAGACATGCCCCGCGCTAAATCCGAAACTGGCAAAACTCGGAGGAAGCTTGAGGGAGGTGCGTTGAACGGCCGCGGCCCCTTTCTTGAATCTACGGCAGCTACATATCACTACAGTCGCGCCTTCGAGCCTTCGCCATCTTCTATCATGCCTTCTTCGGCAGCCTTGATCTGCAACGCCAGTACCCTACTGTAGAATCGCGACAGTGCCAAATTGCCACCCATGAACCACAGACCAGGATGACCGCTCTTCTGCCACATCGTCCTGAACTCGCCCTCGTCGTTGAAACCCCATACATCGCTGACGCGGTCCCCGACTTCATCGCCGAAGATCTTTCGTGCCTGCGTGCGCATGTTCTGGTACCCAGTCGCAAATACGATCTCATCAGCTTCCAGCTTATCACCATCCGCGAACTCGATACCGTTTGGCAAGATCTGCGCAATCTCTTGGCCTTGCTTGACCTTGATCTTGCCATCGATGATAAGCTGGGATGCGCCTACATCGATATAGTAGCCGCCGCCGCGCTGGAAGTACTTGACAAGAAGGCCTGAATCCATCGGTCCACTGTCAAGACCGAAGCCAGCCGCGCGAAGACCGTCGTGCATTTTCTTGTCGTGGTCGGCTTGAATCTTGGTGACTTTGATCTGCTGTGCTTTCAGAAGCTCACTTGGCAGACTCCAGAAAGTAAGGTCGGCATCGTCAACAGGTGGTGCGTCTTGATCGTACAAACCCTTGTTGCCGATGTCGGTGATAGCCTCGGAAGAAACAACGCATGTTGTACTGCGCTGTACGATGGTGATATCGTATCCTTTCTCAAAGAAGTCTTGCGCGATATCATGGCCGGAATTGCAGCATCCCACCACCACGGCCTTCTTGCCCTTCGACTCGGGATTCGCGCCTGGGTGCTCGGAGCTGTGGCACAGGCGGTCGCCTTTGAAGTCTTGCATACCCTTGATCTGGGGAAAATTCTTCTCGCCGGAGTGACCTGTCGCCTGGACAATGTGCTTCGGATGTAACGTGCGTGTCTGAGTGCTCCCATCGGGTTTCCGGCGTTCGACAGTCACGGTCCACTGCTTCTTACTCTCATCCCATGATGTTGATTTGAGGCTTGTCGAAGTCCATACGTTGATCTCCAGCAAGTTCACGTACGCCTCGAAGAACTCCGCCAGCTTGTCCTTAGGAGTAAAGACTGGCCAATGTGCTGGGAAGGGCACGTAAGGCATGTGGTCGTACCATACTGGGTCGTGGAGTACCAGTTGCCGATATCGCTTGCGCCAGTTGTCACCAACCCTCTCATTTTGGTCGACGATCAACGCGGGGACGTTGAGCATCCTTAGACGCGCAGCGACTGTAAGCCCGCCTTGCCCGGCTCCAAGGATCAACACTGTCGGGTCGATCTCCTCTTTCTCTGCATCACGCGTCTCCTTCCACGTCTTCCTATTCGGGTCTCCTCCATGCTTCACACCCTTTGTCCTTCGGTGACCCAATGGCTCTTCATGACCTTTAAGTTCCTTCAGCAAGGTGTACAGCGTGAACACCTTCCATTGTCCATTGTCTTCGGCTAGGTTCATGACACCCTCGCCACGCCCGAGGCTCGTCTCGAAAGTTACAAAGAAGTTGATACCAGTGATATCGCCTAGAACATCGATCGCTCCAAACTTTGGCGCGCGGTAGTCTGAGCTCTTGTCCACTTCAATCTTTTCCATTTGCACTTTGCTGGAATCCAGGTACTTCTTGATGTCTGCGCTACCCTTCGACGTCCTAAGATCCCAACTCAACGCTAGGTGATCTCTCCAGTAACTGTTGTCTTTGGAGAAGAGGTCGGCGATAGCCGCATGATCCTTTTTCGCAAGTGCATCGTTGAACCGTGTGATCACCTCATTGGCGACCTTATGTGCATCGACGGACTCGTTTGTCGACGACGTTGGCCATACACCGACTGGTATGTTGACACTGCCGGCCTCAGGACGCTCGCTGGAGCGGATTGAAGTGTCGCCGACTCCCATGTTTGTGGCTTGCTGGATGACGTAGGTAAGGAATTGAGTGAGCAGACAGTAATGTGCAACAAAGATGAAGAATAGCTGACAACTACAGCACAAACACAATCTTTTGAACACGGTTAAAAGGGTCACGACATGTCATCAGCTGAGTGAACGGATTACCATCTTGGTGTAATCCGTATACGCGTGTAGCATGCCAAGCCACCGTGGTGTACCTGGTCGGCAAACCTTCCTCGCTGAGAAGTGCGGGGAAGATCGTGGCGTCGCTCCGGGGAACCAACGTGAGAATCCCCCTTCTACCCGCAACTTTCCATCGCAGCGAACTCCGATGTGCGGATAGTCTCCGCTCGAGAAACATTTCTGCTCGAGCATCGTCCAGTCCAGGCCGCGACACGTGGTGCTGTCACGTGTATCGCGAGCTTACCTACAGATCTAGCCAAGTCCACGGCATCCGCATCTGCTTTCGCTCAACTCATGAGACTGAACTGACACAATAGATGCCTACAGCCTCTTCCATCACCCCGATGGCGCATTCCGACAGAGATGACAGTCATGCATTTCAGCGCCACGTCATGTTAAGTTGTACTTAGGTACGGTACCACAGCTGTGTACTCTTACGTGTCTCGCTCCTTCTTCGGACCAACGGTTGATTTGGTATATTCAACTCTACAAGGTCTATAATTATCGTTCTATCGCACATCTAAAGTGCGGAAACAATGTCTATTTTACCAAACCCACGCTAAATAAACACAAAACAGTTTGACATTTCAACAGCGCTCGCACGTTCAACTCGGCCGCCTCGGCCATCCCCAAGTCTTTTGTTGCACAAGCGCTGCCTCATCGTCGCTATCCTCTATCAGTCGCTTGGGTACTGACCCACTCCTCATACTCTCATTCCCCTCAGTTATACTCTCTAGACTCTTCTGCCTGCCTAGTCCCCTCTCCTCAATGACAACGCCGTGAGACTGTCTCCTTCCGTGCCCTGCTGTGATCTCCACTTCCGAGCCTCTGCGCTCGTAAAACGGGTTCGGCTCAGTATGCACGATGACCTCTCTCGTCTCCTTGATTTGGTTCCCTGTCGGGGCGAAGCTAATGACACGCTGCCCATCTTGCTCGGCATTTGCTTTTGTATCGACGGTGTAGGAAGCAAAGCTGGCGAGCTCGTGAATCGAACCCCGTGCTTTGTGCGGATTTGTGCCGGTGGTGCGGTGACCGGTGGTGGATTGGTTGGACGAGGACTTGAACTCGTGGGCAATGGATGCCATGCCTGTCTTGCGCGATGTCGAGATTGCGATGCGTTTGATGAGGTTGGCCATTGTCATTTCGATGTTGAGTTTTACTAGGTAGGCGAGAGGATGGAATTGGATGTATCTGGAAGAAGGTGGGTTAGTAAAGGTCAGAGGTTGGCTTCTGTCAACGAGTAACACTTACACAAAGGAATTTGGTATCGACATAGCGGCGATAATCATGACGTCCATAAGAAGTGATACCATCACGATTTGCTGGTTGAAACGAACGAGCTTATTGTACTTTGTGAGGCCGTTGTTGATCAAGTTCTGCTTCACAGTCTTTAGGAAGTACCAGTTCAACGCCGCGTCGGCGAGGAGGTAGAGACCCTTTTCAATCCGGTCCCAGTACTCGTTGATGAGGTGGTACCTGTTGGATCGTCAGTCTAATGCTTGGTACGATTGGGTCTCGCAGATGTCGTTCCACCACGAACCAGCCAGACGAACCCAGCCGATCGTCCAGCCCATTGCGACAACCATTGATGCACGCTACCAGGAAAGTAACTTACTTCGAGTTGATTTGTAACCTCGCTGGTATCCAGACATTGAAGACACTGATGTTGATAACAGTGACGAAAACCGCAGTGCTAATCATGATCCATCTCGAACGCCGTCGATCAGGCACGATGACACGGATACGGTTGATGATAATCTGCAAAAGCAGCTGAACCTGGATACACCACCAGAACAAGATGGTGAAGTAAAACGCGAAGCCTGGGGTGGTTAGCATAATCTCAAAAGCTCTACATCGTCACTACCTACTTGGTCTTATGTACTTGAGCAAGTGTAAAAAGCTCTCAAGGCCCATGGTAAACGAGACAATAAGTTCCAGCCATATCATCCAGACGTAGACGCTCCTGAGCGGTGATCGCGATCCTCTTGTTTGTTTGACAATGAGCCATAGGGCCAGGATGACATTGAGTAATGTCAGTCCCCACACGACGGAGGCTATGATGATGTCTGCTTTCGTGATGGGCTCATTCTTGTAATTATCTGAGATGAATGGGCCCCATGGTTGGAACGACGGATCATCATGATATTCGTTACTCATGCTGAGCCAGCGTGGAAAAGATGTGTGGAACGATGGTGGCCTGATAATGAACGTCGCAAACTTAGCGAACGTGGTGTTGTATACTATGTGCGACCGGTCGAGAGTGAGCCGTTATGACACACGCGAAGACCCTTCACATTCTTTGTCCAGACCGACTGATCCATAACGGCAGCTAGGGGGGTTTTCAGGAGATGAAGCGAACACTTGACAGACCCTCGAGTCGAAATAGAGTTCGACAGAAAGTGGCGTATTAGCCCTGTGTTCGAGAAGGACAGATCCCATTCGTTGGGCGTCAAGCTTGGGTGGATATCCGGAAGGCAAACGAGCGATCCTTTCGTGAATCGTGCCACTAATCCTGTAACAGCAGTGCTGCTGGATCGTAATGGTCCGACCTGCATACGGAACGGGATCTATCCTGCTGGAACGCTAATGCTCGCTTGACAGGGAAGGGCATCCCTTTTGCGGGGTGATGCAGGATTATTGCGCATCCTCCAGGCGATGCACACATGCATTTGAACAACTGGAGAACCACGGGGAGCAGTACCTTAACTGTGATATGTTATTCATGGACTGGTAGTCCATATCTGGCAACGTGAAGTATGGCGGTGAAGAGTGCAAGATCCAGAGAGCTGTTCTGACACGCGCGGCGGCAAAGTTGGTGCTGTTTCCAAGCTGTCCAGGTCTGATGCCTGTCAAGTTTCCTAGTGGCGTCGAAGGGATTTACCGCGCTCACGACGATGCCCAGGTGTTGAGGTGCTAGCAGCTGCTGGCTTACCGGTAGGTATGGCGACTCTTCCGCGTGATGTGATTTGCTCTCCGGCGACGCTTTTGATGGACTCAGGCAAACTTGCAATAGACTGCATCGCATGAGAACTATTGCTAGGGGTACGTGGTGTTTAACCCTTATACTGCCAGCTGCTACGGCCAGCGCACCTTCTGCTTCACTAGGTGATGCGATTGAAGCCTCGAGTACTGCCTTCCTATACAGTTGTGGGCCTCCGTTGCATCCGTGAAGCTGCACCTGTCATGGTTAATGCAGACCCAACGATCTGGACTTCATCGTCTCCTCATTTTCCATAAGTTCGGTTTAACACACGGCGGTTCGCCAAACTAGTGTGGGTGCGGACGCGCCGCCTGCCATGGTCTTGCGTGCCGTGCACACGTGTGTCCTGCCTTGTCCTGGGCTACTTCCAAGGTTGGATATTAATTCAGGCCATTCGACCTCGACGCCGTCAGCTTTAGCAACGGCGCCTGGGCGCCCCCTAGCAGGGTCACCGACTTTGGATGAACGTCGGAGGATTGGTAGGCTGCGGCCGCAAGGAACATGGCTGCGGATGAAACGTGCACCGAGTGGGCTAGACGAGATTGCCACTTGAGCAAGGCCGGGGAAGTGCCTCCGAGCGAAAATTCAAATGTGCACCGTCCCGAGCAACACGATGTGCGGAGTCGATATCCTGTTTTTAATGAGACGGGAACAGGATGGTGCATATCGAAGGCCTTGTCGCTGATCGTCGAAGAGGTCGGGGGGATTTGCGACATGCGTTAGTATGCGGGTCCAGGCGATCATTGCGACCCAGCGTTTCGAGATCAACAGCCCCGACCGGTTTGCACCTATTGTGACAACTTAAAAAATTACTGATCAATATCGCATCGTCATAGGCTACGAATTTGGGAACAATTCGAATCGTGGCGAGACCAGCTTGCGATTTGACGCAGCAGCAAACGCTCCGATGATTGTTCCTCTTCCAGACAGAACGCGCCCCGCCACGACTCTATCTAGACAATAGCCCTACTGTTCGCCCATCACTGGCTCAACACTATATACGCCACTAACTCTGTTTTGAAAGCCACACAATCCGGTCAGCCAAATGCAGGTACCTAACTTCAGTGTTAGTGACGTACACGCCTTGTCGTATTCCTGTGATGCCCGAACCAAGGAGTAATCATGAGCGCAAGCCACGATAGTCTAGTCTGGATGATACGCCAACGAGAGTTCGACTGCATCGCCGAGTTCACGATCAACATATTTAGCGACGCCCAGAAGCCAAGCTGCGGGTTCTTCACTGCCCGAACAGCTGCCCAAGTAGGCACCCAGTAGACAACACGCACGTGAACTACTCCTCTCACCGCGCAGCCCAACATCTACATCACGATCCTGAGCCCACACCGCCCTGTTCATTCCAAATCATCTCAAGCTGGAGTACCGTACATCCAGTCTCCGGTACTCAAGATATTCCGCGCCTTGGGAACAGCAAAATGGCATAGCGTCCACTCCGTCGCCATCAAGGTGTGCGCTTTCCGCTCTACCTTGTGTCTCCGCCCCGCGAAGCCTTATGTTCTATTCTGCTTCTGTTCTGGCGAGACTTTGATGCATACGCGAGATGCTTGGTATGCTTGTTCGAACTGCGGATGTGTTCTTTTCGTAAGTGTCAGGGTGGAGGATTGGTTCAGACGGAATGTGCGTTTGAGGACAGTGCTAGGTTTATAGAGAGGAAGAGGTGGAGATTGGATGGTGATTTCTGCTTCGAACTAAGTACAGGAGAAGGGCATGTGATATGCTGAGTTAAACGGCGTGACACTCTCGGTCTCGAGCTGAAGGCCAAATAAAGAGCTCCTGACTATCGAAGCCGACACTCGAGGTACTAAGAGCGCTTAACGGTGTGGATCGGTCGTGAGACTGTGCAGTGCAAGCATTTACATCGGAAAGCAACAGGACACGGTAATGTTTGAAATGTTTTATTACATTGCCTTTTCTACTTCTACAGCATCATCGCATCATTGGTATCATCAACAACATCAACCATCCACCCAAATCTATACTAATACAACATTTAGATAGTGTGCTTTCCAGCACCGCATGTCTGGCCATGGTGAGCATGTCCGCCATCATCGAACCTCGACATAAGTCTGCTCCTCTCCGCGCCACGCTTGCGGAGCGTCATGTTGGCTCTTGGAATACCTTCGAAGCTCAGGGCGTACTTGGCAACTGAGTTGGCAATGCTCTGGGTGTTGAGTAGGTAAGCGTCGAGAGCCAGGTTGTCGATGGTATCGCAAGCCTGGTGGTAGCAGGCGTCGAGCGGAGCACCAGCCTCACCACCGAAAAGTTGTGCCTCCTCCTCAGTCTTCAGCACCTCAGCACCGGTAAACAGACCACCTGAAGGAATACCGTTCTCGAGGAAAGCAGCGTAATCAGAGCGGAGAGTGAAGAGAGAAGGTACGTGGGCAAGGCCACGCTCCTCGTAGAACTCCTCAAAGTCCTTCTCGATAGTGTCAGATCCAGCGGCGCCGGAGAAGTTGAACGCACTGCCGTCACCGTCGTAGATACCGAGGACGTAGTTGGGCGATGCGATCATATCGAAGTTGAGGTAGGCGCGGATCTTGTTGGCCTCGGTTGCGTTACCACCGAAGGTACCGTTGATGGTCTTCATGTAGTAGAAAGAGCCCAGCTTACCGAACTCCTCTGCACCCCAGAATCCGAGACGGACGGCGTTCTTGATCTTGTACTTAGTAAGGGCAAGACCGGTCATGAGCGTACCAATGGTACCAGATCCGTCGTCGTTAATACCGGGGCCGGCAAAGACGGAGTCGGTGTGACCACCGAGCATGAGCACGTTGTCGTGGTCACCTTGCTTGGTCTCGGCGATGACGTTGTAGTTGGTGCGGTTCTCGCGAATGGCATCAATGAAGAGGGTTCCCTCAACTGTGCCGTTGCCGAGCTTGGCTACAATACCCTCTCCAGCTTCCTTGGTAATGCCAACAACGGGAGCGTAGTCGCCATCACCACCGAGGGTACCAGAAAGAGGTGTGTTGGGCTCGGTGTTGTAGATTATAGCACCGACCGCGCCAGCAGTTTGGGCGTTGGCGGCCTTGTCAGCGAATGGACATGTGCCTCGAGAGATGAGCGCGATCTGGCCAGAAACTCCGGCTGGGAAGTCGTCAACAGCGCATCCGAGGTTGTTAACCTTGACAACGTTGGCGGTAACATCTCCAGAGGGACCAAAGGTCATGTAAGCGGCCTCAATCTCTTCTCCAGCAACAGTGAGCTTGGTGGTCGCGGCGGTGAAGAGCTCAACGAAGGGCTGCTTGTACACATCGTAGTATCCAGTCGCCTTGAGCGTTTGGTACAGCCATTCAGTGGTAGCGTTGTGACCAGTGCTACCGAAAGCACGGTTACCACCAGCCTCGTCGGCGAAAGTCTGAAGCTGTTGGGAGCCTGCGAGAAGGTCCTCGAGCTTGATATCCTTGATCAGGTCCTTGCGAGAGACAAGCTTCTTGGGTGGCCCATGAGGGTGAGGCTTTCCAGGCAAC
The DNA here is from genome assembly GCF_023758025.1 of Alternaria triticimaculans. Classification (NCBI taxonomy): domain Eukaryota; kingdom Fungi; phylum Ascomycota; class Dothideomycetes; order Pleosporales; family Pleosporaceae; genus Alternaria; species Alternaria triticimaculans. The sequence goes on from NW_026055958.1 coordinate 2,879,622, forward strand.
TGGGGCTTCTGAGGCTTCTCGGGCTTTGCAGAAGGCTTTGGCTTCGCATCGTACTGTGCGAGGACAGGCGCAGCAAGCGCAACGAAGGGAACGAACCTCATCTTGATGAATAGTAGTGGCAGATGAGCAGGAGAAGAGGAGGTTGCCTTGGGATATGTCACAGGTACAGACTGGCTCTATATACTAAACCTCGTATCCATATGGCTGGTCCAGAAAGTCTTCATGGGCCACCATGTGCTTGTAGAACTAACCGATACAGGCAGCTGCTGTATCCATCGGTGCTTCATGGTCGCTCAGGAACCGCAATTGAGCAGGTAAGGGCAAGTGGTGGGTCCGTGGAAACGGGTAGCCGGGTGTAGAGCTGGGGGGCGAAGGCGACGCGATTGATGAAAGTCTGCTTGGCTGCGCAATGCTGTGTTGCATGAGGAAGGTAGAATAACCGCGTCGCTCGGCGGAGCCCTCTAGTTCCACGCCGGACGCAACTTGATTGGGAAGGAACGGACTGTGCAGATAAAGCCAAGCCCTTGGCGCGCCATCGCCACAATCAGGACGAAAGAAACGAGAAGAGGCGATATCACAGATCTGCGACTAGATCCTGCGCGGAGGCGTGTAGCTTGGCGGTTAGTTGCGGTTCGGAGGTAAACGAATAGAGCCCAAAGAGCGAGCAACGGTGATACCGCGACCGCTAGAGGTTGCGAGGCAGGGTTGATACAGGGCTCTGAGCGGTCTGGACATGATTGTTGATAAGTTTAATTCGGGATCAAGAGGGGGAGTGCGCTGTGCCGGAACTCTTTATTGAACCAATCGTCGTGCACGCGAGGCGGCACTGATACCGACGATACAGCCGGGATCGACAGTTGCAATGAATTCTAAACTTCGCCCTGCCGCGAGCAATCTCAGATTGACGAGGTCCTGTCCATCTATCTCTCAAACCCCTCCTGCATCTTGACAATGAAAACACCACGTTCCATGGTGTTGATCAGGATGTGACCACTCTTGAACAATGCATAGCTCGACCACGTGCCAACAAAGTCGACGGTACCGCCGCCAGGCATGTCGTCATCCTCCGGGTAAACGTCTGCGCAAAGGTCAGTATAGATGAATCGATAGGATGATCGTACATTTGCATACCGAAGAACCCAACTTCCTTCACGCCAGCACCAGTCGGGTCGTCAGGGATGCTGCGAACATCCAGAACGCGGAATCCGGTGCCGTAGTTCGATTGGTAAGCAAAGCCGTTCGCGACATACTGGTTGTGGTCGATACCCTTTGCTCCGCTCTTGTACAGTCCAGTCTGTTTGGGCGCACGGAGGGATGAGATGTCCCAGATATACGTGATGGGGTGACCAGGGATCGCTGGACCCACTTTGTCATATTCGTCATATTCGTCATCGAGCAAAAGAAACTGCTGGTTCATGGGGTCCAAAACGTTGCCCTGGTGGGTGTATGCCGCGCCTTCGTAAGAAGTGTTAGATAAGATGACCGGGGCCTTCTTGTCAGTCACATCGTAGATCGTAAGAGAGTCCTCGTTGTAGCCATAGCAAATCTCATGGCCCTCGAATTCAGCATCTGGTCCGCGGTAGATGAGGCATTGCGCATCGTGTACGTAACCGTCCTCTGATGCACTATTCTGAGTCAGTGATGCTCACATCCCCAACAACATGTCTCACTCACCAGCCCGGGCTTGTTGGGTTTGAAGGGTCGGTGATATCAATGAAGATAATGCCCGACTTGCACTTGTCAGTCCTTGGCTGGGCACCAACGGCATAGATGAAGTTTGTCTCTGGGTTTGTGACGACGTTGTGTGTTCGGCCGTTGGGAAGGCCTTTGAAATGACCAACGAGGTCATTGGCATTGCTAAAGGTGACAGGAGACGCAGGGTCGATGTCGATCAGCTTCTTCATGTCGAAGATCTGAATGCCATGGCCGACCGCCTCGCTACCGATGATCATCAGGTTGTTCTGGCCACGGATCTCGCGCCACGTGCTGGGCGTAGAGTAGGCGGGTAGACGACCCAAGTACGAAAGCTTGCCCTCTGCCGTGATTTCAGCGAATGCAGCGCCATCTTGTTGTCCGATGGCAACGAATTCGCGACCGTCTTCAGATGTCCAGCCTAATGTTGTTCAGCGAAGATCTCAGCAACTCGATATGTGAACTCTTACCCCATGAAGAAGATCCGACACCGCGGGTGCTGCCGAGCTCGGCGTGCGACAAGAAGTGAAGCAAGTCAATCTATACCGATTCGTTAATGACTGAAACTCGTGATATATGGTGCATGGACTGACATTTTGGCATCGGAAGACGTCCTGTCCGGCGATTGCGGTGCCGTTCATGCACTCCACCTTGTCTTTGATCTCGGCGTATTGGGCAGAGTTGTACATGCCCGCAGCTTCCTGGCGTGCCCATGACTCCTGGTAAGAGTCAATACAGAATTCGAAGATGCTGGAATAGGGTTGCGACCTTCTTGAGGGCAACATTGTTCTCGTGCCTGATACCAGAGTCGTAAAGCTGTGCGGCTCTGAACTCATCTTTGGGCATTTCCTTTGCCGCCGCAAGGGCGGACAGGGAAAGAAGGGCGGTGCGTAGGTACATGTTGACTGCGACTTGAACGATGCGCACGATGCCGATGGAGAATCATCATGGGCTCTTCGCACAGTCTTAAATGCGTCCCTACGACATGGAGGTGCTCGACATGCCAGCACCCATCCTGCAGCACCTATGGCAAACCCGGCAGGTAGTCACCATACCTGCCCGTTTGGATGCTACTATCCGTGTAACCATGTAACCATCCATTACACCTGGTGGTACAGATCCGCGATTGGCAGCCGGTAGAGATCATAAGCAACGTGTAGATGAGGACGAATGCCGTGCAGGGTATGACATTGGTGGCTTTAGATGAAGCAAAAGCTTCGTGTAAGGAGCTGTCGACGAGATAGGAAGGAGGCTTCACTAAGCATGTCTTGGCTACAGCGGAAGAAGGCAGCGCCCAGATGCCAAGGTGCAGATCCTAGGATACAGATAACTGCTGTTCCCGGAACATAGATAACAGCTGCTGTTGTTGAACGTTTGACCAGGCAATGGGATTATCGTATGCAGCTATTCAGTGGGTTATGACCTTATTGTTTCGTGGATGTGCCGGCCAACGAGCCTCGTTGGGTGTTGCGCGCAGAGAGCGCAGGCACGCAGGGACAGATGACGGACGGCCTGTTTTACCGAGGCATGTGAGCATGCACCCCCAAAGTTGAACAGGTGCTTTGAAGTCTACGCTGCCCATCTAAGCTCAAGTTCTCATGCTGGGAAGACAATGTAACCTTCTTAGCTTTTTTGGTATAAGATCATTGTTCTTCGCGGGGAGGGGTGTCGGGTTTTCCACTGAATGCGGCTGCGGGCGGGGGCGGCTCCATCGCGTGATTCGGCTGCACAATTCGCGTGAGAGTTATTCACTTGCGTCGATACAACAAGCTCTTAATGTAAGCAATAAGCAGACAAGCATTAATAATAGGGCTGATGGATGAGCGCGCCGGGCCGTAGGGTGTTGCGGCTTGTGTTGGGGCTCTGGCCAGTGCCACGGTGGCCGTTCAAATTTGCTTACTTGCATGCACGTGAGCAGCAGAGATTGACCTCGCGCGAATGCAGCGCTAGAGATCTGGGATGGCAAAGGCAAATGTTCGATGTTCGGGATATTTCGCGATGGAGTTTGCAGTTCACGATGGGTCTCAAGTGGGGAGGAGCGGGGCAGCGTTGGGCCGTCACCCGAGCCTGGAACGCCTGCCCACTGAGCGGCGCGGGGCCCACCATTGCGTCACCAAACAAAACAATCAACACAGCAGAGGAAGCGGCAGGTAGCAGGTAGCTGTTGTGAATGGGACTGTGTCCACTAAATCTTCATTACTGAATCTATGTAGTCATTGATGTCGTGAATCTGATCGTAAGCTCACCCGCAATGGCGGGGAGACAGGGTGAAATGTTCCTCTTCCTCGGCTCCCCAGTGTTGACCAAGCACTTACAACTTGGCCTCGACCTTCTTCAGGCACTCTGGGAACTCCTTCCAGTCGTACATGATGGCCGCGCACTTGGTCTCCTCGGTGAGAAGCTTGGCCATCTGTTCCATCTTCTCCTTGCCCTCCTCGATGCCGTAGATGCCGACGTAGCCGATGCAAGGAATACCAGCGCGCATGGCAGCAGTGGCACCGCTCTTGCTGTCCTCGACGGTGATAGCCTCAGAGGGCTTGACACCGAGCTGCTCAGCAGCGTATAGGTAGATCTTGGGGTCGGGCTTGGATGAAGGGGGGTCGAGTGAGGTGGCGGCGGAGTAGACGTGCTCGGGAGGGAAGAAGTGGGCGATGCCGGCCTTCTCGATGGAGGCGACGACACGGCTCTTGGCGGAAGTAGAGACAACGGACATGGGGTAGCCCTGCTCCTTGAGCTTGTTGAGCTGCTCAGTCACACCGGGGCACTCGACGGCCTTCTGGCTGAGCTTGAGGGTCACGGCTCCGAGTTCTTGCGCGACAAAGTCCTCCATCTCGGCGTCGTCCATCTTGAAGTTGTGTTTCTTCTGCAGGCCATTGAGCATGCCGCGGAAGTTGTGGCCGACAAAGTCTTCCAGCAATGACTCGGCTGTGTAGCGGTCGGAGATGTTGTGCTTCTCGAGGACCTGGTTGGTGAGGTCGGCGCACGCCTCGAACGCGAAACGCTCAGACTGGACGAGCGTGTTGTCGCAGTCGAGCATGATGTACTTCGCCTATGCACGTGTTAGCGGGGTACTGGCGGGGTACATGTTAGCACAGGAACGCGTACCTTGCCCATGGTTGCGGTTGTGTAGTGTGTAGTAGTTGGGTGGATAGGAGTAGTAGTGGTGTCGATCGACGTGCAAGAAAGGGGTTTGGTAGAGAGAAGTGGAGAATTGGAGTGAGAAGTTGTAGAAGCTGGGGGTTTTGTTGAGAGAGAGAGGAGTAAATAGAGTAGTAGCGCCTGCCAGGTGTCAGGGGAGGGCGGTGCAGCAGCGGAGGCGCGTTTACGTCATTGGCTGACCGAGTGGAGCGTGCCCGGTCTATTGGGCGGACGAACGTCGCGGTCGCAGCTTCTCTCACCACTTTCTTTCACCTCGGACCCACTTTACTTCATTAGCGGATCGCGGGGTCGTTTGGCAACAACCTTGTCGGCAACCTAACAATGCGCATTTCGCCTTGTGCTCTGTCATGTCTATTACCATGAGTACTGTCTTTCTACGCGCCCGTCTCACCGCCCAAGATTTACTTTGGGTTGCGAGCTACTACATTGAATGACATGTTGCCGCAAGCCCACGTCTTGTGCAACCTACCATCGCGCTGACCACCTCACCCCGCATAGAGGATTCCAGAACCCAAGACGGTGTGCGGTGTGCAAAGTAAGTAGTTCCTGCATATAGGCAGTGATGGGCTTGCATCCCCGCCCATGTCTCACTGCAGCCTCATCACTTGGGTGTGATCGAGTGGCGCATGTGATGACGATCTGAACAAGATGCTATCACTCCAGGGCTTGATGCAAGTTCTGGTGTGAGTTCTTGCGCGGGCCTGGCGATTGTACGTACCGAGTTCCTGGTACGCATGCCACGTCTCACGTGGTGTCTATAGAGCTGCGCAAGACAACTCGTGTCGTCAGAGGAACTCACTTGTGAAATCATCTGTCGACCGCGTCATATTACGATGATGAAATACGATATGCAATTTTCTCTAATGAAACCTGCTCGCCGAACTTATACACAAGACCCTTGACCAGATTGTTACTCATCAGGACCAGAAGATCGTGTCAACATCACTTGCTGCTTTATGACACATGTGCGGATGGTCTAGTATGGTTCGAGTAGTTAGCCCAAGGTGAGATCACCACGACATGGAATGAGACGAACAGTACAGGATCAAACGTAATTATGTAGAATTCGTTATGCTTTTCGCTCAACATGCTCAACGCCAGTGATGCCTTATTATACAAGTAGACTAATCGTAACACTCTTCAGGGTTCCAGGTGAGAATACTTCTGACAACCTTATTTCTTCGAGTCCTCCTTCGCCTTCTCGGCCAACTTTGACGCTTCATCTCCCTTCTTCTGGAGGATGCTGGAGATCTCTGAGACGGTGTCTCGGAAGAGCTTCTGAGCCTCATCGCCGTGCTTCTGGGCAACATCCTGGAGCTGGCTCAACTTGGGCATGATCTGGTCGCCTCCAGGGATCTGCTTGAGGTATTGTTCGTAGTCACCGAAACCAGCATCCTTAGCCTTGTTGGCAGCGCTCTTGACGTATGACTCGAGGTCACCTGTGTCGCCTTTCTCGACAGCAGACTTGACGCGCTCGTACAGCTCTTGTACGTTTCCGCCCTTGAGCGCATCTGCGTTCTCCTCCACAATCTTCTTGACCTGAGGGTTCTTGTCAAGGTAGGGCTTAGCCTGCTCCATACCCTTGTCCCAGGCCTCGTCACCCATCTTCTTAAGCTTGTCAACCTTTTCTTGTACGATGCTGCGGATCTTTTCGATGTTGGATGCGCTCACGCCGGTCTTGACGACGTCGCTGATCTGCTTCCATGTTCTGTCGACCTCCTTCTTAGCCTCAGGACCATACTTGTCGCCGTACTCCTTGAGCTTGTCGATGTTACCGCCGACCTTCTCCTTGAGTTGAGGGTGGTTGTCCATGATCTGCTGCGACGCGTCGCCAGCGAGATCTGCGATGCGGCTCATGTGCTTGGTAATGACGTCCCAAGTCTTGTGTGCGGTAACAAGGCTCATGTCGCCATTGCCGAGGACCTGGCGCATTTCATCGTATGCTTCGGTGACGATTTGGTCGACCTCCTTGCCGTGCTTTGCGCGAATGGCATCGAGGTCATCGAATGCAGAATCAACGTAGCCCTTGGCGCCGGGGATGAAGGCTGCGTAGCTCTGCGCGGCGTTGCGTAGCCATTGCAGCGCCTCGTTGGGTTCAGGTGTCTGCTCCTTGATCTTCTGTGTAGCTGAGCTGACGTAGCCTTTGGCAGTCTTGGAAGCCACCACAACGTCACGGGCGCCTGACTGCCTGTAGAAGATGTAGCCGACTGTGACTGCAGCAAGGGCACCAGAAGCGGCGCCGATGGCGGCATGTGAGCCGGCGCCCGCGTTGCCGGAGGTTGCTGACTCGGTGGACTGGAAGCGGGGCTTCTGGGCGCGGAACTGAGGGTTGGCTACCCGCGCAGCTGGGCGGCGAGCACACCGTGCTGCAAAACGCGCATTCTGAGTTGCTTGTCTCGAGAACATGGTTAGGTATGAAGGCGATTCGAGAAAGAAGACTGATTGCAATTGATTAGGCTTGGGGTATCTTGCTAGAAAGCAGTGTGTGATTGAGGAAAGTCCGACAAGGGATCCAGAGCTTTAAGCAGCTGCAAGCAAACTGCATGCTCACCAAGGATGACGTCGCCATGATGATGCGCAGCGCTAAGCCCTATACAGCCTGCTAAGCCTGCAAGGGCCGTCAAAGCCGACGAACCCACCCAGCGTCATTGGCCTGTCATCGCACTATGAATTTAAGCTTAACCTCCCCACGATTTCCCATGTGAGCGTGAGCTAGGGAACAGGTTTCCACGTCAATCAAGAAAAAAAACCGAACCGGTCTGCAGCGTACATCAACATGAAAACCTACAAGATAGGTGACCTGGCGTCGATGTAGGCTCTAGGCCTGTTCAATTTTTTTTTCTGGTATGAGGTGTTTCTGTAAATGTCACAACTGCGCCATGTACTAACAATGACTGTCGTCCCGTCGCTGTCTGTGCCACTACGGAAGCAGTCCGGTACCGCCGCGATGCATGGACATGCCCGAGGTCATCCTTGGTCATGAGTTGGGCTTCTACCCCTCAAACACGGTCACAGACACACTTAGGACTCCTTCATCTGGTTCTGCCGTCGTTTTTGTCTGTTATGAATTATGCTCTACGAAAGAGAACGCAATACACATTCACGGTGAACCATGGCCTGTAGTGAACACAGACCAGGTCGTTAGTCTTTTCAAGACTTTGAGCTCCTTCGCTGAGGCCCCCGGCTCTATACATATCGAGGGGGGTTAACATCGAGCTACACCTACAAATATGCTTGCAAAGTGTATACATTTGCTTGACTTTTCAATCCACGCAACAATTGGTTTTCGGATGCACTCAACACGCGCATTACGGGCCTGGGCGAGAACCTTGGCTGCAGAGTCTCGAGCTTCAGAAGCGGGAAAAGGAAAGCTGCCAGGCCGTGAATATGCCGTATGACGTTATGCATAACGATACAGAGAAGAACGGATGAAGTGGAGCCTCTGAAAAACTGTGGGATTCTGATTCTGCAAAGACCGCAATGTGAAGTCACAGGTTTCGATGCCGCGGCGGTTGGTGGGGACACGGGATGACGTAAGTTCGGTTCATCCTGACGCGATAGTGTCGCGCGGCTTAGCCAGCCACCTTTTGCTTTCACACAACCACAGCATTGGTATTAGTTGCTCTAGCTCAGACAGCACCAGACAATAGAGAATTGCGACTCCTGCGGCCCACGAAGGACCGGACGCGTCCTACACACATCACGTTGACGCGTGTGACGCGTGACAACCTCGGCAAAAGCGACGATTGGCTCATCAAACCTCTGAAACTCGAGAACGCGACAATGACACCCTCAGAGACTGCGCCTCTACTCCGCCAAGAATCCACGACATCGTATGCCCCGGACGAAGAACATGATGACGTTACGGCGACGCGAAACACCTTTGCTCGCAATCTTGGTGCGCTGGATGGGTTCGCGCTGCTGATAAGCATCGTCATCGGCTCGGGAGTGTTTTCATCGCCTGGGCCTATCGATGCAAACGTTCCGTCGCCTGGTGCTGGACTCCTCGTATGGCTAGTTGGTGGAGTTTTAGCATGGACAGGTGCTTTGACAATGGCTGAACTGGGTACCGCATTCCCCGGAGAAGGCGGAATCCAGCCTTATCTCACCTACATCTATGGCGACGTCTTTGGATACATGGCTGCTTGGTCTTGGGTAGTGGCCACCATGCCTGCTACCCTTGCTATTCTCAGCATAGTATTTGTGGAGTCCATTTACTCCAGTTTGGGCGTGAACGAACCAGATCCGCCTCTCACCCACAAGCTATTGTCTCTACTTGTCTTAGTATTTGTAACGACGTTGAACTCCATTAGCACCAAGACAAGTACTCGGCTATCTAGTTTCTTTGTCGCCATAAAGCTGCTTACCATTTTTCTCCTTATCGTATCTGGTTTAGTGGTCGTCTTTGTCTTTGTCGGAAAGAGTAAGGACCTTGGAGGTCGCGATTGGCATCAAAACAATTGGTTCTCTCCAAGAGACACGATACTGCCCGATGGGTCGAAATTCGATTGGACGAAAGTGACTAGGTGGGAGTCACTCGGCTTTTACAGTACAGCGTTGTACGGAGCTTTGTGGGCGTATTCCGGCTGGGACAAGGCGAATTACGTCGCGGCAGAATTGCGTCAACCCAGTCGCCAACTACCACTTTCCATCAATACCGCTATACCCACAATCATACTATGCTATGTCGCCGCCAACGCTGTCTACTACGTTCTTCTCCCTTGGAAGGTAGTGTCGACAACAGATGCTGCTGCTGTGGTAAGTCCTTCAGAGTCATGTATAACGCCTTTATACTGATATGTTTTAGACAGCTGTTACCCACTTCCTTGGCAAGGGAGTAGCTTACTTCGCTACCGCGCTCATATGTCTCGTCATTGCAGGCTCCGCCCTTGGAAACTCCTTCGTGGCTGGTAGGATGACCGTCGCAGCTTCTAACAACAATTGGTTCCCGCAAGTTCTCGGCACAGTCGGTCGCGTCGGTACTCTGAAGGTGACTAAACGCGCCGATTCGAGCGAGGCAGCTGACACGACTATGGATGATGGAGAGTCACCAATGTGTGTAGGCCGTCATGTCCGGTTATCCTCTGCTAACAATTGCTAGCAACGCCCTCATACTCAACACTGTCCTCTCGGCAGTATACATTCTACTCGGCAACATGCGCATCTTACTGACTCTCAATGGCCTTGCCGAGTATGCTTTCTTCTTCCTCACGGTTCTCGGCGCAATTATATTACGATTCCGCGAGCCTGATCTACCCCGGCCTGTGAAACCGTTCATCCTGATTGCTATACTGTTCGCCATAATCAGCGGTTTCGTCGTAATCAGAGGCGCAGTATTCGCGCCCATTCAAGCAGCGATCCTTGTAGGAATATGGCTCTGCGGTCTTGTATTTTACTTCATCCGGCTATGGGTGCTAAAGAAGAAGGCTGGAAGATGAGGCGGAAGCAATCTGTTCGACATGTCCATACGCACGCATGCATGCTCATCATGATATTTCATTCCGTTCAAACTGCATCGTGTCTCTCGCAAACCGCGTATATGTTGTTGCACGAACGGCACCAGGGGTGGCCAGATCTTATCATATTTTCAAGTTGCTGCATACACACTATTGTATCTTAGCAAGTAGTTAGCATGTAAGACAATGTATACTCCTGCTCACACCTTTTTTGTGAAATGTGACATGAACTGTAGCCACCCCTAGCGACGGAGGTTAACAACTTGCGCCGTCATTCATCCGAACCCCGCCCGTTCCGAGGTAACTCGTTAGCGCCAGCCACATCTGTATCGGCTGCACATCGCAACACCCGCCCAATACGATGATGGCCTCTATCAAGCATCAGCGTACTCGTACGTCAATTCAGACGTTGTAGTCGCTGCCATGGTCGTACGTCCCTACTTTACCTCTGATAAGCAGGTGCTGCCGTTCGAAAAGGTGATCGCACTCGAACGCATTGACAACTGGACATTCCGCTCCATCGTCAAAGCCTACTCCCCGACTGGTGGTGAGAATGGGACGTACGGCGGCCACGTGTTTGCTCAAGCCGCATGGGCTGCTGCGCAGACTGTCGCTGAAGGATTTCTAATACATGTAAGCTGTAGCGACAGGTTTTGCTCCAACCATAACTAAACAAAACGCTAGAACATCACCGGGTGGTTCGTACTAGGTGGCAAGCCAGATGAACACTACACCTATCGCGTCCGAAAGATCCGAGACGGTTACAATTATTGCACACGAAACGTGACCGTAAGCCAGGTTGCAGCCGACGGAGATATGTTTACCTGTACCTGCTCCTTCAAACGGGAAGAAAGCTCGCCATTCGACATGCAAGAGTCTATTGACCTGAAAGAGGTGTATCGCGACGCACTAGAAGGCAAAGAAGATGAGCCAATGGAGCATGCGGCTGCTCCAAGCAACGATTCTGAGGTACGTTCTGCCTGCACGAAGTGGATGTGAGACACGTACTGACTTCGTACTCCTACCTCTGCAGCATTTCCGGGAAACTTACCTTCCAACTCATCCCGATCACTTTAACCCCATCGCCGGCTTGCACATCCGCAAGGCTGACATGTCGAAGTACAATCAAAGCCGTCATCCGCTCGATCGTAAACAGCTGACGTTTTACACGCTGCGCGGTGCACTTCCATTACCAACCGCACCATATCCACCGCCCTCGGAATCCGACCAGAAGCTCACATTGACACGAGAGGCTAACATGCACGCCTGTGCACACTTGTACGCATCGGATCGTAACTCGCTATTCATTGTGCCAAACCATCTCGACCGGCCTCGGGGTTACAAACGCATGGCGTCACTATCTCACAGCGTCATCTTCCATGTCGGTATCAAGGACCTCATCATGCCTAGTGAACCGCGGATCGACCATCCGAACGCCGACGCGACATTGTGGGAAGATGGTCCGCTGCCACTCTGTAATCTGGAGGGGCATACGGGCGGCGATAAGGACGGGCGAAAATGGTTTATGCAAGAAGCATGGCTTACCCGAGCTACGGGAGGCAGAGCGCTACATAATAGCCGTATGTGGGACTATGATAGTGGCGTGCATATTGCGACAACCTTCCAGGATGGATTGATTAGGTTCAAAGAGGATGCAAAAATCTGAGATGGGGTGTAAGCATACGCCCGAAATTCTTGGTGTCGTCCGAATCATCCGAGGACTGAGAGTACAGACTGCAAATACTTTATCACTTCGAGGAGCGGATAGCGCAGATGTTATTTTCATTTGAGAATAGGCTGCGCACCGTTATACGTAGAATAGCGAAGCAGATGCGGGCATTTATTGTGGATAGATGGGTAAGCATGTTTAGCGTCAAACGCAGTCATCGCCAACCTTGTATCTTCTCAATACAGCTAGGACAACGACTGAGCGTACTGCACCCGTCTCTAGCGTATCTTTCCTAAGGAAGGCGCAATAACTCAAGCTACAGTCGGCGACTTTATTCAGGCCCCAGGGTGCATGTGAAAGTCTCCGAGCTCCGAGGCCCTGCCCAAATGGAAGCCCAGACACTTCTTAAAGGACTCCAGCTAGGAAGCCTGGATCAATTCAGTCCAACAAAAAACATAGAGATTTCAAGGCGTGCTTCTCGTTACGTGTATTCTCGTCTACCCCCGCCCCAGCCACGATCCTTCGCTCCTAGTCTTTTCGTCCGCAGTAAGCCATATATAAGTACCTTGCTGACCTGGTATTTAATGCACAATATCGTTCAAGATACAATAGCGAAGATTCCATCATCATCATGAGCGAGCCCAACATGAACGCAAGCGAGATGTTCGAGATGCTTGCTTCGACCTACGAGGCTGCAACCGGTGGCTGCACCCGCGAAGTTGCCATGCACCTCATCGACATGTTGCCCGCAGTCGATTCGAACTGCTTCGTGCTGGATAATGCATGCGGAAATGGTATAGCTGCGCAGGAGCTTTTGTACAAATACCCAGACACTCCGCTCAAGGCAGCCTGTGTCGATAATGCGAAACCGATGGTCGATCTAGCACGCCGCGCCCTTCCAGCTACACCCTCCGCAGCAACTTTGTCCTTCGACGTGATGGATGGGGTCAGTCTGGCTTTCCCTGACGAGACGTTTACGCACTCCATCACCAACATGGGTATCATGTTCTTCTCTGACGGAGAAAAGGGTGCGGCTGAGATCTATCGCACTCTTAAGCCAGGAGGAACGGCTGTTGTCACCACCTGGAAGTCTACAGGCCACATGGCTGTTGTTCATGAAGCGCAGAAAGCCGTCAAACCAGACGACCCGCTATTCCGCTGGCCTGTTGCGGATGAGTGGTTCGAAGCTTCGCATATAAAGAAGATCATGGAGGGCGCAGGGTTCAAAGATGTTGAGATGTACGAGAAGACAGTATACTATGCATCGAAGACTGCGGAGGAGACTTGCGGCTATATGCTTGGTATGTGGAAGAATATGGGGCCAAAGTGGACTGATGAAGAGAACGAGGAGTTCGCGAAGCAGTTGAACCTTGCTGGAAAGAAGGCAGCGGTAAAGATCCAGAGGCCTTTGAATGGGCAGAAGGGTGCGGATGTGGTTGAGGTGGAGGGTTTTCCCTGTGTCGCGCTTGTCGCTGTTGCGAAGAAGTGAGATATACCAACATTTGAATTGCAATACAATAGCATATCCAACTGTATAAGCTATGCAGGCTCTACGAAGCCTTCTATGCAACGATTCGCGTGCTGATTCGGGTTCTTCCTGACGTGATAAGACACGAAGTGACTGCGCAAGCTCTGTAACAGCGCAACATATGCATGCACTATATGCAATTACGAACAAAGTCTTGATAGCACCCTAATTGATATCAGAGTATAAAAAGCAAAGCCTCTCTCTATCTAGGTAAGAGAGTGGGTGGGAGGGTGTCAGAGGATGGGCTTAGTGACCAACGCTCAGCGCCCAAAACACCAAAAAAAATGTATCCTGGAGTATCTGACAATGCCAGACGAATGCTGAACAGAGTGGGACTCGAACCCACGCCACTTTCGTGACCAGGACGTTATCTCTCGATAACTTAACGTTAAGAAACCTTAACCTGGCGCCATAACCAGCTCCTGGAAGGGTTGTTAGTATTTGTTATGCTGCAGAGGATGCTGGCTAAGACTTACGGCCATCTGTCCGTCACAGGATAACTGCTGTTGATGGGAAAATCGCCAGGTTGTAATTATATATGGTAGTTTGATGACATGGTGGGGTGGGCGATGAGGGGTCAGAAAATTCTGCATCTGGCGACGGCGGGGTCGGCGACATCGGTAACAACACTGAAAGGCAGACTACGATCCATCAATCATGCAAGTGTAGTGCTTAACGTGATTAGATTGCTAATGCACGCTGTGTCCAATTCACATTCCATGTCATTCGCTTCCAAAACTTGGAACTTGGAACTATGACCCACGTAACCAACCAACCCTACCTTTACAGCTTGCTCTTCAGACTAAACTGCTCCGGTCGCCACATTTCGTTTAGCAGACGCGTCGCATTAACCATCTCAGGCCTGCACTGATCCAGTGATGTTATGCCCAACAAACGCATACCTGTCTGCAGCTCATCCGCAAGAACTGTCGCACGTCAGTATACTACCCTGGTTAAAACACGACCAAACTTACTGTCAACGCATCTCTCGACGCCTTTCGACCCGTAAGCTCCAAGCGCGTATAGGAAGGGTCTTCCTACGCCTACGGCTGTGGCACCCAGACACAACGCTTTTAGCACGTCGTTTCCGTCTCTCAGACCGCCATCGAGGAAAACTTCCAGCTTCCCCAATACTTCTGGACAGTACGTTCGAATCTCTAGCAACGTCATAAGAGCACTCGGTGCGGTATGCAATTGCCTGCCACCATGGTTGCTTAGCAGAATTCCATCGCAACCATACTCCATCGCGAGTTTCGCATCGTCCGCACATTGCACGCCCTTCACCACGATCGGCCCTTCCCACTCCTTGCGAATCCACTCGAGATCCTCCCAGGTCGTATGTGGGCTAAGTTGGCCCTGAACTGGCCGTCCCCCCATCGCGGGTGCGAAAGCGTTGTCGCCGCCGGTCTCCCATTCCGCTGTACTTTCTTCTGCGAGCCCGACTGCTAGCGCCTCCTCAGCCTGGAGATAGCGATCCGCTGTTCGCTTGCCAAGAACGGGCGTGTCGACCGTTATCCAGAGTCCATTATAACCGCAGCGCTTGACGATGCGCATAAGTTCGATGGCCTTATTGCGGTCGACAGGCATGTAGTATTGGTAAAACAGTTGCGTTGTGCTGTTGTTACCAAGCCTCTGCTGCTCCTCTTTGTAGCTCTGCATGATCTGCTCGCTGCTCTTCGAACTTGCGGTACTGACGACCTTGTGAATGCCCTTGCGCACTGCGCCTCGGATCATCTCTGGCTCGGCAGCTTCGTGGATGGCGCCCATTGTTCCCATAGGCGAGATGTAGAATGGGTATGGCGAGCTGTGTCCGAAGATCTTGCGGCGCGTGTCTACATCGCCGACGTTGCGCATCACACGCGGACGGAAGTTGATGCGCCCCCAGTCATCTATGTTGCCTCTGATCGACGCGCCAGTGTTTGCAGAACCGGACGCATAGACATACGACTTGTGAGGCATGACAGCCTTTGCCGCTGCCTCAAAGTCGGTCGTGGAGACGCAAAGGCTCACATGTGGGATTTCCTTGGAGTTTGGATCGGTGTCAGACGGCTTCGTCGACTCTTCGCTCTTGATCTGGCGTAGCTGACCAAACGTGTTGGGGTCGACGGGACCGAGGAAGGCATCTTTAGGCAGATAATCCTCCAGATAACTCAACGGGTGGTATTTCTTGAACTCTTCTGTCGCATCCTGTCTAACATCAGCTCTTGATCTTTGAGCCGCGCCATTGTACTCACCGCCCCGGCATTCTTCAAGATGATCGGTGCGCCACCTGGGTGGTCCGCCAGGAAGTTGGTCACATCATACGCTTTTGAATCCAGCACTATCCAGCAATCCTTCTTGCTGCTGTGCTTTGCTACTTCAGCTCCATTGATCCGCGACATTGTTCAGATATCTGCGATGCCCAGTATCGGTGGAGATACCGTCTTATGGCTCGGCCAACCGTGGGCCAGGCAATTGAGATTGAGGGGAAGTCGCCGAATCGGGTATACCGCGCCCCAAGATCCGGAAACAAGACCGGCAGCGCGCGCGGGTCAGCTGCGGCCGAACGCCGCCCAACAGCGAACTCATTTCACATCGCAAATTCGTTTCTTCAACAAACGTGCACTTAGGAAAATCTTTTGGATCAAAGCTATACTCATAGCACAACTCGTCATGTATGTAATATTCTTGCTGCCCCAACACACCCCCAGCCTAAATGATCTGTGCGGGACTTGTCGCAGGCTTGTCGTTAGCGACATTTGGATCATCCGAGACTGTTTTGCTAATATGCGAGCGCTCTTTCGTGTCTACCATCCATTCCACTGTCTTGTTGATGCCGTGACCTTCGCCTGTGATGTGCTGCTCATCGCTTCTTGCGTCGTCATCCTGCCCCCTCTTCTTTGGCCAACCGCTCTTCATCTCGAACTGTTCATGGTGAACGCTCACCATATCCAGATCATCATATCCACTTTTCGTCCCGTGATGTGACCTCGCTCGCCTAGCAGCAACATTCGAGTGGTTCCCATAGGCGTCGTATGAGTTCTTGTTCGCGATCGAGCGCTCAAATGAAGGACGGAGCCAGGGTATGAAGCGTGACAGTATGTATTTGATAGTTGGCCCCGAGGTTCCAATGATAGCGACACTAGACTCGATTGCAGAGTAGGACGCTTTGACACTGTAGCTTTTTGTTTTGCCTTTGAAAGCGTCGATGAGCCAAACGAATCGCACGGCGCCGATTGCTATTACGATGAGACCTAGAGAGAGGAACGATACGGTAACAATCTTGCGCTTGAGTGGCATTTGCAAGTCCCAGATTATCCATGTCGGAATTCTGGTGCAATGTCAGCATCGGTTGTTTGGTGCATGCGAGAAAGTCTTACAGAAGAACTAGGACATCAGTGATAAGCACTATCGAGATGTTGGCCAGGATGTAATCTAGAGGATCGTAGCAACCCCCGATTAGGTCGGGTTGCCAGTTCTTCGCTATCGGCCAGCAGGGTATTACAGCCAGTATCGTGAAAGCAACGATGAAAATGGTGTTGATCGCTTGGAGGCCGAGGATGCACCGTTTGATCCAAACATTGTTTGAACGAAGTTTGTAAAGCGTCCATAAGAAGGATGCTTTGACGAAGCCGATACATGGTGAGTACA
The DNA here is from genome assembly GCF_023758025.1 of Alternaria triticimaculans. Lineage (NCBI taxonomy): Eukaryota > Fungi > Ascomycota > Dothideomycetes > Pleosporales > Pleosporaceae > Alternaria > Alternaria triticimaculans. The sequence goes on from NW_026055958.1 coordinate 2,896,756, forward strand.
CGACACTCAACGCATACTTAAGCTGTGAACAAGTCCCTCAGTATATGGGTAAGTTGCAGCACACACGTTTTACAAACGTACCTTGAATGCATTAAGGAAGTCGATTGCTGGATACGGAACATCTTCATCGTGGTATCCGGTGTACATCGCGACACAAACTCCATAAGCGTCAGGCATTCGAACATTCCAAGGTCGTCATGTGGACAAGAGTCTTACATTTGTGGGTAATCACGCTATTGGACAATGCTAGAGCCCACGCGATAGCGATCAGAACGTCGTCTGCAAAGATATCAGCATAGACCAGTCACTTTAGCCACGTGCTCATACCTCCGCCAAGGATATGATCTTGCCATTTCCTCCAAAATCGAACCATAAGCACTGCAAGAGCAAGTCCTGGGAAGAGGTATAATAATGCGATGAGCGTAGGTTGAAGTCCTGGATCAACACCAGACATGTCTGGTGCAGGAAAAGCGGGTACTGCCATGATGGGAATCCAGATTGGCGTTCAATTCGAAAATAACTCAGTCGAAGTCACACGAAGAGTGGTACTCGTGAAGTCTTTATATGACCCGCGGACCTGATAGCGTTCAACCTCGAGACCATGTTCGAATAGGATTCAGCCCGCTCAACAGCATGCCGAGGATGTTGCGTTCCTTTCCCAAGATACTGGTAACGCTGCAAACCTGAAAACTATCTGAGTAAACGAGTCTCGCACATAGAAGCGAAGATTTCATCTCCCGTGTTGCGCGCCACGTCCCGTCCCTTGCGAACCAATCATATAGCAAGTGTAAAGTGACAAAACCGTCGTTCGTCCGAAAAGGACACCCAAGGCGATGGAACCGACGTGGAAGCACATGCAAGGCGGCTAGTCCTGATGGAACATACTTTGCGCAGCCGCAGAGCTATGCGACTGGGACACAGCCTCCGAGAATGTGAGTACCTCGAGACTCGGCTTTGAAGACCCTTGCATATTGTGGCTCCAATCGATCCTCCTCACGGGATGGCAAAATCCTCCAATGATCCCTAGGACAGCCTGTAAAGATCTCTATCGGCAACGCCTCCACCACCTTTGTCTAGCCATTCATCCTTGGAGACAGATGTGTAGCGCAGTATGTGAGCATCTCCACAGTTCATAGAGACCCAGGGCCTAGTAGAAGCCATACAAATTGATCAGGGTTCCATTCAAGGTGTTGAGGCATAGCTATAGGATTCGCTCTACACATGCAGAGCCCTGTCTAGTACGATGCTCGGCAGGTGCCCCACTAGCTGCCTGATCCGGAATCTTCTCCAGAAACCGACGCACGGTGCATCCGCTCCAAAGCAGAGGCGGATGCGCGGGACGCCTCCTTAGCGGTCCGTACCTCGATGTAACGGCTGGTAAAGCCTGTTCGAATGTCCATCGCTCAATGGTGTGATCGCCGCGGAGCAACTAACCGCGACTCAGCCAACGTGACATGTTCATGGTCTTGGAAGTCTAGACCCTCTTCGCTCCTTAATAAAAAGCGCATGAGCTGTACGGATGAGGCGTGGGCGCGAGATTGGAATTACCATCCTTCGCGTCTTCGATTTCTCTGGGCGGGTGCACAGGATTAAATCCCATACCAACTTTAGACTCTAGACGAGATGGCCTCGCCGTATCTCACCCCACTTTTTCATGCCGATGCTCAAGTGAGAAGACAGTCCCCGAGTGAGCGGCAAATGGGCTCGACCAAGATTACTGATGCGCCGCCACCTGTGCGTTATGAGGAAATTCGTATAAAACCTTGCGTTCGGTACAGGAACGTGGCAGCCAAGGACTCTTCATCCAGCCGCTACTACCCTCGTTTCAACTGCAAGGTTCCTCTTCCAACATGTTGGCTAGGTCCATAACGTTCTCTTTGGCCTATGCCGGTTTCACGGCGGCACAGAGCGCCACACTCGCATTTTCCGTCCCACCTGCTGCTGAGACTCTCGCTACCTATGTCACGCCTGCCAACCTCGCTCTTTTTGGAGTGGAAGCCGTACAGCTGACTGACGATGTTGTCTCCTCGATGCAACAGAGCGCAGAGCTTGCTGAGTATGCTTCCCTCTTTGAGTTTGAGGACAGCTCCAATTCAAGCTTGTCTACGCGTACTCGCCGTGCGCGACGATCACTCCGATGCAAGACGATGCCTGGCGATCTTCTGTATCCAGGAAAGCTTTTGTGGGGGGTGTTCGACCTCCTACTCGGTGGTGCTTTAGAGAAGATCGTACCTATAGGCTCTTCTTGCTACAAGACGTCCGAGTACAACAACTACGACGCCGCAAAGTGCGCAGACCTCGTCGAGAATTTCGATTCGGAGGAGATTTAGTAAGTGATAATACTTGTGAGCACAATGGCACTTAGACTGACAGGAGTAGCTACAACGACAATGGTGCGCTGATGAATCCCCTGTGGTATGGAATGACATGCCCCATTCCTACTACAGGCAATTTCGCCAATGGCACTTGCACCCAGGGAGGATACTCAGAATACGCAGTGAAAGTTAGCAGCGTTGCGCAGATTCAGCTGGCTGTCAACTTTGCTCGTACCCTGAACCTTCGATTGGTTGTTCGCAACACTGGACATGACTATAACGGTCGCTCGGTTGGCAAGGGGGCGCTCAGCATCTGGACTCATGGCCTCAAGGAGATCAAGTATGTCAAAGGCTACAAAAGCTCCACCTACAACGGACCAGTCTTCAAAGTCGGCGCCGGCGTTCAAGGCTTCGAGCTCTATGAGGCTGCCGATAAGTATGGTGTCTCCGCCATCGCCGGTATCTGTCCGACCGTCGGTGTAACTGGTGGCTACTCCACAGGCGGTGGCCATAGTCCCCTGATGCAGTTGTTTGGTGTCGGCTCAGATCAGATCATCGCTCTCGAAGTTGTCCTTGCCAGCGGCCGGTTCGTTACCGTTACTCCGGAGATCAACGGTGATCTGTATTGGGCTATGCTTGGCGGCGGTGGCGGTACCTACGGCGTGATCACCTCTGCTGTAGTGAAGGTCCACCGCAAGGTTCCAGTCACTCAGTCCTCCTGGACCATCATGACATCCGAGACTGTTACTGCCGAAAAGTTCTGGGAAGCGTTTAGGTTCTTCTTCGACAACATGCCCGCCTACAACCGCGCGAAAACATACTCTTACTTCTCGCTCATGAAGCTCGCACCAGGCACGTATATGTGGTCGATGGGTCCTTTCTTTGCCACGGACAAGACTGTCGAGGAGTACGAGGCTCTCATCAAGCCCTTTTACGAAAAGTGCGCCTCACTTGGTATTGAGCTCAATCCCAAGACAACCTACCACGACAGCTTCTACCCTGCCTACAAGGCCACATTCGGTACATTCAACTATCATATTGGTGCCGCTACCGGTATTGCGTCGAACCGTTTGTTGACATCCGACAATTGGGAGAACGCTGAGATACGCAACCAAACGATGGTCGCCATCCAGCACGTCGTCGAGACCGCCGTCATGATCAACATGTACCATCAGCGCCCCGTCGAACAGGACAACAAGGACATCAACTCCGTCAATCCAGCGTTCCGAAACGAAGAGAGCCAGATGGTCATCATCAATTCGGTCGCTGAGGAAACCGCCGCGGGATGGCAGGCGGCCGTCGAAAAGATCACCACTCAGGTCATGGCTCCTCTTCGTGAAGTGTCGCCCGCTGGCGGCGCCTATGGAAATGAGGCCGACATCGCCGAGCCCAACTGGCAGCAATCTTTCTGGGGCTCAAATTACCCGAGGCTCCAGCAGATCAAAAAGAAGTATGACCCTGACATGCTCTTCTACGTGCACCACGGGGTTGGTACTGAGGGCTGGACCATCGATGATAATGGTATCATCGGCGCTGGTGTCCAATCGACGGACGGTCCATTGTGTCGCGTATAGTCGGGCTCTAGCTCTGCTCGTCGATCCTGTAGATAATGCAATGCGAATGCGATAGCATCAATGGGAGTGACCTTGATGCGACGTTCCAGGCGCTGACTGTGTACGCGTCACCTATGCCGCATGGCGCCTACGACGACGCTCCTCGACTCATCTGATGGTGACCTTCCCGTGTGCCAAGGACTTGATGCGACGAAAGAAAAACGTTGTTTCGAGTTCTCGGCAGTTGTCAGCTGCTTGGGCAGCCGCGGATGATTTCGACAACCGGACTTTGTGGTCAAGAGGGTCCATTATGGCTCTGAGGAGAAGCCGTCGACAAGATTCTATAATTCTCCGTGCTTCACAATGCGATGTGACAAGATAGCGGAAAATGGACCGCGGATTCCGCTCTTTTACGTGTCCGAAGGATTTACCGGTGGGAACTTCTGGGGGGCTGTGCGACACTTATGCTGCAAACGCGGAGTGCGGCCGCGTGCCCGCCCTTTAGCCCTGTCACCTGGTAGACGCTCTTCTAGAAGGTCGAAAGCGGAGGGAAAGTCGATGCGACATGCATAACCATGTCTCGTCGCACGTCCGCACCTATGAGGAGTCGAGACGTGCAGGGAGCCTTGCGGGCGTGTTGCAAGTCATGGTGAGGGCCAGAGTGTCAGGAAAGTGTGTCGGCAGAACATCAGGGCAGGTCTACCCGATTACTCAACCGCGTTCAGTCTGTCACCGCGACAGGCAACGGGACGTAAAACAAACTGAGATCTCGTCCTCCGCCATGGCTTTCTTTCCCACGCCTCCGTCTTGCGATCGTCAGCTGCTTATTGTCCCCATCTGCACCCAAATCTTCGGAAGCCTCAGTATCCGACGCGGAATCCTCAACATTCCCCTCCAGCATGTGCCCCTTCAGTAAGCTTGGCACCTATATCGCTCCGTGATATCGCTAATGACAAAAGCTTCACTGCCCGCTGGCGAAGGTCCAGCTCGCTTCTCTCCAAGCGCTGTCAAAGACTGGCAGCCGAGGCGAAAGTCCGTCTCCAACGCCTGCGAGCGATGCCGACGCAGGAAGATTCGATGCGACGGCGAGACGCCTTGCTCGACGTGTAAACGTTTTGCAATACAATGCGTGAGAACACAAAAACCAAAAGAAGTTGTTGCATCGTGAGTGCCCGCACCCGTTCAGACGCGTCGTCGCGTGGTCACATGATGTCGTGTTCTGATCAAGATGAAGCGAACATCGCGAAGCGCTAGAGGGACGAATACATCAGCTCGAGGCACAGCTAGCCAGACATGTCAATGCCCCCATGCACGGTATGGAATCTATCGACCAGAACCTTATGGCTAGCACACCCACATCGTTCGACTGGCAAGGACCCTCGCCCCACCTCAACCTCGATACCACCATACCGGCAACCTTCACAGCCGATGACCTGGATCTCGGCTCCTTCTCGGCTAGGAGTGGCAGCATGCCCTCTATCGCTATAGATGAATGTGAGCCTTTCCCCAACTTCTCCACGCCGTCTTCACCAGTACCTTCATTATGGTTAGGTACCACGCGTGCCTCGTCGCCCGATTCCATGCCACCCGGGTCCGCGCTCCCGCAGTTTGGTGCGACATACCCATCGATGAGTAAACCCATGCCGTCGTCGATCGAACCGCATACGGCGCCTTCTTGGGAGTTCATGGCTCAAGCAAGTAGCAGTCAGTTACAACCGGGTACTACCAGCAGTCGGGCCCACTCTCGCAAGACTTCGACCTCGTCCCAGTCTCAGGCTAGCAATGAGCAAGCCATGTCGCCGATCCCAGAAGTTGAAGATGACATCCTTCCGTTGGCGCCAGCACCGCGATTGCCTCGCCAAGGCATATTCGCAGCCCGCCATACTGAGAGTCCGGGCCCAGCTTCGTCACGATCAAGCTTCACCGATCGCAGTCGCGCAATTGTTACTACGCCAATCCCTAGTCGCTTCGAAGCGGAGACTCTGACGACTGAATTCGTACAACACATCGAGTCCTTGGACTACCAAGCTTACTCCATCTCTCCTGGTCTCTTTTCTCGGTTCTGCGAGTCTGTCTACCCAAACACTCAGCGACCTGCAGTCGAAATCTCCGCATCCATGTCGATGGCGCGCTTCCATGTCTTCCTTGCCATGGCCGTTGCGATGAAGGTGAGAATCAAGGATTCGCCGGAGAACACGAATGCTCTCCTCGATACTTGCTACGAGCTTGCTATGCAGCAAGCTTCATCGTCCACATTCTGGCAAGAGACAGGTGGGATGGAAGCTGCTCAACTTTTGGCGCTTTTTGCTTCGCTCCGCAAGCCCTCCACAGAGGAGCCACGTGGTCTTCAACACTCGTTTTCCTGGTGACGACAACTTTCCTTGCTTTGCTTTCTCCCGTTACGACTGTATGCCACTGCTTTCCTTCCGTTTGTTTCTGACATTCTTCAAAAGTCCAATCATTCATATATCATGTACATAAACAGCAGTGTTTACGAACCAAACTTTTTTGCGAGCGCAATAGATACCATTCGATTCGCGAAACTCCGACATGCTCGAGTAGGGCTGTAAGTGCAGAAACTGATGCCCTCGCCATCATAGGACGTCTCCATAGACAAGAAGACTTTTGTTGTACCAACCCAATAATGGGATAACATTACAGACTATCGACTAATTAACTACTACACATCATTGCTCTATGCCAAGCAACTTTCGAGGGTATAAACCAAAACAAGAAAGCAAAATGAAATCATCCAGTATCTTCCCACCACGACAACCTTCTTCATGTACCGCTTGAGACCTTCACCGTCCAACTTCCCAAGCGTCCACCTCGTAGGTATAGTCTACCACTTCTCGCCGCGATCAGCATAAGCTGAGCAATCCAGCGCGGGAATGCTGAAGCCGTAGCCATCAGTCCTGCCCTCGCGATCTTGGTTGCTGATCTCCACCCTAAGTGTAACATCCAATCCATACGGTCCGCAAAGGCCTGAAGGGTTGATACCGCCAGCAGCCGGGTGCTGAGTACCAGCCTTCTCCTCTCCGAGATGGAATCCCAGACGCATGTTGTCTTTCTTGCCGGGGGCAGCAGAGATCTTGGACGCGGCGGTGTTGTTCGTGTTGATGGAGGGCGCTGAGCCGGGAGGTACACCGAGGGTTGAGGGGGTGGGGATTGCAGATTCGCAGATGATGGCGTAGTTGCGCGAGGGCATCGTTGCGTGGTTTGCGGCGGAGGTCTTGGGTTCGATCTTTCCGTCTTTGCCGTCGCCCTCGATCTGGGCGGTGGAGCTGCCGTTTGTCGCGTTGACGCCTCCGGGGAGAGCTGGGTCGCGGTCGAAGATCTCGAGGAGCGTCTCGTCGGTCTCCTTGTCGAGGTGATGGATCTTGTTTCGGCGGGCCAGCAAGTTCGCGACAGCTTGTGGTGGGGGCTTATTGGTGATGGCGGAGCTAATGATGTTGGGCATGTAGCGGTGGTCAGCTTCTGCGGGAATCTGGTGTGTCTTGGGGTTGGTGTAGAAACGACCAATGGCTCCAAGATGCACATCTCCACCAAGAATGGTGACACGAGCAGAGAACTTCTTGGAGAATGCCTGCAGACTGTGCATGAGGTTGCGGCGCTCCTCCTTGTGCTGACGCGCGGTGTAGTGGTCGTCCAAGTCATCGAGCAAATCGACCTTGCCATCGAACTGGTTGAAGAAGCCTCCAGCGAAGCCAAAGCGCTTGTTCAGGAACTTGATGGGTGCGATCAACGGCGACTGCAGAATGTTCTCGAGCCAGATCAAGCGAGGGTAGGCGATGGGTACACCGAGCAGCAAGATCATGTGCTTGAGTTCTGGGTTCGCGGTGAATTCGGCGTCGAGACGATCGAAGAGCATCTTGTAAGTCTCGGGGTAGTTGACCTGATGTCTCGTGCGCTCTGTTCGTGCATCAATACCAGCAAAGGCAATGCGTGCACCGAGCTGGCAATAAATGCTGCGACTGCGTTCCTCGACATACGGGCCGGGCTTCGAGCCGATAAGGTACGATGGGTCGCCCTCATCGTTGGTCATAACGAAGGTGCTGTCCACCTGCACCGGATCGGCGGGTGTTGTGCCTTCTCCCTGGCCTGTTACATTGGTCGTCTGGGGCGCGTCGGTTGTATAGGTACTCTTTGGAGGAGCAAGGTGGTGCTGGAAGAGGAGATAGTACTTGTGCGCAACACCACCAATGCCTCTGAAGACAGCGCAGTTCATGAAGTGATCGGTGTAGGAGCCGAAGCCATCGATGATGTCGTGGTCGTCCCAAATGTTGACCTGGGGGATCTGGCTGTTGGCAGTGGAGAAGGGCTTGTGACCATACCACTTGACGTAGTTGTTGTAGTAGTACTCGTCGCAATCGGCACGCATCTGCTGGCCGAAGGGGAACTCGCGTCGCTTATGAGGGCTGTGTATGTCGGTCCAGGGCTTGAGCGGTCCGTCGACCCGCACTCCGTCGTTGTAAATCTGGTCGCCTCCTCCAAGCATGACGTGGAAGGGTCGCTGCTCGTGCATTCGGAGGACATCGTTCCACAGCACAGGTCCGGACCATACGTCCATGTCGGTACCGACACTGAAACCGTTGCAAGAATGGAACATGATGCGCATCGACTGGGTGATTGACGGTATGACGAAGTTCTGAGGCTTCTCCTCCTTCATAGTGTCGGTGTATCTGAGGTTCTGGATCTCGTAACGCCATCTTGATTCGAATGGCTGCATGGGAGCATCGATCCTGAAGCGCCAGAAGGCCCTCTTGCTATCCTCGTATAGCTTCTCTCCGTGAAAGTCGCGCGCTTCCACGCTGAACCTCACGTCACCCATATTCTTGTCGACTGCGCCAGCCGGGAAGAGTGTGAGCTGGGGGTTTGGCTGTGCCTCGTTCGGGTTCTGCTGTCCGGGCGTGGCGACGATGAGGACACTGCCGTGCCAGACAGGCTGCCCGGCCTGCTGGTTGCTTGTACGTCTGTAGTTGAGGAGCGGTCCCATGATGACATCCACTGCACCCGAGGTGCTGATGACTTGAGGACCGGCGCCAATGCCTGTCACGCCACTGGGGTCCTCATGTTGTTGGTATTCAGCGGCCATGGTGGTCGGCGGTCGCGAGCAATGTTCGATAGCGAGAGAGTTGGCGGAGTATATGCGCAGACGCGTCTAAGATGTCTACAATCCTGCGCTCCAGTCAGTCTAGTGACTCAATTAAGCCAGAGCAAAGACGTACAATGGCAATGCGCTCAGGGTCCAAGAGTTGGCTTCAGGCGCAGATACGATGCGCGCTGCTAGTAATTTCGCGTTGCTGTCGCGAGGAAATAATTGCACGCCCTTGTGAAGCGCGTGTACTACGGAAACGGTAGAGGCGGGGAAGAGTAAGAATTCAGGAAAGGCTGGGGCCAAAATGAAAGCGCCTCTAGCCTCAAAGTCAGGAAAGTTGTTGTGCCTGTGATTGATGGCACCGAGGCGGCAGGGATGGTTGCCGCTAGCCGTGTGGGCCATGACATCCTCGAGCCTTCCGCGCTGCACTGTGGACCGCGAAGACACGGGACCTATCTCGATCTTCTGCATGGTCTTGCACGCCGTCTCCTGGCCATCCCAGTCATTTTTCTTCTCTTTCTCAGCACGCATTCGCAAATCTTGCATCGACTCGCGCAACATCTATGAGCTCATTATCTCTGTCCAAGCCACAGGCCACCCAACCAAGCTTTCGAAACATGCGCCAAGCACCTGCTACGCGTGCCAAGCATCGTGTAGCGTGATACGATGACGCTGATCAATGGCTGTGGTGTGGCTGCCAGTCCACTCATAATTTCCACTGGACAATCTGCCACACGAAGATCCAACGGGGCGGCGCCATTGTGGCAGTGAATGACGACTCCAAGAGAAGCGAAGTGGCTTTGCATACGTCGTGGCACTGGGTTGCAGTCATGATGAATTGGAACAATCAGTTCTTTTCAGCAGTGCGTTCAGTGCGTTGTATGTGTAGGAGGGCGTGCAAATGATCATTGGAAGAGATTACCTGAGCAGATGCTTGTTACCGTTATGTTCATCGCTCTCGCTCTCCCTGATCTTCATATTCCAGCGCTCAAGATGAACTTAGTGATCTGCGCTGCTTGCGTCAACCGCCTTCGTAAGTCCTCACATTATTGACGCGGGCCGAATTGTGAATGCCGTACGATGTGTCCAGTAGGAACATGTTCATGCAAAAACATGATTATGCTCATACGTAAAGTTGTTTGTGCTGTCTCACTTCGTTTCGTCCAAGGTCACATTGCTGTATACTAACTGTGCTCTTTGAGGTCACGCTTCTTCCTCATCCACAGGCAATACTTCTTCTCTGCTCAATCCAATCTCCTCTCCAACTCTCCTAACGACCTCCTTGATAGCAGCGCACGCCGGACTATCCGGGTAGGCCGTCAGGAAGCTCTCTCCAAAGTCGCAAGCCATGCCTATCCTTGGGTCCAGCGGCACCTTGCCCAAAAATGGTATATTCTGATCCTTCGCTAACCTCGCTGCACCGCCCGTACTCGCTCTGAAGATCTGAGATTCGTGCTTGCAACCCGGGCATACGAACCCGCTCATGTTCTCCACGATGCCCAGTATAGGTATTCCCGCTTTCCGGCAAAAGTCGATCTCCTTCCGAACATCGAGAAGCGAGACTTCTTGGGGTGTGGAAACGAGGACTGCGCCGTCGACGCCGCTGGCTTTGAGGAAGGAGTTGACGGAGAGATGCTCGTCGGATGTACCCGGTGGTGTGTCGACGACGAGGAAGTCTAGTTCGCCCCATGTTACGTCCATGAGGAATTTCTTGATCAGCCCGTTCTTCTTTGCGCCTCGCCAGATTACTGCGTCGTCGCGGTTTGGCAACATGAATTGGACGCTCATGACTCCTAAGTTCTCGCTGACCCATACTGGTTCCCATCCTTCTCCGCTAACGTGTATTGTCTCTTCTTCTACACCCATCATTTTCGGTATGCTAGGCCCGCAGATGTCTGTATCCATGAGTCCGACAGTCGATGATGGATTCGATGCGAAGCCATGCGAAAGCATTGTGCTGAAGGTCGACTTTCCGACGCCGCCTTTACCGGAGAGTACGAGTATCTTGTGCTTTACGGAGGAGAGGCGCGCGGTTATGATGGGTATGTCGGGATCGGGGCCCTTGGGCGCGGAGGCGCATATTGACTGGTTGGGACATCCAGCGCAGGAGTCCGCTTGACCGGCTGTGAGAGATTCGGGACCGGGGCAGTGTTCTGTCGCGATAGTGTTAGCAGTCTGTTCTCACAGAGTCGCGTATAATGCCGGAGGGGTGGCGGGGCAAATGTACCTGGCTCGGGCGCAACGAGCTTGGGCGCAGCCTTGAGAGGTGCTTCGAAATCGACCTGTACGGGCTCTTCTAGCGAGGGCGCCATGGTGTATGTAATTGTGACTGTAGGTGTGGACGTAAGTGCTACATGGTCGCGTGCTGGAGGAAAGTCCTAGAGGCTTGATAATCAACGATCGTGACAGGGCTGTACCGGTAATGCTTGGCATTTTGCCCCACGGTCTCCCGAGGTCGGCATCCATGACTAGCAAGATCGCCTACACAAGGATGGATCTCAGCAGATGCGCTGTAGACTACGTTAGTATACGAACCGGAAGTCAACCAGGTCCTAGGGCAATGTAGACTTCTCCGTGATTTACTTCTCACAGTATGGTATTCCCGTCCTTGACTGGTTGGGGTTCAAATCACGCAGTTTGACCGACCAACTGAGCTCTGGATTCTACATCTCGTACCGCGTTGATGCCAACATCAAACTTCCATGTTTCAAAAAGAAGGACAACAAAACAGCGCGGAGGTAGTCCCGGGATTTCTGCCTGTTAGACAACCCAGAAATATGTGTATGTATTCTCCGACCATGTTTATAGATTTTCGTACTTGGCCCTTTTGAGGTATTGTAGGAGGCAATGGGTGTTGCGAAGTGTCTATTCATGCAAGCTATGCTCGTCTAATTCATGTGAAATTTATCCCTGTTGGGAACCGATCCACTATCCAGTCCGTCGCTATCTTCAACCGAAGTGCTGAATGACTACTTCAACTTCACCATGACGTATGGGATCTCAACGTCCTCCTCCTTCTGATCTTCAGCTGTTATCTCGAAGATGACGTTCTTCTGGTGCTCCGGTACCGGCTTCCTGCTCACGTGCTCCACAAGCTTGCTCATACTGTCTTTTGTTAGTAACGCGGTGTATACGAAGGGGAATCAATGAAACTTACGTAAGCGGCATCCTGTCCTTCAACTTGGATGGAGGATAGAATGATGCGTAAAGCAAACTGACACCAGAGCTTATCATCTGAATCGACAGACCCTTCTTCTCGAAATGCGCCACGAAGTCCTTCAGGGGGATATCATCCACTTCGAAACGGTCCCATAGTTTATCGATCGTAACTTCGCCGTCGTGCCCTTGGTATGTACCCTTCGGGCTAGCAATCGGCTCACTGAAACCAAAGAATGGCAGGGCCAGGTTGATGAAGCCATTCTTGTACTGCTCAATGTCCGTCTTGCCGTCGATGACCTTGTACAGCTCAAGGTTGACGAGACCGGTGACCAAAGCTGTGGTGGTGGCAATGGCCGGGATGATCTTACCAGCAATAAACTTGGTCTTGTGTCGGTCAGCCTGCTCGATCTTGTAGTTCTCGGCACGAAGGTTGCTGGCAGCAGTGATGAAGTCGATGTGGTGGTTGGAGTCATCATCCTTCTCAAACTCGACAGACTCAAGCTTGAACCCAGCAAGAGACTTCGGTGCCGGCAATTGGCTGATAATACTGTCCAGCGACTCGTTGTCGTCGCCACCAGCCTGGTTGGCATTTGGATCTGGCTCCTTCTCGTCGGCCTGGATCTTCACTGTAGGGTCAGGCTGGAAGTCAGGAACGATCATATCGTTGAGAACTTCGACGTAGTGCTCCTTGGACGCATTTGGCTTGATGCCGTAGTTGAATGCGTGTAGGGTGGCAGCAGCTTCCACGTAGGTGAAGTGTGTTGGGTTTGAAGAGTCAAACTTCGATGGGTCCGGCGCACGCTTGGGTCCCGACCAGAATGGCTGACCGGAGCCTGTCTTGGAGTCCTTGGGGAAGTTGTAGAGCAATTGCGCAATTGCGTGGTTGTAGTTCTTCTCGAACTGATGACGGGCCCAGATGATGCAGTCGTCAAACGACAACGGCTTCTCTGTGACCAAGAATTCCCGCAGGGTCTCCAGAGTCTGCTTCTCGTTACCAGACTGCTTCAGCGATGCGCCAAGGTAATCTGGCTGTGTCAGGTAGAGGTTGACAATCTCCGGACCCTTGACGAACAGCGAATCGAACGACTCCCGCGCCCAGGCAATCGTGTGCTCGATTCGGTTGGGGAAACTCCTTAGTGTGCACATAGGGAACGACTTCTCAGGTGGATCTTGAGATGAAGAGTAAGACTCTGTGATGAACGGCAGGACAACCTGGGTGTTGCCCTTGGTACCGAGAGTACCGCTGTCGAGCAGAGGCTTGCGGAAGAATACACATCGTCGGTCGACGTATGTACGCGCCTCTACATTGTCCAGTGCATTCGTCACACCGTCCAGAGAATTCCAGAACTCTTCGTTGAAGATGTGCTCTGTCTCCGGGCCGACCTTGTCCTGCAGTGTCACGATCTTTCCGCTGAGGTCAGGGTTCATAACCTGGACTGCTTTTGCGGCAGCATCGCTCTTTAGCTTGCCAACATCCGCTGGTCTGAACAAAAATTGTCGGTTCAAGTTGCTCTTCTCGATTTGGTCGTTGTCAGTGACAGTGATCTTGCCATCAGGGCCAGTGCCAAGACCCATCATCGCCCAGTTCTTCAACATCTCGCAGCCAATGGCACCCGCACCAACGAGGAACTGCTTGACGTTGCTGAGTTTCTTCTGGTATTCCTGTCCCAATACAGCGATTTGACCGTCGTAGCGCGAGCCAATCGGAGCACACTGCTCTTCCGAACGGGTCGTGGAGGTAGGGATCGACTCTAGCGAATCGAAGTAGAGGAACTGAACGATGGGATGGAACTTTCCAGACACTGACTTCAAGACTTCCTGAGCAGCCATGCCACCAAAGAAGGCAGCGACGGGACTGAGGTCACCACGAGCCTGATAACTGAGCTCCTTGATGAGCTTCTCGTCCAGCTCGACCTTCTCCTCGCCTTCACTTGCGATCTCTTGCGCAATCTTGAAGAGCTCATCCGCGTCGGCTTCATGGTGAGGACGCGGGAACTCGCCCTTGTGGAGGTTCGCAAACTTGTGGATGGCCTGGATACCAACGTGGAGCTGTTGCGGTCGGTCGAACTTTGCGAAGTCGGAGATGAGAAGCTCAGGCTTCTTGAGCTGCTTGCTGAAGGGCTCGAAGTCGATGATCTTGGGCATCTTGACCTGGATGAACTGTCCTCCTTTCTTGTACTCTCCGAGGCCAGATACATCGCCAATGGAGAAGGTGTAAGGCCCCTTGACCTCAATCTTGCGAGGCGCACAGCCGTTGAGGCCCTCCATACCCTCAACTTCTGAGAATGTGACCCAGTCGCCATCCTCCAAGCCGTGTCTTGTCTCGTCTAGTGCCGACACAATACCCTCCTCATCAATGCCGGCAATGATGCCGTTATTGACATTCTCGCCAGTCGGATCACCGATGGTGAAGTTCTTTCCGAAATCGGTGAAGATAGTACCGAACAGTCCGTATGTGTCGGTAATGACTACGTAAATGCCGTTGTCGTGGCAGTAGTCTGCGATCTTGATTTGATCTTCGAGCCGAGTGTCGGTAAGGACAATGACCTGGAACTGCTTCAACTGCGACAAGTCTGATGTCAAATCTCCTCCACTGAATTCCTGCACAGGTGTGTATGGGTTGAGTTCGGAGACGCGCGGTACGGTGACGGAGGCGCGTTGCTTCCCCACATCGGCGGGAGTGAGGAAGAACTGCGACGACAGGTCGGCGAGAGCGGCGGGCTTGGGATCGTAGAGTGTCAGCGACTTGACACCGGCTAGGGCGATGTTCTTCGCAATCTCGACACCGAGACCTCGCAGACCAGCAACGAGGACGTTGGAAGAGCCCATGCGCTTCATGGCCTCATGGCCCAGGACATACAGCTGCCTGCTGTAGAGGGACTCATCGATGTCGCCGTTGTTACCGGACGCTTCCTTGAGCTGTTCGACGGCAGTGGCAGGGCTGTCGACCTGCATGTTTTCCTTGGATACGTTAGATTAGGGACGCAGAAGTGTGAAGTTGGTGAAAGGTGTAGAGTGGCGGAGACGCTGGAGACGCCGAGTACATGGTTGCAAATGCGGACGCGCAACCGAACAAAGCGCAAGTTAGTAATCAATGAGGCGGACTTACCGCCATGGCTTTCTCTTTCTTGCTGGGACGAGCGTCCTCGTCGACGTGTTTCCGCTTCCCCAGTTTGCCGACGGTCGTGAAGGCTGGACGCTGTCAAATGTGGCGGTCGCGGGCGCCTGGCTCGAGTGTCGCGGGGTACCCAGGTGTAGACTGCTGTTTACGGATGTGAAGAAGGACAAACGAGATCAACAGGTTTGTCGCTAGAGTGGGTTGAGTGTGGAGGTGTAAATGGAAGGAAGGCAAGGGTGGAAGGCGCAGCAGGGAGGAGGTTATTACGTGAGTAGTTGTCACGGCGAAGGTGCTGGAGCTCCACCTAGCGCCATCCCACTTAAATCTTGGCGCAATCGTCACTTCCGCATGGGCCTCGAATCCACTCCTTCACCCATACCAGGAAAACATCAATCACCTTGCAGTCTACGTTAATGTGAAAACGAAAGTTCGCAGACTCCTGGGGGTGATATGGACTCTTGGGCGATTAATTTCTATGGTCTGCTGAAGGCAGATTTCACCCCCTCAACGCTGGGCCTGCTTTAGATTCCGACGCGACTGCGTACTTCACAAGGCATGATCTCCATGTTGATTCCGACTGTCCGTGAAACGCACCTCACATCGCCAACATCAAATCATGATGTTTACCAAAGGGTCACTTCTGATTTGACGTCTCCGAGCCTTGCGGCGGTCAGCTCCGCCACACTATTCCAAGGAAGGCGCAACGATACCTAGGCACTGGCAGCTGTCGCATTTTAGATGGTATATCTTCTTCGATCGCTTCCTTGCTCTACTTTTTCATCAGTCTATGCAATTTCGAATAAGCTTATCATAATACTCACGGTATGCTTGTCGTAAACGCCGTTGTTGCCAAAGAGACACCAGCCCAACGACAAGTTGGAGCAGACCAAACACGATGGCTGCGATGGTGTCCGCAGACTGGTTGTTCAAAGACATGAGTGCGTAAGGTGAACAAGAAACCTCCTCAAGAGTAACGAAGCCCGCGAGTGTCTGTCGCCACGGGATAGTGAGGGCCCATCTCCTACCTTATGTATACTTCGACATTGTACTTTTGAGTGCGCAGTTCTCGGAAATTCTGCGATCCACAAGGGTCAGGGTCTAAAAGTATGTCAGTTCCGGAACATTTGGCTGTTTTGTACTTTTGTATGTGCCATAGCTCAGGCGCCGAGGATACAGAATTGTACTTTTGCTGACGTCCATTTGATTGGCTCAGTGTTACACCGGTCATGCAGAGAGGCGTTTTCTATGAGCATGCAGATTACCAGGGTGGTTCGCAAGAATTGTACTTTTGTAACAGCCAATAGCATCCAACTGCAGCTCAGCCTGGTGTCACGACCCTGCACATATAAATCACCGTCAGAGCCTACCGTTCACTCATGAGTCTATAGGACGATGCTTCCTCTTTTCTCTCTACATTCGTGGAATAGTCAAGGATCCTTCTAGTCTATACTTCCAACTCGAGCGTTACCTCTGGGCGATACATATCCCCTTCTTTGCCTTCCGAAAGTCTATACTACTATGGATCTCGAATGGCACCTGATGCCAATTTCTGAGGAGGAAGCCACATTGCCACAGCCTCCCCTTCCGCATACGAATCCCATCGCAGATACACGTCCGCGAAAGAAGAAAGCGCGAACTCTCCGCGAGACCGACTGGGAGCCATACAAAGACAGGATCATACAGCTGCATCATGTCGACAAGAGACCGCTCCCGGAAGTCAGGATCTTGATCGAACAAGAGTTCGGTTTCATCGCTGAGTACGTTGGGCAGCCTGTCACTCTATCATTTTACGGCGTCTAGGCTAACTGTCTTCCCAGGATACGCCAATACAGGTCTCGCCTTACTCAATGGAAACTTGACAAGAACATCAAACCGGACGAGATGAAGGCTATCGTCAGACGTCGCCAACAGCGAAGCCTCGTCGAGACGGACAAAAACGACCTCAAATTTCGCGTGAGAGGCCAGGAAGTTGAACCTCACAAGATTGAGAGATGGATGAAGAGACACGATGTCGTGGATAGTACGCTGTATGCTCCCAGCCCTGACGCCAGTGAGTAGATCTTTGGGCGCATCGTCAAATGCTTGATACTAACAAAGGGTAGCAACGCCTTCTGCACTGAGTTATGCGACGATGTCCGAGATCGGTTCTCCCAGTATCATGCATGATGTCGATTCAACGTTCGAACACACTCCAACCACGCCCCGACAGAGCATTAGCAGCTCGCCCACTACACCACGCCAACGTACGGACAACGTCTTTGAAGTGCCGCCTTGGGATACCACCAATCCGCTGCACGGGCTTCAGGTGGTTCAAGTCGATGACGATCACTTCTTCGCACGGTGGAGATATGAGCTCGGTCTGACTGAGTTCGATATAACCATGGAAAGCGTTTGGCGCCATCTTTGGGATACGCCATGGCTCCGGAATGTACGGTCAGAACGAACCTACAGGCTGGTACCCGAGCGTGAAGCAATCGTTTTGTGCAGATATATTGTACATACATACCTCTCGCATAGGTCACCGCCGACGACCCTACGCGGCTTCAATTGGTCAGAGAATATAGATCTGATCATCTACATCTATCACATTCCCAATACTCAAACTGTCAGTGTCAGGTACATAGCTGAAGGTATACAAGCGAAGTATTTACAAATCCGGGCCATGGGCTTCGAGCTTGTGACGAGCGGTGGAGTGCAGACGTGCAAGTTTGCGGAGTGGAAACCCTGGATGTATCCACATCTTTGGGGTTCTCCAAGGCTACTGGAATGGCGCTGGAGGGTTGTTGCTAGGCGCGAGCTACAACCCTTCACATGGCCCTCCAACGACGAAGATATACAAAGGGCGCAGTTCTTCACACACCATTTTCGAGCACAGCACGCCCACGAATAACTCGTTCTGATAGACTCGCTATGGAGGCTTCAATAACAATGTTGGAAACCAAACATAATATTCACAGTTCCTCTTAATTCCATTTCCATGTCCATATCCATTGCATTCATATACATCTTCCCCAGCATCGCCATTCCATATCTCATATCCACGCATACGCATATCCTCATTAATCGCATACGTCGGAAAAGTAAAAGTTGAAAACCAAAAAGGACATGACACATTCGTCGCTTCGCAGTCGTGAGCGAGGTCGCTTCAAACGCCCAAGTAACGCCAGTAGGGCCGACTCTGTCGAAGCCCATGTAACCACTGAGATGAAAACCACCCATGCCATAAGGTACCAGCACAAGGCTAGACACAAGAACTAGAAAGCAAAAAAGACTTTGTACAGTTTTGGAAAGAGATCGGTCGGTGGATAGCCGACTATCGTCTCGATGAGTGGCGTGTTCGGCGTGTGTGGCGATCTGATGAACTTGCGCTGCCTGGGTGGTTGTTAGTATCTATGTCCGTGAATGTGAGGCAGTTCGGATTACTTACTTGAACTTGTGTAGTCGCTGTACATGTATGATGTTCCACTGACAGTGGTGCTCTTATCGTCGACCTTGTTGTCGTGTCTCCTCTTGAGACCCAACGCAAGCGCGAGACCACCTAGTCCGGCAGCGAGACCCAGACCCTTCTTGCCGGTGCTGTGCTTCTCAGAGCCGGCGCGCGAAGGACGGGCAGGGCGGCCACCTCCGTACCAGGTGCGTCCGCCAGCAGCGCCGCCGCTGTGGTGGTGCTCTTCGATGTAGGTCTCCTCGTGGGTGTGCTTGCGCTTCTTGCCGAAGCCGAAGATGGCGAGAAGGGTGTCGAAGAGGGCGCGAGCGCAGCAGAAGAGGCAGAGAAGGAGCAGCAGCAATATACCAAGGATAACACCGATAACGATACCGGCAATGGCACCGCCACTGAGTCCGCCGTTGCTCTCTTCGGTTGCGACAAGGCCGCCGCCTGCTGCGCCGGTGGGAATGGGTGTCTGGAAGGGCTGGGTCGCGGTTGGGGTGCCGGTGTAGGTAACGACTACGACGCCTGAGCTAGTTGGACGAAGAGGGGCACCGGGTGTGATACCTCCAGAGCTGCCGCCAGCAATCATCGCACACTGGCCGGCCTTCAGACAGTACATGCCAGAGTCGCAGCAGATTCCGCCGCAGGGGTTTTGCGAGTCGCTGCATGTGGCTGTCGCTGTCGCTGGTATGTAGGTGCTGCGCGTCTCGGTCTTGGTGACAAGGCCGACAGTCTCGACGTAGGTAGTAGTGTAGTATTCATAGTAGCCGCCTGCCGCTTCAGTGTTGGCACCACCGCCGCTGGTGTCGCATTGCGCCTGGTTGGCACTGTCGGTGTAGCATTTTGAGCCTGAAGGACAGCACAACCAGCCGCCGAAACCGCAGGGGTTGGCGCAGTCTTGCTTCTTGATGAGCTGGGAGCTGTTGTGCAGCGAGGCGAACTCGTCAAAGTGGACGGGGTAGGGCTTTGCGAGAGCCGAGGGCAGGTAGGCGAAGGCGATCAGGCCGAGCACGGCGGGAGGAGCGTTGAGAAGCCACATGGTAAAGCGAGCGACTGAGCCTCTCCAAACGCAGCAGAACAGCGAGGTTTGCTGCGAACGGAATAGACAGGACCGTTTGCAGGAATTGGGGGGAAACGACAGAAAGAGCGCGCTGCAATTCGTAGATATCGTCCAGTCGGCGTGGGAGCGGTGAATGGGTGGGTATCGCTGCTGCGGGGTCGATCCGTTGGCTAGCGCGTCTTTCGTGTCTGCTGGCGTGCGTGACTGGTGCCGGCGTGGTACAGGATGCGAACCACGGAAAAGAAGTCAGTGATGATTGAACTTGGCTATGGAAGGGAGAGGAAGGTGGTAGGATGTGTGTAATCGTGCAGGAGGAGGTGCGCAAGTAAAAAGGGTACACTTAGAATAATCGTGTGGTTGGAAGCCGCGGGAGAGGCTGGGGTGGTTGGGGACCTTCCAACTCCAACTTCAACAACACCGGGGTTATGCGCTTGCGGGATTTTTGAAACTTGGCTAGACGCGGTAGTGGGAACAGAAGTCGTGTCGTTTTCGTGATGTCAATGACTTCGCTATTCGTGAGGATTGTGTGCTGTCTCACGATGATTCTACGGGGGGTCGTACACAGTGATGCTCAGCGCGCGCTCCGCCTCCGGTTCACCCAGCAACGTCCGTCGCGCCATCACCTGGCCATCCTCCTCGTCTCCGCGCACGTTCACCACCACCACTCGTCATTGCAATTTCCCCCAGAAGGATATGCCCGTGTTGGCCCAAGCTAGATGCTTGGCCTTGGGCGGTAGTTCCTCAATCATTCTGCCTCGCGCACTTTGCTGGTTCTGCCCATGCAGCCTGCGACCTCGTGCAGTGGTTTGCCTTAGTTGCGAATAGCTTCTTGGTATTTCTATCGTCTTTCCGCAACATCCGGAGAACTATCAACTTGTCGTTTTGGGAGTAGATTCTAGACTCGAGAGTTCCGGCCGGCTATAAATATCATCCGGTACCTGCAGGGCGCGTGTGATGTGTGGGCCGCCTGCTACGTTGTCAAAATGGGGCCTTGCGTGCCGCACATGCCAATCACTACACCGTAAGTCGACAGCAGGTACAAGCTGTGACATTCAACACTGCCGAGGATGGAAGGTCACTTCTGACAGACATTGACAACTGGCACTTTCTTTGCCGACAGCTCTGCCACTTCTACCAAAAGATCTTCTCAGCCCTCCCTGTCCAGCCCATACTCTTGGACCATCTTCTCCGCTGCCTTTTGCGCAATCAAATACGCCGTAGCCTGCGAGTGGTTGTTCGTCACAACCGGCGCAACACTCATATCAACAACTCGTAACCCCTCCACTCCCCGAACTCTGAAGTTCTTGTCCACAACTGCCTCTTCATCATCTTCCTTACCCATCTTGCACGTTCCGCACGCATGCCACACGGTACCCGCATTCTCGCTCGCAAACCGATCTACATCCGCATCTCCCATGGACTCAGGGCCTAGAACCGTGCGCACAATATGCGGCGCGATGGTAGGGTTACCTGTCAGCTTCGTCCATGTGCTGCGGATAGCTTCGCGGAAGATGCGGACGTCGTAAGGGTGCGTGAGGTAGTTCAACGTGATGATTGGCTTGTCAGCTGCAATTTTTGACCGCAGCTTGATGGAGCCGCTGGATTGCGGGTTCATGAGAAAAGCGATGAACGTCATGTAGGTGTTTCCCGCCTCCAATTGTGTACCCGGTGGCCACAGTATCGAGTTGTTGAGGAACTCGTATGTGGGGACTTGGTCTCTGGATAGGAATTCTTGGAGATCTGGCGGAAGCGCACAGTACTCTTCATACGATTGTAAATCTGGCAGTTTGAGGAAGCCGCCCCAGAGCGACGAGTGCTGTAGAGCGAAAGCACCGGTTTGGTCTTTGGTCCAAGACTCTTGGGCTGCGGTGATGAGGTCGGGATTGCTATCAAAGGCGTACTTGTCGTTGATTGAGCCTGAGACTTCTACCGTCATGAAAGTGAGGACGTGGTCTTTCAGGTGCTTGCCTACGCCGGGTAAGTCGACTTTGACATCGATGCCGAGAGCTTCGAGATCGGATCTTGGTCCGATGCCATTGAGAAGTAAGAGCTTAGGTGAGTCGATCGAGCCACCGCAGATAATGACTTCGTTGTTTGCCGTCGCTGGGGTCCTATCAGTGCTCATTACGTCTCCCGTCGATCCAGATAGTGCACCTACCTTGCCGCCCATCTTCGAGAACGACTCCGGTGACCTTCTTCCCCTCCCATGCGAATTTCTCTGCTTTCGCATCTGTCCATATCTCAAGGTTGCTCGGCGGGTCCATAAGATGCGCGATCGCACTGGTACTTCTCCCGTCTTTACTATAGCTATGTGGAAAGACCATTATGCCCACCGGATCTCCCGAATTAGCATCGAGAACGATCTTCTCCCCAGCCGCAGCCAGCGCCTCCATCTGCGGCACCACGCCCTTCTCGAGCACAGGCGGAAGACCGACCTTTAACTGGCCTTTCGTGCCATGAGCGTTCGTGCTCGGGTCAGCGATATGCTTGTAATCTTTTGAGCCGGAAAAGTCATAGTTCTCGATGGCTTCGAAAGATCTCTTGACAGACTCCCACTTCCAACTGTCGTCGTCTACCAGGTCACCCCAGCGATTATAGTCCTCACGACTTCCGTACAGATACACAGCGAAATTCAAAATGGAACTTCCACCTAGACCTTTTCCCCGCGTGTACGGTATTGTTCTACCGTTCAGAGCGGGTTCGGGCTCGGAGACATAGCAGTGGTCTAGATCAGGTCGGAGCGCTTGCGCATAGTACCGATGGTAGGGTGCATGGAGAAAATCACCAGAGGGGCTGCTTCCGGCTTCAAGGAGGAGGACAGACGGTTTGCGGGCGGAGTGGGATAGTCGATGGGCAAGAAGGCAACCTGAAGTTCCGCCTAGGAATATGTGTGTTAACATCGATTGATACGTGGCAAGCGAAATGAAGCTTACCTCCTACGATGATGAAGTCGTACGTTGCTACCATGATCCAAGATTTGCAGTATCCGATGGGGCCAACTACTGTGTGTCGTGACTTCCTAAGTCGGGCGACCACCCTACTTTATATGTATCCCTCCTCGATGCAGGCGCGCTGCACCTCAATTGACGTGCAGCATCAGTAAGACATGCAGGCCGCAGCACATCTCGCTCTGCGTCGGAGAAGCCAATTGCCATACTCTGTACTTGATTGGTCCCGAGGATTTGGAAGAAAGCCAGGTGCGTGTGCATCATACGGATGATCTAACTTGGCTTGGGCATTTCCTTCGCATGTAAGGCGACTTGCCAAGCTGGATTTCAGCTCGCGACTTCGCGATTGCGGGGTATCATGGATGTCAGCAGCGGTGGGTATAACAGTTCATGCAGATCATAGACATAGCTCGAGGCTAGCTGAACAGGTACTAGACTGATCTCCTAACACCTGCCTTACCACTCTTTGGGTCGGTTGACAGATTTCATCAAATATGACGGGCGTACAATGGGGATGGATAATCGCTACAGACTATCTTAATTCCGCTATCTAGATTCACCTCTGGGGATGACATCGGTCATTCTCATTCGACAACCGGGTAACCTCGTTGTGTGTAATCATCGTAGACATCAAACTTGCAGGAATGCTATTCCGCAGCCAGTCTGGCTTTCTGAAAACCCTTTTCCCATCAAATGCAACCTGTGGCTCTCCAATCTTGGCCGAGGATGGGAAGCACTGCTCGGCATCGCGTTGGTTGGATGAGCGCCCTTCGTTGTCGGCGCTTGATCCTCGCCCGGCTGTAGCGAGACTTCGATGATGAAGAGGCGAGAATCTTGCGAAACTGCGTGCAACTAGCGCGCGTAAGTCGGGGAGCGAAGCTGCAACAATGGCAAACGAGATTTGGATCGCGATCAGGATATTGACGGCGCTACCAAAGTATCTCATATCGCCTTCTCGTCGTTTGATGAAAGGAATTTGAAGTAATGCGACGATGCAAACGATGAAACCTAAGCCGAAGACGAGAACAAGGCCAAGCCGTTGCCGGATCCTGAGTTTGGAAAGCTGCCATACGTATGGGATCGGGAGCGCGAAGATCATGCTATCCACAATGCTGTCTCCTATCGCTGCGGAGTAACTGTAGGGCAGAACTGAAGCACTGGGATCCAGTGAAGTCAAGCCAGTTCCTGGTCCATAGCTTGCTGATATCTTCGCACAAGACTATGAGAACCGTCAGGACTTCGATAAAGTGCGCAAGAGCCAGGACGATGAGGACGTAGCAGCACTTTCGGAGCGATGCCATCCCCGGTGGGAAGATTCGGAGGTAGTAGGCCAAGACCGAAAAACGCGTAAACGTAACGGCAAAGATGTACGCTACGCGGCGTTCGAAGATGTGCTGTTGCATGTGAGTATGGTGTGCCACAGGTACGATGGAAGTCTGACTTGGTAGAAGGGAACTTCCGACATTCGATCGGGACTGACAAAGTGGTCAGTACGGGCCGCAAAGATCTATGCAGCATGCGCACTCACCCCTTACGATCGTAACCCCAGTTGTCATCGGCACTCATACAAGATATGACGGTACGTGCGAGAGCTGCGGCCTGATTACGATTAGCTTGAGTAAATTACAAGATTCCCATAGTAGCAGATTGAATTCGGGCTTCACATACCGTGCCCAAGATGATCAAGACATCATCCGGCGCCATTTTCTTCTTGATCGCTAGCCTTGAGTATACTCTCAGGATAACGGTGCTCAAAGCTAGTACCATCAACGGCACCTCCACCGCCAATGCTGTTCTGATGCCTTTGGTCGTATCTCCAGCATTCATTTGGACTATTGGCTGTGCAATTGTGCCGTGTAACCTCTGATCGTCCGGTATTGTGTACATGGCTGGATACATGCAAATCGGTTCCACGGTGAGATAAGGATGACACCAGCTGGTTTGGTCCAGAACATGAGAGCAAAGTAATGTGTCATCGACAGAAGAGATCAAAATAGAAAATAGAGGAAAGGTGTCCGTGGCGGGGCCACTTGATGCTGATGTTGGTGTTCGTACGATGATCGCCAAGCCTTGACTTCTCCTCCAGCTGACGTGCCTATTGAAGCTTACTGAGCACTTTGCGTAAGCCGCCCTACCAATGAGGAGTCGGTTTCAGCTGTGGGCGCATACGACTGCTAGGCTGTGATGCTGACACACCTCCAATTATCAAATGATCGACGTTGCGAAGCTGCAGGGCATATCAAGTGCAAATTGGCGGTGCCAAGTGGGCGGAGCGGGATACGAGACAAGTGAAATTGAGTGACGACAGCGTAAAAGCCGACACGTTGGTTGCTAAATAGCGGTAAAGAGGCCGATCGGCGGCAACTGCGCTCAATTTACCTCAAAAGACATTGTCAATCTTCTCCGTCTGATCGAAATCGTACGCATTGCCAAATGGCCTATTCAGATAATTTTTGAGCAGTTGCTCACTCGAAACGTACGTGGCCGCGGTCTGCAGACCAGTCTTCTCGGGCGACAAGCGTTCAGCAAGCTCTTCCGCCAGTTCGACTTCCATCGAATTTCGATACCATGGCGCGAAGTGTACTGTGAAAAAAAGTCAGTTGAAAGAACCTCAGACCAGCAAGGAACTTACTCATCGCGAGCATCACTCTCGGATCTTCGCTCAGGTTGGGCTTCCCTCCGTGCCAGAGTCTCAGATCGCGAACGACCATGCTGCCCTTCTTCACGACCGGCTGAGTGGGTGGCCGAACCTCGCGACGAGCATCGAGCAACTGCTGCTTGATCCTTCCGCTTGCACGGTCGCCGTGTTCGCCTTCTTGGTCGGCAATAGTGGTACCTTGGTGTGTACCGAGCCAGACCTCTGTGGAACCGTTCTCTGGCGTCATGGTCACGAGAGGAACGTTTACCACGAGGGCGAAAGGGATCGAGGGGTGATCAAAATCTGCATCATTGTGGATCGGCTGCGAGGCTGGTGGCGATGACGCAGTTGGTGGTAGTGCGGTGTTGCCAGAAATGAAGCGCAATGAAGGCCTAGGACCAAGCGTGGTTGACGTGACTTGCGTCACGATGGGATCTAATCCACGGTTAGTATGTGTTTAGAGCGTGGCAGTATTTGCTACAATAGACCCGTACTGGCGTAGATTTCGTCACTGAACCACTCCTGGGTCATGGGCGGATCTTGTTGAATGTTTCCCTTATTATAGTTGAAGGGGCTGTCCTTTCTTCCCTGCAATTCGAGTGCATCCTGGACCATCTTCTTGTTCAACCAGTCCAAGACTGCATGGTCAATCATGTCTTCCAACACCACGAGGCCATCGCGAGAGAGCGCTCTGGTAGCGATCTCGAGGTTGCGTTGATTGAGCTCTCCAGCTTTGACTTCAGACGCGGAAGGCACAATGGAAATAGGTGTTGACGAAAGGCGCGGAGACATGGTGGGACGGTGGATGACGCAATGGTCAAGACTGGAATCGTACAAGGAGATGTGTACAACGTGATCGCCTCAAGTGCCACGGTACTAAACCGAACAGTATCAGACGTTGTGAGCTTTATATGCCATCACGATCTGGAACATGTAGCGGAACAGACGAAAGCGGTATGGGGAGGCGCTAAACCCAGTACAGGACTGCAGCCGTCTGTGGAGAACCTGGTCACAGGCTGCATGTCGTCGTGAGACGCATGGTGCGGGGAGCTTACTCTATGCTTCGAGTACACCAAGAGAGGGACAAGACGGCACCTCCACTTGCGCGGGGAGTAGTCGACGGCGTGTGTTGATGGAGTAGACGATCCGACGTTCTTGGTTTGAAGCTGGAAACGTTTTCCATCAACGCGAGGTCACGCGCCGTCGGGGTGTCGGCGGCATTTCGATAGTGTCGTCGGTCAGGGATGGGTGGTCAGCGGAGGCACAGCACAACGTCTTCGCCTTGCATCGCTGTGCTCCTGCGTGTTTGCGAATTCACTGTGGAGGTCTCGAATGGGGTTTGTATCGAGTGTCGCACCGGTCAAGACAACTCCCTCATGTGCGCGTAATTACGTACAGTGCGTGCCGTCCACCGTCTAGGCAGACATTGGGAGCGCATGGAACTATGCAAACAAAGAAGCTTAGGACAGAAGAGGATTTAGGCAGGCACCGTGGCCCAGAGTCGCGAATCACAGCGCTGGCAGGCGGACGGTTGACCGGGAGGGAGTGAGGAGAGGTGCGGAAAGCGGCATGACGCGAACCAAGGCAAGAAGCCAGGGCCACCATCCCTCCACATTGTTTCCAGCGCCGGGTCCACCAACTCACCAACACACTCTAAACCGCCGCACTGTTTCAGCGAACATAGCAGTTATTGTGTACTTCTTTTCTGTACACGTTTCCCTTGCAGGATTATCGCACACGTCTTCCATACCTTTAATCATCACCACGCGCCGCTACCGCGCTCCTGCGACCATCGCAGTCCACGGACCTCCATCGAACCACGGATACTATCAGCACCGCCTGTCGATCCGCATAAACAAGGCTCTATACTTCTACCGCCATTGGTAACCGGCAGTCTTCGAGCAACATACCAGATTGACACTTTACGCATACGGCGCACCCGCCCATCACACGACACATACCACATCTACACACATCGCCATTATGCCGTCGCAACGTCGCATGAGGTTCTTTGGCATCCTCATTGTCGTCACAGTCGTCGTCTTGTTCTACATGTCAAGAGGAGCCCACCAAACACAAACATCCGACTTTTACACCAAAACCCAACAAGCCTTACAAGAAAAGGAATACGCAGAAGCGGCGAAGCAGCGCGATGCAGAGAGCGTCGGGTCGCGACTCAAAGCCGCCGAAGAGCAGGCGAAGAAGAACGCCGAGGACAAGTACACAGACCACAAAGTCAAGGTGGAAGGGCAGGACCAGAAGAGTGTCGCCGGCCGCGTCAAGATGGACGGCGACAGGGTCCCTGGCGTCGCGCAACAGGGTGGGAAGCCGCGCGATCAAGCAGCCATGATGGAGCACGAGACGCTTGAGGACCACGAAGTCGAGATGGAGCTCAATGCCATATTGAAGAAGAGTCCAAGTACGTTACTCCTCGCTCAATCGAGCCCTGCGCAGTCACTAACTTATCGTAGTGATCATCTTCTCAAAATCCTACTGCCCCTTCTCGAAGAAAGCGAAACACATTCTGCTCGAGAAGTACAACATCAAGCCCGAACCCTACGTCGTCGAACTCGATAAGAGCCCAATCGGCCAACAACTACAAGCCTTCCTGCACAAGTCGACAGGCCGACGAACGGTGCCTAACATCCTGCTCATGGGCAAGAGCATAGGAGGCGGCGATGACGTTGAGGAGCTCGATCAGACCGACACCCTCGTAGCGAAGGTCAAGGAGATTGGCGGCAGCCGCATCACCGAGGTTGAGCATCGCGGCGCCCGTCCGGAGATGCGACGGAAGATGAGGGCGTAGACAACTCTGCGCTGTTTTCTCCTGCTCTTAGTATACTTGCAGGCATTTCTTGCGGTGTCTCTTGGGCCCGACATGCTACCTAGTGCATGTTTTTAGGAAGATAGGATACCCAGGATATTTATATGGATGGACATCAGATCTTGATGGTCTGTGTATTGCGATGGATATACCCTTTATAGTTTCAATATCTTGTACCGTTGGTCTCAGTCGTACGTCTTTCCTGATCCAGTTTCCGTTTAATCGTTGCAATCTGTCGTTGCCTACCCGCTGAAAGAGGGCCGCCCCTTCCTCGCATAGTGCTATTTCTCTCACCTTAGATGCTCCTGCCGCTTTGCGAACGATAAGCCATGTGCGAAGTACCTAGGTAAGAGCCACTCCTCGATATTTTCTCACCTCCATACACCTTCCATCCTCTTTCAAGCCTAGAAAGCAGTCCTTCCACTCTTCCCTGCTTCTTCTACACGCAATCCTGAATCATCGCGACCTTTGCTTTCCAATCTGAAGCTTCACTCTAACAACGTAAGTACTAGCTGGTAATCGTGTCCACGCGAGTTGCTGACATTTTAGGCTTTAAGATGTGTCTCTACTGGAAGAAGCTGCACACATGTGGCCACCTCTCTGATCGCCCGTACATCGAGATGTGCCGTCCAGGCTTTCTCTCCAACAACGTGTGCCCCGACATCAGCGACGACGACAAGCCTCGCTCATCGCACTTCCCATGTTACCCTTGTATCAAGCTCGAGGCCCGCGCTGAGACTGAAGCCCAAGTCCGGTTCGAGCAACACGAGTTCGCCAAGGCCTACGAAGCTCGCGAGCGCGCAGTGAGGGAGAAGCAGGCAGCGGAGCTGAGGGCCAAGGAGGAGCGCGTCCGACGTGAGGCCCGCGACAAGGCCGCACGGGAGCGAGAAGCGGAACAACGTGCGAAGCGCGAGAAGGAAGAAGCTGAGCGCAAGGCCAAGAAAGAGGGAGGCGCCTGGATCGAGACGTCAGTCGGAAAAAAGCCAAAGGGCAAGAGGAATGGCGGTGGCAGTGGCCCTACAAACGCTCCAGCAACACCGTTGAACACCGTATCGACCATCAAGATGGCTGCCGCACCCAAGAACATCAAAGAGCTCAATGGAGGCGCCGGAGGTGGTGAGAGGATGAGTCCCAAGAAGGGTCGTGTTGATCCCGGTGGTAGAGCTGGTACTTGGGGCCCTAAGAAGATCTTGAGCAGGCAAGAGAACGTCGCTGAGGTCAACACTTCTTCAAGAAAGTGAGATTGGGGGTGTGCAGGACGAAAGTACGTGGTCTTGACAGCATGCTAGGTGTCAGGTTCGTCATCTGTTGCGTCATGCAGCTTGCCAGATCTTAAAAGTTATCATTTTGTTCACGTTCTTGCCTCACTTCATACTAGGAAAAAGCTCAAAAGGCTCAATATTTTTCTTGGTACGAGCTTGCCTCATAACCCTCACCGATTTGTTTGCCGGTCTGATATCTATTATGGAAGGCATGGTGACTTGCCTCTAGGAGAGCAGTCGCATTCGAGGATATTGTCTTGGCACTCAACATGTGCTCGCGTGCCCTGGGCGGTTTCTCGGTACCGAGTCTAAAACGGCAGTCACCGTGAGGGTGACTGAGGAAGGCACGCCCACGCGAGAACGCTTTCGATCACCGAATCATCCCACATCAATAAAGCTTTCTAACGTACCTCATCGCTTTGCAGCCTTCAGAGTTTTCAACTCGCGACACTAAACAACACCCGCCCAACGAGCACCTCTCTCACACTAGTCACCATGACCTCAGAAACAGACTCCAGCAACCCCAAGGCACCCGAATTGGCCGACCGACCATCTTCCATGGCCGCTGCAGCGTTCCTAGGAGTTGCCTGGTTTATATGCATCGAGCTTAACATCCGCCTGCTCTACAGGGCCACACGTCGCAGCCTTTACTTCTGGAGCTGTTTACTCTGCAGTTGGGGGCTGATAGTCCACGGCATCTCCATTATCTTGGCCAACTTCAACAAGTGGACGTCTTACTCGGCCATCGTCTTCATCTACCTATCATGGCTCGTCTTCGTCGTCGCCCAGTCTTTTGTCCTCTACTCACGCCTCGGCCTCGTGTGGAGAAACACGAAGAAAGACCGCTATATTCTCTACATGATTACTACTAACTCGGTCATCTTTGGCCTTACCACAGTCTTGTTCGGGATGATTGCTGCACGTCTCTCGTTGCAAGCAGCCGTACCATACTAATTGATCGTAGCGCCACCCACGCTTCAGCGCACGACTCGAGAAGGCCAACCTGATCTGGGACAAAGTGCAAGTCGGCGCTTTCTTCACCCAAGAATGCATTATCGGAATGCTATACATCTGGCAAACATCGAAGTACTTCCAGAGCCTCGAGCTCCTCGGCAATAGTCGTCGCACCACTCGAGACAACCTCCGCAATCTCATCGCTGTCAACGTCCTCATAATCATGCTCGATGCCAGCGTCCTGGGCTTGGCCTATAGCGGTCGCTTCTTCATGCAGGGCTTCTATAAGGTCGCTGTATATGCCGTCAAGCTGCGCACGGAGTTTACCATCTTAAACCAGCTGAGGCAGGCGCTTGCGGGTGGATCGACAGGTGCGTCGGGATTTGCTGTGCAGACCGACCAGAGACCTATCGTGATGGCTCCTCTAAAGTCAAACGACGTGGTGGAGACGGTTGAATGAGAAGACTGAGAAGGTGGACGGGATGGGCAGGATACGAGAAAGGTGATTGGATATATAGCATGGGTCGGAGTTATTCGGCGAGGCCATATGTCTTTCTTCATCTTGCATGGCGTGTAGCATGAATCAATACAGCGATTATGCAACACGTTTTCGGGTTATCTTACGATAGGCGGATAGCTGTCAGTGTGGTCAATGCGTTTACAGAATAGATTTAAGTATCTTGAAGTACTACTGGCTGCATCATAACACTGTTTTCGACCTGCTCACATCTACCTTCAAACCTCCTAGCACATCCGACTCAAACACAATCATGCCTCAATGATACTCTGAGTCGCCACAGAAGACGATGTCTCCTCCTCTTCAAACCCTGAGCTCTCTTCTTTCAAGGTGAATTCAGGCGGATCTGTCTTCGACTCCAACTCGGTCCATTCCGCAGCCTCAGTCATCTCTTGCTGGGACAACTCTCCTCGGATATCTGCGACCGCATCTTCTGTATCGACGAGGTGCTTGATGTGGAAGATTACCTGGAGTGAGTGGTTTCGATCCCAGTCGCCATGTAGTCCTTTCTTGGCGTGCACCTTTGCTACTGGTAGCCAGAAGTCCTGCCACTTCTTGGAGCTCATGAAGGCGCTAAGTTTGATAAACTCGAACGCTTCTGGGTCTGAGTGGTAATAGCAAAGACTTTTCAACTCGCCCACATCTTCGGATCTGGCTCTGCTGAAGAATGTTGCTGGTAGGTGCTGACACCAGTGCTGCACGATATTCTCATCTTTGAAGAAATGTTCAAGAGGCCCTAACATCTCTTCACGGTCGTCTTCCGAAAGATTCAGGGCTTCGACATTGTCACTCGGTAAAGTGCCTGCGAGGTGGGTGTACCAGTGAGTAGCGGCGTACTTCCGAAACACTTCGGCCGCTTTGGCCGCTTCGGTCAAAGGTTCGCTTTGAGGCTCAGCGAAACTAAGAAAGCATTGCTGTAGTAGGCGAAAATGTAGCTCAGCGCTGTTGAAAACAGGGGCATCTTTCACCCTCCCGTTGAGAGATTTGTCGCGGTGTTGAAGAAAATACTCAGTGAGCGATGGGTGCGCAAAAGTAACAGTCGTCGTGGAAGGTGTGCACGTAAGCCCAAAAGCGCGTGCAGGATCGTGGATCTTGAGATGACTGAGAGTGATCCCATCCTCTTGTTCGAGATCAAACAGAGGAGTGAAGTTGTCGCGTATTCTTTCACCGAGAGAGGTGCCCGTGCGGCCAGTCAGCGAGGTCTCGAACAACATGCGATCGAGACTTGCAAGGGTGCAGGTGTGGCCAGTGTGTCGGTTGTGTGTTAGGAGTAATATGATCCAAGACAGCTCTTCACGCTCTTCTCGTGTAAGTACATTGCT
Source organism: Alternaria triticimaculans (assembly GCF_023758025.1). Lineage (NCBI taxonomy): Eukaryota > Fungi > Ascomycota > Dothideomycetes > Pleosporales > Pleosporaceae > Alternaria > Alternaria triticimaculans. The sequence goes on from NW_026055958.1 coordinate 2,928,954, forward strand.
GTAGACCTGCAACAACAATGGGACCAGTTCCATAGCATCATCCGGCGCAGTCTCCAGGCAAGCAGTGATATTAGATGTAGTGGGTTGCCGTTTGACGATCTCGAACATCAAGTCTGCCCATAGAAACCTGCCTGAGGCCTTGGATAGAACGTTCTCTCCGATGGAGATTGGCCTTGTTTCATCGGCTAGCAAGGGAAGGCGATGTACGTCACAGTATGTGATCCATTTCTGTGGGTCTTGTCCCTCGAGGTGGGTGGTTTCTGAGTTGATAGAGGAAGAGTGGTTCATGGTTCAACGATTTAGTTTAAGTTAATGGGTCGTTGTGTCTATGTAGGTAGGTATGTTGCTGGTGTTTACTGAAGATTGTAGAAGGTGTGGCGTATTCAGGTATTGGTTGTATGTGTGCGTTGTGTTCTAGAGAGCTCAGTATTTCGCGGAGCAAGGGTGCTTACATAGACCGGTAAGCCTGAGGACATTCAACGTCTAGACTGTCAGCTGCACGTTGGTAACATGTAGATGTGTCCAAAGAATGACCGTGAATAACAAGCGTTGATCGGGGAATGGAATCAGAAAACGCTCATAGGAAATCTGCGGTATCCATGGAAGCAACATGGAAAGCGTTAGTCAAACACGTATAACCTATCCTTGAAGCGTACAGCAGCGGTCGCAAATTTCTCCAGAAGGTATGAATTCTCAGCTTTCGTATAGATACCGTTTGATTAGCTCTTCAATCCCGAAGGCTGCTTGGGTAATGGCGAACTGTGACATTGACAACGACCTCTGCTGGGCGTTTGAACGGCAGATGTGAGCCGAGTGCGTCCTGGCGCGCTCGGTGATGAGACAACGCTTAGCCGGAGAGCTAACAATGACCTCCATACGAGTCTTTAGGGGAGTCATTTCGTGTCAGTCGCACTCAAGCTACCTAGATAGTGGTGGATACAATGAGAAAAGTCATCAATCGTGACGTGAGGATGTGTGCAGGTAACCGAGGCGGGCCATGCGATCACTTCAATGTTTCGTGTGGCGTTATCGGGCTCTACACTAAACTACATATGGAAAGGGCAGTCGCCGATAACGAACCTAGGATCTCGAAAAACTGGGGAGGGCGGGTCATGGCAAAAAGAGATCTCGGTACCAGCGCCAGTCTTGTGGATGGCGAGATTGAGATTGGTAGTGGAGCTCCGCGGTGATATTGGAGAGTGGAGAGGAGTTTGCAGCAAGCGTGCCAGAAAATGACGGTGCAGCTGCTCCTCCTGCGTAACCCTCAGCCTCAAGCGGAGCCACTGGTCTAGGCACTGCGTAGTGCATCTCTGTTGGTATCCGTCCACGGGTGCATTTGCCGCCGCTTATGTTCTACAATCGCATCGCGACGGAACGGCGAACCTATCAGACTCTAATCAGCTGAGCTGTTAGTGCATCTTGTTAGTCGCTGTTCAAGATTTATCGCTACACGGCCATGCCGAAGGAACAAAACCATGCAAGAACAGGGTCAGGCAAAGTCGCGCGACAGGGCTACTGGCTATGCCGTCATCAGTCGGTGGCACCCAATGAGATCGGATCAGCTAAACCTCTGCCGTCTTGGACATGAGGGCCGTTGAACGGACGAGGCTTGGATCAGCACTTAGATCGTAGCGCCTTCATCGCTTAGATCCGTTTCGCCAGTAGTTGACGGTAGCGTGAAAGAGCTACTCGTTCCCCGCGTACGTATAACATACCTTGTCCCACGGTACCGACCCTGTAAACTGCCATTACCACGCGGCGACTCACTCTCACCCAGTCTACGCGCAGTCACCTGACAATACCCTGCCCTTGACAGTAGCTTGCCCTGCCGCCGTCAAGATGGAGGTCAAGCAGCCGGAGCGCAGCCCTGCGCACCTCAGCGACGAGGAGAAGATACCCGTCGAGCACCCCGAAGATGCGCGCGCTAAAGTCGAAATCCCCATCTATAACGACGTAGAACGCGTCGACCAAACCGACTTGTCTTTCGCTGCAATTCTTAAAGGCACAGCCGCAAACCCGCTCAACACCTTTGAGAAGAAGGCCGCCCTCATCAATGTCGAGCTCGATAAATTTGGAATGGGCAGATACCAGATATGCATCTGGTTCCTCTGTGGCTTTGGATACTTCCTTGATCTCGCCTGGTCACAAGGTGTTGGTTTAATTGCTTCTGCCATCTACCAAGAGGTGAGTTAGTCCAGACACAGCGGGTACCCTGTACTAAAGCGTTTGCAGATGGGAGTTTCGGACGAACACACTGGAGATATATTTGCGATCGCTAACGCAGGACTTGCTGTCGGTGCGCTCGGCTTTGGTCTTGCTGTGGATATCATCGGACGCAAGTGGGCTTTCAACTTGACCTGTCTCATTACCTCCGTATTCGGACTCTTGCTGGTATGTTCATGAAGCCGCAGATTCGATTACCGGTAATTAACAATAAGCCAGGCCGCACCCAAGTACAACTACCCTGCGATATGCGCCATCTACTTCCTCGCGTCATTAGGCCTCGGAGGTAACATTCCTATCGATGCAACCATTGCACTCGAATTTCTACCTCATAACCGCCGCTTCCTTGTCGCGCTTCTTTCCATGTGGCAGCCCATCGGTGTCGCCATTGCCTCTTGCATTGCCTACGGCACCACCGGCCAAGCTAAATGGCGCTGCGATCCCGAAGCGCCGGCTTGTCCAGACGTCGAGCCTGGAGTTGCTTGCTGTACCGTTGACAGTAACATGGGATGGCGTTACACTGTCATAGTGCTTGGCTGTATGACCTTGGCCGTCTTTTTCCTTCGGTACTTTGTCTTCACTTTCCATGAGTCCCCGAAGTTCCTGCTTGCGCGAGGAAAGGAGCAGGAGGCCCTTGACGTCCTTCACAGGATTGCGAAATTCAACAAGCAGCCACCCCCAACGTTGACTATGGAGATGTTTGCCGCCATAGATGAGGTATCGTCCAATGCCACGTCAAGCGCACGACTTTCCACTGAAGTACCTCGAACTACTCAGGCTACCCAGGCTACCCCCGAGAAAGGCAATGGGCTTCAGCGCCTCAAGGGAATCTTCACCAAAAAGCGGAATACCACATCGAGCGCACGAAACTCCCCTCGAAGTACCAAGGATACCACCAAGAAAGTCATCAAAGGGTTCGGCAAGGAGCTTACGCGCCTCAAGGGCATTTTCACCAACAAGCTGACCGCTTTCACTTTCGTCCTGCTTGCGCTGGCATACATGGTAAGCAGCTTGACTTTCCATCACTATGTTCCCTACTAACGAAAACAGGGAGACTACTGGTCCTTTAACCTGGCGGGTACCTTCCTTCCGCTTATCCTGCTGCGCAACAACGTCGATGAAGGCCGAGGAACTGTGAGCGACACCTATGAGCAGTACTTGATTATCTATTTCCCGGGTATCATAGGTGCCATATTGGCTCTTGCGTCCATTCAGCTGCCTCTTGTGGGTCGAAAGTGGTCACTGGTCTTTTCCGCCCTTTGCCAGGGTATCTCCATGGCAATGTATACCCAGGTGTCTTCGACCGCTGCTTATGTGGGTCTGAACGCATTGGAATACATTATGCAAACCGTAAGTGAGAAAATCCGAACTTAACGTTTACGATACTGATCTTTGTTCAGTACTTTAATGCGGTCTTGTACGCGTCTGCTCCGGAGCTCTTTGACACTGTCTACCGTGGTAGTGTGAGTGGCATGCTTTCTTGTCTCGGTCGTATTGCAGGAATAGTCGCACCCTTTGCGGGTGCTCAGCTTCTGGCCGATCAGAGCTCTGGCATCCTTTGGCTAGGTGCTGGTGGTATTTGGCTATCTGCACTATTGATGTGCTTCTTGCCTGTGGAGATGAAGAACAGGCAGATGTTCTAAGGAAGTGGATCATAAAGATCCCTTAAAAGTCGGCTTTGATACACGCCATCAACCAAAATTTACTGATACCCCATGCATACGCATAATGCAATACAATTTCTTCAAACGCAGACACATGCTCGGATTCCAACTTGCCGCGCTGTACCCACACCGATCGCGTCGAAATCTGCTAAACCCTTCGTGTACTAGCGTGAGATTGATGACGTATCCTGCGCCCCTAACGCTATGATGCCGTCGGCTTTGCCTATCCGCAACACCACCTTTCGTCTTGTGTTTCCATCCTGCATCATGCAGTTTATTGCTTTTGTTGAGCTTGGCGCTCTCATACCTCCGCACAGATGAAGATGCACTTTGACGTCTGCTCCGTTCTACTTTATCGTTGTTTCGCGCAAGGGATACCTTCGTTGGCTAGAAAGCTGGGCTCCCACATCACAATGTTGCGGCGCACAACCGTTACCGTGAACCGCGCTAGCTGCAACATCGGGATCTCACAAGCCGGCGCGCTTGCCTCGGAGCACAAGAGCAGCTATCAGCGCAGCAGCGAAACTGCGACATGTCGATCTAGTGCGAGCCAAGAAGACCTTACCAAGGGCGGCTGCAACTCGTATTGCATTCTACAAAAGTGTTCCATTATTTCATCTTCTTTTCAGAAGTAAACATCATCTTTTGGACTGTATACTTGTTAATATCTAATAGTGTGTATGCAGCAGAACGCGAGAAGCACAAGTACAATCCTATTAACACGTCTAATGGTTGAAAAGCTTCCATACTAGAATCAGTACTCTTCTTGTGCTATGCTTCGAGGACCACGAACAACTATCTGGCCAGGCTCTTCCTCAAGCAGTTTGATGCCCGTCATATCGTACTTTCCAGCCCTTGAGTCAAATCGCTCATCCCAAAGATGCGCTAGCCGGAACGAGTCCAGTTTAATGAATTCGCTAGTCCTGGCTGCGGTGTCTTCAACGTGGCCCACCAAAAGCTCCTTTCTTAAAGTTGATGTACCATTTCCAAATCGTGATCTGGTAAACTCTCTAAGACTCCGAAAAGCGTCGATACGATCACGGGTGTTCCGTTTGCAGCTCAGGCACCTTGGGACCTTCCTGAGCACCAATGGGCATACATGCGGGTAAGGCTTCCGGCAAGTGTGTAGTGTCGCTATGTATACCAGGACTTCCTCTTCGACAGAATCTGCGAGGCTCGGTTGCGGAGTAAAGTCTTCAGATGTGTCTTCTTCGGTACTAGGTGCGTCTGGCTTCTCTAGAGACTTAAACGTCCAGCCTGAATTTTCGTCCCACCGGACGCCGCGGTTGTCGTCGTCCCAGTCCGACAAGGCCCCTTCTTTTTCGGCCAACTTCTCTACCGTTTCGGGCTTGTCTAGTATCAGTCCATCTGGACATTGCTGCAGAAGTCGCCATGGAAGCGCAAAGACCATGTTTGTGCTGAGTTGGTCCCACTGGCTGAAGGTAGCGTAGCCTTTTTCGATATCTTTCACAATGACAATGTAGTCGTGGGCTTTCATGTTTCGATGGATCATGGTAGACAATGTTAACCGGTTGCGTAGATGCGTGATGGTCAAGAGAGCTTCTATGTAATCATGATATAGCTTGAATAGGCCCATGGGGGTTTGCTAGAATGCGGTATGCATGAACAATGGGTTTTCACTCAGCTTGGAATGATACTGGTGACGACCGTGCGATACTCTCCGATATTCTCAACATTGTATCGGCACATCTCATGTGGTGACCTCGAAGATCTGCTATCACGTCCGACTCTCAATGACCCTGGTATGAATGGCTTTTGCGGTAAAGATGAGTTCAATGTCGTAGCCTCGCCATAAGAAAGTACTAAGCTTTCATGGCTCACATTTGACCGGCTGCACAAGACGTTGCTGCCACACACTACAATGAGGAAATTGAAAAGATGCACTGAAGTCTACGACAGAACAAAAAATGAGAGATACCAACATTTAAGCGTGGTGTAGACTTCTAGATCCTTGATTTCCATGTCGTTCTCCGCACAGGGCTGGTATGTACTTCTTTCCTCAAACAGGATAGAGCCACCAAAATGTGTCGAAAAAGTTCGCAGCCGTATTACAGGTATATAACGAGTTGTCAAAAAGCTAAAGTTCATGACGGGAATGGAGAGACACCACCCAATCTACATAGTGTACCTCATGGAATACGCCAATTCTCTCTCAATCAGGATGGGTGAAGCAAGAGTCTTCGTGGCTTCGCAGTCTGTAACGTGAAATCTGAATTGGCTTGGTGAATGTGTGGAAAAGCATTGGCTTCCGAACGCACAAACACTTAGTGTAACCTAAATCTACTAGGCTAAGCTTCTCGTACTCACGGCTTTCTCATAGACGGACAAATCACACCCGCTCGACCTATTTCACAGCCACAGGAACACAACTTCAATTCCACGGACTTATAAGCGCCCATTCTCACATTAGATCGCCTTAGAACTGTTCAGATCAAAGCTGACCAGATGAACACTTATGCGATGCCCGACATAGAAACCCCCACTGCGCCTCCATCTCCTGAAATTCCAGCCGCCCAAGTCAAAGATTCACCATCTCTACCCAGGCGTCAACCACCACCTGTGCCAAAGAAGATCGTAAAGGCCGATAAGTCCACGTGTGGCATCTGCTATCAACGAGTAGAGCTAAAGCACAAAGCCAAGGCCAACGTCCATTTCAACAAATGTTGGGATGGTCTGAGAGAGAAGGCGAAGGAATCGAAGATTCAGATTGAGAAGAATCCGCTGGAGGAAAGGGAGGTTGGAGACAGCGACAAGACCTCGCTGGGGACGCTGCAAGTCGAGAACAGCGAACTAGATGAAAGAGAGGAACCATCCACACCGATACCATCATTCTCATCAGACCTGGAGAAAACATCCTGTCTTCTTTGCCACAAAGACCTGTGGGGTATGAAAGATCTCGACGCCTTTGACCACCGCTTGATCTGTCTTACAACACTTAACCCAGCTTGCTGCCCTGTCTGCGACGTCTCCTTTAAAGAGATTCCCGAGCCAAGCGATGACGTCCTCTCAAGCGAAAGCAGTGGCTGGGCAATTCATACCATAATCTGGCATCTACACGCTTGTCAGAACGACTGCCATACTTGCCCAGAGGCACAGGCCGACTGGACAGCCTTAATTTCTCGGCGGGCCGGTCGTACCGAAGGAGCACAGAGACTCTTCTGGAAGAGTATAGGAGAAAGAAAAGATTGGGGTCTGCGCAAACACAGGGACAGCGTGAAGACCAAGAAGAAGTCGGGACTAGCGCGCGAGGATGGGATGTATCGGACAAAGAGCTCGCCCTTGCGGACTGCGCAGATGATTCTTCCTGCGCGAGAGGCCCATAGTGAGTCGGAGATCGAGGTGACGAGGGTGGAGAAAGCTGTCGTGGCCGAAAACATCCCCTTTGATCGGTTCAGAAGGTCCAGCTACTCCGTAATGAAGCTCCCTCGCTCCGCGAAAATGCGCACGGACTACAAACCTGAGGAAGTGCGAACGGAGGTACTGCCTCTCTTCGATTCGAAGACATTCTGGAAACAACTTTCGTACAAAGCGCAGACGCGATTGCTACCCAAGCTTGTACCTAAGCCACTCAACGTTACCTCTCCTACCAAGAAGAAACTACCAGCTATAGGTGCGTTTGCGGAAAAGTTCCTAGTCCCTAGCCACAAAGAAGAAGCGAAATCGCAGCTTCGATTGTTGAGCAATCAGCCAGTAGCTCTCGCCCCGATGACTTCCGCGGCGAAATCAGACGCGCTCCTCAAAGCACCTCAGCAGTGTTCAACACCCAGGAACAAGGACGAGCTCGACGCCTTCCAAAGGAAGCTGTTAGATCTATTGAAGCCTGTTGCAGAACAAGAAAGTGTCACGCTCCCTCGGAAAGTGCGCCAGTTTCCAGAGATCACCCTGACTTGTCCACAAGAAGAACCCGACAGTCCGCCTGCATTAGCTTTGTCACAGCCGCCGCACATTAACAACGCGACGACCGGTCCTGTTACTGCAACCTCAAAGCCTCCCATCAGCACGTCCTCACCGCCGAACGATAGCCCCTCGACCGCTACAAGATCCCAACATAGCTCTCTCGATACAAAGAGACCAGCCCTGCGAACTATTGGATCAAGTGAAAATTGGCGCAACTCGCCTCCCAACGCTCAAGAACGATTCAATAAATTGTTAAGAATGAATACCGCAAGGCCATACTACGGACGGTCTGCAAATCCGCTGTCTAAGCCAGAGCCACTGCCCCACGGCACAAGGTCATCTCCGCATCCGTGGCCAGCCAGCTTTGGCGAAAGAAGATCCATGGCTGCTGTCACTCTACCAGTGCATGGTAGGCCAGCAAATCCGCTTCCGGAGCGCTCGCTACAGTGGATGTTTTACAACTTCCAGGAACTTGACCGGGAGATGGAGGTCGAAACTTATGTGTACGGTCGGCGTGGCGCCATTCCAGTTGACTTGAAGTCTAATATTCGTACTGTTATCGATTCTGCGTTATCTGAGGAAGAGCAGATAGCGCGGAACCGAGAGTGCTGTAGAGGCATGTTCGGGAGTTTTGCGGAGACGAATGAGGAGGCGCGGAGTGTGGAGTGAAACGAAGGTAGAATACGTTGAAAAGAATTGGGGCTCGAGGCGAGAGAGATTCAAGATTGCGCCGGGTCGCTGTACGAAGCACAAGGAATAGAGTGAATCGTGGATGCATGCAGGATAGAAGAACCCTGACTCGTGTATAGACAGGTGAAACTATGTATAGTTGAAGAATAACGAGCGTTTCATCATAACATCGTGACAATACTTCTGATAGAGGAAGTGGGAGAAGCAACAGGCGTAGCACACCCATGATGCGACCTTTGAACCCGTAATCTAAACCTTACTCTTCTCATCACCAACAACAAACACCTCGGTAGGCTCCACTTCAATCTCATCCGACGAAAATGTCCTTGAGCGGCGGAAGACAGCTTCCTCGACTGTGTCATATACCATCGTGCCTTTCTTATTGACATCAGACACATCGCGGAGCTTCCACCCGAACCTCGCGAAGCGCTCGCGAACACGGTCGTTTAGCCCTACGAGTCTGAACTGCGTGTTCTTCCCACCATACGCCTCGATGTCTGCTTTCAGATCTTTCAGATGCGTAAGACCTGTTGTGTCGATATTATGCATGGCATACATGTCCAGCACGACACTGCGAATCTGAACAGGCTCTTCGAGGATCTCGGCTTTCGTACGGAGACGCAACGCGCGATCTTTGCCAGCGACACTCCAGTTGCGGTTTGCGTGCGCAGCCTCCAGCGTTGCCACATCACCGGAGTTGAATGTCTGGACCGCGTCGAGGCACTGCGTCTTGATGTGGTAGGCGTTGTAGAAGAGCATAGACTGGTGGATGCGGAATACTTGGGTATCGAGAGGAGTGGGATGCATACCTGATTGGCGGCCGTGAGAAGCCACTTCGATAGACGTTATGCGGTGAACGCGGTGGAAGGCCATGAAGAGGAGGTGGTAGACGATGTTGAATCCGACGGCCGTGCCGATCCCAACTTCTGAGGAAACAAAGAGGGTGAGCCAGAAAGCTAGCATGGAGGTAGTAAAGTCGACGAGTGAGGTGCGCCAATATCCGTAGAAGACTTTGAGGGGAACTACAATGTGCCATACTGCCGTAACAATGATAGCTGCCAATGTAGCTTTCGGTATCCAGTATAGTGCTGGCGAAAGCTTGAAGATACTGAGGATGACGACACCACCCGCAATCAAACCATAAGCTGGAGACTTGACACCGGACTCTGAATTGACGGCAGTCCGCGACATAGCACCTCCGACCGCCATGGAGGAGAAGAAAGAATTGAAGAAGTTGGTGAAGCCGAGATAGACTAGCTCTTGTGCAGCGTCGGTAACGTAGCCGTTCTTGCGACCAAAGGCTTTAGCGATAGCTAGATGTTCAAGCGCAGCTGCAATGAAGGGCGCAATGCTTCGTGCGAATACCTTGCCGATAAGTGCCGAGTCTGGCATGCGAGGCGTTGCAATCCCATCAGACTTTACCTTGCTGAGTGCCCAGACAGGATCGTCATTCTCAAGGTCGATGTCCTTGTTCACTGCGTACGAGATACCAGCGAAGAGAATGAGGACTACAGCACTACGCCCAAGTGCTAGCAGCCATATGGCCTTGTTCTTCTTGCCCCAGCGCTGTCCCATCTTCTGCATGAGATAGAGCAGTAGAAGGCCCCCAAGACCCACTCCGCATGTCGGACCGTCGTATTGTGGTATCTTGGCGAAAAGGTCGTGAATGATGTTCGCCGTACCGGAGCCGACAGTGATGCCGAATAGCGAGGGGATTTGGCCGAGCATGATGACGATGGCAGCTGCGGAGATGAAGCCGCTCAGAACAGGCACGGAAATAAACTCTAGCAGAAATCCTAGCTTGAGCAGGCCTAGCGTCATGGAGTAGATGCCGACGGACATAGCAACGGCGGAGGCGATAGCTTGTGGTGTGTATCCGTCTTGGGCAACATCTGCGATTATCTCCGCTGTCAAGAGACCCATGAGCGACGTAGGACCAGTAGACAGGTCTGTGCGAGTTTTAGCAAAAAGGGTTGCAATGAGTAGCAACGACTTACCCTTAGATGTACCCATGATCAGGTACAGAAAGTTAGGCAGCCAACTCGACATGAGTCCATACTGTCCGGGGATTGTCGCAATCTTCGCGTACGCCAGAGACTGAGGGATGAGCAGAACGCCAACAGTGATACCGGCTAATGTGTCGTTCAGTAGCCATCGCGGATTGTACTTCGGCAGCCATTGAATGATGGGCGCCTTCTGAAGTAGATATTGGCCTGCCACTGAAGGTGCGGCGCGGACGGCTTTCGTGCCATACCGTATCGTCCGCTGGAGGGTAGTATCAGTGGCTATCGCTTGTCGGCTTCCTCGAGCCTTCTTCCTGAGATACTCCATAGTGAGTTGGCAGATAGCAAGCCAAAACAAAGCGACAAAAGATGTTTTAGAGCTAGCACAGTGCCTCGTTGAGCAGTGGAGGAGACTTATTGAGGGTTACCCTAGAGCACGGCATATCAAAGATATACTCCGCACATCCTGGGCATCGGCGTTATCGACCACAAGGTAGCGTCCTGTCGATGAAACTGGGTCTCGAAGCCACAGCGCTGCGATTGAGCCTACTAGGTAGCCGGTCAGCACACCCACTCTCAACCGCTTACCCGCATGGAAACATGCTGGGAACGTCTAGGCGAAATCGTGTCGAGGAACTGCCAATCATTGCAACAAGACGTCAGCATGCCGGTCCCGCGATGTCCAATGAGGAAGTGAACTGCAGCTGCCATGTCTGATACCCTGCTCAAGTCTCGACCTTCCGTCTTGGACACCGAGGTGTGGGCGAGGAGGAGTGGAGATTTCGACGTAGTTGTGATTCGGCCTTCGTTCCGTAACACACCACTGAGGCGCAAAGACGTAGTCACGCTGTCAACACCAGCAGGGGCCGGTAAGATATTAGACAGGCGCTTGTCACACTGCCGATATGCCTAAGCAGAGGCAACCCAGGTTTGAGTTGCGACTAGCATCGCCCTCGGGCCTTACTCAAGCTTTTTGGAGATAACCGGATCGCGTACATCTGACTTAGTGGATTGGCAACGGCGAACTCAAACTGCGTGGTAGAGGACTCTTTGTTGAGGGAGAGAGATGTTTGGACAAAATTACCCCGCAATACACCTCATCAGCACCGAATTAGCTTCCGTCAGCCACCCCGCGCAAGGCTCGTTGAAGCCGCACACTAGCGCCTTGAATTAAGCTTTGAGTCAAGCTCCACGAATAGACGGCCAAGCATCCTTGTCGAGTATCTCCCGGACGGAGCGTGTGCCGTGTCAGTGCAGCCGACGATCGAAGGCACGACGAAACGTTCGTTTACAACGACGACGATCACACCAGGCCCAGTCTACGTAATGCGGTAGTTATCATGGTGACCAGAAGTATGAGACGATTCGTGCATCTCGCAGATGGCATGATATGTGTTGTCGGGGTTTGGGTATGACCAGCAAATGTTACCCCTCAACCGATGGCGGCACAATCTGAACATACTGGAATACGCTGCTTTGCCTAGGCGTTCCTTTGGTGCGCAACGCCAACGCGCCTCAGTGGCGCGCGTGGTTTGTCATCCTCGCGATATGAAAACATGGAGCACTAGTCGGACGTGGCAACGATTTGACAATGGCGTTAGCAATGCGTTCGTCAGAAAGACAATCCGTTGTAGTCACATCGAGCATTCGCGTCAAGACCGAGACTCCGGTTTCCGATCTGTAGACAACTCATGAAACTGACACTCGGATAGCCTGATCACGCCAATGCGCTACAGATATAAGTTCAGTACAGCAGACAGCTCTTGCATATCAACAATATTTCAGGAGCCTGCTCTGGGTACGCGTACGTCTGCACATGCATCCCTGAGCGGGATCAGTTCCCGGAAACGATAGATGCATGCAGTGTGACCGGCGCCCTTTGACCCGATAGGGACAAGCTTCAAGTTCGTGCGAGACGTGTTTCGCTAAGCCGTTTGGGAAGGTAGAGCTCGAGACACTCTCGCGAAGACTGTAGAGATAGTGTGTACAGCGATTGCAACGATAATGTTGCATGATGCGCGTTCGCTGCCGAAGATACGTGCACAGGACCACTAGTTGCGCATATTGAATAATGTGCGCTGATGCAGAATTCGTCATGACTGGAAAGCATGAAACGTGAATGATATGCTCATGTCTTTACAGCGTTCCCCGCATTCGTTGGCTTGGCTTTTACATGAGGCGTAATCGGAGCGTTAGATTTGGAGCCAAGAGACATTTTATAGTCGAGCCATTGCTGACTCTGGGCTGGCCGTGCTTCTCATGTGGTTTTAGCAAAGGCTTGACAAGGCTCCTTTCTGCATCGACTGGGGGTGTAGTCGGGCACAAGACACGGTGTCAGTGTGTTGGTGGTGTGGGACGAAACAGCCACCATGCCAAACGACGACTCTCAGTCAGCGAATATCGCATAAAATCCGGACAAGGCGCCTTCCAGCGGTTTAGTCCCTCCAATGACGGTTATATGTCGGAAAGCCGTGATAAGTCCAGTGGGCGACATGGCAGCCTGGATCGTGTGCCGACACCAACATACTGAGTGCAGACTGTGGGATTGGCTGGTGAGGTAGGCATGTGTAGCGAAGAGGAGTTGCAGCAGTGGCTGAATACGCGGCAACACTGATTGAATTCCAGATGTCCAGCTCAAAGAAAGCCACCGAGGGCTTTGTCTAGGAAAAGGGTGACATCATGGGAAAGTCGTCGTGGAAGGTGCTGCGAAGAACCGGTGGGGTAAAGCTAGAACAGGGCGCTGCAGGAGGCCGTTGCATGCCCCTGTCAAGCATCACGCGAAGGAAGGGCGACCCATGCCAGCCGCCTGACGGCATGGGCAGGCGTGATAGCGCGAGGCACGAAGGTGCATCACTGAGTGAGAGAAGACGCGATTGAGGTGAAAAGAAAGCGCGTTGTGAGGGAGGATGGCTGGGACGACGCGACGAGGGAGGTGAAGGGTGCCGTGTCGGAGACAAAGACGCAAGCTCCGTCTCCGCGCTAACGCCAAGACGAAATTTATTATCGATACGGCATCATTCCAGCCAGTGCAGAGCAGACGTCCCCGGCGAGAGTTGTATACCGAAGACATTGGAACATGGCGCGCAAGAAGAAGAGCGCGCAGGCTGATGCCGCGCCCAACGGCAGCGCCTCGTCGACGCCGCCGCCCGCTGCCAACGGCGCAGCAACCGCGAAGAAGCCGGCCGGCGAGCCCTCGACGTCTGCCCTCATCATCTGCCGCAACAAGTGAGTTTGGGCGGGTACTGCCGTCGTGATGCACAGAGACAATACCCTAATGGCGGGACTACAGGCATTGGCGCTACATCTCTTCGTTCCACGGCCCCTGGCTGCAGCTGCCCCCGGAGGTCCTCGAGTCGCTCGCCCACAGCAACTACCTCTCCCCGCGCCCCCACCCGATTGACCCCGCCGTCTTCTACGACCTCGTCAAGATCCGCAAGGCCGTCGACGAGGCGACCAACCTGGCTGTGCGCGCCACGTCGGGCTTGACGTCGGCCGCCCTCAGCAACAGCCTCAATGGGAACAACAGCATGCTGGGCAATGCCGCCGCGCTGGGGATAGGCTACGGGGGAGGGGGGACCTCGAAGCTGAGTAGAGAGCGGAAGCATCGCATGCGGGAGCTGGCGACGAGCAAGCTGAGTCAGGCATATCATTTGGACGAGATCGCGGCCAGTGTAGCTACCATGCAGAGCGCAAGCACGCTGGAAGACGTCGCGCACCTGGTGCTGCAGCGCGAGCCCAACAACGTCGACGCCAAGTACGTCCACTTCTTCCACGAGAAGATTCCCAGCCGCATGATGGCGCAGTGTACACCTTTGCATACTTTGAATGAAATCATCAGCGAGCGACCCAACGACGGGAGCCCCCTTCGAACGCGCGCATTGACAAGAATCTTCAAGGAGGACTACGTGAACTCGGCCAAGGACCTGAGTGAGGCCCTGAGCACAGCGCGGTACATGATGGCACAGCATCGCGCGGGCAACGATCAGCTGGTGCTGGCAAAGACGCTCCAGGAACAATATGGGCGGGATTGGCGGCAGGAAGTCAAGATCCCCGACGAAGACCACCCCAATTCGCTCGAGACACAGCTGCTGTTCCATCGCGCAGGCGTATACTTCACTATAGCATGCGGCCACGTCAATGCTGCCCTCGACGGCCTACAGGCAGCCGAAGAGGCAAAGGCACGGCGCGATGCCCAAATCGCGGAAGGTAAGGAGCCAGATCCAATAACACCAGAAGAAGCGCACAGCAATCATCTTCGCCTCGAAGCCCGCAAGCAGGTCCGCCAAAACGCCAAACGCGCCCTTCGAGACTATGTCGCCTTCCTCTCACACTTCGACTACACGCCCGGTATCTCCGCTGAGCTCGCCGAAGAGTTCTTGCGCAGACTGGGCCACTCGGCGAACGGCAGCCCCAACGGCTATTCGAATGATAAGATCAAACCGAATATGAACCGCCTCATCGAGCAGACAAACGGCGCCTCATCACCCATCTCCGAAGCCCTCGTCCCTCACCGCGGCCCAACCAAATCCTCCTCTGACCGCGCATCGTGGCCCAAACTCCCTCCACCGGAGATCTTCAAAGTCTCCCAGCTCTTCGATGCTGCACCTCCCGCCTCGCTGCCCCCGTATCCACCGCCTCGCAACTCGTCCGAGTCCGCAGCCTCAGCAGCAGCCACCGCCTTCGCAGATAGCCACGAGAGTATAACATACCACCCCCTCATTACAGATGCCCTGCACAGTCTCCTCCTCTGCCACGCGCTCATACAAACACCCCCCAAAGAACACCTCCGTCACGCCCACAATGCCGCTCGCCTCGCCCGCGTCTGCGACGGCTACCCCATCTTCCTCGCCGCACGTTCTCCCGCACGCGCAGATTGGATCGAAGTCCTCCGTAGAGCTGGGAACTGGATCGGCCTGTCAACATCCTGGGAGAACCTCTGTCGCCCTGCACCCCTACCTGGCCACGGAGGCGGCAAGAACGGCTCCACAGACGTAGCAGGAAAAAACGGCATGAACGGATCCAGCGGCGGCGAAACAGAAGCCCAACGACGCGAGCGTCAGAAACACGAAGCCATACTCGAAGCCCTAGCCGACGAACGCGTCGTCGACGAAGAAAGTTTCCAGCGTGCCGTTCGCGCACGCGAGCGCCGGAACAGAGAGGACGAGGAGGCCGAGAAAAAGAGGCAGCAATCTCCTCCTAGCGACGCAGATGGGAACCCAATGTCGCCACAACCCACCCCACCTAAGCGCTGGGCGCAAGATGACGGTCGCGAGTATCCAATCAGTACGGAACGAGCGGAAGCCATCTCACGCTGGGTCAGGGATGCACCGCCAGTGGGCGAGACCAGCGGTGCGAAAAGCAAGAAGAGAACAAAGGGCAAAGGGAAGAAACCTTCCTTGAGAGCGGGCGGAACGGGCCTAAGCCTTGCCGAGAGCGTCGAGACGATGAGTGTTCAAGACGAGGAGATCGATGATTAGTGCTAGATTTGGATGTTAGAGAGGCCCTTGTCTTGATAACGCGGTGGGACGGTGGACTATTCTCATCGGGAGCCATGGCATCGGCCTGATAGAGTTGGAAGTAGATTAGCTTTCTCATTAGCGCTTGTGGATAGCAGATGAATGTCTAAAGTGTTCTGATGGTTTTGATTGTTATTCATCTCTCTGACTGAGACTATTCTACATACGGGCCCACTGGCAGCCACTTCCTTTCCCGAAAACCTCCTTTTCCATCGTATATGAGCTCATGGCATCGCATACCTGGGTAGCGAGTGCACCCTCACTTGCTAAACCAGTCCGCCGTAAACGCCCTCTCTGATCCTCCTATAGACACATGCTCGACGTCCGTCAGGTCCATTCCCTCGATCTCGTCGACAATACTCTGCCAGATCTTCTCCGATTTCTCCACCGATACACTCTCTCCATCCCACCCGTACTGCAGGTCCTCTTCCGTAATCACAAAGTTATTCTTCTCGTTGTCTTCAAACACTCCGTACGGCTCCTCGGGTGCCATGTTATGGTTCAGTATGCGGTTAAGCGGCAGTTTATTGGCAGCCAACCAATACGCACGATGGAACCGCTTGTCAGAAGCCTTCATGTTGGGAAACCACTTCTGTTTGACCGTGAGAAGATCCGCTTCCATGGATAAGCGGAGCCATTTGTGAACAGATGGCGCAACAGTCGTCCAATGGATCTCGTTATGCTCATGAGCAAACATTCCATATACGCCGATGCTGGTAGTCGTTGTGGCCGGTGGGTCATACTGGAACGGGTTCGCAGCGTTGTGTAAAACTAGAAGCGACATTCTGTTTCCATTCTTGATGAAGCCTGCCGTAATATGCGCGTCCCATCTGTCCCTGTCTGAGTGGTAGATTCCTTTCTCAAACTGATCTTGTAAAAAGGACTCGGCAAAATCGAAGCCATGTCCAGGTTCAAGCTCATATAGAACGACCGGCCACCTGTACTCGTCGTAGGTGCTTGTGATATCTTGGGGTATAGTCTCAGGGTGGACAATCTTGGGAGGCGGCGGTGGAGGTGCTGCGGGCGTATGCGGTTGATGTTGAGGCATGTAAGCTAAGGGTCGCGCATGAACCGGTTCTTGATACTGTGGGTAGGGAGAAATATACGGTGGTGGGTGATACTGCCGCGGATCGATGTAGTACATGGGGCCCGGTAGATGAGGAGTCGGGTGGTGGTTTACCACTGGGCTGCTTGTGAAGCTCTGTTGCTGCCCATGCTTTGGTTTGGGTGAACCCGGAAGAAGACGTCTAAAGCGAGGAGGAGGTGCAGGTGTAGTTGTCAAGTCGTCAATAATTGAAGCCTTGCGTTTGCGAGGCATCGTTGTAGGCTCCTTGATCAGTTCGTACTGCGGCGCTGAGGCTTGGGCGGAAACTGTCTTTCTCCTCGCTACCTCGCCCTTTCTTTTGTACTCGTCCTGCTTCTTCTTGCTCTGTGCATCTACCATGCTAAGGTTGTGAGTTGGCCAATGCTGGATAGAGGGCGCCTTCTGTCAAGCTGTTAGCACGAATAGTAAGATGTCTCAACACTGCGTTGGCAAAGCAAAGCACCTCATACAAGGGAAAAAACTGGACAGGTCTGCAGCCTACATCAGCATGGGAACCTGCAAGGTAGGTGCCCTAACGTCGATGTAGGCTCCAGACCTGTTCAGATTTTCCCTAGGTTGGCGTGATAGCAAGGGATACATACTAGTAAGGGTGGAGCGACAGTTCGTTGTGACGGATAACCCTGGATGTTCGATACTGAGGGATGAATGTATGCTGGTGCAAATGTGCTGTAAGGCGATGTATACGGGCCTCGCAATGGTTTCGCAGGATCATGTTGGCGCACATCGTCGAGGTGGTGAAGGGGCGGAGTAGGTGGTCGTTGCCTGTTCGCCCAATGTGGTACAGGCACGTTGTACCGATGTTGCGGTTGGTGGAGAACTTCGGGCTCAGGGGAAAGAGGAGTTGAGATGAAAGTACTTGCCGCAGTTGTTTGTGGAGAGGGAGCGCCAAAGGTAGCCATCGAGTCTTTGCGCGTGGATGCAGCGTCATGCACGTCATCCAAGCTCATAGCCTGAGGCCAGCCGGAAGGCGCGCCATGTTGTGAAGGGTTCATCTGGTGTACTTGCAGCAGGTTGAATCGAGGGGCTCATATTTGGTGTTGGAGGAGGCGGGCGGGGGTTGTTGACTATTTATACTGCCGTTGCTCGTGGTGACGGTCGTATGGGAGGCAGCAGCGACCAGTGATAGAAGGCACGCTACCCCGACAACACAAGGGAGTACACCGACAGTGCCAATTCGCGACGTGTCTCCCGTCTTCACCCGACAACTGCGGATAGAGACGCGCACAAAGTGGCGGATTGACCACGTTGAGGCTGCAACGTCGCTGCCTGACTGTTCTGTTGTTGACGTAATGAGATGGATCAGGAGATTAATGACAAACGAAGGGTTGAAAAACGAGCTGGCAACATCGAGGTAGAGGTAGAAGTTTATCAACATGAAGTGATATATGAGCACCTTTATATAGAAATGCCGCAGATGGAAGCAATAGTGGTGAATGATTCAGTAATACGTTGAGGGGGGCTAACCACACTAACATTCACGGAACCTGTCTTCATCAACCACTAGAATGATCTTCTTCTCAAGGTGCCAGGCTGTCTTCGAATCAGCTGACCCAAACCAGATTTTAGTCGGGTCAATACGTGCCAAGCTTCGTAGGCAGAAGCAGACCCGTGGAACATAGAGCGAACTGGATGAACTCTGCATATGAAAATGTAATCTTACCCAGATCTCGCTGATGAGTCATAAAGTAACCACCATACTCCCGCCTTTTCCTGTGCTTATTCAACGCTTCCAACGCCAGAAGAATCGAGACAAAGTGCGTAGACTAGCGGCAAAAACTAGAGATGTTGCGCCGCACGCAGCTCGTGGGAGAGAAGAGGGAAAGCTAAACAACACGCTTGACCTGTAGACGGGATTAGTTGAGTACTGTTGGAATGATTATAGGATGCACGGGTGTTGGTTACCTCAAAGAACCGTTTGAGCCACCACACCTGGAAGAACCCCTGGCCGATGAGTACCATCAACTGGAAGATGCTCCACCACTTGATGCGCGCGTTCGTGCTCTCAGCAGTATTCCTGTGTACGCGCTCGCGCACGATGATGTAGCTCTGCTCGTCCTTGACCTGGGAAACAAGTTCCGACATTGTTCGCACTGTTTCTGTCAGCACTGTCCTCTCCCAACTATCCAGTGTAGTTCCTCACCCTCCTTCTCCAATGGGTCTTGGGGGGCTTCCGATTCAGGGACATAGACAATGCCGTGCACGTTGAACGAGACCTCCTTCGTGTTCGCGCCCCAGTGCTCGTTGTTGAAGCAGTATGTGTATTTGCCGTCTTCTTTGGCGTCGAAGGAGTGATCGCCGGAGGATACGCCGCGTTCGTGGACTTGGTAGCTTCGAGAGGGCGTCTCGATCTGTAGATAAATAGTCAGCTATGTGGTTTGGAGGCAGAATTGGAGTCTCATTGACGCACCCAGAAATCAATCTCCAAGTTTCCGCTGCCGCCAAACTCCCGGTCGCCGACTTGGAACGTGACTGTCATCTTGTCGTCCTTGTGGAGGGACTCGTGGAAGCATTCGCGCTGGTGGGCCTTCATTTGGATGTTGTGCGCCGTCGCGAATGACAGCAAGCTGCTCGCCGCAGCGAGAATGGCGAAAGATGGGAACAGCATGGCGGGTGTATGGTGATGCTGCTCTGTCGTGTCGAATTCGATGTTTCGTCGAGCGCCAAGCTACGTACACGGAGATGCCAGCTTGCCCGCAATGCAAGGGCCCAGAACGTTAGCGTTCAGATTAGTCAGCCACGGCTCCGTCTCGACTTCCTTCGAACGGCGTCCTGCTCTGTCCTACACCCCGCAATATTGTTGTTCGCTCACAGCCTTCCTAGTGAATCCATGCGATACAGCGTTTGTTTTAATCTGTTAGGAATCAGTAGATGACAGGATAATTTCGCGATTCGATGTGCAGTCTGCATGCGCTGACATCCGCAACCCGATTACTACTACGCACTAATACACAACATCAAGGTACAGCTGAGGACCACGGGGATGAATTGTCGCGATAGGGCTGCTCGGATCGCTGGTAACCTGGATATTTACGTCTACCAGTTCGGGCGAAAGGCAACACCCATGTATCTTTCACGAAATATCCTCTTCGTTGTCCTCTTGCTTGCTTCTGCGTGGGTAGTTCGCAGGATAATGTCCTTTCTTCTGATTCGGCTATCGTTCCGTCATGTACTCTTCTCCTGTCGTCCAAGTTCAAAGGTTCTGAACTGATCTGTTTGTCGCCAAGACAACCGTCAGTCCGCTCCCACACCAGCCCCCGCAACACCAGCACCTCTTTCTTGCGTGCTCAATCTCAGCTTAATTTATTCACTCTAATTGCCGCTCGTCTCCGCGTGGAGCTTTCATCACCGTCGCTTACAGACCGCGCCCGTTCTCACGCGCGGCGTCAACGCCCGCACTTCGAATTCAGCGCCTGCACCTCCAAGCTACCAGGATGACGGATGCAAATGGCGCTCCGCGTAGGGTGTCCATGGCATACATCCTAGGCTTTAGTGACAAGCCGTACAAGGAAGTAAAGCCACCCGCATCTCCGCCTCCGCCGCAACCTAGAAAGCCCAGTCAAACTGCTAACATAGTGACTGCCCCCATTGAGTACCATGACGGAGCTTGTAAGCTAATTAACATCAGATGTCTACTCCTGGTCGCATCGTAGAGTGGACCGCGAGTGACGGACGAAAAGGCAGACTCACAGGCACCGGTAAACCACGACTCACTGCAGCCAGCCTTGCGAAGGTACCTTCTGAACAGCGGCCGGCAAAGGAGCTAGCAGGCGCGAAAGGCACCCCGAAGAAACCAGCTTCTACCAAGCCCGCCGCCAATGGAGACGACCTTTGGGCTGGTAATGGGTGGGGTGACGCCAATGCAAAGAGCGAATCGAAGAAGTCGAGCTCGAAGAAGGCCTCAAGTAACAAAGGTGATGCATGGGTCGTGCAGGAATTGGGCAATGACGCAAGTGATCCTGTGGCAGTCACCTGGGACCCTACTCCGGATGCTACAGGTGGCGACGACAAAAATGAGAAGAAAGATGACCCCGCAGATGCTTGGAACACAACGACTGCCCCAGAGAACAACATACCCCCACAAGATGATAGCAAGAAGGACGGCGAGTCAGATGTATGGACAAAAGAGCAGGATGAAAAGCTCCTACAGATGAAAACCGTGGATTCAAAGAGTTGGGCTGAGGTTCTTCAAGAGATCAGTGGCAAGACCAAAAAGAGTTGTCAGGACCGTCTCAAAGAGCTCAGACCGGACGGATGGACAGCTAACGAGGTCGAGAAAGGGGGTGGGGGTAAGAAAGGGAAGAAGGGGAAGCACGCAAATCAGAATGGTGGGAATACTAAGAAGGATGATACGAAGAAAGAGGAAACAGTGGATGATGGTGGGATATTTGGTGCCACGTTTGGAGAAGATACGGGTAACAGCAAAGACGAGTGTGATGACAAGAACAATTCTGGTGACAAAGCACCCGATACGTGGGGCGGTACTGCAAACTGGGACTTCGCTGGGGGAGATGCTGCAGGTACCGGTACGAATGCTTGGGAAACCCAAGTTGGATGGGGCACTGGCGCCACTACGGGTGGTGGAGACGGCGCGAATGATGCTGCCGCGAGCTGGGACAATATCGGTGGAAACAACAGGAGTAAAGGGACGAACAACAACCAGAAAAACAACACCGGCGGCGGTGCCGGAGGTGCGAAAGCTTCAAGGCAGAAAGCCCCTTCAAACCAAATGCCTCCGCGGGCGCCCGCTCAGCCCAATACCAGCAACGGCAACAACAACAACAACAATAACGCCCGTCCTATCGCCGCTCGTCCTCTCGAACTCGAAGTAAAACCCGACGATACTTTCTCCGCCGATGACTTGCGTCTAGTCGCTCGCATCTTACAACAAGATTGCTCAATGGTATGGAATAGGGTCAGCTGGCGATTCAGGGACAAGACAGGCAGGACGCTTCATCCTGATGAGTTCGAGAAGAGGATCACTGGGCGTCTAGAGGGCAAAGGCAGCGAGACGGGTGAGCGGAGGCGGTAGGACTGTGACAAGGTGCTGACAGAAAGTTACGCGTGCCATGTGTCATGAAGCGTTCAAATGGTCAAGAGAGCAGTCGAATAAGCTCGTCACACTGTAACTAGACCCAGCTGGATTTCTAGTTCGCATCTTTTGGCTGTGTAGTAATCGATGCAATAGTGCGCCCGATGTGGTAGTCAGATACACGTTGAACGAGCCAATACAGTCATGGAATGTGAGTCAATTAAGCCGTCATGGTATGTTATGAAGCAGACGACTGAGCCTTGCGTGTTGAGCGAGCACATTCTGGCGTAGCTCAAGTATTATAGATGGGACAGAACGAATGACTGTCCTCCGCGTTCCATGTCGATCCTCGAGCATCTCCACTACTATCGGAGGTTGCACTCTCCTAGGCGGTGGCACTATCCCTCCGAAGACACGTGTGCTTGAACTCCTTCTCCAGCCCAGGCATGTTCAGGCGATCGACACCCCAGCCGCAAGCCTGACTCTCACAGTGCAATACCAGCGAACTCAGATGACCAAAGACCTTTCCACATCCCTCGTCACGACACACAAAAGGGTGAAGGTCACCAGCTGCCGACCAACGCTGTACCTCGCGGATATCGACGCGGCCTATGCGAATGGACGCATGCATATCGAGATCCATGTAAAGCGCTGAGTACCACCACTTTCCGAGACAGCGCGTAAGAAGTGCCGGGTCGTTGAAGTTGGGGCACTTGCCTGACTCCAAGTGATTGATGAGACTGGAGTAGGTGCGCATCGGCGCCTCGCAGGCCCAACAGCCAATGTCAGCGGACCTGTGCTTAGTCATGTGCTGGTGTGTTGTCAGCGTGGCAGTCGTGAGTCAGTCGCGTGGCAGATCACTCACAATGTGGTAGTTGCCCTCGTGGTGAGTGTGGAAGCCACATTCCTCGCAAAGGAAACAGTTCTCGAGGTGAATACCCAGTTGGGTCTTTCCAGCACAGTGCTCGCCGCATTGGGGGCAGGCAAGCGCGAATGCACAGCTCTCGTAGTGTTGCGTAAGCTTGGTAAAGCTCGGTAGTATGCGCTTGCAGCCTTCGCACTGGAAGTGGTCACACTTGAGATGCCGTGCAAGCGTGGACTCGTCTGGCCCATCGAAGTCGCAACCTGGTTGTAAGCAATGCTTATGTCCTTACCTTGGTCAGTCAAGTCCTCAAGGTGAAGTAATCGTTGAACAAGAGAATGAATGCTCTGACCAGGCAAAAAGACACGAGCTCGCAACTTAGAATCTCTCAGACCACTTACTGTTCGTTTGTTCCCAATGTGCATCCCGTTCATCCTGATTGCGAAATCGGCGCTGGCATGTTCCGCACCACGTATGCTTTGCAGCGGTTTGAAGATGTCGCTCCAACTCAGCGCGAGTGTTGAAGCCGAGCAGGCAAGTAAGACACACCCACTCATGGCCGACGCTGTAGTTATTCTCGAAGTGGTTCTTGAGAGCCCAGTCATCCTTGAAAGCGGAGAGACAAAGGTTGCAATGAACTTCATGGTTCGCTGCATTGTCGACGTGGTTTTTGAGACCATTGCGGTCCACGAAGACGCGCTTGCAGAGGTTGCAATAGTTTTCGTGTCCGACGCTCTGCTTAATGTGACTGAGCAGTGCAGCTTTGTTGGCGAACTTGTACGAGCAGACGCCACACCAGTTCTCGTGTGGATCGTATGCTTTTTCGGGTGTGTTGTCCGTTGAGCCCGAGACGATGCGATCTTGCCCTTGCTGGGCGCGTGGGCGGTTGAGGATAGCCTTGGTGCGGTCATTCAGCACCTGCGGAGAGCGTCGAACCGGTGGTGCCGGCTGTACTGCAGGGGCGCCGCGCTTCTTGACCTCTTGCCATGGCATCGAGTCATCGGCAATCTGGTTGAGGAATGGGTTTTGAGAATGGTCAATAGCGGGACTGCGGACAGGAGTTTCGCTGCTGTCTGCACTCGCGAACATCGCATAGCGGTTGCTGCCAGGCGCGGCCATTGCCAGTCCGCTGCAGCGAGGGGAGGACGGGGTCGGTGTTTACAACAATGTAGTATCGGTACAGCTGATTGTGCTGATAGAGGTGATTGTGCTAGCACGGACAGCCAATAGCAAGCAGCCTGCCCTGGAGGCAGCAAGCGCCTTGTCACGTGACTGCGCGATAACAAACGGATGGAGACATGAGCACACACGGATGCGCGCATAAGCGGCACCAAAGATCGATCGAACGTCTACTCGCATTGAAGGTATCTTCGATGTACAGGAATGACCATGCAACTGATAACATTGAACAAGATGACACGATGGCGAAGACGAGGAGACGGTGAGCGTGGAGGTAATGGCGCGATGGACGTACACCTCATTGAAAGCGAACGCGATGTAGAGAATGCAGGACGAATCGATAAGTAAGCATGTACTTGCCGAGTGGACTCAGAAAGGTCGCGAGACATATTGTCGCGAATGGACGGCGTGAGGTGGTCGAACCGGGATCTGAAAGACACGTGGGCTGAAAGCGAGACAGAGCCTATGTATTCGTCCGGCGATGTCTCGATAAGACTAGAGCAGGGCAGTCAGACTGGAAGGAATGATGTCAGGAGGAAAGACGTGTTTGAATTCAAGGAGGTTGGGTGAATGACGCCACTAAAGTTAGTGTGTCACGTCGCCCACGCGCTCGGTTCCGAAGTTCGCCCGCCCAGACTTCGTATCTGTCACACCCACCGAATTCAATCACCTACACCATCAGCGCCATCAGCGCCATCTCGGAAACTATGCCCCGCGAAGAAAAGCGAATGTTCGGTTACACTGCGACTGGAATATGTGACGAGGCCCCTTAGCTGCTTGCCCGAACAACGCGTCAGTCCTTGGCCAGAGCAGCACTACTGCAGAATTCATCTGACGCGTGCTTACTCCAACACTCTACGTTCAACAACGAACGAGCAGTCTGCTCCTTCCAGGGATCTCTGCTGCGCATCTTCTTAATGGTTCTGTCACCCGTGACGTCGAACAAGCGGTCTTATTGTCATCTCGTTCCACTATGGCGGCTCGAGCCTCAAGCGTGGCCACGAGAACTAGAGTCCTATCTCATTTTATCAATGCCTTTCCGGAAGCTTCCCGAATCTAGGTGGGTGTTATTCACATGAGAAGGTTTGCTTTGCGAGCTCGGAATCTTGAAATATCAGAGTTTGTTCGTCGCGATGAAATCAGTACAATATGGCCTCGCTGACAAAAGGCTGCTACATCTTACTCACAACATACATTCAACTCTGTCGTCCAGTCTAGAACGGCGCATTTCACTTGGAGCTTTCTTCGTTTGCTACTGCACTCTACAATGCGTCTGACTGTTAGTGTAAGGATATGGATCCGGTATATTCACTACGGCGGCTTTACTATTGATCTTTCACACATGCTACATACTAGAGCTCGGCCTGCAGCTGCGCCCTACTGGTCTTCTTCGATCCGCTTCTCACCCAGCTTTCTTCACGAACATCGTGGCGATTCAACCGGGTGAAAGCTATCCAGCGTCACTCACACGCGCCAAAGATTATGTCACACGACGTGGAGGGAAAGCGATGTGCCCCACAAGATGTACCTGCTTTCTGTATAACTACGGGCGCGGACTACACCCCCCGGTGATCTCTCACTCCCTGCACAACCATTCGGCTCTACTTCTTTGGCTGGCCTTCTTGTCCTGCACGGAAGAACCACCCAGTTTCATCCAAGTACGTCAGTTTGGAAAAGTGCTAAACAGTACTTGTATAGCAAACCGGTACCGAAAACCATTCTTGCACTTTTACGAGACACTAATCACCGTCATAAGACTTGCTTCGTATAAGATGCATTGCATCGACAGGAGGATTCACCAGCGTTCACAAAAGACTAATCGCTTTGTCGCCTTTGAGCCTCGCTGTATCAACCATGCGTTGGATACGGAAAACAGTAGGCCGAAAGATCTTACCATCGATCAGCTTTGCCGTGCGCAAGCGCTTGCCAATGGTTCAAACTATCAACACCCAGATGAAGACATCATTGAGCGGATGCGCGCGAGAAATGATGTCTCTAGCACCCAGGAAGCAAACAGCCCCGAGCACCTCGTGCCTCCTTTACCTTTAACGCCGATAAGTTTGCACTCCGATGTTCTCGCCCGCAGTCTGCCTGTGCCAGCCACTGACCCACCTAAGGCGGCTCCTGTCATCTCACAAACACATCCATGCGCGAAACTCTCGCCAGAAGATCATATCTGGGAAGAGAAAGCATGTAAAGGCATCGCTCACAAGGGGCTGAGCTTGGACAAAGTCTGGGATAAAAAGACGTGGAAGCAGAAAGCCAACAACATCGAACGATTGAAGTTGCTAAAGGACGATGGGTACGACATCAAATCTCTACAGGCCCCGAAGACATCCGCAGATGCAATAATCGAGGCTCTACTGGCTCACGTCAAAGTACGGAAGGAGAAGAATCTGGATCTTGCAGCTTCTACAGTACTACAGTCAACTCCCAGTGAGGAAGTACCAGAAGTAAGGAAAGAAGATAGCTATGACCCCACTCCAGCGAACGATGACGACACAGCGCATGCGGAGCCCAAGGAAATTGCAGACCATGTTCCATCGGATGCGACACCACAAGGTGTTCCGGAGTTTGCGCACGATGAACCAGAATCGCACTCATATATCCCGCCCCCCGTCGTTGGCCTGAAACGCAAGCATACCCACGAGGATGAAAACCAGCCTGATTGGCACCAAGACAACCCACAAAAGGAACTTCACGAAGCCTACAACACAGCAAACTCCAACACTCTCGTCGATTCGCCGTGCACCTGCAGAAACGCTAAAATGGCGCGAATGATGACGAGGGAAGATTTTGCCAACGCCTTCGCACAGCAAGCTGCGTTCATATACAGTAGACAGATTGGTCGTGACATCTTCCGCTACGCTAGAGAGAAGAGAAGGATATTTCAGGACCCAAAGTCGAAAGAATCCTTCAACATTTGTATGGCGTCGTGGAGACCCTCACGGATCATCTTTCAGTCGCTGCCATCGGCCGCTCGACAGTCCTGTGAGCCGCATGTGTATATCAGCGCACAAGGTATCAAGCTGATGATGTGGGAGCTTTCGCACATCGCTTACGATCCTTATGAAGATGGTAACTGGTGCATTGCAGACCCCGACGAAATTGAAGATCAAAAGGGCGATGGATTGATGGAAGCATGCAACCCAGTAAAAGACGACTTTCGGTACAAGATCCGCATTTCCGAAACTACAACATTCCCTATGATCATCGAAGGAGAGACCATGGCACTATTTGGTCTACTAAGACGTCTTCGTAAGAGTGGTATCAGCTACTACCACAAAGGACAGTATGATCCGCAACGGATGGAGGTTGTCGCGTATGACGATGAAACCAGGCAATTAAGTGATGCCACCGAGTCTGCTTTAGAGGAAGCGGAAAAGATGTTAGAGGCAGGGCAGGCTCTTGGTGGCCTAGTGGTCCATATTGGATGTCCGGACAGCTCAGACTACCTAGATGATTTGTTCTAGATAGAGAGCGCACGGAGTAGTACATTCCATGTGCCCAGTCTGTAGCTCTACCAATTGTTTGATAAGAGGAACTTGTGACGATACGGTAGTGAATGCGACTCGCGGCCCGTGCTCACCAACACTCCAAGCTCTGCACCAAACACTGCCCTCGTTGCCTTGATGCTGCCTGTGTGCACCCCCGCTTTCTAGCCACTTCTACGGCGAGGTCGCAGTCGTGAAATCACTCGATCATTTGCTCCCTCTCATACTCCTACCGCGACCGCAAATTTGAACCCCAGCTACACCCACAATGCCCGTACGCACCCGCAAAATCGGCGTCAACGACAAGGACAAAACCGCTCTCGCATTCGCCCACGATGACTTCCGCCGCCATTGGGTCTCCGGTCAGGTTGGGGGTGGCCGCAACACCGATTCAAGAGTCGCATTCAACCAACAAGATAACGGGTTCAAGCACTTAAAGCTCACTGTCGCAACGCTCGTCGACGCCAAAACCAACGAGGCACCTGACTTTGCCAACTTCGGTCCCGACGAAGAGGCCAAATACCACGGGATGCTGCGCAGCAAGCTCAGCCTCGCCAAGGACTACATACTCAAGGAGAAGGACCTGTCTCTAGACCCCGACCGATTCGGTGCGCGCCACGAGCCGACGTCACTAGCCCTCGCCGCACCGCCTATCATGATCGACCTGTATTCTCAGCACATGATCCGGCTCCTCCTCGATATCTCAGCACAACTTCGCCAGGTCAGCGCTGAGACTCCGGCGGATGAGGTTGAGACCGTGCTAGAGGGGCCAATGAGGGATTACTTGGAGTTCTGGGAGAGGTTACAGAACAGTCTGTCATGGCAGCTTCCCGGAGAGGATAACGAGGCTAGGATGGGCGAGGCGGACAGGGCTATGAATGAGGTGTTGGAGAAGTTGGTTGAGCCTTAGCATGTGGGCACATAAGGCAGCTTGGCAAGTCAACGGGGGAGGAATTTACGTGAGGCATGCTTGCAAGAAGATCAGTTGACAACACTGATAAAGGTTATGGAACTCTCGAGCAGTGGGAACGTCTTTGAACGCCGTTTCCAGGACCATATATCCCTTGTACTGCTAATGCAAAGATGAACAACACTGAGCTCGAAACATTTCTGCAGGGCACGCAACGACTCAGAAGCATGTTCGCAGACATCCAAGCAGTAGCAAAAGTCAATTGTCCAGTGCCTACCCAAAGCTTGTCACCATCCAGCCTTTGGCTTGCAAGTACTATCAAGCGAACAGCTGGTTTGCCGCCTGCTTGAATGCTTTCGGTATTTAGTTGCTCGATGTCGACACTAACTTTGCAAGTCCATCTTCAGCACTCTGTGTCGGCCCAGTGAGGTAGTCAACGGGGGCAATGAATATGTTTTCCGTTGTCTGGGGGGCACACGCTGCATATGTCGTCACTGATGCGATTGACTCTTTCTCCCGGCATTTCACGCGCTAGATCCCAGGCTGCTCTCCTTTACCAATATATAAACATTGCTTTCTGCTCCAAAAGACCATCGTGGCGAAGCTCAACTCGACTCCTCGATTGATAGACATTATATCGAAACGCAAAAATTGTGTGATCTGTATCAGGGTCGTCAGATAGTAGTCCTCGAGTTACTACTTCCCCATCTCCGAATATATAGAGGTATGTAAAGCCTCAAATGATTCTGTAACCTAGATTGACTGTCAAAGCCCCAAGCCGCGAGCACTCAATATGGCTTCGACTACCACAACATTTCCCAACACTCTTGAGGGTGTCAAGGCTTTCTGCAAGGGTCGCAAAGCTCTTGACCTCGTGCGCAGCTTCAGCACTACTCCAATCCCAGGCGCACCGGCAAAGTGGGACGACACGCTGGGAGTTTGTCTAGACCTCGAATGGTACAACCAACCTCCCGACAAGCCAATGGAGATAATCAACGAGAGCGGTCTCGTCGTATTCCCAATGAAGAAGCTTCGTGGCTGCAAGATTCCAAGCGATTTCGAGAATCTAATTCGAAACTTCGCGGTACATCACCTACGCATCGTGGAGACGTGTCACATGCGCAACAAGGGGAAAGACAAGTTTGGTATCCCTTTCGGCGATACTGAGCTGAACCCAAGGTTTTGTCAAACGCGTTTCGTTACGAAATCTGAGGCCCAAGCAGTCCTGATCCAGTTCCTCGATAACCAGCGCTGCGACGATGGCTCGAAGAGGCCAGTGATCTTCTTTGGCCAAGGTCTGAACAATGATGAGCGCCAACTGAAGGAGCAATGGAACCTTAACGTGGCTAAGCTGGACAGCATTGTTCTTACGATCCGATCGCTTGGGGCACTGGCGAGCCACGCCGGTATTGTCGCTGTCCCAGACAAAGAACGCGGTGAGAGCTTGCCGAGGTTCGTCGAGCTTCTTCGTGGGTTCCAAATCGACACAAGCAACATATGGCTACACAACAGCTCAAACGATGCGGTGTATGAGACGACACTGTTCTTTCTCGTTGTCCTTTTCCCAGTACTGTATCCGGGCACGCCTTGCAATCAATTCCCTTTAGACTGCACCATCGCCGGCCGTTCCATCAACGATATCTGGACCGATCTTGCTGAGGAGAAGAAGACCATCCCACCGCAGACGTGGGGCACTGCTCAGTTCTGTTGGTACTGCGAAAAGGCAGACGTGCATGACGCCGACGCGTGCCCTGTAAAGGAGACGATCGAGTGTGACATTTGCGCGAAAGCTCCTGGTCCTGAGAACAAGCGCTTCCGTAGTAAGCAGTATCGCTTGGGCCATCAGACTAGTCGGTGTACCCATCAGTTCAGGCACTACATTCCACCCCTGCCTGCATTTATTACCGACAACCTCGACCACGAAGAGCAGCGCGCTGTCTCGCGAGCGAAAGCTAGTGACGATGTTGCGGTCGGTGGGCGGATTCTGTTCGACAAGCTTCTGGCACCTGGGTATCCAGGCAAGATTGGCGATCGTGAGCTGGATGCCGAGGACGAGCGTCGCGCTGAGGAGGACAAGATGCTGTGGAGCTTGACCGATCCTGACGACGAAGAATTCGCTCTAGATGACGAGTAGTACGGCATTTGACGCGTGTCAATCGAATCGAGTGCGGGAGCATATTCGATCGCAGGCTCGGGGCTTATGGACGCGAGGCGGAACGTTTGCTTGTGTGCAGGTGTCTTGTTGTAGTATTAGTGGTCAGCCATGATAAGGTGTATAAAAACTTTTCCAGAATCTGTCGTCAAGCTCGATCTTTTTCCATGCTTGCTGAGTTGGATAGAGTGAGCCCTGAACCGCTATGGCTGCCACCCCTGGTAGGCCGCTGCATGGCCACTTGGTCGAGCATTAGACGCTCCATGCTGCCGATACTGATCGTAGCCTTTGAACAAGATGTGTAGTTTGGGACGAGGAGTGTGCACTGGAACAGCTGTTGAAATTGTGGCTGGGTGGTGGTGTTAATGCCGTTGAACGCGACGCGTCGCAAAGTTTCGCCAAAGCGATGACGTCACCCTCCGGATGCAATTTCCCCCACGTGACCTCAGCCATCTCCGGACTTCCAAGGTTTGCCCCTCCGTTCCATATGGCATGCGCCAAAGCACTCCCGCTCGCAACACTAGCTTCTGAGAGCACGGTTTATTACATGTCTAGCAGACTAACACTATCAGACTTTCGTCGCGGCCTTCCTAAAGTCGACCATCCCTCTACAGATCATCTACATTGACAAAAGTTTCGTTGACAATAGCCTCCACCTGCTGTCCGAGTTCACTATCAGTATCAACACTCACGCTCTTCATCATCTCGCGCCACAGCTCAGTCCTCTGAATATAGTAGACTTCTTTTAGGCACGCCAAGTAGTGTTTTCTACCACCGTCAATTCCTCCGCACTGCTGGTGGTAAGAGCGAAGTTCGTGTTGATGGTGCAAGACCGTGCGGACCAACATTTGGGCTTTTTCCGATATCATGGGTTTCGGAAAACAGTCCATAATGATCCTGATATGTGTGAGAGGTGTCCCGTCAAGCTCAAACCCGGGTGTGCTGCAGAGTTCTGGGTAAGGGTTGACAGTGGCAGTTGTGTCATCTGCTCCCGCTTGTGGGCTGCCGTGCTGTGAGGATTTTGCCTCGTCAATAGCAGCATTCTTGATCATTTTAAGGTGTGAATGGAGGCTCCTCAAAATGAACAGAAGTTGGCGTTTCGAGATCGGTTCGGGCTCTTTTGCTGGAGCTGTGTGTATACGGAGGATATCTTTCTTTTTGGTGGAGCTGATGGATCGCGGCTTTCGCTCATAGTCACCACCTATGATTGGTGTTCCTTCGATGAGTCCTTGGTCGATGCGCTTATTGCGACTGGCGACCAAAGCCTGAGCCAAGTCCATTGCCGTGAAGTCTTTCCAAGGCGCATTGCCATATACACTGACGTCTTCGCCCGCCTTTTGTAGTGCTCTAAACATGTTACCCTTGTTAGATCCTCCTACCCATGACCTGGCCGTCCAAGGAGCATCAGGGTCTGTGCCTCGCTCTCTTGATACAGTTGGGGTTATGGCAGGAGATCTGGATTTCGAAGTGGAAGAGAGAGTCAGAGATGAATTAGACTTGTGGTTCTTTCCTTGACTTCCGGATGGTGCATACGCTGGCGCATCTTGATTAGTGCTCGACATGACCGGACGATAGAGTTGGAGATCTAGACATTAGTTCAGCAGAATGCTTAGGGTTGAGAGAAGAGTAGATCGCATATAAAGTGACCGATTATAGTCACGAACCTTCTCTCTCACTGGCCTAGGTCATTTGCAAGACCCCCGTCAGCGAAAACACCAGTTCCCACCAGGTGTCAGTCACAGATTGTTGTGTTCTTTCACTGTGCTTATTTTAGAGCACACAAGACGTTCAAGAATAGCTCTTTCTACGAAATATGAAGCCTCGCGTAATAGCGGCCTCTCTTTCACTATATCGAGACACGATATCTCTCATCCATATCTAACCTCGCCAGCGCCCTCCCTGAACCAGTCATCGCTAGCCAGCCCTTCATCAGCCGTCGCATAGTTTATGATCGTACTCTTCGATGTTGTATACGCATTGTAAGCGTCGATACCGTTCTCGCTACCCACTCCTGAGCTCTTGATGCCGCCCCATGGTGAGCTTGGGTCGTTGCGATGATGCGTGTTGACCCAGCAAATGCCACTCTCGATGCTCTCTGACACGCGGAAAGCTTGCGAAAGATCTTGCGTCCAGATAGCTGCGCCCAGACCGAATTCGCTATCGTTCGCAAGCTCAAGGGCCTCTTCTTCAGTGCCAAAGCCTACGACGACAATGACGGGACCGAAGGCCTCTTCCTTCCATATGCGCGTATCGACAATCTTCTTTGTGGTGCTATCCGTCAGTATTGTTGGTGGATAGAAGTAGCCTTTCGAGAAGTCGGTATCGTCCAGTGAAGATTTGTGAGTCATTCGTTGGCCACCTGTGACAACCGTCACACCTGCATCCTTTGCGTCGTTGACTAGTGTCTCAACGTTGCTGAGCTGTTTCGCCGATATGAGGGGACCCATCATAGACTCCACATTCTTCGGTGAGCCCATCCGCCTCTCAATGCTCTGCACCTTGGCTTTCAGCTTCTCCACTACCTCACCGAGAATGTTGTTCTGCACGATGATACGCGTCGCTGCCACACATGTTTGGCCACTGGCTATAAAGCTTGCGAACACAATGCCATTGACTGCAAGATCGACGTGCGCTTTTTCGAACACGACGAGGGGAGCCTTACCACCAAGTTCGGCGGTGTAATGTGCCAGGTTGCGTCCTGCGATGGCGCCAATGGCGCGTCCTGCTGGTGTGCCGCCAGTAACATCGACTTTCTTGATGAGCGGATGCTCCACAAGAGCCTTTCCGGTCGTGATGCCGTCGCCTGGCAACACTGAAAAGACGCCGTCGGGCAAGCCGGCCTCTTTCAGAAGCTTGCCAAGCTCAATGCTGGTGAGCGGCGTCAGCTCGCTTGGTTTCAGCACAATGGAGTTGCCCGCGGCTAATGCGGGTGCGATCTTCTTAACAGCAATCAACATTGGGTGGTTGAACGGCGTAATTTGCGCGACTACACCGAGCGGCTTACGGTCAACCCAATTGTGTAGTTTACCGACGGTTGGCAGGACAGAGCGCTCTTCGGTTCGTATCAACGCGGCGTAATATTTGAACCATTTCGTAAGAGTCGGAACTTGGGCATTCATCTCACGGATAGCGCGTCCGGTCTGCTGTACCTCCAGCGCGATAAGTCTTGGGAGATTCTTGGTCAGAAGTTCTGCGATTCGGTCGAGCGTGTCCGCACGCACATGGCGCGGGGCTTTCGACCACACACCCGATTTGAAGACTTTGTGTGCAGTTTGAACAACATCCTCGACATCAGCCGCAGATGCAGCATGGCAGTGCGCGAAGATCTCCTTAGTCGCGGGGTCTTCAACGGAGAGCCTGTGATGCTGTTAGCAATCGGGGTGGGTCACGAATGAGGGGTCCCGCTAACTGACTGCTCCGCTCGACCTTCCACCTCTTTCCCTTCCGCCCACATCTTGTATGCGTTCGCCATATTGGTCATAATACACGTCGTAAGGAGCAATGTGTGCTGCAAGATTTGGGATGGGTGGGAAGTTGAGGTGAGTGAGTCCTTGGTAGCGGAGGTGGCCGACGAAGAGTGGACCTCACGATAAGTTAGCGGCGGCTAGAGACGTTTCGGCATCCAGAGTACCTTCCCAGATCAACCACATGCTGGATGTAGTATCAAGCAGCATCGGAGTCAATGGAGAGGGCTTCAACATCATCGATCATGATTATAATACAATATCTTGGGTATCTTTTCCAGTTTTCGCCATTCTCAGTTGACCACCGTATTATAACAACGCCTGAAGAGACCCTGCGAATACAAAGCGGAGCCAGATGACAATTCTACTATTTCAGATATGGCGCGAGGCCCGAAAATGAGAGAAGTAATGATCGCCACTGGAAGCAGAAACAAAGGAACTTTCATTTTGTCCTGATCAACCTGGATTTCATGTTAATCCAAGCACATGTCTTCCCTTCTCGTTACCCCTCCCACAGTCCAAGTCCCTCTTCACTTCACCCTCAGCCCCATGTGTCTGCAGAAGCTCAATCAACATGCTCCTCTCCTTGCCTTCAAGTCTCATCGCTTTGAGGGCAGACTGTAGTGGTGTACGTCCATTCTTCGCCTCGAAGTTCACGTCCACACCAGCTTCAACAAGGTACTTTGCTATCGCAGACGCACCAGGCGTCCTGCAAGCAAGATGAAGTGGCGTTTCTCCATCATGATCAGGGTTGTCGATCGAGTGACCCAAGGAAGCAAGGTAACGGACAGTGGCGAGCTGCCGTCCTAATGTTGCGGCATGCATTGCGGAGTAATACGACGATGGTGCTGGATTGACACGAGTAATGTCAGCCCCAAAATCCAAGAGAAGGGTAAGAATGTCTGGCGACATTTCGTACGCTACTCGAATGAAGAAGTATCCGAATTCTGGGTGCGTCGCCATGGGGTTTGCGCCTTCCCATATCACCCTCTCCACTTCGGCAGCTGTCGCTTCCGCTGGTATGTTTGCTAGGATTCGATCTACCGCCGCCCTCTGGTTCGGCTCCAACTCTTTTCGTTTGCCCTTCGTCACAGCTATCCGGTCCGAGGTGATCTTCCTATGAAAAATGGAGACGTCTGAGCTGGACAGCGTTGATGTGTATTTTGATGCTTGTTTTGATGCGTGTCTAGACGCAAGTTGTAACCGAGTACTCGCCTTCCCTGAGAGATCAGTACACCAGCTGTATGACTTCTTGAGTCGAGATTCCGGTGGTACCAGGGTAGGACTGGATGCCGCGCCGTCGTCAGTGTAGAATGTACCGCGCGATGGGGTGATGTCTTCCCGGGATGGCGGTATCAGAAGTCGCCTGGGAACAGATGTTTGTTCAAGTGCGGAATAAGAGAGAGTCTGCGCGTCTTCAAAGGACGGAACGTTGGCGAGCCATGTGCCAATGCCGTCATTAGCGCTGTTTCGTGTTGAAGCTTGTTCGTGGGGGCTCTTCCTGCCGCTTCGAGGCTCCTCGCCAAGGGCGGGCTCTAGGGAATCTGGACGTGGGAGAGTAGTCCTCTTTGCTAGTTGTGATGCAGACGGCCCGTCCCGTTTAATAGCTGTGATACATGATCGAAGCAGACGGACAGCCTGTAATAGTGAAGACAGTTTGTCGCGTGCTGTTTGATTCACGTAAATCTCATCTGTATCCGTCTTCTTCAGCAATTCATCACTTTGCGTGATGAGATCGCTGACAAAATTCTGAAGTAACGAATCCATCGTATCCTGTTGGCAAAATCTAAGCTGAGTCAGTTCTCGTGCAACGCTCCGTCGTTCCTGGTGCAAACAACTTACAATGCGACATAGTCTAGACACAACTCTAGCACCACCTTTGAGGCGTCAAGATCATGCCGTAGATTCACCAAAGGTCCGTCCTTCAGCACACGCCAGTCCTCTTTCGGTTTACTACCACATGAGAGCTTAAGAAAAGCCTTATGCAATCGTTCACAGGTATCGTCGCATGAGTCCAGAACTCGCGAGACAGCATCGATCAGAGACGCCGGCAGCTCGGCCCACTTTGCCGAAAAGTCGTCTTGCGCAATACTCAGCCCAGTTCTGATCACGAGCAGATCACTGTTGATCTTGTTCAGATCGTGACGAGCATCGCGGAATTTGCGAGCAAAGCTGCTGATATCCGGGATGACCTGTTTTGGGCGTTAGCGCGTGTAGGTGCAAAGTTGAACATCTGAAGCGGCTACCTGGGCGATCGAAGTTCCTAGCGCAGCGCATCGGGCAGCGACTGTACTAGGACGCGACATTAGTTTGGATGCGCGTTGACAAAGTTGATGCTAATATGCACTTTGAAAAAGACGTCGAGGGCGCGGCCGGGCTGTCGTGGCTGTCGTGTTTGTTTTGGGGACGGCGATGCCTGTCGGCGATTTTGAAGGTGTGTTGGCTTGGTCGGAGCTGACGAGCTTGTCACATCGTGAAGTACTGGCGTACGGCACGGATCTCAAGCTCTTGCGTGCCCGCCGGTTACTTGGTGGCCCACGACGTTGGATGCGAAAGGGGGGAAGACACAGATCACGCTCAGTTTACGAAGAAAATAGGCTGCGCATTGTTTGAGGGAGGGTTGGGTGTTGTTGGGCTTTGCGTCTCCAGAGCGGTGGCTAATGCAAGAGACCTGCCTCAAATTGCGGGAGTGCAGGTGAAATTCCCCGTCTCCGAAAGCCACCAACGACTGGGCTATGGTGTTGCCATGCCTGGGGGAATAGGAGACAAGTCGCTATTGTGGGTTAGGCGGGGCGGGAGGCGCGCAGGGGAACCCGGTAGTGGAAATGAAGCCGACTGGGCAGTGGAAACATTAGATTGTCGCGTCTGCGAATGCGAGGACATCAATTTCAATTTCGCATCTTTTTTTCTTTTTTGTACATACTTGCTGCACAAGCGACTCAGTCAACAATGCCAGGTGGCAAGAATGAGAGGTAATCGACCGGGGCGGGCTCTATCCCATCAGCTTGCGCAGTGAGTCGCACCACGTCACCTTGCCGAACCTCAACACCTCTGAACGTGATGCGCGTCGCGGAGTGCCCATCGAGATACACGCTCGGCGCGTGTCCCAGCTTGTCTTCCAGATCCCCCACCCAGCTACCCACGATCCGATCGCCAACCTCGAGTTCGTACTTCGCTTTACCTCCAATCAAATCGTAGTAATTGACAGCGACGTCGTACGTTCCCGAGGCGAACGTGACATTAGCGGTCGCGACGCCCGTTGTGGAGTTTGATGTTGTGACGATAGCCGTATAGCCGGAAGCTGTCTCAAAAGGGCTTACGGCGTAAGTCATGAAACCATCGAGCATCATGTCCTCCGCCTCAATGCGATACGGGTGATTGCCCACGCGCTGATTCTCGTCCGCTATCTGCGAGAGATTGTGGTAGAACTCGTTGATCGCATCGCGCCAAACTATCGAGTGGCCAGCTTGGAACGTTTGCCTGAACAATACATGTTCATATCGCTCATCGTCGATCTTGCCCTTCAAGGACTCCCATTGCCCGACAAATTCCTGCGCAACACCAGCACCTTCGTAGTGAGCGTCGTAGAAGTGCTGAATCACAGTCTTGTTGGATTTCAGTCGCTGTGTATACGGAACGTGATGGAACCAGAGCAGTAAATTGTCCGGCGTCGATTCAATATCCTCGTAGATTTGAGCGACCTCGGGCGGGTATTGTCCAGCATTGCCAGTGCCGTTCTTCACGGTGCGGTCCATGCCAATACTGAATGCATCGGCGCGCGTCCATTGACCCCAGCCATTACCGTCTTGCGAAGCAGGGTTTGGTCCAAAGTGTGTGTACAAAATGTCAGTCAGTGTCTGAATGCCGAGATTGCCGCTGTAGTTTTCATATGCGGGCCACGACCTCATGGACATATCGGTGATGGTGTCGAGCACGTCCGGGTCAAAGCCAAATGTCAATCGAATCCAGTCTTGCAGGATAATCTTCGGGTCAACGGACGCGTCCCAGGCTAATCGTCCGTACGCATACAGGTTGGACATGGCTAGATGTGAACCTAGCCACGTCGCATTTGATCCAACTCCTGTCACGCCTGCATAACCACCCAGTGGTCGTTTGAAGCGCTCACCAGTGATGATATCTTTGACTTTGGAAGACTGATTGTCAGACCTCATGTCAAACTCCAGGATCTCTTTCCACTGTGGGGCCAGATAGACTAGGTGGCAATTTTGGCCGAGATACTCGGGCGTGATCTGGAGCTCGATAGCTGTGCTCGTGTGCCGTAAAGATCCAAACAGTGGCGATGCTGGCTCCCGAACCTGGAAGTCAATCTGTGGGGAAACAGAGATACGTTAGTCTGCTCTTGGATAGACAGCGTCTGTAGACATACCGGGCCGAACTTGATCTGAACAACTACGTTGGCGTCGAACTTTCCATCTAGATGCTGAAAGAACTCCAATTGCGCATTCGCCCTGTCGTTGTACCAGTTGGTCTCATTGATGTGGTTGTCATAGACGAAAGCGCGGAACATGACAACACCACCATGGGGTTTAGCTGCCCTCGCGAACATGTTGGCGCCGTCTGCGAGTGTTCGGTTGTAGGTCAATGGACCAGGCTGTCCTTCTGAATTGGCTTTGACGAGATAACCGGCCATGTCTGGAACCTTGGAATAAATCTGGTTGGTGATGTTGGCCCACCATGCATCTACCTTCGGGTCCAAAGGATCGAATGTGCCTAGACTAGCATTCGGAGATGCGAAGTTCAGGGATATGCCAAGCTGCACACCCCATGGTCGCATCGCATCAGCGAGTCTACCAAGGCCTTCCACGTTGCGATCGTTGAGTAGCGTGGCGTTTGCGTTGACGTTGTTGATGATGGCGCCGTTTACACGAATTGATGCCAACAGGCGAGCGTATTCAGCAACCCGTGTCGTGTTATCTACGACAAATCCGTCCCGGAAGAACAATGAAGGGCCAGCATACCCTCTTTCGATACTGCCATCCATATTATCCCATTCATTAGTCCATCGGATGGGTACTTGCGGGTTGTATACCGTTGAAGCAGCCGTGGGTTTGTCTTGCGCGAGCTGAGAGAGATACTCAAAGGCTCCATAGAGAGCACCGCGTTCATTCTGTCCAATGATTATGACTTTGCCGGGAGTAGTTGTGCTGAGGAAGAAACCATCTTCGTCCAGGTTCTCGCATTCATCGATGTTTCCGTACGCGGCTACGTAGGCGTCCCAAGTTCCGACGATGATGGCAGACTGGCTTTGGTCTGCCGTCGAGCTGACGTTCAGCTTTCGTCCGATGATGCCCTCTACGCCTCTCTGAAGCTCTTGGCCTGCGGTGTAGACAGGGCTCACTTTCGTGCTGTTCAAAGCGATGATCGCCGGGGGTACCGATTGTGCGCATGGCCCGTCCGGTATAGGAGCATAGCGCAGCCAGCCTTGTGAGCCATCTTCGGCTACAGCAACGCCCAGCACGCAAAACAGTGTGGTGAGTAAAAGTCGCATGATTGAAGCCAATGGATAACGGTCAATATCCACATACTGGCCGCCGTCCCCAAGATCCTTTATAGGTCACCACGCTTTCCTCATGATCAACACGTCATTAGCACATTTACGGCAGCAATTGTCGTGACATCTCCCACCGAGGAAACAAAACGAAGTCTAACGGTCGCACCGTACTTCAGCCTAAAAGCTGGGCGTAAGTACAAGATCAGTCAAGCGTGCGGAGGGCGGCTCAAGCTTTACTGGCTGATTGTGGGGATGAATGGCGGGGATCGGAGAGATCGGCAACAACTGGCTGAAAAAGTCCGCCGAACCGGTTGACAGCCGATGGTAGTGCGCATTCCGATCGTTGTACGCGTGGACGAAAGCGCCGCAGACTTGATGGCATGGAAGACGGTGTATGGTGGAATTTGACGATGGTCAGGACGGAGACGAGGTGGTGGTGGCTTCCAGAATGTTTGTGCCGCAATAACGAGAGACCTACTAGGGCAACTACGACGTCATCAGCCATCTCGCCCACGACCAACCGCCTGCAGTCCACAAACGATCAAACCCTTCTCTTCATTTGCGAACTGAGCATGACACTACTCGGTTGAGTTCTATCACTACATGCGCGTGGTAACGAGCCTGTCGCGTCCCTACGATCATACGTACAGGCTATTCCAAGGTTCAGCACTAATTGACAGGGCCGCGGTGATGCTGATCGATTATGTTTGTCAAAAGTGTCCATGAGAATTCTCATCTTATCGTACTTCGCGTTGATGACCTTTACCTTGTCGCGATAGCTTCTCGAGGTAGCCTCGCATACTCTCACTCAGGTGCAGGTCCTGCCCAGGTATACATCACTCTCACGTATCGCTACTGTAGCCTCGTTCTATTACTCAGTACGCCTTGAGTCCGACAGTATCTCTCTACATATAAAACGCTCATCTCCTTGAGGTCCAGACCTTGCCTCCCATCGTATCCAATTACTAACACACTTTCTCGGCCCTTTTCCCTCGTCTCCGGCCCACTACCTTATGCGTGCAGCATAGCTATACCCATTGGTGGAATACTGATAAACCCGTTAGAACCAACAGTTACTGGTTCTAGGTGCTAGACTGCGAAAATCCCCTACCATGGGATATACCAACGTCAACAATCCCATCACTATCGATGAAAGCGCAACGAATTGGTACACACAAACAATTTCCAGACAGGCACGTTCTCTCATACCCAAGGAGTTTGAGAAACTCCCAGCTTTCGATACCGTCAAGTTCAGTCATCGCAAAAGCTTCGGCCCAATAGTCGACACTCATTGGCCACAGGACGCGTCCGAGATGGTACTCACTCTGGGCACCTTCGACGCCCCGTCTCTGGAGTTGAAGCCTCCAGTCTATATCTACGTACGTGGATTGAAGAATCACCATATCGGGTACTTTTATGTCAACTCAGACTCGAGCGTCCATCGCGTGCAACCGAGCGGTCTCAGGCATGTCGATA
Source organism: Alternaria triticimaculans (assembly GCF_023758025.1). NCBI lineage: Eukaryota > Fungi > Ascomycota > Dothideomycetes > Pleosporales > Pleosporaceae > Alternaria > Alternaria triticimaculans. Next base: position 2,970,151 of record NW_026055958.1, read on the forward strand.
TCGACGAACCGTTCTGTGACGTCGGAGACCATTCAGTTGGTGAACAGACCGTTTACAACAGGATACGGGCAATGGCACTTTACTTCTTCTTAGTTGCTGGTCACATCGAAGTCATTGAGAATTACAGTCATTTCTGGATGGACTTTTCGAAGGCTTGCGGATTTATCGCAAACAGTGGCGTTCGCCCAAAGCCTCGCGCAAAAGCACAGAAACAGGAACCGAAAACTGTACCAGTATCCGCTGCGACATCAGTTCCGGGGCCAGAAGCGACTGACCTGACGCACGACACTTTCGCATCCAGGAAACGCACCGGCGATGATGGACCCACGCCAACGGCAGGTAAGTTACAAGGTCCGCCGTCCTTTTACATGGTTGAACTAACAAATGGCAGCGAGGATCAAGCGTCGCGATTACAGCCATATCGTGCGTATATGCAATAGTCTGAATCGCACTTTAAGCTTACTTTCTTATAGATACACCCATCGCACAGCACCATACGGCGATCATTGAGCCCAGAACATCCGATCATGGCAACCAGCGCAGAGGCCAGGCTAGCAAACAGTGAAAGAACAAACACCCCATTGAGAGCGGAAATCGATACGCAAGCCAGGGCTGTTGAACAACTCAGAGCACAGATGACAGTGAACCATCAGCTCTTAGCACAAGTCAACGGACTCACAGCGGAGATAAGCCGAGTCAAAAACGAAAGCATGTTCAGTCAAAATGCGTACCGCGGCATCCAAGTTCAATACGACGAACTGGCAGAGCGACACGCTAACACGCTCCACAACGAGAACGCTCTTCGCGATCAGCTCGGTCAAATTCAGGCACGCTGCGCACAAGCTGAGAGGCGATCAAAGGTACTGGAGAAGGAAGTGGAGGGTCTCAAGCAAAGGATGAGAAGAGCGGGAGAAGCGTTGGACGTTTCGGCTTTTTGAAAGGTGGAGAATGATTGACCTGGGGGTATTTGAAGTATTGGAGGCTCATGGCGTTGATTTGGAAAAGTTTGTATCGGTCAAGGTCATCCGTGGGTTTCCATTACTGGGGTTAGTGGAGTTTGCGGGAGTTTGGCAACAAAATACGGGATGATGCTTCGTGACAATTGGGACTGCTTTGCGCGACATACCTGGACTTGCTTCGGGGAAGGTAGTGATCAGACTTGTTTTGGGAACGTTTGTTATCGAGCAGGAAAAGATCGACGGGGCTATGTCTCATCGAGCCATCCATACATGCATTTATGTCTCTCAAAGTCGAGCAGCTAGTCTTTTACGCTTCACAGTCAAGGCCAGATTCCACATGAAGCTATACCTTTACCTTTGTTTTGAACATACTGAGACCCCCGGAAAGTGCACCAACTAGGACATGAAACCTTCCATGATCATGCATGCACAGCAAGCGCAAATAGCAAACTCACAACGGCTATAACATCATGCTTTAACGCCTGTTTTCTTCGTCATCTACACCATGAGTTCCACACCTCGCACCACCACTGCCAACACCGACGATATCGACAGGATTGTCAAGGCGAAGAACGAATGGAAAGGACTCTACGAATCCCTCGAAGAAAACCCGCACCACGCTACACACATAAGCGAAGAAGCACGGAGAAGAAAGAGATTAGAAGAGGACTTGCTCGTACCGGCTCTCAAAACAGCAGCGAAGGACGCGAAGAACGCCAACACGAAGCTGAAGGAATGGATAAGCGTAGTAGGCGTTGTGGACGAGTTGTGGAACGCCAGTGCTCTGAGATATCAAGTTGGTGAGGCTAGAGAAAAACTGGTCGACGCAGTTTGGGATCTGGAAGCCACCGTGTACGAATTGCGGAAAACGCTGAGGTTTGACGGAGGGACAGTACTGAATAAAGTTATTGATCCGTCGGCAGAGGATAGCTCTGAGGAGGAAGAATAGGCCGTTGGCGTTCGACTCGTTTGTTGCGGCGTACAGCTGAGAAGCCATATAGTAGTAATTGTCTTCAGTTGAGTACGATCACACTGCATCTGATAGTGCTGAGTCTTTCTGCCCAAATGAAGGCCAGGCCGAGTCTGAATCAAAGGCGCACTCTAGCCTTCGTTGACACTTTCCGCGGGGGTCGTCAGGCTACCACACATGTCGCTTAGCTGACCCTCAAGCAGCGCAATACCAAATATTACGGCTCCGAACCATGCTGACAAGAAGACATTCGATGATGGCCGTAGGGAGAGGTTTGGTGTTGTAGAGACGCGATCGAACGCGTCCGACGCGTCCTGGACCACATGGCACGTGAGGGCGCGGGGTAAGCGCGATCTCCAGCTCGGAAGCTACGACGCCATCAACCACGAAAGTCTCCAACTTGACTGCGATGCCACTGTCGCACGGTATCAAGATATCGCGATAAATTTGCCAACGACAATATCAAACCAGATCGGAAAAGCTACTGCACGGGTCCACTGCGGCTGTTAAGCCCTAAGGCGCAATACTCAGGTTCCTATCCCTAGACCACGGACGAGGCGCGACAGCCGCAATGACAACGAACGGCTTCCGAGAGTGTGGATACGCAGATACCGGTTGCCGCATTGTCGGTATTTTGTCTTTGGCACGCTCGCAGATATGGGGTAGTGCCTTGGAAAGCAAGAGAGATCGGATCAGTGAAGACGTGCAGCAGGAAAGCGGACAGCAAGGTACGTACGTCTTGCCATGAGCGCAAATGCGCAGTTTGCTGGATGCGATACGAGGCGACCGCTCAGCCCATTCGTTCGATGTCATCGAGGTGTCACAGCGTGCGCCATCACGAACGCGAAGAAGCAGCTGCATCGATAGGGTCTGCATATCTAAGCCAGGCAAGGCAGGTGCCGATCGTCAATTTGCAAAGGGAAGAATGAGAGCATTAGGCGCGCAGCAGGCCCGAACCAGACCGAGGCAGCCCGTACGATATCAAGACTCCCAGCCTCTCCATATGGTAAGGCAGCATACAAGCGACACAGCAACGCCGCACTGGCTATCGATGAGTAAAAGTTGGGTGTTGGACTTTTTATCGACCTGCCTCTTCGGGTGCGCCGTTTTATCCGCCACCGGGCTTGATCGTGACGGCGCGTCTTGGCACGGCCGCGAGCAATCTGGGCGAGAGCTTTGCGGAGCTTCACGTGAGAGCTGCATGGAGATGGCCGCCAAGTCTGAGCCACGACTGCGGGACCTGTGGGCCGTGTCGCGATAGGACGACGCAGAAACATGCTTTCTACGTTCCCACCGACGGCGAGCTTGTTTGTCGCCCGCAGCGCTAGCCTGCATCAGGAAGGAGCGGTCGTGAACAGCGCCCATCTATCCACATGTTTGGTATAGCAGCAACCGCATTACAGGGCGCGCCTGATGCCATCACCGAGTGCGTAGCCAACGAGGAGCGCCATCACAGCCAGGTACCGGTCCCTAAACCCCGCTGGCAAAATATCGTCCAGCCAGGGTCTGCAGCTAGGTACCGAGCAGCGCGTTGTACAAATAAGCTGCCTGCCCTTCCTGAGCTTTTCCGACCATCGACCTTGTCCAATTGAGCTTTTACGAAGCTGGTCGCATACAAAATGGCTCGATACATCAGCGTTGCCGCGGCTTTGGCTGCTACCGGCGCCTGTGCCTTTACGCCTGAGTACGTTTACCATCACATTCCGTTGCTTGCGCAACTGCTAACAAGTGAACAGAGGACTCCTCAGCACCGTCCGACGTGGCGTCGCTGACGCCAGTCCCGATGGCTCTGTCGGTCTGTTCTCGTACTCCCAGTATTCCTTCGAGGAGCACGGCAGTGCGGGTTCTGGCATGAACCTCATCGATCTCAAGACCGGCGAGATCACCGAGTCGGGCCTCAATGCCAGCGAGATCAACGAGGTCGCCTGGATTCCCGGCAGCGAGACTGGTATCATCTACATCAATGGCACCAACGAGGAGGTTCCCGGCGGTGTTACCCTGTGGGTTGGCGACATCAAGGACCCCAGCGCAAGCAAAATGGTCGCTTCTTTGGATGCGCCATACTCCGGTCTCAAGGTCGCAAACACTTCTACTGGAGACATGCATTTCATCGTAAACTGCATGGCGTACCCCAATGGTACTGCCGTCAACCCCGAGACCGAAGTTACCCCAGTGACTACTGCCCGCTACTACTCCGACAACTATGTCCGCCACTGGGACACTTGGCTGACCAAGAACCGCTACAATCTCTTCGCCGGAGCTCTCTCGGCTAACAACAGCTATGCGCTGTCCGGCGCTGGAATGCGCAACATCCAGAAGGGCATCAACTTCACCACCACTGCGCCCGAGACTCCCATCCAGCCGTTTGGTGACTCCAGCGACTACGACATCAGCCCTGATGGTTCTATGTACGCTTTCGTGACCAAGGCCCCTCAACTTAACAAGGCCAACTACACCGCATCATACACCTATGTTGGTGCTTTCGCGTCTTCCGACGCTCCCATCGCCTTCAACGGCCCAGACTCTCTCGCGGCGGAGGCTGGTCACAAGGGTGCCTCTGGTCTCCCTTCTTTCTCCACCGACAGCTGCAAGCTCGCCTACGTGCAGCAGGATGAGGACTACTATGAGTCGGACAGGTGGCAACTCTACACTGTCGACGTCGCTGTTGAGGGTACCGGTGTTGCTGTCAGCAACTGGAAGGCTCTGAGTGCCGGCTTTGACCGCTGGGTTCAGGGACCCATCACCTGGGCTCACGACGACTCCTCCATCTACGTCACTGCTGATGACTACGCTCGCGTCAAGATCTTCAACTTCCCTGTCGATGCCGACGAGAGCTTCGTCCCTGAGCCTATGACCTCGAACACATCCGTCTCGGCTTTCGCCCTCCTTCCTGATGGTTCGCTGTTCGTCGCTGCTACCGCCATCTGGACTCCCAGCGAGTGGTACATCCTTGCCGACGGAGAGAAGAAGACCCTCTTCGACGCGTCTCAGGTCGACCCCAACCTCGCTGGTCTCGGATCCCACACTGTTTCCGAGATCTTCTTCAACGGTTCCAACCCTGAGCTCAAGCAGCAGCTTCAGGCCTACGTTGTCAAGCCTACTTTCTGGCAGGAGAACGTAACCTACCCGCTCGCTTTCTACATCCACGGTGGTCCTCAAGGTAACTGGGGCAACAGCTGGTCCAACCGCTGGAACCCTCAAGTCTGGGCCGACCAAGGCTACATCATTGTCGCACCCAACCCAACTGGTTCTACCGGTTTCGGACAGTTCCTCACCGACTCCATTCAGGGCCAGTGGGGTAGCTGGCCATACCACGACTTGGTCAACGCCTGGAACTACGTCAACAGCAGCATGCCATGGATCGACACCAAGAACGGTATCGCCGCCGGTGCTTCCTACGGTGGTTACATGACCAACTGGATACAGGCCAACGACCTCGGCAACGAGTTCAAGTGCCTCGTCACCCACGACGGTATCTCCAACACCGAGGGTGCATGGGCGTCTGAGGAACTCTGGTTCATCCGCCACGACTACAACGGCAGCATCTGGGACTCCAACGCGTACCGCGAGTGGAACCCCCAGAACCACATTGCCAACTGGTCCACTCCCCAGTTCGTCATCCACAACACTCTTGACTACCGTCTGCCCGAGAGCGACGGCCTGAGCTTGTTCAACATCCTCCAGGCCCGCGGTATTCCCTCCAGGTTCCTCAACTTCCCCGACGAGAACCACTGGGTGCTCAAGCAGGAGAACAGCTTGTTCTGGCACACTGAGATCTTCAACTGGATCAACCACTGGTCCAAGGGTGAGCCTCTGAGCGACCTGCCCATCGGTAACTAGATGGGGAAAAGTCATGGTCTTCAGCATTGATGACAACATTGATGAAACTTATTCTTAGATGATTAATGATAATACATTGATAAGAAACTTCATTCACATATGTTTCAGTGATGTATGCTCGTGATCTAAGCTCTCTTTTGGCCAGAGTCCACCCGGACTGATCTCATTTAATGTATATGTTGAAACCGAATACTAGTTCCGAGATGTAGTAAATTTGCTAGCCGGAGTACGCCAATCGCTACTGTATGGTAAGAATCAACCCGTAGTCGACTGAAGAACGTTATTGAGCTTTACAGCTATGCGGGGTAGTCGTATATCCATGCCAGTATCCGAACAACGTCCATTAGCTGTGTCCAGCGCTGATCATAAGCTACTGACAGACTTCGTTGGATGATGCACAACCCGTGTGAACGTCTACGCTACATGCACAAGCAAGAGCATAGGCATCAAGCGTCGCTCCCGCTACCCGGCGGCCGGTATCCAGCGGCTTTACTAACCAAGGATATCCGCGTCTGTCCTCAGGTACGGCTGCTGCTGTCAGGCGGGACATGGATGGTGGTTTCCCTGGTTTGTCTTGGCCTTTCTGGTGTGCTCTTCGGTTCTCGGCAACGACGATGTGCAGCGCTAAGACTACAGAAGCCATCCACACAAGACCTTGTTGATAAGCCAGGAAATGACTCGGAAGACCCGATCGCATGTGCATAGTTCGATTCAACGTCGACAATAAGCTTCTAGACACTGTCTTCAATCGAGAACCTTCAGTATGGGAACGGGGCGTAAAGAGATAAGCAGCCGCTATTGCCACTCAGCCAAGCTGCATCCTTCATTGTTCTGTGATAGCAGAGGATCCTACTGCGCCCCGTTGTGTTGGTGTATGGGTGATCATCAGAGGGTTCTGTTGGACAGGCCATGCCAAGCAAAGACGGAAAACAGCGGGTCAGGCCATGGGAATGCCAATGTGCCATGCTGCCAGGCGAGGCAAAGCTTCCGCTGATAGCAACGAAGCCTCGTGCCAAAAACCATGTGGAGGTCTTCGGCGCTCTTGTCTCGTTTTGTCGCGCTTGTTTTATTGTCAAGGAGATAAGCGTGGCTATGTGGATATGCCAATGCTGGTGCCGTCCATGGACGTTTTCGAGAAGCACAACAGGGCGTCCGCGCTAGGTGGATTGGAGAGAACAACGCGACCACTGATTGGAGTGCGCATGGAGAGCGACACGGCGTGCTGCTGCCGGTTGGTCGAGCTGCCTGTTCGAGTTTGGTGGAGTTACATCGCATGCATGCGAAGGCTGTTTCATTGTGTGGGGAGCAGCCGAGGATTGATGTGACGAGGAGGCGCCCAGCGGGACGGAAGGCTCGGCGCCAGCTGGGCAGCGGACTCGCAGCAGAGTTCGGCGGTCATGAGCGACACACACGATCGTCGACAAATGTCACTCGCCGGACCGACGTCCTGGCTCTCAACTCCAGCGCCCTCCTCGCTGCAGCGATGAACGACGTTCCCACGAGCTGTCAGCGCGCATGTGCACGTCGTGTCAGTGCGCAAGCTCTTCGGTATTGCACTGCGGCGTGGTGTCATCATGGCACAGCTCGTCGTCCAGATAAGAAAGAGCTAGGGTTACCCATCGCGTGAATGGCTGGAAAGAACATAGTGTGATCAGCGACGCTGCCAAGTGCCGAAGCACTCAATCGACGTCGTCGCATGCGCCGAGATACCCATTTCCCTGGAGCTTGGCTTGTCGAAGCCCTGCAAAGACGGGTGCGAAGCTCTAAATCGTAGTCTTACTTTCGGCATCGCCTACCCGCCCAGCTTTTGCCCAGTCACCGGCTGGTGATAAGACGGGCATTGCGAAATAGTCCCTTGATGCTGTATGGGTCAACCGCCGGCTTGGGCTACTAGCTAGATTCCACCAATTCCTGGAAACGAGGGTGGAGTGTATCCACATACGACACCTGCTCGAAAGAGAGACAGTCAAGGAATACCAAGACGGCGCTTGGGATGAGCAGATTTGCCGCTTCTGTGTCACTGTAAGGATGCTATGAGTATAATTGCGGTCGTGTGCCCAACCCTTGCGGTTCAGCAGCAGCTCATTCTTTTGCACCGCCCATACTCTTCCGTGCCTGCTAATCATGTCGGCTAACGCTGGCTCCAACGCCGTGGACATGGCCATGTCCAACGAGCCCAACAAGGCTGCTATGCCTTTGTACGAGATCGACGAGAAGCGTGCTCTTTCGGACGATCACACACCGTCGACTCTCAGCCACCAGCCTCATGGCGCTGATGTCTTCGAGGCCGACTTGGAAGGCGAAGAGCCTACGGAAGATGAGTTGAAGACACTTCGCCGTGTATCTGGAAAGATTCCGTGGACTGCCTTCACCATCGCCTTCGTCGAGCTTTGCGAGCGCTTTGGTTACTACGGATGTCAGGTTTTGTGTATGTTGTCGCTCGTACCTGTACAAGAATCAGCCCACTGACTATTTCGAAGACACCAACTTCATTCAACAGGACCTGCCCGTGATTGATGGTGTTCCACAAACCACTGGCAAGGACCCTCGCTCAGAGGGTCAACCAGGCGCGTTGGGCATGGGACAGCGTGCATCCTTCGGTATCGGTCAATTCAACTCTTTCTGGGCATACAGCACACCCATTATCGGTGCCATTATCGCCGACGAGTACCTTGGTCGCTTCAACACCATCTTCATCGCCATCGCCTTCTCTATCCTGGGTCACATTCTGCTCATCATCTCCGCCATTCCCGCTGTACTCACCAGCGGCAATGCCATCGGTCCTTTCATCCTTGGTGTCATCACCCTTGGGTTCGGTACCGGAGCTTTCAAGGCCAACATCTCCCCCTTGATCGCTGAACAATACCGCCAAACCAAGCCCCGTGTCATCAAGGACCCCAAGACTGGCGAGCGCGTCATCTCTGACCCCAACATCACGCTCTCTCGTATCTTCTTGTGTATGTTGTCCCCCAATGCGATATTTGGAGCAAACCACTAACATATTCCAAGACTTCTACATGTTCATCAACATCGGCTCTCTGACTGGACAAATCTCCATGGTCTACGTTGAGAAGTACGTCGGCTTCTGGTGTGCGTGGCTGCTACCCACCATCATGTTCTGTTTCTGCCCCGTCGTCCTTTGGGTCTGCAGGAACAAGTACATCCGCACTCCCCCCACTGGTTCCGTCCTCATCCGCGCCTTCAAGGTCTTGAAGCTCGCCACCAAGGGCAAGTGGTCTCTCAACCCTGCGACTACGCGCAAGAACTTCAAGAGCGAGCGATTCTGGGAGGACGTCAAGCCTAGCCACCTCGGTGCCAACAAGCCATCCTGGATGCAGTTTGACGACGCTTGGGTCGACCAGGTTGCTCGTGGCCTGCGCGCGTGCTCTTGCTTCACCTGGATTCCTCTTTACTGGTTGAGCTACAACCAGATGAACAACAACCTCACGTCTCAGGCCGCTACAATGACCCGTAACGGTGTTCCCAACGATGTCATCACCAACCTTAACCCCATCTCCCTGGTCATCTTCATCCCCATCGTTGACAACTTCCTCTACCCCGCTCTCCGCAAGGCAAACATCCGCTTCACTCCCATCAAGCGCATTGCTTTCGGTTTCATCCTCGCATCTTTCGCGATGGTCTCTGCTGCCGTCATCCAGCACTACATCTACGCCGAGGGCCCTTGCGGCGAATACATGAACAGCTGCGACGACCCAGCCCCGATCAACGTCTGGACCCAAGCCGTGCCCTACATGCTCGTCGGTTTCTCCGAGATCTTCACATCAATTACTGGACTCGAGTTTGCCTTCACAAAAGCACCTAAGAACATGCGTTCGCTAGTTACTTCGTACTGGCACTTCATGTCCGCCTTCTCCAACGCGCTTGGTCAGGCGTTTGTGTCGCTGTCCGAAGATCCGTTGTTGGTATGGAACTACACGACTGTTGCTATCTTGGCGTTCATCGGTGGCATCCTCTTCTGGTTCCATCAGCGCAAGACAGACAAGCAGGAGGACATTCTTAACATGCTTCCGGACTCCAACTACATGGGCAAGGACCGAAGGCATAGTGTTGCTGGTGCTGAGGAGGCTATCGCTGGCCACAATGTTGAGGCGCATGTTCGCACCTAAACATAGTCGCGCGCGGTACATTGCTATATGTTGTTGTCAATGAGAGCAGCTGACAATATTGGCTGTATGTAAGGAGCTGTCATGATCGAAGATACCTATTTAGCTTGAAACGAGTTCAAACATGAGACTTCCAATCAGCTAGTGTAACTCCTCTTCCTTATCTGCTTCGCCCCGTGAACTATGCATCGTCTGCACGTTTGTCAGCATCTGCATACGGTCATAATAGCCATGTATTTTTCAATCGCGGTGCTGGCGGTGACATGCTAGGTCTTATCGTGGCACGAGACGACCTGCACGACGTTCAATGGGCTCGACGGGATTATGCCAAACCACTCATACGCGATTGAGAGCGCAGGATCAAGCATGGCGTACATACCATTCCCAACAAGATTAATCAAAAGTTAGGCATGATAGAAAGTCGTTTGTGCGTGCGTCATTTACGGAGTGAACACTGGCTTTCGCAATTGGATATCTAGCCTGAACTCTCCATCGGCAGGCAGCCCAACATGGGCCATGGTGCGCACAATTCGTCGCTGCTTATTCAAAGCTTCAACCCTTGGCTAGATTGTTGTATGACGAAAAAAGGCTTCATCGTTTTGACTACCTCCTTCCTGGCTATATTGTGGCCCGCGCTTGTTGTCGCCATGTGATGTGAATGCAGGTGATTTTACGAGTACGCAACAAGCTGAGCGTGTACATGATACAGGCACTGCTAGGTACGATTCGAAGTCATTCATGACATTTGAAGTGTATTGCTTTGACATGCACGTTGTGCCGAATTTGGTAGGCTCGATCGTCAATGATGACATTCGCATGTGTTAAGTTGCATGACATGGTGATATGATCCTGAAAGTGTTGTGTGCTCAAGCCTCGTCAAGAGTGTTCGCCTCATTGGTATCAACGTAGTCCTTCATACATCGTTCCGGACGGTATTCGGTGTACTTGACCACGGTAACAATACTGGTGGGCAACTGCTCGTAGACAGGCACAGGCTCCTCGCCCTGCATTACAGTGGGAAGTTCGCACTCCATGTCGTCCCAGCACTTCTCCGGCAAGTCATGCTCCGGGTTCCTGCTGGGACACTTGTAATCTCCTTGGCTCGGAATCTTTGCTTCGATGCATGAGACAAGCTCGAAGTCATTGGAAGGGAACGGGTCTCGACTAGGCGGTATCATCAACCTCCTCCTGACCTCAGTTTCATGGATCGTATTGGATATTTCGGGACGAGGACTTGTATGGATCCATGCGTGATTATCGAAGCTTTTGCTTATAGGATTCAGCTGACCTGGGTGTATCTCCATTTTGTATCCAGTCTTAATAACCTCTAGAAACCTTTTCTGCTTGATCCATTCCTGCAACTCCGGGAGGCCGAAGAAGTCAGCCTCGGCCAGAAGTTTATTATATCCCACGTAATCAAAGCCCTTTTCCCTCGTCCAGAGCAACGGATACATTGTGGGTCTCTTGATATAGGCGAATAATGCTGGCCAGATCTCGGGATCCGTGTCGACGGGAAGCGAACCGTCGGGCAACAGATCAACGGGCCATCGACCGCTAAGCAAACTGGCGAAGTAATCGCAGTTTTTGAGAATCGACTTTGTGGTGCGATACTTGTGGCCGTCTACGTCGAGGGTTATGTGGTCGGTCTCGGGGAGATCGGTGCGGCGAGGGTAGTCGTGTTGTTGAGGGGCATTCGAGTCGTTCGATGCGTCGAGTTCCATGGTGTTGACGTTCGATGTCATGATAGAGGACTGGGCAGGGAGTGAATCCAGGAGGGACTGACTGAGCGGTCGGTGTGATGGGGGCCGATTGATGTGTGAAGTGATGAGAGATGGCAGACCGAGGAAGACGCGTCTCCAAACGCGCCAAGCCTTGCCCCGCTCGTGCTGTCCGCTGCTCCCTCGAGAGGGAATCCCTCCCCACAAATCCAACTCGGGGGGAACTCAACAACCCTTGGGAAACCACACAATGTCCTGCCAACCTTTCGCTAATGACGCGCTGCAACGCGTGCGGTTGGGCTCTCGATTACTTCCATACCGGCACCGATTACGCCAAACGCAAACCAGTTCACTTGGAAGCCGGCCTGGAAGGCAAAGACTGGAAGAAAGAGGATGTTTGATGGGAGGTTGAGGAAGTGTTTGTCGAGGTGGCTAAGCAGCTCAACAAGGACGAATAACGCAACGATATCTCCGCAAACTGGCGCGACTGTAATGCACGAGACCTTATTAGCAGTGTTTTTACCTAGGCAGTAGAGTACAATCTCAGACTCTAACTCTGCAACATCATTGAGTTCCCTGTAAGGTTGATCTGGCCATGGATCCAGATCGGCAGACCCCAGAACTCGAAGGTTTGTACCAAATTCAACACTGCATCCTCGTGGTGCTGGGCCCTAGTAATGAGGCGACGATTCCAGTCATCAGAATAGAGAAGGGCAACTACAAGCATGGCCCCCAAGACGTAGCAAGGAAGCACATAGTCTTCAATCATCTCCAGACCGCTCTCTTGTCGCATCTCAAGTTGCCTTATCGTCTGCGAACTCTCTCCTATGATCACTCTTCATGTTTCTTGTCGTGGTCACTTCAATATCTCAGTGGTGCAAATCCTGATTCACCGCAGAATCCAGACCATTCACTCACCACACTAAGCCAAGACAAACGCACCACACGTTGAGATATATCCGACCAACGTCAAAATTGCGGCTACAACCGTCACATAAAGCTTCTCCTACCTTGTCAATGCCAATTCAACGCGCACACCCCAGCAACAATGGACGATATCTGGAGCGACACGGAGATGAGCGAGACATCGTTTACCACTACCGAATCATCACCGCCGCCATCTCCAATCTTGACAGACTACCAAAACAACCTCGTCGCCACCTATGCGTTCCACAGCGATAGCATCAGCGACCTGATGAACATCGCCGTCGACCTTGAGATCAGCGTGCGTCGCGAGCGCGGCGAACCGAGCCTTCCGTATCTTGAGGAGGATTTGGAAAAGACACGAGGGGAGCTGGTGTTGCACAGGGACGCGAAGCGCAGGATTGAGAGGAATCTCAAGAAGGAGAAGGAGAAGTTGAAGATGGTGGTTGGAAACGGGTCAATCGTGGCGAAGCAGCAGTTGAATGAGATGGCTCGTTATATGGAGGTGGATAAGACGATAGAGTGTCTACGCTGAGAGATGAGTGGGCTAGGGCGCGCAAACCTGCATATCTAGAGGGAGTCTACGGCGTCTGGTGCAAGGGAGCTTTGACAAACACGACGTGCATCAAGTTGGGTCTAGGACTGAGAGGACGCAGTACACAACGGTTCCATGCCTTTCCTTGGATGATATTGATGCTCTTCCTCATACAAGTAACAATGGGTGCTCATGTGAATGGGGTATACTGTTAATCGCAACCATCGAAACTGGACGAGACGAGCAAATGACAACAAGAAGCTGGAGATGACGGAACTGTACAGGGTATTGTTACAAACAGTACAAATACAAATACAAACAGCACAAAACGCAAAATCATGCGACAGTAAGACTAGCGGCGCTTGGGGTGTTGCGCTTTTGCTAAATGGTCTCGTCCGCGTCTCCATTCGATACTACGTCAAACCCGAGCATCGGATGTGTCACCTCTCCCCAACACCACAAGCAGGTCTTGTTCCCAGCCTGTCGCCCACAGGCGCAATGTTCTTTGTATTCAGCGAATATTGTGTCGAGGTTAGATTCTTCCGCCTCGTAACAGCGTAGGCATAGCCAGCGGTCAAGGAATCGATTACGCAAAGTGCACTGACACTGAGAGTCTTGAAGACTGCTTCGGCTATGCGAACCGTCTTTTGGGAGGCAGTCGTTGCAGAACCATCGTTTCCTTTGCTCTGTTGCTTGGTATAAGGCTCGGAGGACGGGCGATGGGTGCACGACGTTTGAAGACGCCGATGCGGCCAATGTGTGACTGCCGAGATCTAATTCCAAGAGCTCTTCGACACACTCGGGTAGACCGAAACTATCTTCTTCAAACGGAACGTCGATGAAGCCCTGGTCGTGATGTGGTACACTGGAACCATGCGCAGGGCTTTCCCACTCTGGCGCGGAGTGATCACTAGACATGTGATGTGGGCTGAGAATAGGTATCTCAGAGGGTGACAACAGGATGAAGCCGCTAAAGTTAGGCAACTCATCCTCGTCACATGGCGTTTCGTAGATGCTCTGGTATACGCAGTGGATGCGGCACTCGTCGCAGGTACTGACCTTACATCTTGAACAGGGTCGACACTCCGTATCGGACTCTTTTGCGCCGCACTTGATGTACTCAGTACAGTCATAAGCATCGAAGAAGGTCGACTTCTTGTGACGCTTGTTACGGATCCGTACACCCCTACCAGAACACTTGAGTTTGCCCAGCAAATTCTCCAAGCTACTGGATTGCGGCAGTATCGTCTTGTGCATGGTCTTTGAGCATAGAAGTAGCGCCATGAGGTCTTCTGGGTATAAGCTTGATATGATCATCTCCAGCAAGCCGTATTCGTGAAACACTTCCATGAGAGGACATCGCTGCCTTGACACAGCCAGACTATCCACTCTTGTCTTTTTGCGCGCCTCCATTTGCTCACCGCACGATCTTTTGCGCTTTGTAGTCTCCATGGTCTCCCACTCGCGATAGTCTTGATCCCAATTATGTCGTGGTTCTGCTGTCCTAGTGGTAGACACGCGGTGGTCCAGCGATTGAGTAGCCATATCAGCCTTGAGTTGAGACTCCTAAGAAAGATGAGCAAGGAAGACTAAGGATGTCGGTGCGTCAGTCGAAGTCATCATGGGCCAGCAGATGCACCATGAGAGTACCGGCTCATGAGCACCACCGAGTCCGCGCAATGACGGGAAGCGCATCTCAAGGCGACGTACTTGTCTCTCACGTCGCAACGTGGTTCTAGCCTTCCGCGCCTCTGATAGCGCTTAACAGCTTTCAGTACCTGGATCTGGGTCCATCTTGGCGTTGTGTTGACAATAGTGTGGGGGACGCTCAACAGGCGGGACGAGATGAACAATGGCGCTGTATTACCAACACCTCGCAGCAAAGTGGGGCGTCTATTTCAGAACCAGGGCGATTCAGAAAGAGCATGAGAAACGATGAGGAATTTTTAGTCTCGTCTATTTTGACCATCGTGGACAAACGGGGAGATGCGGGATTGCGTTCCGGTAGCGGCCGACCGACGAATGAGCATCCATGACCTAGTGATGCCTCGGTCATTGCTTCTTTCCGTCTCTCCTGACCCTTCACTCGACTTCGCGACACTGTTCGGATGCATGCAAACATATGCGCAACGCACGCGCGACTCTACTTCACCACCGCCCGTCACATCTTACCACGGGTGCTTACGATAGAATGATGGTTCTGCACAGCGCTTAATTCGGTGTATTACATATGCAAATTCGCACCTCTCGAGCTTTCCTATGGACGACATTTCGAGCCTCCTCCCTAGTTCCTTCGATCCGATGCGTAATCACCACCTCCTTTGGTTCTATCCCCTCGCCGCATTGGCATGACCCTTATTTCTTCTCATCCGGAATTGAGTAGCAGCAACCGATGTCGAGCACATTATAGAAGCTGCAGTCGCGCTGGACGTAGAAGCCCCCCTTCTTGTAACAAGTCGCTTTGGTGGTGCAGATGCCCGATGGGTCTGATCTTCCACAGGGCGCGGGGTACGGGTCTTTTGGCGCAGCAAGAGCGATGGAAGCGATCGCGGCGAAGAGTACAAGGACCTTCATCTTAACGTTTGATGACAGATGATCCAGTTTTGATCAAGGGAGGTGTTGGAATTGAGTCTCACGATTTGTGGGGGTGAGTGAGCAAGTAAGTTGACAGCTTGTTGGGTAGTGATATCGCTTTGGCTATCACGAAACAACTGTTTATATAGACAGCAGCCTCGTATCTACGGCGCCACTGACATCGCTGTAGAGTGAGAAGCTCATCCACGTCTCCTGCAGCGCAATCCAGAATTAGCTGGAACTATCTGATCGACCGCGAACTGCTCAAGGTTCGCCCAATCCACGCATCTCTGCGTCCACCAACCATCACGTTAAGCTTTGCGTTTCGCAGCAGCGATATCGTAATGTTACGATCTGGGCCAATGTGAACGTCCAACCGTGGATGTTGCGATAGCGCTCATATGCCTAAATTGCGTCGCGGCGTTTAGCGAGGAATGCAATCTATCTTCCCCGGATTTTCGTATTGCCAGCACTTCTGATAAGTCGCCCACATGCGAGCTAGACATTTTACCATATGAAACGGACGTACTGTCCTTCGCGGCTCGGATGCCAGGCATATATGACGTCGCTGTAGCATCCAGTGCTGAATTCTGTCGCGTCGCGGTTTCATCGAGGCGAAGAACGTATGATCTCATAGAATACCAAGGCAGCATGGCAGTTAAGACGGCACTACTTCTGCCTTGGAAATCTACACCGGGTGCAAGTCCGAAGAAGTCAGTCGCACCAGCAAACTACATCACTATGCACGCTCCAGATCTCTTTGGCACAACACTTGTGGCCCACTTTGGCTAAGAACGCAGCCATGTTAGACCATGAGCGCTACGTCGCTCTTGCGGAAATTCCGCACGCTGCTGCGCATCATTGCAGACTTTGCCACGTGGGTATGGCAAAGTAATCGTCGTAGGTCCATCACGCGCACGTGATGCAACGTCTTGTCTTAACGGAAAAGCAATTCACCCCAGGGCAACGATGCTAGCAATTTCATCCAGAAGAGGACTCTGGACGAGTCACGTCTTGAACCACTACTCCTTGTTGTTTAATCTGCCGTGTCCAGTTGGCCGACAATAATGCGATGGCCTCCAACGCCGGTTCCAATGAGATTTGGCATGATCCCAGCCTTCGTGGTGTAGTGTGGCGTATTTGACGTCGCAGCGCGTGAGCAGGGTGCGCCACCAGTGGTCTAGGCTTTCTGTATAACCGTTTGAGGTGGCTCGAGGTGACGAGCTGCATCTCTCCTGTCGTTCCTAATCCTCTCGACTTCACTGCTAACAATTACCACCATGTCTTTTGCGGGCCTAGAGCCTCCATCATCAGCGGGGCAGCCTAACACTGCTACATCCATACCCACGTGTTTCTTCCAGAGCCTGGAGCCTCGATACACCAACGATTCCATGGAACAGAGCACGGTCTCAATAACCAGCGTTAGAAGACTTCCAAGATCGCTATGGGATGTGCCGCTGTCTTGTACAATAGTCGGCCGCAGTCGCACGAGGATAGTTCGCGTCTTCGACCTCGGCGCGCGATCCCAAGGGCTGATGCGCCCGCTGTCGGGCGCGCTAAGAAATGGCGCATTGCAAGGTTACGTCACGTACGCGCATTCCATCACCAAGTCAGCCTCACACACAGCCTCTACTCACAACACCGGGCGTAGCCGCATCATGGCCGCGATGCTGCGGCTTATAGCAGGGGAACAATCACCACCTTTGCCGGATGCGGACGCGCGATTTAGAATATTCCTGGTCGATCTGCTGGGACAGCGCATTGCATTGCACCCTCAACACCAAAATTTTCATCATCGCAGGCCCGTGTCCAGCGCCATGCTCAAAAGGAACTACACTACGACGCGCTCGGTAAGCTTCTAGAAGGCCAGTAATCGAATCATATAACAGTTCGCTTATCTTTTCCATGCACGGTCGGCGAGTGTTTCCTTCCATGGGGCTTCTAGAAGATAGTTTCTCGGCCTGTTTGTCGGAACGATTAGCTGGCTCCGGGCACCACAGCGGTCAACGGCGGCACTTAGACCTGATTGGTTCATGTCGCCCCCTCAAGTGGGCAGGATCAACCGACCTGCAGCCGCATCTCCACCTTTTGTTTCCAGCATCAGCCGCATCCATTCCCCTACGACATCGTTCTGTATGGACTCTATATCTCTGTGTTTCGTTCAGTCATCGTTTTCTCCCGAAATACATTCCAGTCCACCTTCACACAAAGACGCCACCAGTCTGGTGCATGATCCCGATCCATCCGTGTCATGTTGAGATGACGATTTCCCGTGTCTCGCAAAGGCTGTCTATCTAAACGGGCTAGTACCTTGGCCCCAGAATGGCCATGGCCCCACGGAAAGGAACGCGACGAGCGTGTGACCCTTGTTCTGTCAGTGAGTGTTAGGTGCATGTCAACGCTCGTGACACGACTGACATTACGTTTCCTTCGTCTAGGGAAAGTGCGATGTGATGGCAACCAGCCATGTTCAAGATGCGAAGCCGCTAGCTGGGACTGCACCTACTTGAAAACGCATGGAAAAAGCGGACCAAAAGGACCACGACGGACCACGGAAGCCGCAATCAGGAGACTGCAGGAACGCAGCAAGGGCACCCATGATGAGGGGTCAAGAAGCAACAGCGAGACGAGCTTTGACGCTGGAAGCCCAGTATCTACCGAGCTAACCTACCTTGATCCCATCTCTTTGATGAGCGATGCCGATGGTGAACCCAAAGCCTGGCCGGATATCTTGAGTCCAACCCTCTCCGCCACCCCTCACGAGCCTCAGAGGATATCGATTGCTTGCCTATCGCAATATTTAGATATCTATTCGGCACGCGGATACGGTATATGGCCGGTGGTCGATGCAGAGGCTCTGACGGCACGTCTTTTGACTCATCCCGATGATTTGGAAGCTTATGCATTAGCCACTGCCATATCTGCTGCTATAGTGAGCCAGTTCTCTATGGACGAATCGGGGAGTCCACTGGAGGGCCACTACCGCGTCCCGAGTGGCACATTTGAGATGGAAGCAAAAAAGGCAAGAAACGAATGCGATCATCTGGAGAACGTCACTGTGTTCTCTTTGCTGAGCAGCTTCTTCCTACATGTCTACTCAGCAAACGTTGGGAGGATGAATGCTTCCACAGTGTTGCTTGGAGAGGCCATCTTCAAAGCACACATCATAGGATTGCACAAGGCGAACCACTACGAACACATGACCGCGGAGCAAACGCAATATGCGTTGAGAGTATACTGGCTCCTCTTCATCACGGAGCGAGCACATTCTCTGCAACACGACGTGCCAACAACACTCAAGCGCGCCCCTAATCTCCCTCGATTGGAGGACCTGCACGATGGATCGGTTACACCTGCCTTTGTTCAACTTTGCCGGTTGTTCAACATTTTGGATGTCACTATAACCGCCGAACCAGCAGCTGCGCGCCATGCCCTCGCATTAGCTCAGCAACAGCTTAGCAGTGATGAGGACCCCCGCAGCCTCGAAAACGAGCTCCAGCGCGCAGACATCACAATGACGCAGCAATGGATGCGCATCTTCTTGTGGCAGCACGCACTCAATGTAACGAATCTGAGCAGTCGCGCCAGCCAGGATGAGGAGTTCTCATTTCGCTTTCCCGCCAAAGTCGCTCAAAACGTCCTCAGTAATCTGAGTAGCCTCTCCCGCCAGAGCATCGAGGCGCATGGACCCGGCATGGTATGGAGTATTTCGCTAGAAAAGTAGAGTCTCACTAACATGTACACAGGAGTCGAAGCTTTTCGATGTCGCCAACTCGCTTGCAGACGTCATGATGATTATGCCTTCTCTCAACCACGAATCGCACTTCGACGTTGGACCTAGAGATCTGATTCATTCGCTAGCGCAAGTCCTAGCCTCCTTTCGTGGTGGCAACCCTGCTGTCATCAGCATACTGCAAGAGAAGCTCACTATGCTTGGACTCTCCGCTGGGTCGCCGCAGAAGTTGCTTGAGCTTTCCTCGCCAGAAGAGGAGCACGAGGAGTGGCACGACCGCTCCATGTCTGCCCCCTCTACCTACCCGTCCTTGAGTCCGGACGTTTCAATGTCACCCTCACTACAGTCGAGCATGAGTATGGACGGGACGTATTGATCTTCCCAGATTACCGCAGAAGACCTTTTGCAGTATTATGCACATACGGACAAATATCCGATTGCACAACTCGTCCAACCATGGCCATGCAGGCAGTCGTGCCTTATCGATTCGGTTGCCTACCGTGCGCAAGACAGGCGCTTGTCAGCAAGCGCCCAAAACTTTCAACAAGACGTGAGCTAGCCATGGAATACCGCGCATTATCGAAGAGACCAACATGATTGATGCGCCAGGCTTTGGCCAACGCCCGACAAAACGCCCCCTCTGTTGCTGCAGGAACTCCGTAAAGGTCCAGCAAGATTACTCATTGGTCTCTGCTAAATGAGTGCCTACGAGCCCTGGACAGGGTCACGCACCATGGTGACAAGAACAACGTCCTGTTAAGACATCATAGGGATTGCAGTAATGCCACCCCCGAAGGCCGAGTCGCGCGGATACATGGAAGGAAATCACGGCAGATGATGAGCTTGAACACTCGCCAAAGCAGAAAGTCAACGCTGAAGTGACGCAAACACACGCTCGGATCAGAGTTAAGAGGGGACTAGCGACAGCGCTTGTAAATACGATGAACTTTATCAAGGCCCGTGGGTCCTTGATAGGGTGTTGCTTGGGTCGTTCCCGCTCTCTATCTAAATAAAAGGACAGCAAGCGTTAGCATTAGCAACACGCCGTAAGCATGTCTTCAACCAGTCCAGCACGCAAGCATTGGCCTGGAGGGATAAAGTTTCTCGACACTCGATTCGGAAGTGACACGAAGCCAAAACCGCAGCATGCTAGTTCTATTTTGCAGCCGACCTTCAAAATATATACATCAGATTCGCCATTAGCAGTCATCGCCAGCTCCCTCCCTCATCTCATAGAGATAGGAAGGCCGGGATGACCCGGAGCAACTGGGCTTTCATTCATTTGTCCGAGACCATAGTTGATCGCCGCGGCGATATCCTGGTTGTTCTTCTCCAGAAACATGAAGTGCCCATTGCCCTTGATATCAATGTCGGCAAGCTTGATCCACTGGTAGTTGGTGAGGCCCATCTGCTTGAAGTACTCGATGAAGCAGTGGTCATACGTGATGTGCGGGCTGGCCTCACCTGTGATCATGATGTAGGGCACTTTGCCGAGTTGGGTCAGCTTGTGAACGGTGCCAGTCTGCAGAATGCAGGAGCGCTTGGCAGGGTCATCTGGGCCGACCTCAGTTGTAGCAATGGTCGAGCAGTTCGTTACTGGCGGATCGAATTGCAGCGGTGTGTATGTGAGGCCACAAGGCCGCGCGGCAGTACGGCCGACCCCAGCAACAGTCGTGTTCCCGATCAGGGAAGTGTGTGGGATGTTGCCAGGCTCGATGTTGATGTTGGCGCGCAGCAGATCAGGGCATGCGTCCGACCAGATAGCCGTGTATGTACAGCCGGCTGAGTGGCAGATTGTGTATGACTGGCCGATCATGCTGAGAAGCTGACAGCCAGATGTGCGCATGGCGTTTTCCACGTTCACGTTCGATGAAGAGATGGGAACGTTGGCTGCAGTGAAGGCATCAAAAGCTGCATCTCCACGAGATCCATTTCCAGGCCACTGTGTATGCAAGTTTGCTTGTGGGTACTGGTCGAAGTTTTCCGGAGCTGTGAAACCCTGCTCATTGATGGTGTCTGTAGATCCAAGGCGTAAAGGGTACTTGGAGAGGAGCTGCTGGCCACTTCGGCCGTTGGCAGCGATATCAACAATGTAGACCTGGTAGCCTTGATCAAGGTAGTAGGAAGCCCATCCCTTCCGATTGTCTGGCGTATTCAGCCATTCTGCGCCCGTGTTGACACCTGCGGAGACGAAGACCATCGGGTAAGGCTTGTTGACCTTGCTGGCGGGCGTCAGCTTCTCGACATACAGCTGGTCGCTCCACATCTGTTGGCCCGGAATGCCGGAGTCGACGTAGCCGCCACCGATATAGAAGAAGTCTCGCTGGTATGCAGATTCTTGGCTGCTGCATTTTGGGCTGATGCCATTGACACCAGCGCAGTCGTCGGTTGACGCGCCAACTTGTGCCGAAGTTTTTAAGGACAATGTTCCCAACAGCAAACCCGAGATAATGGTATGTGGATACATGGTCAAGTAAAAAAGAGGATAAATAGAACGAATGGGTCCCAAGTGGTGTCAAAGGAGTACAGATGATTCTTGAAAGGGTTTGCGCAGTCAGGTCGGCAGCATGCATCCGCTTTCAGTTTGGAGAACGCGCTTTCATGCCAACAGGTCGCGGCATTGGCTCCAGTCGCGCAGACGAGATGTAGAGTTGGTCTCAATCTCGGTATGGGACTTCTTAGAGATGCCTTCCGTTCGCTTTTGCGTGATCCGGGGAGAAGCGGACATTAGCTACTATAATTAGCTTAGTGGAGCGGATGCATGCTGCCTTTCTAATCATCCAGACCCTCAGGGTGGCAGCGGGCAGATCACATGTTTGCGAAGAAGCTGAATTTTTACCTGTGATGGAGTAGCTTCAGCGCACAGCCCATCAAATTCGTTCCGTCGGTCGGGACGTCCCGTCTTCGAGAAATGGCGTCTCGGATATGCGCGCAAACAGGTACCTACTTGCCAGCACCCAGACTGTAGGGCTCCGGTCCATCTACCTTCCGCGCGCCTCCGGCCCGACTTACTTATGCTTCCATCTATCTGTTCACCGCATCGACCGAGAAGTCTTCAGAATCTGTCTGCAGACTGTGGTATGATAACTCATCACGATGCGGAGGATACACCATCTCCGGATTCTAACATCACTAGATCAATTACCGCTATAGAAGCATTGCTGAACAGAGAAAGGTTATTGCGCCCAAACCACCTGAGAATGTACCTCAGCTTTTGTAAGATACAATGTCCATGAAATCATGACGTCCTCGGTGTCTTTGTCCCTCCCTTTCGACTATGATACGTTCACTGCGCATACAGTCGCTAGGTCAGTTTTAGGTTCACCCCACCGTGCAGACTTTCGCGTCGAACACAGTCTCCTTCTGTACGCTTACCACCTCCAGATAAGACTCCTCCTCATACTCCAACGCGTGCTCCGCTTGCTTCTTATGACATGCCATGCCACACAACTCCGGACGCCCTCTGTGAGCTGGGATATGGCGAGGACAAAGATATACCTTCTGATTCTTTTGAATGATATACCAGTCCTCGGTCTTGTTCGCGGGAAAGTATTCTGGGCCAATCGCGCCGATGGCTCGGATGTTCGCGTCGTAGGTTTGGACTCTGATAGCGTTGAGGTATTTCTACACATATGTTAGCGCGGAATGCATCTACGCAGTGAATGCGACATACCTTGTTCTTGATCCACTCATGCAACACGTTGATCTGGAAGTACTGCGACTCGGCCTCCAGACGATTGTACAGATTATAGTCAAATCCTTTAGCCGCATCATAAAATAGCGGTAGTACCTCGGGGCGGCGCATAAAGCGCAATAGGTGCTCGAAGAGATCGGGGTCGGCATCAAGAAAGTACGAGCCGTCCATCTCAGGCTCCCAAGAGAAGCGGCCGGAGAGTTGGTGTCGGAAAAGGCCTGACTCTGCCTGCAGGGTATCGCGCGAGACCTTGAACTTGCGGCCGCCAATGTCGAGAACGAGGGTCTTAGGATAATTGCCAGTGATATTGGGTACTTCCATGGTACGGTCGATCAAATCGATAGCTGAAGTACCCTGTGCTCTACCATCTGGCTCACTGTTGCTGCCACTGGTATCAATAGGCGCACCCTCGGTGGGGACGCTGACTGCTGTCATCGCGGCGGTGATGGCGTCGAGATCCATACTTGTGGTTGACGAAAGTTGCGTGTGTTGGTGTCGTGATTGCCAGCAATATGGTTATGTCAACACTGGAAGGTTGCTCTCCGATCCACTAGTGCATTCACCGTTCATTCTTCACGAGGAACCAAGGAAAGGCCTTTTCTCCAATATTCACCGTAAATTTGGGGCACGTGCCCTTACGCCTTGACATATGTGCGGGCTCGCATAACTAGCGATGCTCTGTGTAACTTCGACTGGAGACTTGCAAGGAATCCCAACTTTGCTGCCGAGCCCGAGTACCCTCTAGCGTAGGCTGTGTATTTAGCCCGCTCAACCTCCGAATTCCTTTGTCATAGACTTCTGTGCCTCAAGGTATCTTTCCAATTTTGCTTCCGCCTCAAACCTCTCAGTCCGTTCTTCCTTCACCTCGCTCTCTGCCCTTTCAGCCCGTGCCTTCCAATTTCTTACGCTGCTCTGACTCCTTTCGAACATATTCTTGAAGCTCTGAGAAGATCTCTTCCTGTCCTCGTTCACCTGCTTCAGCTGTTCAACTTCGCATCTGAGAGCCTTTGCCACTTCTGCTTGCTCGGCGATCATACGATTGAACTGTGTTGTAGATGTCGCATCACGTCTGAGCATCAAAATCTCATCGTTCAGTCGACGCAGCTGCGCTTCTTCTTGTTGATGACGGTCTCGCATTGCTGCTATGATGTCTTCGTCTTTGCTGAGTCTGCGCCTCTTCAGTGAGCCTATGAATGCGTTAGTCGCCCTCATGAAAACAGATTGGCTCATGCTCACCTTGTAAAGTTGCTTCGTTGCTCTCCATTGTAATAGACTGTAGAGAGGGTGATTTAGTCTGCAGTTCCGAAACGATGCTAGAGTCGTCCATCCTGCGCGATAGAGAGGATTGAGATTGCCGGGATTCATTCATCTTATTATGACGGCACAATCGGGCGTTAAAGTTAAAACCCAAAGCGAGGAATGAGGAGGACGTTTGAAGTTGTTTGAAAAGACTAGAAGCGAGGTGAAGGTGAGAGTGGTTAGGACGACCAACGAGTCTCTTGCTCAACGCGCTTGGTAACAAGGTGAGGGATGTCAGTCGACTGCTGTGAGCTTTGTAACATCCACGAGTCACATATCCCTGAGATCCTAGTACCTAGATATCGTCGCCGTAACCCGGCTGGTCTAGCGCTTACATATAGGCATCAAATTTGAGTAGAGTGTTATATGCAAGCACAGCTGAGAAATGCACTACACCTGGCTCTGAACATATCGCTCTCGTCCCTCCTCAATCAGCTCCTTTGACCGAGCCTCACTAATCTCCCCGCCATCTTGCGCGCCTTCATCGGCGCCACTGTACCTCCACCCATACTGCGTCTTGACCCACGCCACATCCCACGAACTCGGCCTGGACCACATAGGAATCATCTCATATCCGAGGTCATGATTCGTACTGTCCCTGTAACGCGCTACTGGGCACTCCGCCTGGTTGCCATTTAGACAATTCTCATTACCCATGATGTAACTGTGGTAGTGCATGATGCTATCCGCATCGTACGGTGAATCGGGGTTCAGTGTCCAGCCATCCTCCGATTTCCCGTACAGAACAGTATCAGTATAGGAGCGGCCGCTGAAGTTGTACCTGTCAGCGATAGTAACGTCATTGCATAGCTCGTCGGTCGTCGTGCTGGGGTCGGATTCACGCGCGCGTGCGAGGGCGGCGCGGTAGTCGGTGAGCTTTGTGCAGTCGTAATGGATGTATCTATCACGATCTGAACGTTGTTGCTCGTGCATCATTCCTTTGGTTTGTCAATCTTGTAACATTCGAGATCGCGGGTAATGTCCAACGTACCCATGACATGTCCAAGTTCGTGTGCTACAGTTGTGACACTGGCCTCTACGTCTATCCACATGTTCAGATCCCAAGGCTTTCCCGGCGTATCACCCATGCCCACAGTGGATGCGGCCGCGGCTTTGCCCACGCCATCGTCCTTCCAGATGGCGACTGTCTTGTATGGTACAGCCATATTCCATTTACTCTCAGCTGGACTGTTGACATCTATGCAGTACCTTGGGTTCTGTGAGAAGTCAACATACTCCGAGAAGATGATCTTGTGGTTTGTACCCGGCGACGGTCCGCCGCCGAGAGCTGTCATCCACACTCTGATAGCTGCTTCTAGTTTCTCAACATTTGCTTTGCGATGTTCTTCTGTCGGAAAGCAGTACGGTATCAACGTAATGCCCTTGATGTAGAGCTCCGTCCACTTCTTGGGGCCTCCACTGCCTTCGTGACCCCAGAGAGATGTAGCGCCAGATTGCATCCCATCATAGGTTGGAGTTTCGGTGTCGTTAGACGGAGGTAGGATAGCGCATGGACCTGAGAAGATAGGGGATATTGGGGGAATAGACGCCGCTATCGCCTGAATGGCAGCCGCCGCAAAGACCGGGAGGTATCTCATGATGAAACTAGAAACAGTTGATAAGAGCAAAGGAATGTTGGGAATAGGGAGTGTAAGGGAGTATTTAAGATAAGTGCAGATGCCATAATGTACTCGTGATCACAAGGGGCAATCCGACTGCAACGCGCATCGGCCAATTACGCATTTGAGTCACAAGGCTCATTCTGGTGAAAGAGCATTGCTACTGGAAAACACTCGCCGGACGCTCAAGCCTCGAATGCACGGCCTTTGTGGCGCCCCGGATTTTTTCGGACTATTTGAGCAACTGCATCAAATAGCAGCACTGGCAACATCTCTGGCAGCCTTCTCTTCCTATACCAGCTTCGCCCGTTGACGATCCAACATCCTTAGAACCTTGGGATCTTCGCCAGTCACCTTACCTCGCTCGATGTATGGATTTCGATCAAAGTCTTCATCTGAGGCTTCCTCATTCTCATCTTGTATGCCCGCATTCTCGACTGAGTCGATATGGGGTCCTTGGTATGGGTAATTGGTGCGGACCCAGCGGACGTCGCCTGGACTCGGCTTTTCAGCATCTTCGATGTACGCTATTCCTTGCGATTTATCTCCAGGCACCTTCCACCTCCTCAATGGGCATTCTTCCGGGTGGTCTCCCTCGGCGCACTTTTCGTTGGCATGCTGGAAGCTGCTATACGACATAATAGAGTCCACGTCGTACTCGGTATCAGCTTTCATCCACCAGTACTGGGCAGGGCTACCATAAGCCACGGACATGGTATAGTGGACAGCGGGGAACTGAAACTTCTTGGAGTAGTCTGCGAACAGACATAGCTGGTGGTCCTTGAATTGCGGGAGAGCCTTTCGGGCCCGAGCGAGCGCGTCCGAGTAGCCTTTCAACTTTTTGCAATCGAACTCAACGTGTTTGTCGCGGTCTGTGCGCTGGTGTTCGTGACCCATGCCTTGAACTGTCAGTAATGATCATGATATTTGTTTGTTTGAGACATACCGAGCACGTGACCAATCTCGTGCGCGACGACCAGGGCAGCCGTCTCTGGGCCGATTGACAAGCGGAGTTTCCAGGGTTTGCCTCTATCAGCCGCGCTGCCAGCCCCCATAGTCGCGTAAGCTCCGTTGGTCATCTTCTCTGACAGACTGATCACCAACGTTGTAGTCGGCAACGAAGGGTTCCACTGTTGTTTGTTTTCGGGGTTCGGATCATAGCACAAGTGATGCTTGGACGCCTTGTAGTCATACCATTCGTTGAATTGAAGATCATGCCCGTTGTCTCTACCACGCTCTCCGCCTAGAGCAGCTTTCCAGAGGGCTACAGCTGCTTCGACGCGCTCAAGTAGCCTGGCACGGTCCGTCTCAGAATAGAAGCAGTAAGCAACCAATGATCTACCTGGGGAAACGATGTCGGTCCATTTCTGTGGACCGCCCCAATTGATATAGTTGAACAGTGAAGCACCGCCATACTGGGTTAAATCCTGACCGTTTGTGGTATCTGCGGTATCCGTGATATCCGTAGCATGAGCGGCCAGTTGAGCTTCGACTTGCTCATCAGTAATGGGTGGAATGATGCAAGATTGATCTGGCAGGCTCGAAAACTGGTCCAGCTTGGGGACTACCGCAGCGAGCGCGCCGCAAACCAGGAAGGAGACCACGGGAATACTGCAGAGCATGGCTGTGATTGTCGGGGTGCTGCTTTCAGTGAGTCCGAGTTCCAGAAGTATCAGATAAGAGAAGAGGATACCAGAGATTCGCAGCTTATAATGATGGAAGGTATGACCGGCTAGCTCGGCTTGGCGCAACAACGGGGCTTGGGGTCGCCGTCGATGCAGCAACTGTGGAAGTGAATGCTAGCCCGTAGTCGCGATATTGGCATCACTGCTACACGACCGAATGCATCTTACCACTCGCAAGGTTCGTTGGCCTCCAGTTCCGACAGATGCGGAGCGTATGGCGGCGGACTTTCGGGGGTCCTAGTGAAGGTGAGACCGCTGCCTTGCGATCCCGAGCCAGATGTTATAATCTTGCCGCCTGGATAGATCTGCATTCACTGAGACGCAAAAAAGGAACAGCGCTAGCGATATTGTGGCCTGCCACTCAACAACAACAGCCCAAACCTTCCCCACAAATCAAAGCCGCAATCGTTGCGCCCACGACTCAGCCAAGATGGCGCACTCTCCTACCAATTCAGGACTCAAGAACATGCGCGACTTCTTCACGCGCAGCGAAAAGGAAAAGATCCCTCCTGAGCTCAAACACGCACTGTCGCTACTGCAATTACCCAACTTGGACAGTCTCGAAGAGCGCTTCCTCGCGACCGCTGCGTTCCTAGAGCCATGGGCTGTGTTCCGCGATTCGATATTCTTGCGTCAACCGGAGGCGGTACCACGTGCAACGGCGATAGCCAGAGAGGAGGGAGAGGACGGTGTGTCTCGCACAGACCTGTTGTGGTTTTATACACGATTCGACGAAGGTGTACACCGTTATGACCCACGCGCCGACAAGCACAGCGCGGAGTACACATCGGACTCCAGCGTGCATGGAGTAATCGACAAGAGTGATTGGACTGTGGAGGCGTACGAGAAACACCTCTTCGCCTGGTTGCTGCAGGTATTCAAGGTCGGCAAGTCGCGCAATCCGTGGAACATTGACTACTTCGAGCTCCGCAACATCTGCACAGCCTGGGAAATAGTCTTTGTGCCGATCGTCAATGCTGTTCGCGCTTCCTACAGTGTCAAAGGCCGACGACACTACGGTCGCCTCGCGCTTTACATCGAAGAGCGGTGCCCATCTGGTCTCGCTTTTCCCAAGGACAACGTCTTGGTACCTGGAGGAAGCCTGATGTCGCCCACGCCGTACCGCATAATCTCCTTGCCGAAGAAGGCCGTCAGTGATGAAGGCGCAACATTCCACAAACGTGTTGGTGGTGCTGGAGTGTTCACGCGAAAGCAGTACGACGAGGCCGAGAAGGAGCTTCGCGATGTGTACCCTCAGTATGGCGGTTTGGTTGAACGGCCCAAGTTCAAACATAAGATGGAGGAGTGGTTGAATGAACAGCGAGCCCGAGCAGAACGCAGGAAGGCCGCAGAGAAGACGGGCGAAGCGAGGGCCTTCCAGCCCCAGGTGATAAAGCGTGACGGTAGCCGAAGCTCAGGAAAGAGCAGCTCTCCCGATAAGGACCGCAGCAGACAAGACCAGGATGGCAGCGAGAGCCCAATCAGACGGTACTCAGATAGCATCCGCCGCTCGCTGTCTCGAGGCATATCCAGAATGGCGTCGAAGGAGGAGCCGAAGAGTCCGCTGCATGGTGTAACACGACAGATCCATCTACCTGATGAAACACCAGCTTATCGCCCTTCCGAGCCCTCGTCAACCGAGAGGCATGTGAGTGGCGCCTCAACAGATACCACTATCATCACACCATGGCCCCGTCCTGATACAGTGCGCAAGCCATCTGACCAGAGTGTCTACACGTCAACCCATAACTCAGACACTCTCATCCTTCCCGATAGCCATCAGCGCATGCAAATGTGCGACGACACGGACGAATCGATATATTCGCCCATGGGCCAGTTGAGTGCTATACCACAGCCACTGCACCACAAGTACCAGCCTGAGATGCGGGTCGCGCCAACGATCGAGAAGGGAAGAGCACACCCGGATGCACGGGTTCCAAGCTACGAGGGCAGTGGTTGGGACGACGAGATCTCGTTGACAAAGCTCAAAACTGTACGCGAGGACACTGCGAGAGATCTGCAACGCGTTCAGCCCTCAAAGCCAGTCACGAGGCTTCCTGTGCCTATTAAGCCAACTGCATATACCGGCGATCTGCGTATCGCGTCAAACGACATCCATCGCAAGGCGACACCAAACCCTCTTGCGTGGCCGGGTACTTCTCCGCCCAGAGCAGTACCATGGCCCGGAATGGAGCATACCGTTCCGTCCGTGTCATCCAGAAGCCCCGAGCGATGGAACAGTACACGTGGGCTTGCCAACAGCGCTCGTCCTCAACGGCTATTGCGCGATGAGTCTGATCGCAGCGTTACGCGCATCGTTTCGAAAGAAAATATTCGCTCCGTGCTCAAGGGTAACTCTCGTGATAGCTCAGCAGAAGATCTAACTCTGCCGCCTCCCGTACCGATGCTCCCAGGGCAGAATAGAACGATGAGTCCTGCTGGCGCTAGGTTGCAGACGTACAACACAAATCTATTCCCGCGTCGAGAAGAACGCAAAGGAACTCCAGTCGGTGGGTGGGTTGGTGCGGACAAGAGCAGAGGTGCACATGGCGGTCCTTTTGAGCTAGATATGCTTGATGGGGCGAATTCTGGCCAGGGTGTTCAGAGCAGGACTGCAGGAGGCGATACACGATACCATGAGGGATACCATGGCAGGCATGAGCCTGACGACCGTCGGAGTCTCGAGAAATGGATCTGAGGTTGCGTTGCGACTAAAAAGCCGTGCGATAGGAACATTTGGCTTGCTCCAGCTGTCGCCCCGGTCAGCCTTTCGCATCATTGAACAGGGTTGCACTGCCGCCCTCACGGCGAGACACAGGCCACATTTTCGGTCAAGGGTTGCTTCCCGGTGGTGGACGATGCTGGGCTTGGCAGACACGCGTAAGGGTGCTGAGCATGGACAATAGAAAATAGAAGAAGGAAAATACAACGTGAAAAGCGAACACTCAGGGTGTATTTTGATATGGTGACCTGACTCTCGGCCTGAGAAGAGTGACAAGCGGAGGTTTGACGACGTGAAGTGCTGCCCGCCCCCTGTGACGCGAGAATGCCACGCTAGCACGCACCAGCCTTTCCAAGGTTAGCGGCAGCAACACGTCACCGACAGCTGTGGCAGCATCATGGGCAGTCTTTGGACATGTCGCGAGACAGTGGCCAGTATAGAACAAATTTGCAATCCATGCTTGCGTGTGGATATCATTCACGATCGTCCTCGATCTCAGCTTTATGTTGTGATCGCTTTCCCCGCATCTACCACCGCGGCATTGCACTCTGCTATCTTGCTTCGTGATACATGATCCTCTTAGTCCAACAATGCGCGAGCTCGCAGCATAGGCGATGACCATCCGACTTGACCGGCGCAACACCAATGTGCGTCAAGACGTAGTGGTTATGCCCGGAAACGAGTGGGCTGGTCGTGAACTGTATTTTCCGCCACCAGCGCAACCTCCATCTGCACCATCTCTTTCCTGCCGACGAAACGGCTGCATACTGAATATGAGCTGGACTGGGGTTAATGGCGATGGCATGTCTTTGGCCTACCATGAGAGCGCAATAACCGGGCTGAAGTGCGCGGGCCAAGGGTGGGCTGCCTGCAAGCCGGCCTCGGATCTTGGGGGCGCCGCTCGCTACCTCACCCAACTTTCACGTCGTGCCACATCAATACTTTGTTTTAGCATCCGCATGCTGCATCGAGCAGTCATCAACCAGCGACTTTGAGCACGACTGGGGCTCTCTCTCTCTCTCAGACATGTCGTCCTTGTTTGTTGAATTACCAGCCGAACTGGCTCAGCACATCACGGCGCTCCTTCCACATGTTGATCTCCTCAACTTGAGCCTGACATGTAAAGAACTTCAGAAGCACGCGGAATCGTCACTCTACCGAGAATACATACAGCCTCACGGGAAATCGCTTTCCATGTTCATCGACCGCATCCTTGCAAGGCCCGATATTGCGGAAAAATATGTCAGGAAGATGAAGCTGGGTTTCTGGGACTCTAAGTTCGCCGGACCCCGTCCAGAGATCATATCCGAAGAATTGTACGACGCGTATACGAAAGCTGCAAAGGCCGCAAATGTCATCGACATCATCGTCCCATATGAAGCCGCGGAAGTTACCTCAAAGGGAGCTTTGGTTTCAAATTGGCGTGAGCGAGATTGGTACACAGAGCTTCTCATGAAGAAAAGCCAGGGTGCTGGGTGGCCTCCTTATGATCTCATGTTCTGCCAGGTTCTGCGTGCTGGGCATGAAGATGCACTGGTCGCACTCGTTCTGGCCCTTCTCCCAAATCTTCGAGTACTTGAGCTGCACACCGTTCTCATGAACCCAGACCAAATCATACTACCTTGGCGTTTGCCTAAGCATGGATTCAAAAAGCTAGTCAGGCTTACCGCCGCCAATGATAGGGCTATACCATGGTCTGCGTCCTTTTTAAACCAGATAATGGACAACACTTCGCTCCAAACCCTAGAGTTGGCCAGAGGGAGCTGTTGGTATCAAGCTGGAGGAGACCTCCTCGAATCGCCGCCAATTGCTCTACCTCTTGGTCTCGGGGCGCTCACTGCTCTTCATCTTCCGAATTGCGCTTTCACGTGCGTGGAGATGCAAAAGCTCCTCTCAGCGTCCCCTCGTTTAAAGCGGCTATACTTTTCATACGGATTAGCTATGGGCCCTTACAACTTCACAGCAGGCGAGCTTATCACCATGCTTGACTCATTCAAAAACACCCTGGAAGACTTGTATCTGGACATCGTACCCAGTTGGATGACTCCGCAAGAAGAAGATAGTGACTCCAGCCATCTAATCGAATCGCTAAGACACTTCACTGCCTTGAGGCGACTGGATACAAATGTGGACGTGTGGAGGATGTTGGACGTTGGGGCCATCTTGCACAAGTATCAGCCCGGTATGAACATGAACTACGAGTGCAAGATATTGGAGCAAGATCGTTGGTGCTGGCGGCTACCTCCAGTTCTGGAGTTTTTGTCTCTCCATCCCACCCATCGCGAAACGACGCCTGATAGCCATCAACTTCGCGATTTGGTATCATCTCAAAGGCAGGCCCTACCTGAGCTGAAAGCTTTGGTCATCGCCATTCACGACGAAGGTTTCAGGGACCTAATGAAGATGGAGTTTTACTCGTACATGGAGGACTACCAAGCAACTATGGAAAATGAGACAGACATGGGAGCCCCATCTGGTACCGACGACGAGTCGTACATGGACAGTGAGTCTGATACGGACGATCGATCGAGCATGGACAATCAGTCGTCTGATTCGGTCGACCAACCGGGCGTTGGTAATCAGTTTGGTTCGGATGATCAACCGGGCATGGTCGCTCAGTCTAATTCAAACGATCAATCGAACATGAGCGACTGGTCGAGTGTGAACGGTCTCGATGAAGATGACCGGATTAACATCAAAGTTGGGAGTGCTGCAGAGGCATCTGGGCCCATCAAAACCACATTTCATGGCTGGCGTCCAAGCAGTGAAATGCCTCGTATACATTGGGAGGGACACGCATATGTACTGAAGCCAGGCGAGAGACCCTGTTCTGAAGCAGACAACTCACAACCAAGAATCGATCGGTGGTTGCGTGAGTTGACAGGGGTCAGCACTTACCTAGCATCAGAAGGCGATCCAGACTTGGTTTACTCATCATCTAGTGAAGAAGACTTTGGACACGGGTACATGTTGGATGCCGAGTGGGAAGATCTTGTAGAGACTCTGTAAGGCATAATCAGATATCGCATGACGATCGGTGTTCCGCTACAAATGATGCGCTTGTTGCGAAATGTGCGGAATTCCGTGCACACGACATATGTTGTAACTATACATGTCCTCGTTGCGAAACTAATCCAATCGCATGCATCAACATGATGGCAGACATGACAAATGCGACGCTATTTGTAGGATAAAATCACCAAGACTCAGCTGTCGCAGCCCGGTTCAGAAGTTGTGGAAACGCTATACCTAGTTGGGTTACGGTGGAATGAACTACCGTCATCGATTTACCGCAATCAGCCTATCCAGCGTCGCTCACTCAGTTTGGCGTCTCACAATCGTCTTGCCGACATTTTTTCATCTGGATATTGCGTTTGATGCGGATGCGCCTCCTGTCAGACTAAATTAGGTGGACGGGACGGGGCGTTCTCATCTTGCGGATCAACAACCGCCGTCACCGCTGGTTCTCTGCCAGCTGCTATCTCATCGCGCAGTATCAACATGGGTAGTCTACTTTCCTCGAAGGTCGCGGATGACTGGAAGAGCGATGCGCGATGCGCCATGGAGGATTCAAGATTCTGCGTTATATGTGGTGGTCCTTTCGATGTCGAAGGCGATGTTTACAATATTGACTCAAAAGACATGCGGTTCCAGGTAAACTATCTGTTCTCAAACAAGCGTTACAGACTGCTGACATTTCGCGCATTCTAGTGGTTATACAGCCTTCGTCTTCTTGGTAGCATCGAAGATGTAGCTGAACATACGGTAGCTAGCGAAGGATCGACGTAAGAAGCGGCTCTCATCTATCTTCACGCGCTAAAGTCCGGACAAGGCCGACCAACGTATCTGAGATACCAGGCATCTTCCTCTCCGAGATTGCGTCCTTCAACATGGCTGGATCGGGCTACTTTCGAATTGTTGGCGACGCTGGCCAAGATGATATCTGGCTCGACGCTTTGTGTTATGCACCGGATTACCGAACCTTGTTTCCGTTACATGAATCGTGTATTGCGATCAGTTGTCGAGCCATCGACCACTTCGACTCCAGAAGGAAGGATACTGTGCCGACATCTGCTCTTAAACTGCTGTATCGACTGTTGAGTGCGCGTTTCATTCGACGAAAATGCCGTATAGACGAGCCACTCGAGACATCAAACGACATTTTCGATCTTTGTTCTTCTTCATGCGATTATGGACCTAGGAGCGCATTGGCTCTGAGCAGGCTAGAATGGTGGGGCGCAAAGTATGATGTAGGTAACCACAATATGTTCTTCAAGCTCGCCATTAATGATTCACAGAAGTTCTACACCGATCCCATCGAAGTGGGAGATATCGCCTCTTTCGTACATAAAGTATTGCAGACTTCGCCGCGTCGTAGAGACGAATCCAAGTGTACGCCAAAAGCAACGCGCGAACCCCAAAGATTGGAGCGCCTGCCGACGGAATTATTGGATGTGGTGTGCAGCTACCTTCCAATACAGTCTGTCATAGCACTACATTGTACCTCAAAGATGCTGGCTCTGCAGATACCACTCGATTCCGCTTTCTGGCGAGACAGCCTCCGGGACGGAAGTCTACATCCGCATGTTTGGGATCTGGACACCAAGTGGATCGAGCAGCATCTTACTACTCCACATGCAGCACTTCTGGACCCTACTGCTTGCTGGGACTGGAAGTTTGCCGCGAAGCTTCTTGCGAAGAAACGCTTTCGGGTCAGTGGATGTGACGAGCGTCTACTTGACGTGCCTGACGGACTTTGGAACAGGTGTAGGATATGGGCTACTACAGAGGAAGCCTTAGGAGAGCAAGAAAGAGAAAGGTCGGAGAACTAGCGGACTAGGTTCAAAGGCGTAGTCATAAGACTGTCTGAAACCCAAGCAATCGCGACATCAAGCGGCTCCTGACCGTCAATCAGTCCAAGGAAACGACGCCTGCTCATGGAGAAAGGTTTGCATAGATGTGCACCTTCTGCGACTTCTTGCAACACGGCCACCGACCATCGCAACCAACGCTCAAGAAATTTGACGGCCTTTGCGTTCAGGGCCGTGCTAGCGAGGCGACAAATTTAGGCCAGCTTTCGGCAAACTGCCCGTAGAAGTCGCAAGACGCACTGGTCACAAACAAGTACGCGGCCCGTTCACGCAGCGCTCTTGTCAACGGTTCGACATCTTTTTGCGGAACTGAATGTATCATATACGCAGTACGAGACCGTTCGTACGGCGAAGTAGCAAGCCACTCTTGGTACTCTTCGGTCACGAACTCCTTGTAGGCTGTTTCCACGACTACTGTGACCTCTGGTCCCGGAGTCGCAAGCTCAGTACTGACTGCTGTGCCAGGATTATGAATGATCTTGGCCTAGTCAGCTGGGGTAACTCTCATCCGTCCAGCATGGATAAATGAAGACTTGCCATTCTCTCCTCCGCGACGCCAGCAAGGACATGCGCTCTGCGATCAACGGTGTCGAGGTAGCTCTTGACTTCCTCCGAGTACAAATTCACTGTTTCATCAAGGAAGATGCCGTCCACTCTATACCCACTGTTCTCTCGACCTCTTCTATCATATGATTCGATATCATCAAGGATGTCTTGAACAGGCCGTTTGCAATAGGTTGTACGCACGTAGCCCAGGGTGGTGACGTTCGGCAATGCATTTAGCCGCGGTATCTCCCGGAGATAGTCCTCATTCGGCCACCACGGTGCAGCACCCGGTCCGCTGTTTGGATTGACGATTACCAGAAACTGAACATCCGGCGCCGCGGCGATGCTGAGAGACGTCAGTGAGACTTCGTGTTAGCGGTGAAGGAAACACTACGCTGTATAGAGAGGATCCCATGCACCCGGATGGGGGTATATGTAAAGCGGAAGAAGTATCTTTGAACGGAGATCTGGCGACATTGTATCGTGGAAGGGTAGATGTGTGAAGAGGAAGAGGTGGCATCCCGAATCTTAATGAAGCGCTGACTAATCACAAATAGCAAACCGCAATGCACTCCCTCTCTTACAAAACATGTGTCTGTTTACTTACTGCGATAACAGTGCGCGCCACTCAGTTCCGCTGGTAAACGATTCTTGGACGTGCATCAAGATTACAGACCAAACCTTGGACAGCAACGCACATTGGACGTCGGAAGCCGTCCATGAGAAGATCTTCTTTGCGCATGTCGTGTTGGGGACCTCACAAGCTCCCGACGTCGGCATCCGACTAGCAGGGCCGTCTTACACAAGCACCTTATACAAAAGAAAAGAAGACTAAATAGGTCTAGAGCCTACGTTAACGTTAGGCTACTTGTTTTGCGTGTTTCTATGTCAATGTAGGCGGCAGATCGCTTCCGCCGAAACCTTCGGCGGAAGCATGTGCCAAGCGCTCGCCCTCCATTCGCCCTCCGACGAGCATTTACTCAGCCAAAGAAATCGGAGCTTTACTCGAAGAACCGAATCATGCATTCGTCCGTACATCAGTATATGTGTGGCACTTCTTCCACTCTCCTTTACCGCTGCAAATTGTCCCATTAACACTCCCGCCAACATCGTCCTTAGTACCGACTCCAGATGCACACGATGAACGAACACAACTTCCACACCTCTATCGCATTCGATGCAACAGCGCAATCGGCTGGTGGCGTCGTGAAACCAGAAAACATCGCTGAGGAGAAGACGCAGCAGCAGAACAACCAAGGCATCGAGGAAGATGTCAAATCTGAACAAGACGAGAAGCACGATGATATCAAAGAAGAATATCCGAGTGGCATACTGCTGGTGCCCATATTGATTGCCATACTCTGCGCAGTCTTTCTTACAGCCCTGGATATGACAATCCTTGGAACAGCCATTCCTAAGATCACAGACGAATTTGGAGGTCTTAACATGGTTTCATGGGTGAGCTTTCACACTCTCGCTCTGGCTACTTGAGTGCTTGAATACTGACATGTCTTAGTATGGTTCCGCATACTTCATGACGTTCGGCGGTTTCCAGTCCATGTCTGGCAAGTTCTACCGCTACTTCCCACTCA
Organism: Alternaria triticimaculans; assembly: GCF_023758025.1. Lineage (NCBI taxonomy): Eukaryota > Fungi > Ascomycota > Dothideomycetes > Pleosporales > Pleosporaceae > Alternaria > Alternaria triticimaculans. The sequence continues at coordinate 3,007,556 of NW_026055958.1, forward strand.
AGTGGTCCTTCCTAGGTGCCATCTTCGTCTTTGAAATGGGAAGCTTGATCTGCGCCGTCGCTCCAAATTCTATAACTTTCGTCGTTGGCCGCGCAATCGCTGGTGTCGGCTCCGCCGGCGTAGTAACTGGGGCGTTCACTATGGCGGCGTTCGCGGCAGAGCCTAAACGGCGACCAGCTCTAATGGGGATTGTTGGTGCTGTATATGGCCTTTCCAGCGTCGTCGGTCCGCTTCTGGGAGGAGTTTTCGCGGACACAGTGAGCTGGCGATGGTGGTAGGTTCATGTTTTCTCATGACTGTTCCGCTCACATGCTAATTATGGCACAGCTTCTACATCAACCTTCCTATCGGCGGCGCCTCTGCAGCACTGATCCTATTCACTTACAAGACTCCACCACAAGCTGTCATTACCCAAGCGACTTGGAAGGAAAAGCTCTTGCAAATGGATCCTCTCGGCATTGCGCTCGTCATGGGTGGCATCGTTGCATACATCTTAGCGTTCGAAAATGGCGGCCAGAAGCGACCCTGGAACAGCAGCTACGTCATCGGCCTATTAGTAGGCTTCGTCGTTATCGCAATTACCTTCATTACATGGGAGATCTTCAACGGCGAGCGTTCGATGCTTCCACCCCGGCTTCTCCGCGAGCGAACACTATGGCAGCCATCTGCCTTCATCTTCTTCTTCTCATCATCATATCTCGTCTTGCTGTACTACCTACCCCTCTATTTTCAGAGCGTCGACAACCGTAGCGCAATCAATTCGGGTGTGCTGAACCTTCCACTGGTCCTCGCGATGGTGTTGGGTAGCATCGTCAGTGGCGGTGTTGTCTCAAAGACAGGCTATGCTGCACCTTTCATGATCGGCGGTGCCTTTCTAGCGACTATCGCTACCGGTCTGATGTATACATTCGACATTGGTACTGGGCTGGGCACATGGATTGGCTATCAGGCCTTTTACGGTATCGCAGTCGGGTTAGGCTTCCAGATGGCCATCAATACTGGTCAGGCCAATGCAAAGGCAGAGGACATGTCCTCAGCGACGGCAACGATTTTTTGTATGCAAATCGGCTCTTTTATGTGGAGTTAACTAACACATCGCAGTTTTCCAAACCATCGGCGGTGCGTTTTCGTTGACTGCGGCTCAGTCTGGATTTGTCAACCGCATGATCAACACGCTTGCGAGCACAGCACCGAACGTGAACCCCCTGGCAGTAGTTGGATCTGGTGCGACCCAACTTCGGGACAATTTTGCTGCGGAAGACATAGCAGGCATAGTGGTCGCATATATGGCGGGCATCAAGGTCGCGCTCGCTATTGCGACAGCTTTGGCTGGCGCAGCTGCCGTGGCTGCCGCATTGGTACCTTTCAAAAAGCTGAACATGGAAAAGGTGCAGGCTGGAGCTGCGTAGATCACACGCGCTCTATTTGGGTAGTGCTACACGACAGATTGCCCGCACTTGCGACCAATGCGACGCTATTGCTAGAGTTGTGCTTGAGATACGTAGATTGTACCTAGAGGGAAGTTTCATTTTTGGCGACACTCGGACACCTGGGCATGCATCGGCTTGACACGCTTGAGGCATGTGTGTTGTCTAATCTTGTAATGGCAGAAGGAACCATAGAATTGTAATTCAAACGCGGCCGCTTTCTGGCGGAACCAAAGAGAGTCCATTGCGCATCGACTCCATGATGTGGTGACTGGCTGGTGGCCTTGCTGATGCCTGAAGGAAGTGTTCGGCGGAGAACCTTCCGCCGAGGTCTCGGTGATTGCCCTCACTCTTCCCCTTTCGCCCCTAAGTTACTAACTTCTCCCTATGTCACCATCATCGCATCTGTTTATGATACGATGCCAGCAACAAGTTCACTAGATCCAAGCGTGCCACACGTTTGGTCGCTTTGCTCGAGAGGAGGTACCGCGCCCTCAACTCAGGCTACTGTCACCAGCCATGGAAGGCTCACCGGGATCATCCGTCAATGACGCCGACACCACCAACTTCGAGCCTCACAGCAAGCGGCGCAAACTTCGGAAAGGAACAACAAGCTGCTGGCATTGCAAGAAGCGAAAGGTCAAATGCACATTTGATGCGACGTCTGACACCATATGTGTAGCATGTCGCCGTCGGAAGGTGCCATGCGTTCTCCAGACTCAGCCGGAAGAGGAATTCTTTGGAGGCAACGATAGCAGTCAAGAAGCATCACTGCTGCGTCCTAGTAGAGGCTCAAATAACATCGCCAATCCTCCTGATATTTCATATGAGCAACTTCTCCAACGCTTGCAAAGGGCAGAAGCATTGCTTGCGCGATCAGAAAATCCAGGAGACGACGCAATAATCAGCCACGTGCAACTTCCAACACCTAGCTCAGCCGCACTGACACCGGAACGACCTCTTCTACAAACGGAAGACGGCGAGAGCATATCATCCGCCCTACGTCGAGCGTATCCACCGCAACAAGATCTGGAGCTCTTGTGCAAGACCGATCGCAACGCAACCTTGTACAGCTACCAATGTCTCACGACATCCATCGACCCCTCACAAGACGAGTCATTGGACATTGCCGACAATCTGGCTACAATTCCTGACAGTTCACGTACACCTCCGGTTCTGATCGCAAGGCATATGCTCATCCTTGCCCTTATGCTACAGTACTTTCGGTGCAACAAGGGCGATTGCATCTCGGGGGATCCAGGCGTCCTCGCCACTCGCTTGGTGGAAACAGTTGTTCGTTTGGTCGTCACCGAAGACCATCTGATAGGCTGTATCGAAGGACTAGAATGTATCGTTTACGAAGCCACCTTCCAATCCAACGCCGGCAACCTTCGGCGAGCTTGGATCGCCTTCAGAAGAGCCTTGGTGTTTGCGCAGCTGATGAGACTGGATACGTCTAACCCTCCGCCTGTCAAATATCTGGAGAATAAGCACAGGGTGGATCCTAAGTTCCTTTGGTTTCGGATTGTACATATGGACAGCTATCTTAGCCTGATGCTTGGCCTACCTCATGGGGGCCAAAAGATGAGCGTGGAGAACTCCAGTCCTGGGACCAGTGTAAGCTGCCAGATAGATCGAGGACATACTCTCATAGCGTGTGGTATCGTTGACCGCAACCGAGGAGATCCACACCAGAATATCGAGGCTACCCGTAAAATAGACCGCGACCTTCAGAACGTCGCGGCATCAGTTCCTGACAAGTACTGGCTCGCACCCAGTTTTACTGGTCTCCAACCAAATGCAAGAGAGACTTTTGAGGAACTAATGCGGCTTCGAAGTCAGATCTACCAGTACAATCTGCTTCACCTCCTCCATCTGCCTTTCCTCATACGCTGCGCCACAGGATCTGATTTCCACATGTACGCCAAGATCACCTGCATCAACGCGGCCAGAGAGATTCTCACAAGATTCGTCGCATTCCACAACTTCCGGCCCATCTCCACCCAATCGTGTCATACAGCCGACTTCTTCGCGCTAATGGCGGGCATGACAATACTGATCGCGCACATAGACAGCAGACGCTGGAAAGATCAAAGTTTTCTAGTCCACCAGCGACCCGGTGATCGCGCGATGGTGGAGCAACTGGTCGAAAAGCTGGAACTCGTCGAGACGCAGACGAACGATCCTCTCACGGGCAAGAGCGCTGAGCAACTTCGCAACTTGCTGCTGATTGAAAGCGACGCCGCGCGTGGATTCAGTCACAGCAGCGAGAGCACGGTTAATCGGCTTGAAGAGGGCTGCGGCGAACAGTTTCAGCTCTCAATTCCATATTTTGGGATCATCAAGATTGGTGCGAACGGCATCACAAAGCAATGGCCAGGTTCCCAGACTTCTAGTGCGGTAATGCTTGATGTGCCCTCTGATTTGAACGCAGTGGGTGTCGATGACAACATTGCTTCGTTCGGTCAGGACATTAACGGCAATCCGTCATCCAACCTGCTGATACTAGAATCGGGCACGCAGCACTCTCAGTCGATGCCACTAACACTTCATGCTGATATCTTCGACACGTCGCAATATTATCCAGGATGGGCCGCCGGAACTGACGATTGGGCGCTTCAAGGTGTAGACGCAGCATTTTTTGAGTCACTGATGGGAGGAGTCGGAAATTGGGATGATACACTACTAGGGAATAGTTAGACTCGGTAATAGTATTAAGCTGTGCTTCTGGGTATACATTGTCTATATTCTGGGCTCCCAACAGATGAACTAATCGTGTTGCGCCTTGTCCAACAACTCCTTCAATATCTTTGCCGTGCTCCTCATACCCTGCAGCGCGTTCTCGTCCGGCCCTTGCCCTGGTGTCCACTTCGCATGTGCAAAGTCAATCATCTTGACTTCGGCTAGCTTAGGCACAGTCTCCTCGTCGTCCTCATCCTCGTCTTCGGGATGCGCGGAACGTAGCTTCTGCTTGGTGTTCGCATACTCGTCTACATCACCCTCATAAACCAATAGTATGCTTGCGCTGTACATCCTGCTCTCTTTGCTTTCGAAGACCTCTTGAATGTCCTTGACCTCACCCAAAAAGTAAGCGAGCACCTCCCTCGCCCGGTCAAGCTCTGCTTCTGACTTGGCGCCGGGGAAGATGTAGTCTGTGAAGCCCTCGCTGACATCCTCGGCGCTAAATTTGCGTCCATACATCTTGTTGTACACCCAATAGCCACCCTCCTTATCCGTCTCAACATACTCCTTGAGATCTTCCGGAACCTCAGGTACCTCAGCTCCCTTGTATGTGCGCATGCCTGCTATCCGGAAACCCAGGCTGCCGCTTGTAGTCTCTTTGCTCACAGCATCTAGCCGCGCTCTCTTTTCCGGCTTCGCAGCCTCGTCCCACAACTGCGCGCCAAGCTTCAGATCCAGAACATTCGGCTTCTTGAAGCCGTGTGTAATGTTCTCTAGTACTATGTGAAGATCGGTCGCGAGCTTCTTGCCATGCAGGCGCTCGATTGTACCATCGGCCGTTTGTATGGTGCCGCTTTCGACGGACTCGGTAGCGGCGGTCTGGTCGGCTGAGAGGGAGAGCTGGCCCATGAAGGTGGGGAGATGGCGCGCGAGGTCTGGGTGGTCGGCGAGGGATTCGTAGAAGTCAATTTCAGCGAGGGTGCATGGTTTTACTACTACGCCGCCGGATGGGTCGCTGAGCACGCCGTCGCTGGTGTTGTGTTAGTCTGGTACACGAGGCTGACAGGCAGCCAGTGGAGACTTACTGGCCAGCAGCAGCACTACCATATGCTACGAGTTTCGACGCGTCATATTGTTTGGAGGCCATGTTTCTTGGTCTGTATGGAGGGTTTGGTCGGGATATCAGTGTGATTGTACTCGTGGTTAGTGTTTAGGTGGAAGATACATGGCGGGCTGGCCCCACGGGTGTTTCAGGGTCCTCCGTCACGAGTCAGCCAATGCTGTCATCATGAAATTCATTATTCGTGTGCTTAATATCATCTAGTAGCATGAGTGTACGTCTTCGACACGACTCTATTGCCGGGCAGAATCTGAAATTATATTGCAGACATGATCTCGCTCAACTCTCGTAGCAGCACGCCCAAGGAAATGTCGCATGCGTCGCAATTAACAAAGTCGGCATCTCACCGTGGTGCTGCCCGCATCCATCAAATCGTTGGCGACGCACTCACCGTATGAGGCGTTTGTATGAACGAAAAGTCCAGATTAGGAAGCTACGGCCGCCAGTATGAGGTAGTCGCGCTCTCTCACCCCCAGGGCCAACGCAACCACCCGCGAAGTATCGTTTGCCGCTGCCTCGCTAGTGCGCCGACTTCCCATGCCCATCCTCTCTATATCACCCTCTATAACCCCAAGTCTTTTTCAGTCCGCTCCTAATATCCCCAATCCTCAATACAGAGAGTAGCAAACATGGCAACCGCAATGACAGCACCTACTGTTGGCGCAGGACCTCCCAATGGAGCCCTTACCAACATCACTGCTACTTCTCAAGTCACCAGCACTGTGTTGGACCACCCAGATGGGGCAGAGATCCGTCGTCAAGTACGTTTCCCAGTCCCCAGTCTCGCGGTAAGTTTTTTCAGATCAACTAATCGTTCTTCAAGGTGGAGTTCTACTTTTCCGATGAAAATCTCCCTACCGACAAGCACATGTTACAGTGCTGTGGCGGGCGTGAGAACATCCCCGTCTCCGTCAGTCGCATCTGTGGTTTTCAAAAGATGCGAAAATACAAGCCCAAGTCCCTAGTTTCTGCGGCTCTTCGACTGAGCCCCTTCTTGGAAGTCTCTGCTGACGGAAAGACCATCAAGCGCAAGGTTCCTCTAACCGGGAAGTGCATCCTGGATCCAGATTACTTCGATGCCGACGACGATAACGACATCGCCTATGCCCCAGGATCACGGAAGGCCAAAGCTCAGCAGCCCGCCCAGTACCCAGTACCACTACTCCCTCAGGCCAAGATCAAGCACCCTGAAGGAGTGTCCAAGAACATGATGAAGGCTACCGGATTTGAAAAGGCGTACATGGAGCCTACTCTCACTCCTGACGAAGCCGCCGAGGAAGAGGAAATGTACGCTCCAGACAAGTCGTTCGTTGAGCGCATCGAGATTGCCATCCAGCGCTTCAAGCAAAAGCGTCGCATGCATGAGATGTACGCACATGTCTTCAACAAGCTCATGCGCTTTGGTGGAGTAGAGTCCGGTCCTCGCCAGTACCAAGGAATCTCCAAGCACGACATGAAGGAGATGGGTGCTGAGGAGATTGCGAGGGCCCTCGCCATCCACAACGTACCCTGGGACCGGTCCGATGAGAAGCGGTGGGTTGTTGACTTTGTAGCTGTCTGCAAAGCTTTCCTGTAAGCCTACCACCCCAACCTTGCCTGACGCGATGTTGACTATGACAGATCATCTTGGTACCCTGCCCACTACGGCTATGCTTCGCACGCCATCAAGAACGCTTGTCAGGTGCCCCGCTCTTTCTTCAGATATCTTCGCTTTCACCGTGTCTGCCCCGAATTCGACGATCAGCTTGCCACTGCGCTCCAAATCTGTGACCAGGCCGAGCGGGAGCTTCCCAAGGTCAACTCCGTAGGTCTTGCTCTACCCGGAGACTTCAACAAGTCCGCTAGCGTTGTCTTCGGTGGCGCTCAGGCCGACATATATACTGGCGACAAGTCGTGGGCTGAGGACCTCAAGAAGGAAGGCCTGACTGTTTCCGAGATCGGTATCCGGAAGGAAGAGGCTAGGGTCAAGTTCGGTACTGGCATCGCGGTTCTGGGCTCGGATGCGCAGTACGATATGTTCGAGTCTGGAGATCTGCAGGTTCTCAGCAAAGAGACTGCCTATCTTGAGGTCACCGCCGTTCAACTCCCTGACGACGACACGAAGTCCGCATATGCAGAGCAGAGCAAGCTCTTCAAACATAAGCTCGGCCAGCTTGAACCTCTCGGCAAGCTCCTGTGCAAGGCCTGGTACACGGATGACTGTGATGAGTGGGACCTACCCAAGGACAACAACAAGTATCCCAACGGCAAGCCGCGCAAAGCTGGCGACGGTAAAGAGTACGAATTCTGGATCGAGGAAGACATCATCAAGGACTGTTTCGTGGGTCTGAAGATGGACGCCAACATCATGCACCTCACCGGCGGCATGACCATTCTCGACGACATCAAGGAGACCATGTGCAGCTTCTATACCTGGATCCCGAACGAGCTCTGGATGGAGCGGAAGCCCAAGGAAGTGCGCTGGTTGAAGAAGGGCATGGGTCTCGATGATGACGAGGATGAGGCTGAGATTGATGGCTCGAACAAGGAGAGTGCGGATAAGATCGCTTCCGGCGACGAGTTTGACGATGAGTAGACGGGTAGGCGAGGGGAAGCCGATAAATTCTCGTGGAGATGATGTGATGAAACGGTAGTTCGAGATACTTTAGTCGGGTCTTGTACCCAGCTGCTTAGGGTGATTCAAGGTTTGGCTCGAAAACTAAGATCTCAAGGAGGAAATTCACGATGTTTCTCCAGTTTTGCCAAGGTTCCCTCATAATACGTAATCTATCGTGAAATCGGTGACAAGATACAGTGCATCTCAATAAACTTAGGCTACACGCCTAGAACTTTCTCGATCCTAAACAAGTGGCGTTCATCGCGAAAGGTAGTGCATTCTGCGTTTGCGCAGGCCACAGGGACGCGCCTGTCCCCATGTTTGGCGTGCCTGCGCCACACCTGGACGCCTCAGTTTCACAAGAACGTACTCGCTGGCCTTTAGCCAGGACAACACCACAACACAGAAACCAGGCACGTAGCCCAAGGCCGAACGATCCTCCGATAATATCGCGCAACGAAGAAATGCCACGGCTCACGTTTGCATCGGGATATTACTTGGCCGCGACGACTACACACCACAAAGACACTTGGACGACGCCTCAACACCACGCCGTAGGGTCTGGTAAGACGCGAAGTCCCGGCGTGCGGCTACTTCGGCGAGCGGCCTCATTGCCAACACCTTGGCAGCGACACACGCCATGGCTTTCGTTGGTTTGCCAAGGCCACGCCGGCGGATCAGGTGGTAATTCCTGACGCGTGTGCTTGCACCCGGGCCTTTCGTTCGAGGGTGCAACCGTGAAAGAGCGAGGTATGACTACGTGTGTGTACCGAGTTAATATCAAAGGGAGAGATGCCTGGGTCGGTAGCAGTAGTGCGCGCGGCACCGCGTTGCATGGTGTGTATACCCGCCTTATCCGTCTCCCGTCTCGCATTAAAGACGCAAGTGTCGCGGGTTACCCGGCCCTACCTAGCCAGCACATGTGAGACGGACTGGGGACGTGGGAGCTGGAGGAAAGGAGACGCGCAGTGCGTGCGGAGTGGAAAGGGCCAGGGACCGCCAAGGCCTTGAGTGCTCTTAGCAAGCGGAGAACGCAGGCGGGCGTGGCTTGGGTAAAACGTGCGTTACCGCCGCCTTTTGTTATCTGGGTCGCTTCTCCGCTGGCTCTTTTCCCTGGTGTTCGAGCATGCCCTTTTGCGACGAGGTTGCTGTACCACGACGTTGTGGCGCTACCATCACTGCGACCGCGGCTGGGACATGAGCGACGCGCCATCGGCATTTGCGAAAGAGCGACCATTACGACTACTGGGGCTGCCGTGATCGACGAACGACTACGCTCGGGGATTAAAACAGGTGGACCTGTGCGGAGAGCGGGATATGTCTGCTAAGATGCACGTCGTGAGCGCGATCTTAGACGCGCGATCGAGTATGGGGTTGCCAAATCGGGCTCAAGTTGGTATGTTCGTCCCCGTCTGCTACTACTCAGCAACGCAACATCGTCGCTGACCACATCGCAGGCCAAAATTTCCTGAACCCTTACATCTACGACCCTTCTTACCCCCTGGCTATAACAGGCGCAATTGTCGTCCTGTTACTATCCACATACTCCATCTACCAGTATGTCCGCCACAAGGCGTACTTCTTCTGGGCCGCCATTATCGCCATTATCATGCTCGATCTGGGCTTCATATGCCGCCTAGTATCTGCCTACGATGAGCATAGAGAGTCACCCTTCCTCGCCTCATGGCTCATGATCTTGCTCGCACCCAGCTTCCTGGCTGCAGCATGCTACACGGCATTCAGTCGTGTAGTATGGTTTTCCTGCCCAACCCACGCGCTCAACTTCAAAACGCTGTGGTGCTTCCCTAGGTGGATTACAGCCAACTTTGTGTGTTTCGACCTCCTCAGTTTCCTCGTCCAACTCGTCGGCGCGAGTCAGATTAGTCGGCAGTATGATGAAGACACGCAAGGAAACCGGACCATTGCTGCTTCGGAACGGAAAGCGCTGCCTGGTCGGATCATCCTCATCATGGGTCTGGTGATGCAACTGCTGTGTTTCCTCAGCTTCTCCATCATCAGCATGCGGTACTTCTACATTAGCCGGCATTGGGCTGCACACGACCTTGGAGATTTGCACCTTTGGCGGAAACTGGGGTATACCATCAATCTCTCCTCCGTCCTTATCGCCTGCCGGGCATTCTATCGAACCATCGAGATACCACACGATCGCAACTACGGGCTAGCATATCTCCAGAGTCACGAATGGTGCTTCTGGGTCTTCGATGCCGCGCCCATACTTGCTGTACTAGTCGTGTTCGCTGTGTGGCATCCTGGTCGTTATCTGCCGAGGAGCTATACAGGGTGTAGACTGGACAAGGGCAGGGCTGTTAAAGAGAAGGATGAGATCAGTTCGATGAACGGTGGTAGTAGTGGACGGGAGACCGAGCTGAGAGATTTCAAGCCCGAGGACTTCCAGTCTGGAAGGGTCGCGACGAACGTGTAAGATTTTGAAACGCGGATGAAGAGGTTGTTTGTTCATGATACCATTGCATTTAGCGGGAGGCGTTTTGAAGCGCCATCGGGATGATACCATACTCCATGACATAATTGAATGTCTTATTTGACTGTGTCTCTCGCCTTGCTGCTCTCCACCATGTCTGTGTTGATAGACGTGTGCTTCCTTCTCAGTCCTCTTGCCATCCAGCGTCTCCTTCGTTTCGAAGCACATCTCGCACAACGACATGCATTGCTGGTGCAGGCCGCTTGTTGGCTGTTCTCTGAGCCGCATACTGAAATGGCTGCATGGCCGGTAATGCTGTTAGTCGACTCATGAATTCCAAGGAGTCGTAGGTCCTCGGTCTCGTCTCTGGGTTTGTATCGGAATGTTCATCAGATGGTTATGTGCTCCCTTCATATGTCAGGCTGGTAATGCATCCTGAACTTCTTGTTCGCGCGATCAGCCGCTCTTGTCTGAAATTGTTCGGCGTTGAGCTCAAAGACCAGTGGCTTCATGGGCTCCTTTCCTTCTTCGACTGGAAGCGGCAACTCAAAGCGGATGATAGTGTGTTCCTTGGGTATAGCTGAGATTGTCAGATACTTACCACTTACCTGAGTCTAGCCTACAGGACTTACATTTCACAGCGTTGTTCTTCGTGATGATCTCGAATGTGAACCTCGTGTCACGGACGATGATACCCTCCAAGCCTACACGGCTCACGCAGCGGCTTCTCACCACACGCACAAGCGCACCGTGCATGTCGGCCGTCGCAAGCAGTTGCCCACTTGCGTTTGGCGTGACAAGCACATTCCTCGCAGCGTCGTTCAGGCCTAGCACCTCCCGCATGTATCCCACCCACAAATTGTGTAATCCGTCGTAGATGGCATACTTCTGTTGCTCCTTGGGTATCTCGTTCAGGCACAGCGCACGCTTCTTCGCAGCGGACAGCGGGCGAGGCTGGTTCTTGCTGCGCTTCCTGGCGGCTTGGTTGCGCTCGTTGAGAGCGCGGCGGCGGACTGCGCGTGCAGACGGCGTAGGCGAGGTTGCGCGAACGTGGAGAGGGCGCTTTATGACGCGCTCGTGGTAGTGTGATTCTGCAGTCGAGGGAGAAAATGCGCGATGCAGCAGCGTCTGCGCAATGTGTGGATTTGCGTCGGCCATTTCGAGTCCGGTATCGCAGTAGCAAAAGTCGCAACTCGTCGGGATGGAAGTTGGTGTTCTTCGACATGACGAGGAAGACGGCGGCACTAGTGCGCACAAAAGCGGGCTAGAGCGGTGGCTCGGCTATCGTTTTGTCCGCGCTGCCTCCCACACAATTTCGACAATTCGACCTCAGCTTCTCGACAACACCGCTAACCCGCAGCAACCGTCAAGATGAAGTACATGTACGTCTATCCCTCGATCACGACTCCCAACCCGCCGCATCGCACGTTTTTCCCTGCCTCCGAACGGTCAATGGACGCCTCTATACCGAACTTCTCCGCCAACAAACATCAAATTCCGGATCCAATGCTGACGTTTGCGCAACAGCCACTCTGAGGAAGAGCTCGAGATCCCCGAGGGCGTCAAGGTCCAGATCAAGAACAGAAATGTTCTCGTTGAGGGTGAGTGCGCATGGTAGAGGACCCCTAGAGAAACAACACTGACATATCCAACAGGCCCTCGCGTAAGCCGCCCGCAACAGCCTCTACGATTCTCGAACCGATGCTTACACTCCACAGGGCAAGCTCACAAAGTCTCTCGGTCACTTGGCGGTCAGCTTCACGCACGTACGTTTGGAACACACACATCGCATCGGGGGCATATGCTAAGACTGGAACAGCCCAAGAAGAACCTCATCAAGATCGAGCTCCACCACGGTTCCCGCAAGAGCGTCGCCACCCTCCGCACTGTCCGCACCCTGATTGTACGTCGCGCGCACCCTCGAGTCTATACTGGCAAGGAAGGAAGGACTGGGCTGACTGGAGTAGAACAACTTGATCATCGGTGTCACCAAGGGTTACAAGTACAAGATGCGTTACGTATATGCCCAGTATGTCGCACCCATCGCACATCTCTTCCGAGCCCGCCGCCGAGCATGTTCTATCCGACACAACTTTCAGTGCTCTCCGAGAGGCTGATGCCAGAGCGCTGGGCGCGCCAGATTGGCTCATGCTCGTGGCGGGCCTTTGCACATCGTTGAACATGACTAACATCATGTCCAGTTTCCCCATCAACGTCAACCTGGACAAGAACAAGGAGACCGACTGCTGGGAGGTTGAGATCAGGAACTTCATCGGCGAGAAGCTTGTACGAAGGGTCGTCATGAGGCCCGGTGTTGAGGTTGAGGCATCAAAGAACCAGAAGGATCAGCTTGAGCTGTCCGGAAACGTAAGGACCGCCGCGCAACATGGCTTGAAGCAATGCTAACCATCACCCAGTCGCTCGAGGACGTCTCCCAAGGTGCCGCCGATATCCAGCAAATCTGCAAGGTCCGCAACAAGGATATCCGAAAGTTCTTGGACGGTCTGTACGTGTCGGAGCGCGGCAACATCGTTGAGGACGCGTAAACGGTTCTGGGGAGTACGGGTTTCTTTACGGGCAATGAGCATCTATGAACTTCTCTGCATCATATGCGGTTGGCGCCTGGGGGTCTAAGATCAAAAACGATGTTCAAACAATACCACCATGACTTGATGGAATCGCGCCGGCACATTCACGATGAAGTGTGAGGTGATGAGAGGTCAATAAGATCAGTACTTGCCAAGAGACATGAACGATCTAAACTCACTTCAACACAACTGCGACTGCTTCTTGGCCTTTGGTGATGTTGCATGGTGTGAGTCCGTGCCTGAGGAGTCCAGCCTAGCACACTATGAATGAGATCACATTACGAGTAAGCATGAATCTGATGATCATTCGGTTCCATCTTTCGACCCATGCAAAAAGAGACGCCTCCTGCCTCTTTTGGCGGCTGGACTATCCGCGGACGTAGGATTTCCACATGACGTATCCATGGCGGCTCGTCGTGCCTGAACCCCGCATCGTTGTTCGTTGTAATATCTACCACCGGGACAATGATGAGGCTATCGCCGCAAAGCCCGACAATGACAGCTCATTGTAACCTCGATTGGAAAGCAGGTGGTGCAGGCACGGCGAAAGTGCCGTCATGGCGAAATATATGAGCACCGTGTCGCCCATACAGCTGTTGGTTTATTCACACCTCAGTTGCTTGTCCCACCACAGCCCTGCGAAACATCAAGGACCCCACTAAACACCAATCCGTAACCGATCTACTGATTTGCGACCATGGCGGACAAGCTCGATATTGAAGGGCTCCTCAAGGAGTCCAAGGCTGAATATAAGCGCTTGGGAAAGAGCGGTCTCAAGGTCTCGGTACCCATCTTGGGTGCTATGAGCATTGGAAGTTCCAAATGGCAGCCCTGGGTCATCGAAGAGGAAGAGTCGCTACCGCTGCTAAAGGCTGCATACGATCGCGGTCTGACGACTTGGGACACCGGTAAGACTGATAGAGCAGCCACGACTTTGCAACACCTACTGACAGCTTACAAAGCCAACGTCTACTCCAATGGTGTCTCTGAGGAACTTGTCGGCAAGGCAATCAAGAAGTACAACCTACCTCGCGATAAGCTCGTGATTCTCACCAAATGCTTTGGCTACGTTGGCGAGGACCCCGGCCTGCGAACCATCCAGTACGGCAAAGAGCTGCCTCAGTTGAAAGACTATGTAAACCAAGGTGGTCTTTCACGGCAGGCCATCTTCAACGCTGTCAATGCGTCGCTCAAGCGTCTTGACATGGACTATATCGATCTCCTGCAGATCCACCGCTTCGACCCGAACACGCCTCTGGAGGAGACGATGGAAGCGCTGCATGATCTGGTCAAGAGTGGGAAAGTTCGATACATCGGTGCCAGCTCTATGTGGGCAGTGCAGTTTGCGCAAATGCAGTTCACTGCCGAAAAGAACGGCTGGACGAAGTTCATCAGCATGCAGAACCACTACAACCTACTTTACCGCGAGGAAGAGCGTGAGATGAACCGATTCTGCAATGACACTGGTGTTGGTCTGATCCCGGTATGCTTCCCTTTCAACTACAAAGTCAATCGTTTGCTAACAGCTTGACAGTGGGCACCTCTTTGCCGGGGCCATCTCGCTCGCCCTCCCTCTGCATTCGGCTCGACTACTCGCTCAGAAGGCGAACAGAAGGCCGGTAATCAAACCTCTGGTAACACTGAACTTGACAAGAAGATCATTGCTCGCGTTGAAGAGATCGCGAAGAAGCATGACTGGAAAATGAGCCACGTTGCCCTCGCATGGATCAACAAGCGTGTCGCAAGTCCAATCATCGGCTTCTCCAGCACAGACAGGATGGATGAAGCGCTTGCAGCGAGGGGCAAGGAGTTGACTGAGGAGGAAGAGAAGTACCTCGAGGAGTTATACGAGCCCGTTAGGATTGTTGGGCATTCATAGGCAAATCATACAATACCATCGATAATAGCGGTCGGAGCCAACAAGCGATATATCAATCAATGTTGCGGTGTCAAATGCGAAGTCATCATGCATCTATATTGCTTTTCCAAGTGAGTAATTACAAAGTCCATATGGATACCTAGGTACCTAGGCAGCCCAGATCATCTCGCGAAAGTGGACAGTCCAGTAGAACGCTGACATGCATCTCCGCGTGGACCTTGAGCCCTTGCAGTAATCAAGTGGATCTCTGATTCACTCGGACCGCATTAGGGCCCGGAGCTGAGATGATACGCGTCGATGCGCGCTTTGTCCAGCGCCGAGCGGCCAATGACGTCGGTCACGCGATCCATCTCACCACCGTGCCTGATGTTCCGGAGCAACAACATAACGGCAATAGATACTTGGGAAGGTCAAAGTGCGAATAACGAGGCTCAATTGCTAGCTTCCACCCTATCTCGAGCTCTTTCGCCCAACAATGTTGGATGGACACGCAGGCCTCCACCGTTGGTTTGCTCCTTCCCCGCATTCTGGGTGATGCTCCCCTTCCCCGCATTGGCCCGACCATTCACGTCTCACGCCGATTGGATTGGACCACAATGTGGTGATCGATCAAGTGACCGTCTCCTGTGCCTGCCGGCGAGAGACTGAGCCCCTCATAAGCTGCGCCCTCCCTCGTTTCCTCTCCTTCCTCACAGCCTCCACTGTGCTTTCGTATCTCACATCACATCCACAGCTCCAGGCAACCCTTCTACAGCTTCCCAAGCTCTTTCATCATCTACAACCCCTTCAACCTTCCAGTAGCTTGACTGCAACTGCATCCTACCACAATGGCCGCAGAGACAGAAAACACGCTCCAGAAGGTCGACTCTTTGACCGATCACCAAGATGGCGCCGCTAAGAAGGGCCACCGCAGAGTCAGCTCCATGGCTGCTGATGTCTACCGCATCGAGGATCTAGGTGAGTACCTCTTGTGACGATAGCCCAAATGAGGGGTCGTGCGTGAGTAGCGGGCGGGGCTGACAGAACCTCAGAGAAGGAAGGCAAGAAGATCGAGATCGCACTCGAAACCCAGAAGCTGAACTGGTAAGTGATTCCCCTCATCGCATTGTTGCGAGCCATCCGACCATGATGCAGACCATCTCGTCGTCGTCCGGATAGCTCCGGCAGCCCCAATATCTTGACCGTGCTAATGCAGTACTTCCAGGAAGCTCAACAAGTCGCCGAGCACCGTCGAAGACCCGTCAGTCTTGAAGATGCCACTCACCGAGCCCAAGCTCAAGTCCATCGCCCTACACTTCCCGCTAGGATTAGAAGTTACCGCACGGAACATGAAGGGTGTAACCATCAAGGACGCACTAGATGCCATCCACAAGCAGTTCAAGAAGCGCGTAAGTGTCCCTTGTCATTGGATCTTACCATCGAGCATCGTTGTCGCTGTTCCTCTATACCGCGTACTTTGATCTTGGTGCCAAAGCATATCTAACCCTCCTATAGGCAGACGACGAGTTCGAGAAGCCATACCTCATGGGCTTTGAGTGGGACCCAGAAGAGTGCTACACCCGCTTCATCGTTCACCAGTCGGCCGTTCCTACAGTAAAGAATGACTTCGGCTCAAGCAAGAAGAAGAAGAAGAACAAGGCCGAAGGCGAGGAGGGTTCCTAGATGAACGACTCGCCCCCTTCCCTGACGTCGACTTCTACACACAGCCTCAGTCATACTTCCGTGCTTCGGCGCTGGTATGTGCGGGGTACGGATAACTCGGGTGCTGGTCAATCTTCATATCGATATGGGAAGAGCGAGCGCATCTGCCGCGATGGCGTGTCTGGTATACTGTAGGCCTGCCTAGGTAGGCGGTTTACTGGTTGCGGGTATCGAGCGGTGGATGCGTCGTGGAACCGTTCGTGGGGTACTTGCTGAAGGGCAGTACCCGCTTATGTATGCTCTCGGGCACTCTTTGAGGTTGCTGGAAAGCACTTTTTACAATGAGAAGACCTGGTTACATGTCATGTCCTCGAAGCTGTCTGTGATGTGGTTTGTAAAGGTTTGACGTTGACTTGGGCGGACCCACCCTACTGCGGGCAGCTCTCCACCACGCTGTAAGCGAAGGCACGCGGGCACGTTGCGGCTTCCGCGATCACAATTGACTGTCCTTCCGTACCGTCTATGAACGCGTCTCATGTATGCGACTCATTGGGTGTTCATTTATCGCATCTAGCAGTGTCACATGTGCGACACGATATATGCCTATGATGGCCGCTCAGCTGTCCTCAAATGGTGTAGCAAGTAGCCTTGCATTGGTAGCGCTGCAAGCGCTGGCGTTTCAGCACCCTTAGCATGAACCTTTGTCCTTCGACACCGTATTTTGAACATCAACTAATCAGTTTCGCTACCTCATCTAAACATATTTGTTTCTTTACACACGATTCCAGACGCCTACATACGCAGCCTACGCTCAAACGTTGTACGTGCAACATAGCCTAGCAGGAGGCCTACATACCGCCACAACAAACCAGCTCCCGGCACCCGCCTGTGTTTACTATCTGGAAACCGCGTCCATCAAATCATATATACATACCAATGCGATGTTCACAAACCTCCAGATAAGGCCTGCCAAGACCCGACGCCGGAAGCCTAGCTTGTCTATTCGGGCTGGCGTCTCAAAGCGCAGGGTTTCCACTGTTTCGGCATTGAGTGCGAGCATTGTTCCGTCCGTGAGCTTCATGGAAGGCCTGTTTGGCGACGAATTCCCCGAGGCCTTCGGGAGCGGGGCCCAGAACAGGAAGACCATCACGGACTTGCCATCGGAACTTCTCGAAATCGTCTGCCAGCACATCTCAAAGCTCGACATCAAGCGACTGCGGCTCACGAGCAAGCATTTGGCGGCCAGCGTGTATCTGCGTATAGATCGCGTCTATATCTCGCCTAATCGAGCTAATCTGGACTATCTGCATCAGATCATGGCTCACCCGACGTACAAAAACCGTGTACTCGAGATTGTCTGGGATGATGCCTTGCTCAATGAGTACTCAACTTTGGATGAATTCCGCCAAGCTGTTCTCGCCGACGAAAGAGAGGTTACCAGGGCAATTGAAAGCCGACTCGAGGAGGCCATGGAGCTTTATGGCGACGAAAACCCCGAGCATCGATCATTATCGGTGGCAGACCTAATCGAGGATGGTCGGCTGACCGAGATCGCAAAGGGTATCCTCTTGCGATACGACGACCACTTCTCAAGAGACGTTCTGGCCAGAAATGCCACTATGATGAGCATTGAGGACAGCTATGCGCTATACCAGGAGTTGTATCGTCAAGAACAGGAACTTGTGGAACAGCAGGTCGATGCAGCTGCATTACATGAAGCACTAGCTAGCTTTCCAAGCGTAAAAAGGATCACTACAACGATCGACGTATGGCCTGCATGGAATGTATCGCCTCGGTACAACACGCCCTATCATCGTTCACTGCCTATGGGCTTCCGCAAACCAACTATCTGGCCATGGCTACGACCCCCTCAAGAGGCAGAGCGTATATACGATCAGTGGTCCTCACGTGCCGCCAACCCGAAAGATAATGGAGAATCGTTACCCAGAGGCTATGGCGTCGTAGTTGATGCGATCCTCGCCATGCCAAATCCGCGGATAGAAAAGTTCATCGTTGAATCAGAACACCAAGCGAGACAGTACCACCACTGCTTTATTGCCAAAGCTGCTTCACACAACTACCAAATCACCAAGCAAATGTTTCAGAGAACACCTCTTAAACACGTCAAATTGACAGTCACCCCTTCGAATGATTATTTGTACGACGAAGAGAGCTTGACCAATCTCCAGTCTTTATTAGCGGAATTACGATACCTCGAGCATCTCGACCTTAGTCTCAACGATAAGAGATCAGCTCGGACTCTGCGCCGGTTTCTGCAGTTTAATCCTATCCCAGAGGCGTTGAGACCACAGTTGAAAACACTCACCTTGCGAAACATCAAGCTATCCCCACAGGACTTGCTCGATCTCTTCACGTCATCGGTAAACTTACAGCACGTCACTTTGTATCATTGTTTCCAGCGCATACCACCGCAGTATGGATTCCCTTGGCTTTTCCATAAGCTCAGGAAGCATTACCGCGACACGAAGGATGTCAGTAAGCCGGGTTTTAGGGTCGCAGCACCCCTGTCCGGTCAGTACTCACAGGTTGTGGATGACGAGGTTGATGCCTTTTTGTATGACGAAGACGAGCCCGAGTGTCCGTTTTCGAAGATGCCTCCTCCGGACAGGAAACCTAACGAGATTAAACCACACATGGGATGGAAGGTCTGGGATAAAGACGAAAGTGTTAGGGAACGGATGGCAGAGGTGATTGAAAGAGAGGAGATGCAAGAGAGGGATGAGGAAATGTAGTAATGTAAATGACACTCACCCGCCTGTCGAAATCCCCGAGTATTGATAACTACAAGCAAGCTTTCGAGGTTTTGGGTCTCTCTGTCAGTGTCGAGTATGCGCCTCGGGTGCGCCTCCCGGTATTCACGGCGACCGTGCCCAATACGCCTACTTCTATAAATCCAGCCCTCGTACATTCGGAAGAGCACACGTACTCACGAACTCCACTCAGCTCACGCTCTACCCTGAACTCACTGCTGGCCTCAATTCGACACGAACACTACCACATTCTTAACGCCAAACATGGCTTCCTCAAAGACAACGACTGGTTTCACGGATCTTCCAGTCGAACTTCGCCTCCGCATTTACTCCGAAATTATCATCTCCATCTCTGCAATGGTTTGGCCTACACACAGACCCGACTCCAAATATCCTCTTTGGCTGCTTGAGCATATGAAAGAAATCTTCGTCGCCCAGCGCTTTCCGTCTTCGCACGATCTATACAGCTATTACGGTCTCCTGCTTTCATGCAAGACTGTCTATGGCGAATTCGAGCATGAGTGGCTCAAGGTCTACGTCCCATGGTTCAAGAAGGAGTTTGACATCCACAACTTTGATCTTCCAACTATCAGTAAGATAGGGGATACGGCACACGTGCGCATCGGCCTTCCAATGCCATCAGGTGGTTGGCTCCAGTCTCCGCTTGTTATTCTCTCCGGTGTTCGCAAGCTTGCCAACAACTTGCCTTCGTTCTGCATCTATCCCATTTCGTCGCTTGCGTCCGATCATACGCCGCTTACCCGGGAGCAGATCAAGCGCTTTGCGATTGGTGCGTCAGGCCAGGAAGATAGCCCTTTCCTGCACTCAATGCTATTAGTTGCAAGTGTTTTGGCAAAGTTAAGGACCCCCATTGACACATTTCAATATCGCCCCATATTAGGGGAAGACTTCCAGGATATTGCGATGAATTGGGCGTGGAAGAAAGTGGTAGCTAGGCGCGAGAAGATCGACGGGTGGAAAGAAGTGGAGTGGCGCGATGACGTTTTTCGACCTGACCGCCCCCTACAGCCGCCTAAGACGCGCAGGTCCTACCATCAGCCATCAAGTTCTGGTTAGAAATGTCATTTTCAAGATATGACCATGTCCCAATAGAACAAGCTGGAGCCGCGCCTGCGCAAGTAGAACAGTCGGTGTCTGATCTTCATCCGGGATTTCTGGCTTTCGAGCCACGTCCACCGTAGGACGGGAGTTGTATCTGTTGTCCAAACTGTCCCTTAGGAATGCATATAGTGAGTTACGTTGCAACTCCGCTAGAGTAGCTAGCATGTTCACTTTCCGGACGGGCGTAGTGTTTGGAAATAGAATTCATGGACAATAAGCTTCCTCACAATCAATGTCGGCTCAAGTAATTCCCTTCTCACCCTCCACTTCATTTGTCAGATATTATCGTGGAGGTCGGAACATCCAAGACAGTTATAAGCAATCGAAGATATCGAGCAAAACCATGTTAAGTCGCCAAAAGTATTTGTAGTCTAAGAATGTGCTTTGAGCTACGTGTTTGCAGTATATCAGGCCTGTGCAATGTTTTTACCGCCCCATCATCCTGCCTCCCCATTGCTAGTTAAGCAGTCCCTCCACAGGTTCCGGCCAACTACCCAGGATCATGGCATTGCCGGGCGTCTGTCCCGGTAGAGGACTGAGCAGCCTAACCTTCTTCTTCGCCTCGTCTACATCCGCGACATAGATATACCCCCTGATACTGCTGTCCCGAATCACGCTCTGCGGATCGTTGGGGCTCGCTGTTGTGATAGCCAGCAACTGGTTCTGAAGCGCCTCAGACGGTGTGACCTTCTCGAATATCTGCCGCTCGACCGTCATACCGTACTCGTCTACTCCACCGTTTCCTTCTCCTTCGACGACACGGAAGATGTTTAGGTCGGCGGCGTCGGCCATCTGGCTGCTGGGAGCCAGTGTCTCGTCGCCTTTGCCGAAGAAGTAGTCTTTGATTTGGGCGTGGCGGAGGGCCTTCATGTATTCTTCGCTTCGATCGACGCAGCCGCCGGACTTGTCAAGGCGGACTACGGATACGGTTTCGGAGGGGTCGCCGCCGGTGCGGGCTGCGAATTTGCGGGAGAGGTCAGAGTAGAGGCGTTCGGAGCCGAGGGTTATGACGACGTTGACTGTAATGGGCTGTCAGTATGATGATCTGATATTCTGTACGTACGTTTGATTGCCAATCCTCTCGGGAAATAGATATTGGAACTTGGGTGCATGAATGTACATGGGCGATGTTGGGAGGGGAAAGGCTGAAGTAGTATGCAAGACATCACACGCACCAGAGAACTCAGAAACAATATGTTCTATGTTGTCGTAGACGCCATTTCTCCCTTGGCTGATGGCGCCTGAGCTATCAATGATGAAGCCAGCCTGCTTGCTGAGCGTGTCCTCCTCCAATCTACTTGTGACAGCAAGTGCCATGCGCGTTACCAACGGCTTGAACACCCTGCCCTCCTCTGGGTCCTTGAGACCGTAGTGGTATACCAGCGGCATCTTCACTGGAATGGGGCTGGGCCCTGAGATTGGACTGCTGCCCCAGCCTTCTTCAATATCCACGATGGACGAGTATACAGCTGCTGAAAAAGAGCCCGGCACACTGAGCATACCCTGGCGCGGGTCGAGGTTCACGACCATAGGCTGCCGGCTGGTCTTGACCGCGTAGGAGGTCAGAGTCTTGACAAGTGACGTTTTGCCTGAGTTCTCAGGACCCACGACAAGTATTCTGGGTCCCATTTCGACGCTGCCACTGGCAATACTCCTGTCGCGCAGGTTCTCCAGCGCGAAGTGTAGGTTCGCACAACTCATCATGGGCGTCTCTTCCGCGATGTAGTCTGACTCAACCTCTCCGCCGATGTCGAGCTTGCAGCCATGCCATGTGAAGATAGCACCCTTTGTGCCCTGGAATGTGTATACGGTAGACGGAGCCAGCTCGGTGCCGAAAAACTCTGCGGTGCCCGATTGCAGCTTCACCGTGAGTGTCCGCGAGAAGGCTACCTCGAAGCGGTATTCGGTGTTGGCAGCGAGGTCTTGGGTTCGTGTGGCTGTCGAGGTGGGGGCATTTTGCGCTTCGGTCGGCTGCGAGGACAGGTTGAGACCTGGTAGAGAGATCATGGTGGATATAGTGATGTGGGGAGACGCCGAAGCTGTTCAAGGACTGAATGCGCTGAAGTGTAGATATTCCTATGAGCTGGGTGAGGAGATCAGTCTGCACATTCGAATGTGAGTGCGCAATACAATAGCGCTTGAGAAACCAAGGGATAGTCACGTAGTCGTCAAGGTTGCAGTGAGCAGGCGATAGGCGTGAAGAATAGAGACGCGATCAGTCGAGGAACTGGGAAGCGCGACGCAGCGAAGCTTGGGCCCTGCGGACTTAACACGAGCTCATTGGCGGAGCTGGTGGGGTGCCTTCCCCATGAAAGCTCCCTGGTCAGTCGGAAGCTCGTCAATCTATACCTCAATTGAAGCCCGTCATCTGTTCATTTCGCTTTTGATGACTCGGGTGCTTTGTCTTTCTTGTTTCACGTCATGTTCAACGTCTTCAGCTGAACGCCCTTTCCTCTGCGCCCCGTCCATTCCTGCATTCCTCGATTACCGATAGCCATTGCGCAACTGAATCTGGCTGTTCTCGCGAAAGCTTCGAGTCCTCAAGGTGTCGCTTGGACCGTCTCGACCTAATATGAAGCAGTCATTAGCTTCGCTGTCCTTAGGGGCTCTTCTTACCGTCTCATCAGTGTCCGCTGGACTAAACAATGTTAAGGAGCAAGAACCTATGCGCCCTCCCATCGATCCGCTTAAATATCGAGCAGCCTGTCCAGACTACAAGAACTATGCGATGCGACCACAGTATGCCAATATATACATCGAAAAGAGCTTGTACTAATTCGTCTGACAGTCCGCCGTATAGCACCGGCCCCATGGAACTACCCTTCCAACGGCCGTCAAAATATTGCCGAACCTTCGAATCGCCTCTAGTCGAAAAGGTCATCGATGACATGAACGAGAAGATGGTCGACAAGGACCTCGCTCGTCTCTTTGAAAACGCGTTCCCCAACACACTAGACACTACCGTACGCTGGCATGTCGGTGATACTGTCAAGCATAAGACGTCAAAGCGAAGTTGGGATCCAACAGCTTGGAAGGGAGCACAGAGTTTCATCGTTACGGGAGACATCAACGCTGAATGGCTACGCGACTCTACGAACCAGCTAGCACAATACCAGCTGCTAGCCAAGAAAGACAAGGAGATACACCAGCTCATTTTGGGAGCCATCAACACACAGGCAGAGTATGTCATCGGATCACCATACTGCAACGCCTTCCAACCGCCTCCACCGAGTGGCCTCAACCCAACCTTCCAAGGCGATGGCGATAAAGTACATCCAAACTACGAGGAGTCATTCGTCTTTGAATGTAAGTACGAACTCGACTCTCTCGCCCACTTCCTCTCCTTATCGAACCAATTCCACAACCACACCGACTCCACGGAGTTCATCAACGCTCGTTGGCTCCTCGCTCTCGATACACTTCTCGGTGTGCTCAAGGAGCAGTCGAAGCCCACCTTCAACGAGAAGACAGGCGCATACCAGGGCAACGAGTACACATGGCAGCGCCAGACCAACATCGGCACAGAAACCCTTAGCCTAAGCGGTCTCGGTAACCCTCTCAACGGCGGCACAGGGCTCGTCCGCTCTGCATTCCGCCCCAGCGACGATGCAACAATCCTCGGGTTCTTCATCCCCGCCAACGCCATGATGGCCGTCGAACTCCTCCGCACAGCCGCCATTCTCAAGAAAGCGGGCAAGAAACACATAGCCACTGAAGTGGAGACGTGGGGCGAGACAATCCAAAAGGGCATCTGGGAACACGGCGTTGTGACACACAAGAAATACGGCGAGGTCTTTGCATTCGAAGTCGATGGCTATGGGTCCTCCATCTTGATGGATGACGCTAACCTGCCCTCTTTACTCGCTTTACCTCTGCTCGGCTTCACAGACACAAACAACAAGATCTACAAGAACACGCGCAAGATGATACTGGAGAAGAACGGTAATCCTTATTACCTCACCGGCTCCGACTTTGCTGGCATCGGCGGTCCCCACGTCGGCGTGCGAAACGCTTGGCCTATGGCTGTCCTCGTCCAAGCTATGAGTTCAGATGATGATGACGAGATTATGAAGTGTCTTGCTGCGGTCAAGAAAGTGAGTCCATTGGGACTCATACACGAGAGTGTGAATGTACAGTCTGGAAAGTCATACACAAGGAGTTGGTTTGCGTGGGCAAATTCGGTCTTTGCGCAGACGGTGTTGGATTTGGCGCAAAGAAAGCCACATTTGCTGTTTGGTAAAGGTGCTGAGGCCTATACTGTTGGTTGAAGGTAGGAGCATAGATCGACTTAGGAACTGCCTATCTGTCAAGACTCAATTGTGTACATGCATCGAATGTAGTGAATAGCGAGACGTAAAGCGGCCATGTGCAAAGATTTCATTGTAGCCACTTATATCACAAGAGTACCTTGCCATCTAGTAATCCCCAGCCCCCCTCCATATCTACATCATAGATCCAATCAAGGTATCCAGCCCATACAAAACGCTTCAAACCTAATGGGTATAGTGTATCCAAAGAAAAGAAGACAATCAGAAAAGAAGAGAAAAACTAACTAGGCGATTAGAACAACGTACAAAACAACGGGTAATTAGTATGGGGTATTTCAGGTCGTGTTCTCGCCAGATAACAAAGAAAGAAAAAGCACACGCTTGTTTCAAAAGATCGCGAAGAGATCCAGGCCGTCGCAAATCGTCGAATTACAATGTCGTTATCCAGGCAAGCAAAGCTCCAGCTCTCGTGTGTCTTATGTATACGCTCAGTTAGTGAAGCTCATTTGGCTTCTCAACTTCTCGGTCGTTCTCCGTCTTGAGACAGCGCGGTGTCCATCGGTGGACTTTCCTGAGACCATGTTCGTCCAGTCTTCCCAGTCAGATGCCATCTCTGTGAGTACGTTACCCATGACCTGTGCACTGGCCATGAGTCCGTGTTGTTCGCCTTCCAGAATCCGGACTTCGCATTTGCGCATCAATTTGCCAAGCCATCGGACGTTGTCAGCTGGTACACGCGAGTCTTTGGACCCGTGATGGATGACAACTGGCCTGTTGATGTCTTCGTAGCGGAACCCGATGGTCTGCTTGGTTTCGAGACAGACAATCAGATCAGTTGCGGGGTTTGCGTTTGCAGTCGCGCGGTCCCAGATAGCGAAAGTGAGGCGTTCGTCAAAAGCACGCTGGCGTTCGAGCTCAGCCATGCTGAGCATCTCTTGCACGCGTTGTGCTTCTTCGTTATTGGCATCTGGGTTCGTGAGGGTCAGCGTGCTTGCGTTCGGCAGCACTTGGTCCATCATCATCATCGAATGTCGGTGGGTGTCCTTCAAAGAGGGGCGAGTTGTCGACTGCTGTGGTGGCACCGGTGAGGGGGCCATGCTTTTCCGTCTGGTCTTGGGCGACGTCTTGGGTCCGGTACGCTGGAGGCTAGCACTTGTCGCGCTGAGGAAGGTTGAGTTCGCGACCTTGAGTAGAGATGGAGGTAGAGCGCGAAGGAAGCGCTGCGATCGAGGAAGTTGTTGGGTGGGTGGTGAGTCCTGGCTGATGCCAATGGGTGCCATCTGCGATGGTGGTATCCAAGGCGCGAGAAGGTGCACTCTGCCACGAATATGTTGTGGCATTCGTAGTGATGTCGCCAAAGCGTAGACAGCTCCTGCAGAATGGGCCAGCATGGAGAACTTGTTGATTTTCAAAGACTGACAGATCACAAGTACATCGTCTAGTAATTGTTAGCTCATTTCTCCTGAGATGACGGGAAGTTCACATACCAGGCCAACTAAGGGGTGTCCCATTCGGATCAGCTTGGCTACCTCCGATACCAGGGCGATCGGGTGTGATCAAACGCAGCTTCAAAGTAGCTGCGAGCTGATCATAGAATGCCATGACGTATCTAGTCAGACCCATGCCCACGCAAACGAAGACAGCAAAGCCTTCAGGGTCACCGACTTCTGAGAAAGAAATGATTCTTCCTGTTTGCGGGTGTCGGATCTTCTGGGACAGCCGGGACGATTCTAGGTATTGGTGTACATCCAAATCGATAGAATCTAAACTTGCAGGTCGCTCCTCGATGATCGGATGGGGCGGGCTCTGCACTGCAGCTGCTCTGGTCTTCTCTTCTTTCCGATCGATTCTGTCATTATGCGCTTTCTCGGCCTTCGCTGGCAGATCGGGATGCGACCACCTCTTGCTGGTACTTGTACGTCTGCGCTGTAGCTGCATACTGTGCGACTCTAACGGAGGGGACACAACGTGCATGGAGCGATGTCGAGTAATAGGCTCTTCGCTGGCCGCACGAGAGGGTGGCGCCAGTCTGTTTGTCGAATCTTCGTTCACACTGGAGGAGTGTTTGTGCTTGGAAGACTTGCCTATGATGACGGAACTGGTCGCCGCTCGACGCCCGAGCGCAGATCGCCCGCCGACTGCCAAGAGTGAATTTGATCGCTGGGGTACGGAAGAGTCGCTGCTTGACTTGGTTGCTTTAGACATGATGCTTGCAGGCGCAGGCGATCTCGACTGCCGTGGATCTGCTAAGCTCGGCGTCGGCGCAGACTCGTCCAGACTTTGGAGCGCAAGCGTGTAATCGATCGGAAGTGGGGTAAGCTCATCGCCGTCGTTCAACGTCAGACTTCGGTGCCGCGAGTGGCGCAGGCTGCGTGGTTGCGATGGTACCGAGAGGTTATGGCGGTCACCTTCTGCTTTTTCGGCCGGTCTGTCCATCGGCCTTTCCGCTAGCTTCTCGGCAGCTAAGGCTGTCTCTTGTGATATTCCAAGCACTCGATGCGCCTTGGTCGAATTCTGCACTCTCCTTTCGTCCTCCGACAAGCTTGAAACTGTCGAGATGGGCGAGGACTCCGGACTGGGGATGGATGAAACGCGAGGCACCCTGGGTGTTGTCGCCCCTGCATGTACGTCCACAGGCATTTTTCCGGCTAATTTCTCTCTCCGCATTTTCTGATCTCTTAGTTCTCGGATCCTTTGAGCGACCTCATTCTCTTCCTGTTCTAGCTCGTCCAGGATCTTCATCTTCCTTTGTGCTTCCGGATCCATCTTCTCTTCCTCTTCGGGGACCGTGTCGGCTTTCTGGGACTTTGGACGGCTCTTGTCCCCGGATCGGCGCTTCTTGCTCTTGCGGGCCGGGCTGCCAGTGTGCCTCAGGGATGATCCGCGTTCGGGGATGAGTCCGCTGTCTGATGGACTTTCCAGATGAGGGGCATCGACCAGATTGAGACGCAGTCGTCGTGGACTGTTATTCCTGCTAGGATAGCGCTGGGCAAATCGTGACGATTCGGGTACTGTCTCGTCGAATCGTGCGTCTTCTTTCGCGGAAGAGGGCTCTTCGCTGATCGTGTCTTCGTAAGGGAAGAGTTGGTGCGCGGCCTTCTTGGAGGGGTCGCCGGTCGGTGTGTCGTTCAGATTGTGTACGGTCACGCGCTTCCGTTCCGTCTCTTTTTGTCGTAGTCGCTCGCGCGAGCTCATGTACATCAGGCTCTTGTGGCCCTTGAAGCTCCTCTTGCTCTCCAACGACGACCTCGCACTTTCACCCGATACCTGGCGCGGCACGCCTGCTTCGACGCTGATGTTGCCAAAACTACTCGCCGACCGGTTCGAATGGGTCGATTGTAGGGAGCACGAGCTACCACCGCTGCGTCCGATATAACTACTAAGCGAATGCGCTTTGTTCGGTTTCTTGGGCGCAGTCAAAGGCGACTTGCCGGATGGCGGCTTCGACGTCCGAATGACAGGGGGTTCGCATGCGTCGTCGGGGTAGAGGTCGTTCTGGTCTCTTATCGGGTTGTGGAAGCTGCTGCGGTCCACCGACGCTCCATCATGCCCGGCGATCGAGTTCTTCTCGGAATGGGTGCGCACGCTGGGCGCGGCGGAGGGCGCGAGGCCGTTGCCGTAGCCGACGAGGAGATTCTCAAAGTGGTTGTGCGCGGGGATGGAAATGGCCGACAGCTGGTCGATCAGCGACGAAATGACCTGGGGCGAGGCGGCCGTGGTGCGTATGTAGTTGGGCGTGCGCTTGGCCGGGCGCGCATCCGATGTTTTGACAGACGATGGCAGAGAGTCGCGCCGCCGCGACTTCAAAGTCTGGGTCGCCGGGGCGGTAGTGGCTGCATCGGCGGCCGCGGGGGGAGAGCGAACGGGTTGCTGGTAATCCATCTGCGCCGCGTGCTGCACGAGAGAGGCCCGTAATCCAAATCGGTAGGCCCTCTATGTTAGGTGTCTGGAATGCTGCAGTCTTGATGATCAGTGCATGGTTGGCATGCAGAGTCCGCGAGTCCGGTAATCATGCGCGTCGCGACCTGGCCGTGGTAAAAGACTGGTAGAGAGAACTCCAAAACTGCACAACGTCTACAAAGTCCAGAAAGATACCAGAAGAACAAAACATCCGCCGAAGAGATGGGACGCCTGTGTTTAATTGCATCGGGCGGCGGGTGCCCGAGGCGAATTGACCCTCCTCAGGGATAGTGATGGTCGTCGCTGCCATGGCAGGGGCCACCGCCTAGTCTCAGTTGAGCGACCCCGAGAACTCTAACCCCTACTATAGCACATTTCTTATACCACATGAACCGCCTCTTGGGGTCGTCCCACGTTTACTTCTTGTACCCATTCATCTGCCTTCGTGGACCCTTTGCCTATCATCTATTCATTGCCGTTGCCATGCGCGGCTGTCTGCGCTTGAACTGCACGCCCGTTCAGCTGCCGGTCCTCATGCACAGTGCACATTACTCGTGCTTGCTCATGCAGGACGACTGATCAGCATTAGTTCTGGCACCGTTTCGACGCGTCTCAATTATGTTTCTGCTGCTCGTTTCTCCTTTTTCTACTCGCTTCATGCTCGTGCGTGGCCTCATGGCCCCATGTTCATGCTATGAACCATCGCATGCCGCGCCCGTCTTTGACATCCTGTGAGCTGGGACTCTCGGAGAATAACGCACACACCACACAATTTATCTAAGACCCGGGAGCAGCCGGATATCTGCCAGGTTACCCTTCGTCATCTGCGGACCAGGACTTTGAAGCCGAGCACCCTTGCTCAACGTACGTTTAAGAAGATTGCTGTGCCGCCATAGACAACACTCAGGCCGTTTCACGGAAGCGGTGCGCGATACCACACAAAGACGCAAATTGAAGACTGCATGGACGCAGTATCTATAGAAACTGCTGCTACACTTCGCTATCTGCTATGACCCAGCCAGTCTGATACAGTTGCGGCATTCGAGACCTACGCCCTCATCCGTCTGGCATACATTCTTCCACAACCAGAACGCCAGATTGCTTTGCGCCAGCGAGTGAGGCCCGCGCCCTACCCAGCCCGCTGCAGCGGGTCTAGCCCTGCGGGCACTTCTCTGGTATCAATGGATGCTGCGCCGACTTCGCGACTCTGTACCCGCGAGGCTGCCCTCTTCTTTCTGGCCGACTTCCTCTTTTGCGCGATAATAACACAGACGATGCTGATAACTATAGTCGAGACTGATAACATGGCTCCGATGATAACGAAGATGTAGGATCTGTCGCTCGCCATGTCTTCGGTAATGAGGGCACTCAGTGGTAATTTGATTTTGGAGGGATAATAAAGTGCAGCCATGACCCGCAAGAGGCACATGGCTTCTGATAAGTATGCAACTGGTGCATGCCGTTTGACGCTTACCATTTCGAACGGCACCGGGAGAGATACACGTTATGCTACCAGATAATTTCAACTGTTGGTTGTTCTGTTCGATGGTCGACTGCCCCAGACTACCACAAGCGCAATGCAAGTCCATCCGCATCTGTTGTCATGGAGACCAAGCAGGGCACTTGACGCATATTGCGCTCTATGTGACCGTTGTAGAGATTCACACTGCTCTCTCATCTATGCGTCTGTATGTCGGGATTGTTGTGCTCCAGATCGTTCAGCACTCCTGGGTCGCGATAGGGCGCTGACGTACGCCAAGCCTGATCATGCCCGAGCAAGCGTGGCCAGGTGCACGTGGACCCGCCGGAAGCTGCAGCGGCCTTACCCTTTCGGCTTACAACACGGTCCTTCCAGAACTACGCATCTTTCCGTGCATAGTCTTCCTTGCACCGTCAGAGCTTGAAGGGTGTGCAAAAGGAAGCACTTGGTTTGAGCCAGCTCCTGTCTCGTGCCGTCCGCATGCGCCACTACACGACCGACAAACCACGCCGTGACCGCTTGACAAGTCTTACCTTATCACACTCGTTGACAGCTTCTATCCCAGTCACTAATCGCGCATAATGGAGAAGTCAAAGTCGAGACTAAGTTCCCCAGAACGATCCAGCTCTGTCGCGTCCAGGCCTACAGCATCGCGCACTAGCAGTCAGGAGCAGCTGGATGACATCGAGAAGGCGTCGACTGCAGTCGGTAGCCCCCAGACCTCTCCGCTTGAGTTCAAACCCGAAGCCGATCTCGACAAATTACCTGGTCATGGAAAGCCACGAAGAGAGTCGGAGTCCACCAAATTTGGCGGTGAAGAAGAAAATCCCAACGTCAATGTCTCGTTCCACAGACCTTCCACTCCGTCCACAGTCCATAAAGTCAAGGGTTCGACCTACCAGAATGTCGGAGAGAGCGGTATCAAGAGAATGCACAAATTCTCACTCTACGAAACCAGTACCCGCTTCTATCTCATTGGTGCCGACATTACCGACAGGCAGTTTCGCGTGCTGAAGATCGACCGGACCGCTGCACCTGGACATTTGAACATCTTTGAAGACGATATAGTGTATAATCGGCGAGAAATGCATCAGTTGCTCGATACGATAGCTGACGGCAACAAGGCTACAGGAGGGATGAAGTTGAAATGCAGCACATGGGGCCTGTTGGGCTTCATCCGGTTCACGGAGGCGTACTACATGTTACTGATATCCAAAAGATCGCAAGTAGCCATGTTAGGCGGTCACTACATTTATCAGGTCGATGGCACGGACATGGTGCCATTGACGACTGGATCAACATCAAGGTACCAGAAAGACCGCAATCCGGAAGAAGCGAGATTCTTGTCCATCCTCAACAACATGGACCTCACACGATCTTTCTATTTTAGCTATTCTTACAACGTGACGAGGAGCCTGCAACAGAACATCATTCATCAACGGACTGCGCTTAGTGAAGGCATTTCCAACCCTGAACGCGATTTTCAAGATATGTTTGTCTGGAACCATCATCTCCTGAACCCTGCGCGAGACGCACTGAAGAACGTCTACGACTGGTGTCACCCAGTCATACATGGATACGTTGACCAATCTTCGCTGGATGTCTTTGGCCGACGAGTATACCTTACCATCATTGCCCGACGATCAAGGCATTTTGCTGGTGCTCGTTTCCTCAAGCGTGGAACGAACGATCTTGGATATGTCGCCAATGACGTCGAGACAGAGCAAATTGTGTCCGAGCAGACTACGACTTCCTTCCATGCTCCTGGACCACGCCTCTATGCGAATCCCTCTTACACATCTTACGTCCAGCACCGCGGTAGCATACCGTTATACTGGACGCAAGACAACACAGGTGTGACACCAAAGCCAGATATCGATTTGAACCTCGTGGATCCCTTCTACAGCGCAGCAGGACTGCATTTCGACAACTTGTTTGAGCGATACGGTGCGCCGATCTACGTTCTCAACCTTATTAAAGCGCGTGAACGAACTCCGAGAGAGTCGAAACTGCTCTACCAATACAAGCACGCTATCGACTACCTCAATCAGTCGCTACCAACTGACAAGAGGATCATATATGAGGCTTTCGACATGTCAAGAGCGGCCAAAACCAGAGGACAGGATGTCATTGGCACGTTGGAGAACCTTGCTGAGAAGGTCTTGCGGAAGACAGGGTTCTTTCGCAACGGCGACAATGACTATGATGCGCCTCAAGTGCAGAACGGAGTGGCGCGAACGAATTGCATCGACTGTCTAGACAGAACCAACGCTGCTCAGTTCGTCATTGGAAAACGAGCACTAGGTCGACAATTGCAAGCGCTTGGTGTCATATCCGGCAATACTGTCGAGTACGATTCGGACTGCGTCGAGCTGTTTACGCAGATGTTCCACGGTCATGGTGACACTATCGCCATCCAGTATGGTGGCTCGCATCTCGTCAACACGATGGCTACCTACCGGAAGATCAACCAGTGGCAAAGTAGTTCTCGCGATATGGTTGAGAGCTTCAAGCGCTACTACCACAATTCCTTCCTCGATTCACAGCGTCAAGAGGCATACAATCTGTTTCTGGGTAACTACGTTTACCGCCAGGGCCAGCCGATGCTATGGGATCTATCAACAGACTACTTCCTCCACCACGAAAACCCACAAAACTTCCTCGAGCGCACAAGACGAGACTATATCCAGTGGTACACACATTCGCATCTTCAACAACGCACACTACCACCTTCAGTCATGCCAGCTCTACCAAGTGAGGAATCAGCATTCGACTTCATCAGCTTCCGTGATGATTACTGGCTTGAATACTATCGACCATTGGCTATCTCGTCATATCTCAAAATCTTTGCCTTCCGTTTAGCCAAGCCGCGACCAGGTCTTAGGGATGGAACGTATCCATCTCGTAAGGAGAACATGTCTCCGTTCGTCCCCCGTACAAAGCAACAGGATCACGACGCACAAGGAAGGGATGGAAAGAAGGCTCCTCGGAAAGGTGTGACCATCATTGACCCTTCGAGCGAGACTGAGTCCAAGCCCGATCATACCCCAGGCAACCGGAGGAGGGATCTTCACCTTAGTGCTACCTACGCAGAGTCATCAGTCCGACATTCCATCCTTCGCGAATCGCACTTCGAAACGCACCCACCAGCACCACCGCCGTCGGCATACCAATCTTTGGCCAATTCCATGTCCACATCAACTGGACTCTCATCCACGCTCAAACCCGGTTTCAAGCCCGCCAACAAAGCGCTTGTTCACCAGTGGACATTGACCCAGTTTTACGAGAACAGCATGAACCCGTCGGTATCCTACAGCGAAGAGGAAGAATACGCTCGCTACATCGAGCACCCACTCAACCTACCTCTCGTAGTCAGTAGCGAGATGCCCACCGCCGACGACCCCAGCGCGATGGAATTCTACGACTACCTTTCCATGACAGAAGGCAGCATTCCTGCGCCCAAGAACTTCGATGAAGATGGCGTTCAAATAACGCTCTCTGATCTACCCCGTCTAGACACCGAACTCGCGAACCAATCCTTCGCCCGCCCCATGACCTCACAATCTGTCAGCACGCCCTTCTCCCACGCGCCCTCTTACTCGTATCCGCACACGTACAATCTGCATCCGCACGTCTACGCGGATGTTCAGGAGCCGCCTCCACAGCCACAGTCCACTGGGAGTAAGTTCCAGACGCCGGAAGAGGATATCGAGGAGTTTGAAGAGTTCCTGCGCGTCAAGGAGAACCCGTTGGACGTCGAAGAGGAAGATACGGCGAAGAAGAGATACAAAGCTTACCGGCAGTGGTTGAGAGGTAAGAGCTTCTTCAAGCAGAGTAAGGTTGATCCCGAATGGCAGGCACAATTACCTGTGAGGTAGATGGGTAGGTTGTTCAGATTAGCATAGGTGTTGGTTTTGACTACTTGGAATGCATTTGAAGTCCATTGGGCTATGTTCTGTCTGATCTGCATGACTCTGCTCGTTTACTCTTACACTATCTCGTCTGTCATGCCTGCAAGTACCCCGGCGCCAACGATTCCTCCGTCCTTGGCTTCCTTGAGTGTGACTTGCTTGTTCTTGTTTGATAATGAACCCTCCTCGACAAGGACGTCTATCCATTGCTGGCATGTCTGCAGCCACTTTGGATACTGTGATATAGTTCCTCCGGCGTATGCTATGACCAGTTCCTCGATTTCGCGTTTGCCCTTTGCACTTGCACCGTTGCTTGGAGATTGCTGCTTGTCTAGCGCAACGTCGCCCACACAATTTAGCAGCCCAACACATGCGGCAGCAATGAGAGCTGAGGAGCGCTGTTGGACGGCCTCGGCAATATCCCGTATCAGTTCCACCTTGTCGACAGTCCAGAAGAAATCATCCGGGTCTGCGTCTGGGTATTTGCTTTCGAGCTCCCCTTGTACGATACGGCCGCCCTTTCGCGCGACGACTTCGGAAAGGAAGCGTGTCGGCAGGGCATTCTTCAGCATCAGTGATGACGGTATTTGTACGCCTTCCTCTTTTGACACGACGTCGACGAACACCAAGCGTACGATCTCACCGAGATACCGCCCGGAGGTCATGTACTCGAACGGTTGGAAGCCTGGTGCGTCGCTGTTGGCGTCTAGTGTCATGTCCCATGGTGTCTTGATGTTCATGTCGACTAGCGGCTTGTCGGTGCCACGGATGGTCCACTCTGTGTTGATGACCACTGTTTCCGTAGCATCGGGATTTGGAAGTGCGCTTCTTTTGTCGGGGTGCAGATTCTCGGGCTTCATTGGTACGGTGGCATTGGTGCCAGTGCCGACGATGAGGCCCATGGCTACGCGGCTGTTGGGGGCCGCTTTGGCCGCATAGGCTAGAGATGCGAACGTCGCTACTGTGTCGTTAGTAATGGCTGCTACCCGTATCCTTGGCAGTTGTGACTTGGAGTGCTTGAGCTGGTCTGATGTAGCATCTGTGTCACAGTATCGCGCATAGCCAGCCAGAAGCATCTTTCCTAGATTCAGATCCGATGTGATGGCGAACCCTTTGCCCATCGGCAGTAGAGTCGCTTCTGAGAGACGCGTTTGTCTGGATGGCCTGTTAGTGAGATGTCGCGGTTCTTTTAGGAGCCCACTTACGCCATTGGGAAGCTGAAAGTGATACCGAGCAGGATTTCGTCACCTAGAGGAGACGAGACGTCCTCTGTGGTCTCCTGTTCCTTGAGAGCGTCCTTGACAACCTCAGCGATACAGTCACCAATCCAGGCAAACAGGTCCTCGGCTTGATCCATCTTCAAGTGATCCTCAATCGGCCAATTCTTGTCATGACTCCTCTTGATCTGTGAAAACACGTTCTCCCCGACAGTGCTGCTGCGTGTCCGCTCATCCTCTGGCCCGCCATCTGGCTCTCCGATTAGCTCAACGAAGCCGACTCTCAGATTCGTGCCACCAACATCGATGCTCAAAAATTTGCCCTTCTCTTTGCCCGTGGGGAGCGCCGTGACTGGTGTGACTAGGAAGTGCTCAGTGGAGGATTTGGCGAGGTGAGTGTAGGTAGCCGAGAATTGAAGCGCCAGATCAAGCAAAGTGCTCGTATTGATAAAGCCGGTCAAAGCTTGAATCGCAGCCGGCGCAGCGTCCTGGTGGTCATCCGACGCCATGTTTCGGGTCGGTACCTGGCTCAGGAACGGGTCTTGGGTGACGATGCAGGGCTGCTGTCACATGTATTATGGAGGCGAATCGGAGATTGGGTGTAGCCTTGCCGGTGGCAGAAGAAGACGA
This sequence comes from Alternaria triticimaculans, assembly GCF_023758025.1. Classification (NCBI taxonomy): domain Eukaryota; kingdom Fungi; phylum Ascomycota; class Dothideomycetes; order Pleosporales; family Pleosporaceae; genus Alternaria; species Alternaria triticimaculans. The sequence continues at coordinate 3,043,228 of NW_026055958.1, forward strand.
AATGTCTAAAGGTGGGGTATTAGAATGTTAGAAAGAGTCATTCCATCATGAGCGAAAGAAGCGAAAGGAAAACGAGAGGCGTAAGATTGCAAGCGTTACGCGCGCAGCAGATCAGTCGTTCATGAGGTAGGATCCGTGTAGCCCCTCCGAAGCTCGGTGTTACATTCGTGTAGAACGCCACACGGCTACAGCATGACGGCTAATTGTTACGCCGTGCTCTGCTGCCTCCTCGGCTCTTTCCACGTGTTGGGCGCGAGGACGAGGATTGTGGATAAGGCGCACGTCATTGAAGAACGCGTCTTGACAACTTCCTCGACGCTCATGAGATATAGAGTTTAGATTGTTTTGTTTTTGCCTGAGCCCTAGATCCGCCACTCATAGCCTTGACACGTTAGTCGACACGCTATCAGCAGTAACCCGAACGCCTATCAGTCCATCTCTTGCCGCATTCGACTTCGTCCATCCCATTACAAGCGCATCGTGTCCAGCAAGCCAGTCCAGACCACCAACCACCTATCACGATATTCCCCTATACGAGACGCTACATAAGAGCCGCAGACCGCACCGACGCCATCCCGCGCAATGGAAGAAAAAGCGCCCCTCCTCCCCAACTCGCACGTCGATGCAAACGCGCCGCCGCCCGACGAGACCATGGTATCGCGCAAGACGAGGAAGACACGACTGCAGATGGCGGCCGTCGTGCTGGTGTTCAGTCTGTTCTTGCTGGCGCGCCAGTTCACCTGTATGGACTTGCATGATGAGGCCGACACCAAAGTGCCAGTAGACGTGCACATCATGTCCAAATGCCCGGATGCGCGCGACTGCCTGAAGAAGCTCGTCCTGCCTGCCATGGCAAATGTGTCAGACAAGGTCGACTTCCGGTTGAGCATGATTGGAAGGTACGACGCATTACCCACGCAGAAGGTGCAGACCACGTAGCTGACAAACACGCAGTCTAACAGCAGACGACGGCGTCGAATGCAAGCACGGCCAAACCGAATGCCTGGGCGACATCGTCATGCTCTGCGCCGCATCCGAGTACCCCGATCCTAAACTCTACCTTGGCTTCACGAACTGCCTGACCAACGATTACGCCGAGATACCCGCTCGCTCCCTCATTGAAGACTGTGCGCTGGAACACGGCCTAGATTTTGGCGTGCTGAACGACTGCATGAGTAAGGAGAACGGCGCATATGGCATGGGCCTGCTCAGGGACAGCGCCCAGCATAGCAGCGATGTAGGCGTCACGACGAGCTGTACGGTCAGACTGGACAACAAGGTGCGATGTGTGACAGACGGGGGCGAGTTCAAGGACTGCGAGGGTGGATCTAAGCCTGAGGATCTCATTCGGGATATTGAGAGACTATACGACGAGGCACAGGGCTGGACATATTCTTAGACATACGATTTGGGCAATTTGGGCATTTGGTTCTGGCGTTTGGTTTGAGCGGCTCCTACACGCATCGTAGATTGATAGATATACCCAACACACCTCTTTCTTCCGTCACAACACACTCGGCAATGTGAACATCTTAAAGTCTTGATTTCATAATTTCAATACGCCTCCCATGCGCGGAAGACCTAACCAGTGCAGATGATGACTCCAATGCTAAACATGCACAAAATGCCTCCCACTTTCTCACTCTACTCTATTGGAACTCGCCGAACTCGCCATCGTCAAAGCCCAAGTCCTCCGCCGTCTGTTTCGGCGGCGTGAAGTTCGCAGCATCGAAGTTCTGCCTACTTCTCCTCCGCTCCTCCTTGACACTCTTCGCGCTGGGCGGCGGAGGCAGGAACCCAGGTCCTCCACCCCCACTTCCCGGCGGCGGCTTTATGCTAAACAGCGCGTCTTGCTCGCTCTTGCGGTCGCCCTCGTCGTTCTTCTCGCCGCCCTCGTGTGATCTCGACCGCCTCCCTTTCAAACCACCCAGATTTATCGATATTGTCTCGCCGGCCTTGAGACTGAAATCGCGTTTCGGTTCCTCGGCGACGGGGGTTTGTGCGGATTTGGAGTTGCGCGATGACGACGACGCTGCGGGGTTTTGCTCAAAGCCCAGTACGCGACGGGCGTCTTGCAGCGCAATGCTGAAGTCGAAGGCTTCGCTGCGTTCCTCGAAGCCCATGCCCAGTATTGCTTTTCTCCCCTCGCCTACGACGGTGATGGCGAAGAAGCGGCTGCTGTCCAATGCTTGTTCTACTGTCCTCTCGCTCGTGTAGGGTGCTGCGGCAAACAGATCTCCCGTCTTGGGGTCCTCTAGCAGGAGGGTGGTTGTAACCTTCTCCTCTGCATCCTCGTTGCTTTGTTGCTCCTCATTGGACGGTATTGAGGTTTCGACGACGCGTAATCGGGCGGTGAAGATCTGGAGCTTGTTGTTGTCGGCTGTCCAGGTCGACGCCTGGTAGCCTTTGGTAGAGGTTGCGGGCGGGATTTGGTAGATGTGGACTTTGGGCGCGAGGTAGAGGATGCGTTGGATGGCGGTTGAAGGGAGGGGCTCGCCAGTCAGAGGATCGACGTTCATGATTGATGGACTATTGGGCTCTGCGGGGCCTTTGTGTTGTCAAGTTATGCTGTCTGGTAGGTGCGTAATGCTTTGCGACAGTTGTTGTGCTTTGGGCGTCCCCTGGATCTAGAAAGTTGGGGGAGCTATAATCTTAGCGGGGTAAGGCTTCCTTGAACTCTGCAAATCCCACGACGCTGGATCCTAAATGCCAATAACCTTCGAGGGCGCTCCGATTCAGGGTGGCTGTAATCTCAAACAGCGTTTGAAACGGGCGTGGTCGGAGGGATTGGAGGACATGATTGCCCTCGATTCTTCTCCAGTCGGTGATGCGTTGGCACTGCAGGGTCTCCGCGCTTTGGATGGAGAGACCCCGCCCATTCATATTCGTTGCGGGACATATGCAGCCCAGGTAAGGTGACCGCTTAGCGCTGCGGAACATGCGTTAGATCGCCTTAGTTTCCTCCATCTTTTGGGATGTGACGATACGCGATGCTTGTGCGGTCTGTAGCAGGCTTAGGTATAACCGTACATCCATCGTCACGCGCTCGGTTGCAGAGTAAGGCGACGAATCATCTCAATGGAAGTCTATTTTATTGTCATGAGATACGCATGGTTGGTCTATTTTTGAGGTCAACAGCAAACCGACTCTAGCCCGCCGTCCAAAAATATCGTGCACGAGTCAAGTATATACAGGAAGGAAATCGAAGACAAAAGCCGCGCCTAGATGTAGGTGTAGCAGAAAGGTCCGCCCATGGTGCTCATCGCATCAGCAACAGTGATGTTTCCGGGATAAGCGTATCCGAGATCCATGGAGTCGGTGAGCTTGGTCGCAGGGGCGGTGGGGTCACCGAGGGCGATAGTTCCGTAGATGGCGTTAGTCCTTTCCGCGGGGTTTACGTTCTGCCATGACCACCACACACGGTCGATCTGGGCGTGATGGAAGTAGAAGTATGGGTCACCTGTTCATTGTTAGCCCAGAACACTCGTGAACGGGGGCAGGGAATACATACCAGGAGAGGTGAAGAAATCAGAACCGGGGTCTCCGCCCACGGTGAAGTGACCAGCAGTGTGCACACCCATGAAGTTGTTGGAAAATGCGTTCTCACCACCTTGCATGTCGTACCAGAAGGTCTTCATGTCAGGGCTGTTCAGAAGTTTGACGACCATCTCATCGTTGGTCCACTGGCTGGAAGACCAGGAAGAAATGTCACGCTTCAGGCAGCGAGGGTTGTACGCGACTCCCGCATTGGGATCAGCGAAGTCAGCGATAGGGTTGGGAGGCGTGCAGAGTGAGTCGGTGAAGACAGGACCAAGGTTGACTGACCAATCCTTGAAAGGACCAGACGTCACACAGCCTCCGCCGGTGCCCTTGGGGATCTTGATCTTAATCTCGAGGTTGGATGGAATACCGTAGAACGTTTGGTTGCTGCAGCCTGCATCTCCATTACCGCCCATTGAGGTATCGGAGCCGTCTAGAACAGGGCTCTTCGTTGGGTCGTCAGCCCATCGTGGCCAATTGTAGTATGGCTGGTAGCCCTTGTAACCGCACTCGTCACGGAGAGTTTTCTCGTAGGCATAGGTAAAGTAGCGGTGCCATGGAAGGAAGTTGCCAGTGTTGTGGATGGCGAATGTTTGCTTGATGTGAGTAGCAACAAAGTCATCGTATCGGTTCCGGCAACCCGGGCACTCAGACGCGGGCGTCTTAGGGGGTAGCTTGGAGATACACTGAACAGCGTTGATGTAGTCTTTCTTCTCCGATTCAGTAAAAGTCACCCTGTGCATGTTAGCTAGCAGTAGAAAATTGAACTGCAACGGACTTACCATTCCTTGCGAACAATGATGTTCGTGGGGTTGCACTTCTTGAATTGGTCAGGCTTCTGCGTAGCCTGGAAGATCTGCTGATTGATGGCAGCAATACCCGCGTACACATCAGCTTGCAGGATCTTTGGTCCGGGGAGGTTTGGAGAGACATTCTGTCTCTTGTCGAATGAGACAGCCGGAGAGGCCTCTTCCAACGATGGAATAGCACTGGCTAGTGCTGCAGGTGCAAGCCAGAAGAGTGCAGCGGTACGCATGATGGCGTTTCGAACCGGTTAAAAATGGATGATCGACTGTCTTGAGGGGCTTGAAGGATGAAGACGATGGATTGACTGAAACGGTCGAAGACGTTGAATAAGGTTCCGGGTGAGCGGCCGTCTGAGCTAGCTACTACTGTATTAATATTAGGAGATGGGGGAGGCGTAGTCAAAATGTGGCGATGCCCTGGCTAAAGTTTGGAGGCCGCATGCGTGTTCAAATACTCGCAGGAGGTACCTTACCACTCGCCCCATCTAGTCTAATAACAGTCCAACATAACTGTGCCGTACCAAATCGTGCTGTCTACAGACCCATCAACTCGGTTTGTTGATTCCGGGTGGCCATTGAGTCAGTTGGGTGGCCCTTGGGCTTATGCCATACTGAAGTTTTATTCGCCCGGTATCCGGCAAGCGTTTGAAAGGGTTGGACAACCTCCTTTGTGCGCGATCTATTACCGAATAGGCATCTGGAAAATGCCGAGTTCGCCTCGAAGGATCCGATGAGGCGTTTCCTAAACTCCGCTACACGTGGGTTCGCATGAGTCTCGCCCCTAAATGTAAGTGGAAAGAAGATGTACGACCGGAATTGACACCTGTAACTGAATGCAAGATGCGTTAGCGGCTCAATTTGATTGGATGTTGGATTATCGGGGTTCTCGGTTACGGGTTTATGAAGGTAGTCGAAGGATGCTGTAGGCGGCCTGGTATAAGCGGCTGAACGAGGAGCATCTCGAGCCGTGTGGGCCGGCAAATTCATCAAAGATGGCTGTAGCTTTCCACAGAGGGAAGCGCACCGGCACGCAGGCAAGTCCCGACAAGAGTGCCGACTGGATGTATCGACATCGTGTTGCTTTCCTCGAAGGGTTTTGCTTCTCGATCCGATGAAGGTGTTTGATCGCGGAAGAGAGCGAACACATCGCAGCGCGATCTTAGCAAGATCTTGATGCTTGACCATAGCCAAGTGCCACTTTATTTTACCCGGCCGCATCGTGCGAAGCCCGCTGTCCGGGTGCGGAACTCACGGGAAGAGCCCTAGGTTCATGGCGGATAACTGCTGTTTTGTGCTTATGGTCCGATGGAGAGCGCCAGATCGACCAGTCAATGGCTGGTATAGAAGCTCTGATCATCGCTCGTGCTTAGGCAGAACGCATTAAGGTGGCTAATAACAGTCTTGCTCGGAGACCCTGTCGATTTTGAGGAGTCTGGAGTTCTGGTGCTCCAGCTCTGAACGGGAGGGGAATAAGGTCCACGGGCCGCGAGAACACGCTATGGCCGGATAATTCCAGGGCACGCCGCGGAGGCGGCAGCGGCAGCGGCAGCGTGAACGTCTAGCGCCCGGCCGACCACCAATCCGTTTACTCATCTCACATGTTACCACCTACATCGTCTGCGGCAGGTCCGGACTTCGCTTACTCGACCTTGCTCGCGTGCCGCGACGCTCGCACTTTCATTACCAATGGCTTTGGTATGCGAAAAGCAAGCAGTACGCATTGACACGAAAATATCACACACCATTGTCCGACGTACTCAAACTGCGTCCCATTCGTGGCCAATGGGCAGAAGACAGCAATCACGGTCAGTCGTACAGGAACGTTGGGCAATATGGAAGGAAGAAGTCTGAGACTTCCCGATGACTAGGATGTGTTCGTTTACACAACGTGCAGCAGTCTCCATCTCCGTGCGTAAAACGACAATCGTCTTGACTATAATCCATGACCAGGACGCCTGACAACCAGACCGAAGAGGAAAGTCGCTACGAACTTCAATAATCCTTCAGTAAAACATCGCGTTCTCGTTCAGCCCGCGTTACTTCGATGCGCAGTAGGTGTACCTGCATAGCCTCCAACTCAGGCTGTCCTCCGAGCAATATCTGTGAGAGGGCGGGCTTCGAAGTCCGTCTTCCCATAGAAGCATTGATCATCCCGAGTCTATCTTTTCCTTGTCAACGATCGTGGCTTTAACCATGAATGACTGAGTGGACGGTACGGACCGCCCGCGACGTTGAGTGATGGACAGGAAGACTGTATCGTCAAAACGTTCCGCGCAGAAGGCCTTTGTATGAGAAACCCTTCGCGCATGCTACCACATTTATCTTGAAGCCGAAGACGTAGCAGTTGCGCGGCACATCGAAGGATGAAGGATTAAACTTCGTACTCACAGAGCCGCTGGTCGCTACGAGAGTGGTCAGTTTGCCATGAGAAACGCCATTCCGGCTATTCGCAAGCTGCACGATCCTGCCGAGCCGCCATGTCGACATTGAAGTGGCGGCCCATGCATGTACGACGAGCTGTTACTGGCCTGAACCAGGACTGTTTGAGATCTATGTTCGCTTGTGTGCGGTTCGGGTTTACACAGTGTGCATGTGCCTAAGTGCTACTCTGGAGAAGCCCGCAGGAAGCGCTGCTGAGCAATACTCTAATAGTCTGGGGACCTACTTCCAAGAAATACGATCTTGCCATCACTTCCAATCCGCGCAACCACCAACATGGAGTATCACGCTCTTGTTGCGAGACAGGCTGAGGGCTTACCCGTGATGCCAGCGCGATCACCAGAGTACATGGCCGAGAATCAAGCTGGACGCTTGATGGCGGTGGAAGGTTCGTTGTTCGCGCTGTCGACGAGCGCTATACTCTTGCGATTCTATGTGCGGCTCTTCATGCTAAAGACATTTGGCTGGGATGGTATGTATGATCCATTTACATTTGTGTCAAACAGAACTGACTGAAACAGATGCTATGATGGCAATTGCATTGGTGAGTCGCCATGCTCATGCATGACTTTGCTCGAATGAAGCTGCTTGCTAATCGTCACTTCAAAGGCTCTAAGCTCCACGACCCTGGGCTTATTCCTGAAGGTCATTGACCTGGGACTTGGACTACATGCCGAAGCCTTTCCGCTCGAGAACGTATTATCCTTCTTCAAAGTCATGTACTTCTACTCGATCTTCATCATCGCTGCATACAGCTTCATCAAGCTTTCAATCGGATTCTTCTTGTTACGGCTCGCGGACCGAACAAAGTGGCGTCCATTTCTCATTGCTATGTTGAGTAAGTCTGAATGAGCTACGTGGTAAGAGATAAGCAGCTAACATGCGATCAGTCTTCATTGGGGTGTTCACCATTGGTTCGACATTCGCCATCATCTTCCAGTGCATTCCGGTACAAGCGGGATGGGACTTCAACATGCGTCCGCCGACAGGGTAAGCTCTTCACTCACTTCCAGTAACGTTTGAGAACAACGCTAACATGTCTTTGGAACTGCGAAATGCTACGATTCTGGCATCTTCAAAAACGTCGGCGTCTTCAACTCTTCAGTCAACATTGCCACTGATCTGCTCTTCGCCCTCATCCCCATCCCGATGGTGTGGAAGCTACAAGTTACGATCCAAACGCGCATAGGTCTGGCAGTCATCTTGAGCTTGGGTCTTTTCGCCTCTGCAGTAGCCATTTACAAGACGCCAATGCAGTACAACTTCTTCAAGATAACCGACTGGTCCGGTGATGGAGCATGGTACTACATCTGGCAACAGTACGCACTTCCTCTTTCCTGCCTACATTCCACTTCGACTAACACCTCTTACAGAGTCGAGATGCACGTAGGCATCATCGCCGCCTGCCTCCCAACCATGAAGCCCCTCTTCGCGAACTTCTTCGGCCAAATGCGTTCTCTCGCCACCAAAGGTCGCACCACTGGCAACAGTACACCTTTCCGCTCCAATGGGTACATGAAACACGATGACATGCGTCCCGGTAACGCATACGCCATGAGGAACATGTCTGGAGGCTCACAGTCGACGGCACGGGATCCGTACTCCGAGGATACCGTGCTAGGCAAGGACACGTACACTTGCGAGGCTTCACGAGGAAGAGCCTTGAGTAGGCCCAAGAGTCTCGCGGGCGAGAGCGACGATAGTATCTTGGAGCATGAGGTCAATACCGGAGAGAGGCGCAGTGTGCTTCCTAGAGGTATGACTATCGTGAGGACGACTGAGGTAAACATCTCCAGATAGTTTGGGTATGTGAGTTGTAGGGACGCAGCTAGGTCGTTGCTGCTGCATGGCGTTATGAGAGATACCCTGGTAAAAGCACTGACGGTCGCGCAATGTTTGTATGAGTATGTAATAACGGTTATTTGGTATGTAGCACATCTGCTTGGATAAGCACTTTCATAGGATTCTAGTCTATCGTGTAATCGTGTCTATGGTCTGTCTATGTCGTCCAATCTTTTCGTCTATGATAATCCTGAGGGATCTGATCCATCTTCACATGGATTTGTCCGCGCCGCAGCCACTGCCGTGCGCACATCATCAGGAGGATTCGGTGTCTACCGCGCCGCAGCATAGACGACCCTAACCCCCAGACTGTTGGGTGGATCTCCGCAAAATTTCCGAGCTTCCACTTATTTCGCCGTCTGAACGTCGATGCCAGCAGCGCCGCTCTTGTACGCCTCGTAGCCTTCCTTGGCAGCCGCTTGGACAGTGGTCTTTCCCTCTACGATGCTCTTGCACTTGGCCAGGATATTGGACCAGTCCTCGAAGACTGTGAATGGCACGTCCTCGCGCGCGCAGTAGCTGATCAGGTCGTGACCCTTCTTGGCGAAGAGCAAGTCGGTCTCGCGTGCTGCAGAGAGATCGGATACACCGTCGCCGGCGTAGAACATGGTTGGGCGGAGGTTCTCGGGTAGGCTCGAGTACTTTCGCAGTTCAATAGACTTGTCGTGACCAAAGCCGGACTCTGGGTGCTTGAACAGAATCTGCCATCCACCCTCCTCGTTGATGTTCTTCCCTTCCCGTGGACCGACGTGGTTGCCCAGGACCTGCATCTTGCTTGCATCCGGTCCGACCAACTTCTCCAAAAGCGCCTTGATGACTGGCTCCATGCCCGAGCTCAGTACTACGACCGGGATGTTGTTCTCTAACGACCATTCAAAGAAGCCCTTGAAGCCAGGGTCCAGCTTGATGTTGTCGACGAGGTACTGGATACATTGGTCGTAGGGCTTTGTGACGCTGTCCATCATGTCGCGGAAGGAGTCACGGAAGGAGATTTCGTTGTTGAGGCAGGCAATGTTGCCCGCGCGGCGCTTGTCTCGGCCGTAGCCAATGTTGTCGGTCATGAAGTCATTGGAGTCTTGGAGGGTGATTGTGCCGTCGAAGTCGGTGAAGAAGATGAACTGTGCTTGTTAGTTGAGATGTGCCAATCGTGTGAAAAGAGTTATACCTTGGGGTCACTCTTCATGGCAGGCAATTGTGCCAAATCGATCTGTGCTGAACCCATGTTGGAATACTAAACGAGCGACTATGGTGCTGGTTTACGGTGGAGGTGTGAATGTAGGAGTGAGAAGCACCCCGCCAGATATCAACAACATCGAAAAGATTAGGCCATGGGCGCTAGGAAACCCTTAATCGGAATGCCGGCAGTCTGCAAATAAGGGACGGGTTGCTAGAGCTGAGAGGGCCAGTCACCGTCATGCCGCAACCCCACGCGCCTTGGCACGTCAGCGCTCGCTGCGACGCCGCCCGCCCGCTTCGGGGGTCCGCATTTTGGCGCATTTTCGTCATTCGTCATCCAGCTCAGGCGCTCTCCATGTGAGGGCAGAGACAAGAATGAGGCCACTGCTTCAGCATGCTTCACGCTCGCTTATCGCCAGTACGGTAGCTCCTTCTTCGCCTTCTTTCAGCAATGTCGCCCGCAGCGCATCGTCGGTATGCTGGAGTTATAGGTATCGCACAGCTTCTGGTGCGCAGAGGTGGGATGGAAAGACACAATTGAGCGCCAACGTATCCCCGAATCGGTCGCGGCGTACCTTTGCGAGCTCGACAAGATGGATGGAAGAGGGGAAACCACCCAAGTCGTCGGATCCTATCGCAATGCCACCGCCCGCAGACGACACGAATCCCATCCAGCCACCTCCAACCAGACTATCAGCATCCACACCATCACCAGAAGACCAAGAGCGGTTAGAGCGAAGACTTAACGCTCTATTAGAGGACCAAAAGGCTATCAAAAGAGCAGCTGAAACTTCGGTGGCTGCCTTGACAGATACCCCCGTCCCCGAGGTCAAAGAACCACCTCCACAAGAGCCGGAACCACCCAAGAAAGACGAGTCCTTAGACAACATTGCTCGCGTGCCGGATGAACACCTGCCGTCGCACCAAGAGAAGCAGAGATGGAGCCTTTCCAAGCGCTTCTCCGAGGCCATGGATGAGCTGCTGCCGAAGCTTGCTGTGGTCACGCAAAAGGTCAACACATACACTGGCACCGACTACTCTGGGGTAGAGGCACTCAGGAGGGAGATCAAGGAGCAAGGTACATACACAAGTCGCCTACTATGACGATGCGACAGCTGACACCACACAGAGAAACTCGTCAAAGCCCGCCGCTCAGCCATTGATTCCGCCAAACAAGCCCTCGATACCGCCCTTGCCCACCAAGCTACCTCGCAGAAAGAAGTCGTCGCTCTCCTTGAACGCAAGCATTCCTGGTCAAACGGCGATCTCGAACGCTACATGGCTCTCATCCGCTCCGAACACATCAACGACCAAGCCGTTCGCGAAGCCAAAGACGCCGTCGCAAACGCGGAGAACGCTTTGGAGGATGCGCGAGCACAGCTAGAGAAGAGGGAACGTGCACAATACCATGAAGAGCAAATATGGAGTGATACTATCCGAAGGAACAGTACATGGGTCACGTTTGGCCTCATGGGTGTCAACATCTTCCTGTTGTTATTGAGTCTGGCTATCTTGGAGCCGTGGCGGAGGAGGAGGATGGTCAGGGAGATCAAGAATACCTTGGAGGCACATCAGAAGCTTGCCATGGATGCTGCCACGCCATCGGCCGGTGCTGCAGCAGTTGCATCCGCATCAGCCTCTCGAGGTCTGACGGCGATTGAAGAGGAGATCGACCGGGTCATCGATCATACTGACGCACCTGCAAAAGCCGCGGCGCCGGCAGTATCTGAGGTCATTGAGGAGTCTCCAACAGCTGGTACAAACATTGCATCGCCAGTCGAAGCGGGCCTTATACCAGAGGTCATGCCTGAAGCAGCTGTTGATCCAGTGCCAGCTTCCGTCGTTGCGGAAGCCGAAACCGTCACACCAGAAGAAGAGGCTCTAACACCCGAGGAACGCATAGCTGTCGCTGAGGAAAGTGCACCATCACACGCCGCTCCTCGCTCCAAGCTGGAAAGCTTGCAGCAAAAGGCGAGCTTCATAGCACACGACATTGTGAGCGATCGCGTTATTTCGATGCGACGAATCGATTACACCAGCGCCATTCTTCAAGGTGCTGCGGCGGGAGCTGTTATCACGGCGAGTATAATCGCTATGCTGAGACCGAACTAAGGGTTTGCGTTTTGTACGACTAGACACATGTATCAAAAATGTATATAATTCATCTTGCGAGATGTTGCTATCTGCTAGACCGCTTTATAGCTGTATCTTATGTCGTTTTGCCGAAATCTTTCAAAATGGACACGTTGTTCCAAGAACTTGCCAGTGAAATGGAGAGCGGTGTATGCCTGTGAGCTCCATGGGCTACCAAGTTACCCACTCCGGTTATAATATCGAGAGGAGGGATGGTTCTGTTGCTGAGCCCGAGCTTGCCCATTCAATTACGTATAGAGCATACGTGGGCTGAGCCGGGACGCCTTCTACCAGAGGGATACGGCCGGCGATAGTGAGTATACGTATCGCTCGCACTGCCGCTATTGGAAGCCGTGTGTACCATCAAGTATGCGGCGCGATGTCGCGTCTTCCCTCCTGAGCCCAGTACGCTTTCGCTAGGAGGGTCATAGGTGATTATGCCCAATACGGAGGCACAGACAAGGTGCGTCGCCGAGCATTCAGGAGCGTGCAAAGATGGTACCCGCTATCCAGTAGGCTCGGCATAGTAGGTGGGAGAAGCATGACGAAGATGCGACATGCGCCTACTCGCTCATGTCCTCGCTCTCATTTCCGTCGTCTACTCTAGCAAGCACTTCGCTTTCACGCTGTCTCTCTTTATCCGCCGCCTTCTCCACACTTTGTAGCATCGGCAGCTCTCCAGTACCATCCCAAGCTCTTGCTCTCTTGATGATGTGTTGTGACTGCCGGATAACCTCCTCTTCCGCCTTCTTGATTGTGCCGCTAACTCTTACGACTCTTATTACGACAGGTGTATCGAGGGGCTTGGGGAGGTGGGTAATGTATGTGAGGGCTGCCCAGACCATTTCGTAGTGGTCTCGTGGACACCGTATTATGGCCGTGCTGGTCGAGGGGGAGTAGTAGTTGACTGTGCTATTCGTTAGTAAGGCGATTATGAGGCTCAGAGGAGTGCGCACCCTTCAGACCCGAAGATACCATACCCGAACCATAGTCGCCAAATAAGTCTTCAACTCCATCTCGTATCATGCGTACAATGACGCCCTGTTTGAGAGTATCGGGCGTCGGCGAGTGGATCTGGATGACATCTGGGAGTTGCGTCTTGCTTTTGGCGGGAGGCTCTGGGTATAGGAAGTTGACGACCAGGTAGCGGTTCTTGACGCGAACCATGTTCACTCGAACTGTGTCGGTGTCTCTGTGTAACCGTAGAGTATGCGCGCGCGCCGAACAGTGTGGGGGTGTCGAGGTGCAGTGCAAACGGAATCACCCAAATAAAATGTGACAGGTAGATCCTTGACGCGACGCGATCGCAACCACCACAATTGAAAGGAGAGCAGTCCTCGCAATTGTTACTTGCGACAATCCTCTCGCACGCGCAAGCAGACGCCAAAGCGACTAAAATCACAAGCAACGCCCCATTCATCCATCCATCCACAGCAAGCGCGATCCACGCATTAGCGCATCAGGCGTGAACCGGCTTGGCTATGACGCACATGGCTAGAGGCAGCATCCCCAGCTTTAGTGGCTCTCCTTCCGCAGCTGCACCATCACAGCCAACGGCTACTATCACCACTCAAGACCCACTCCATCACAGCGACCTAGTCTCTCGAGGCCTCATCGCTCTCTCGAAAGCCCCTTCCAACCCTAAGTCGCGCAAACGAGCAAAAGTACCCCCAGCCAAGCGCAGAAGCCCTGGTCTTCCTCCGCCAGCCGTCAACATGGCGTCTTCGTCTTCTTCCACGCCGCTGCTCTAGTACGACATACCTACTGCACAATATATGTTGTGAATAACGTGACTAACAACACTACAGCGCATGCATAGCCCACAACACCACCGTCCTCACCGAACACACCGCCTCGGCCTCTTCAAACGCCTCCTCGCTCGTCTCCCTCGTCCTCCCACGCATCGCCCACGACAAATCCGCCCACAAGACTATCGATCAATCCAAGTTCTTCATTCACTGCCTCGTCAAATCGCCGTCAGACTTCCCTAACAACCAGTCGACAGCTGGCGGCCTTACCTTCCTCGTCATTGCTGAGCGCGACCTCGGCCAGCGCATACCCTTTGGCTTCCTGACAAACCTTGAGAAGAAGTTCTTTGCTGAGTTTGAGCCTGGCAGCACGAATTTCCACGACTTGCCGCCGTACGGATGCGCGAGTTTCAATGGCGCGTTGAAGAGGATGATGGTCGAGCAGGGTGGTACCCAGGCTGGTCAGCAGGATGCGCTAAGAACTGCTCAGCGCGAGATTGAGGGCGTCAGAGAGATAATGACGGAGAACATTGAGCGTGTGCTGGAGAGGGGCGAGCACATGAGTGTGTTGGTCGACAAGACGGGCAGATTGGGCGAGAATGCGCGCGACTTTAGAGTCCGGTCGAGGACGCTTAAGAGGCGAATGTGGTGGAAGAACGTCAAGCTGATGGTGCTGCTGACGCTCGTCGTCATCTTCTTGATCTATCTCTTTGTTGGCTTCGGCTGTGGTCTTCCTGGTAAGTTCACTGCGGATGGCATCTCACGAAGGTGCTCATTATCAGTGTGTACCTGCCTGCCTTGCGTAGACGGTGACACCCTGAAAGCGAACACTTTTGCAGCGGGCGATCTCTCGAACAAAACGCTAACGAACAACAGGTTGGGGACGATGCCTCGGTCATTAAAGTCACGCCGACAAAGGCACGAAACGACGGTTTCCAGATCTGCGACGAGTTTTGATGCGATTACGCAAAGCCTGACGACTTTGCGCGTGGGGAATTTGTTTATTGTATACACCAAGGGCGAGGCGTCTGGCGTCTTCCCTATTACCAGTAGTAATTACTACCTCCATTCCCATTCCATTTTGTGCCCAATTCCATCGACTCCGTACCATGCAGATCCATTTCCATAATGCCCCTAGTTGGCTCTCCGATGATGCACCCCGATACCGATCCAAGTTCCCAACCTCGATGAGGGACCCACCCAACGCCAGAAGAGATCGAAGTAAAAATGAAATAAAGTTCCCCCTCTTAACCCATAGCAGAAGAATAACACCGAGACATGCTGCAGAAAAAATGAAATAGCTTCCCCCCATACTGATGTTGAAAATTTTACATCATACATGTGCCCTTTACCCATATCCAGAACTCCTGTGTAAATGCTTGAGTATCTATCTACAAGATATGTGGATGATGCTCGTCTATAATATGGTATAAACCCGAAAGGAAAGTAGGATGAAGCAGAACTTTTTGTTGCTTTGTTCGTTTCCGTGAAAACCGTCAAACGCCTGCCATGAAATCGTGCGCTGCATGGTTTGACTAGGGAGCCATGACCATGGCGAGAAGCGCCATACGCGTGTACAGGCCATACCTCATCTACATTCACGTTAGCTAGAGTGTTCGGCTGGTGCGCAGTGAGACTTGCCTGTCTGAAGTAGGCCGCCCTGGGGTCGAAGTCCACCTCCTCATTGATCTCGTTGTTCCTGGGCAGCGGGTGCATGACAATCATGTTCGCCTTGGCTCCCTTGAGTAGCTTGTTGTCGATGACGAACGCATCCTTCACTGCCTCGTAGGTGGCGACATCTGGGAAGCGTTCCTTCTGCACACGAGTGCAGTACATGACGTCCGATGAAGCGACGATGTCGTCGGTCAGCTCGGTGGTGACCTTGTTCAACTGACCCCGGGCCTTGAGAGCGTCGGTGACGCCCGAAGGCATGGGCAGGGACGCGGGCGAAACAAGGTTGATGGTGACATCGTAGTGGGAGAGGAGTTCACAAAGGGAGTGAACTGTTCGGCCGTACTTGAGGTCACCGACGAAGGTGATGTTCAGGCCGTTCACTGTACCAAGTTCCTCTCGGATAGTGAAGATGTCGAGAAGAGCCTGAGTCGGGTGCTCGCGGCTGCCGTTACCAGCGTTGATGATTGGCACATCTGAGAACTTGGTAGCGATGTTAATCGACTCCTCGGATGGGTGACGCAGAACAATGGCATCGCCGTAGCAGCCTAGAGTGCGGATCGTGTCGGCGATGGACTCGCCCTTCTGTGTAGACGACACCAACTCGTTGATGACAACCACCTCACCACCGAGACGCTTCATGGCAGCATCGAAAGAAGCAGAGGTTCTAGTCGATGGCTCGCAGAACAGGGTGCAAAGGACACGACCCTTGAGGATGTCAAGGCAGCCCTGACGCTGAGTACCCAGACGCATCTCCTGAGCGATAGTGAACAGCAGATGAAGGTCTGCGCGTGAGAATTGCTTGACCGAGGTGATGTGCTCCCTCTTGAAGGGGGATCTTGCCAGAAGCTGCTGAAGAGACAGCGAGCCGCTGAGCTTGGACATGGGCCCAGACGACGAGTCGTGTGCTCCAGGAGCTGCGGCGAACTCCTGGAAGTCCACCTTGCTGATCTCCATGTCGTAGTGACGAGCAATAGCCTCGATCAACAACTTCGCGTTCTTGACGTTGGTTACTAGAGGAGTCTGGTAGTCCACAGCCATACGACGGGTTTGGTATCCTCTGCTCATGTAGTTGGCGGGTCGACGGAAGCGGTTGCTTGATGGCAGGTTGATGTACAAGTCGATGAGGTTGTTGGACAAGTGCTGAGTGAGCGAGTACTCCTGCTTCTGCTCGTCGTGTTCACCACTGGACAACACTTCCAAGAACTTGACTGGAATACCGTGCTCTTGGATGTAGTCGGCGGTTCCGGCAGTAGCGAAGAGGTTGTAGCCCATCTTGTGCAGACGCTCAATTGAAGGCAACATCTCCAGCTTGTCCTTGAATGAACCAATGGACAGCAGGATGTTCTTCTTCGGCAGCCTGAAGCCGGTGGCGATGAGGCCCTTGATGTAGGCCTCGTACTTGGTGCGACCGAAGCAAGCAACTTCACCAGTAGAAGCCATCTCCACACCGAGGACAGGGTCGGCTCCAGAGAGACGAGAGAAGGAGAACTGAGGAACCTTGACACCAACGTAATCCGCGGGAATGTTGGTGGGAGGGTACTCCGTAACATGCAAGCCTGACATGGCCTTGGTAGCCATCTCGATCAGGTCGACACCCATGACCTTGGAGACGAATGGGAAAGATCGGGACGCGCGGACATTGCACTCAATGACCTTGATCTCGTTGTCCTTGGCAATGAACTGGATGTTGTAGGGTCCAGTTATATTAAGCGCTGCCCCTATCTTTCTGGTGGCGTCCTCGATTTGACGAATGGTCTAAGCATGTTAGTCTAGCTCACGAATCTCTTGTGTATCTGACATACCTCAGGGTCGAGATCTTGCGGTGGCAGGATCAGCGTAGCGTCACCAGAGTGGACACCAGCATTCTCGACGTGCTCAGAGATGAAGTGGCCAATCATGGTTCCGTTGCGGGCGACGGCATCCATCTCAATCTCCTTCGCATTCTCAATGTACTTGGTGATAACGACAGGATGCTCCTTGGATACATCGGCGGCTTGGTTGAGATAGTTGGCCAGATCGTGCTTGGAGTAGACAGTGTTCATGGCAGCTCCAGAGAGGACGTATGAGGGACGAACCAAGACAGGGTAGGATACACGGTCGCAGAACTCCATCGCCTCGTCGATGCTGGTAAGCTCCTTCCAGGCGGGCTGATCGACGTTGATGCGATCCAACATACGAGAGAACTTGTATCGGTTCTCCGCGTTGTCGATCATCTCTGGAGAGGTACCAAGGATCTTGACGTTCATGCGGTGCAGCGGAAGAGCGATATTGTTGGATGTTTGGCCTCCCATGGAAACAATGACGCCGCTGGAGTTCTCCATGGTGTAGATGTCCATAACTGGGTACGATGTCAATGTTTGTCTCATCTGCACGAAGTGCCGTCAGCCTTACCTGTCTCAACGCTGATGT
The DNA here is from genome assembly GCF_023758025.1 of Alternaria triticimaculans. Classification (NCBI taxonomy): domain Eukaryota; kingdom Fungi; phylum Ascomycota; class Dothideomycetes; order Pleosporales; family Pleosporaceae; genus Alternaria; species Alternaria triticimaculans. The sequence goes on from NW_026055958.1 coordinate 3,060,995, forward strand.
TTTCGAAGTAAAGGCGGTCAGCTTCATCATAGTCGGTAGAAACCTAAATCTATTAGCACGTCGGAATGAGGAAGGGGAAGGGTGGTATGCACCGTCTCTGGGTTCTATCGACTTGTTAGCATTTGAACCTAGCCTGGCGATGTACGATCATGTTTGGAAAGATAAGGAAATTACTTGGCTGTAGCCAGGAGGTGTTCAGTGACGAAGAGAGGGAAGTACGAAATTTGTCGTGATAGCCTGGAAGTATTCGCAGATCCAAGTGGTTTGCGATCGAACCACGAAAATGTCGCGAAGGCACCAGGCTACCTTGTCATATGTCCGGTACAGCTGTTTGGGCTGACAAAGACGCGGGGTAAGATGAAAAATGAGAGTGTAATAGCAAAGGTCAGTACTTACGTAGTTCAACATGACGGTCTTGAAGCCCTGTTCTCTGAGAGTGCGGATAGCGCGAACAGAGCACCAGTCGAATTCGACCGAAGATCCAATACGGTACACACCAGAACCGAGAACCATGACACCCTTGTCGTTAAAGCTAATGTCATGCTCCTTGGCGTTGTACGTCAGGTAGAGGTAGTTGGTCACAGCGGGGAACTCAGCGGCGACTGTATCGATCTGCTTGACGACGGGGAAGATACCAGCATCAACACGCACGCGACGCACGGCAAGCTCGTTAGAAGCCCAGAACTTGGCAAGTTGGCGATCAGAGAAACCCAACTGCTTGGCCTTCTTCAGCAGTGGCATGGTGATGCTGACGGTGTTGTAGCTCGCCATTGACTTCTCAAAGTCACTGAGGGACTTGAGGCGGCTAAGGAACCACTTGTCAATCTGGGTCATTTCCCAGATCTTGTCAACGCTGTAGCCAGCCTTCATGGCGTTGGCGATAGCGAACAGGCGCTGGTCTGAAGGTGTTTGCAGTTCCTGGTCGATCTCCATTAGAGCTGGGGTCTCGTTGAAACCAAGATTGCTGGGGTCGATCTCGCGAATGGCCTTCTGGATGGCTTCTTCGAACGTTCGACCAATACTCATGACCTCACCAACACTCTTCATGGAGGAACCGAGGAGGGTGGATACACGAGTAAACTTCTTCAAGTCCCAACGAGGAATCTTCACAACGACGTAGTCGAGCGATGGCTCGAAGCACGCACAGGTGGAACGTGTGACTGAGTTAGAGATCTCGTTGAGAGGGATGTTCAACCCGAGCTTGGCGGCGACGAAAGCAAGGGGATATCCAGTCGCCTTGGAAGCAAGAGCGGAAGAACGTGACAGACGAGCGTTCACCTCGATGATGCAGTACTCCTTCGAGAATGGGTTCAGTGCGTACTGAATGTTACATTCACCGACAACACCGAGATGGCGGATGACGTTGACAGCGGTCGTTCGGAGCATGTTGTAGTCAGTGTCGGACAGAGTTTGCGAAGGCGCAACGACGATGGAGTCTCCCGTGTGGATACCAAGGGGATCGAAGTTCTCCATGTTGCAGACTGTGATACAGTTGTCTCTGCAGTCTCGGACGACTTCGTATTCGATCTCCTTCCAGCCCTTCATACTGCGCTCGATGAGGATCTGGGGGCTGGCAGCAAAAGCCTTGTTGCAGAGGTCGAGCAGCTCTGGTTCATTGTTGGCAAAACCACTTCCGAGCCCACCAAGAGCGTAGGCAGCACGGACAATGACGGGGAAGCCAATATCCTTGACAACGCGCATAGCCTCTTCTACGTTGTTGGCAGATGCAGACTTGGCGCACTTCTCGCCAATCGACTCCATGCTGCGAGCAAATAGCTCTCGGTCCTCTGTGGTGATGATGGTGTCAATGGGAGTACCGAGAACCTTGACGCCAAGGCCTTCGAATTCATCCTTGAGTTGGATACCAACCTGGAGGGCGGTCTGACCACCAAAGGTTACGTAGATACCGTCAGGTCGCTCCTTTTGGATGATCTTGCGGACGAAGTCTGCGTTGACGGGCAGGAAGTAAACCTTATCGGCAAGGCCCTTGGAAGTTTGAATAGTAGCGATGTTGGGGTTGATCAGGATGGTGTAGATTCCTTCTTCCTTCAAAGCCTTGATCGCCTGACTACCAGAGTAATCGAACTCTCCAGCCTGGCCAATGCTCAAACCTCCACTGCCGAGAACGAGCACCTTCTTCACGTCGACCCTGGGTGTGAGCTTTTTGTTCTCCTCAAAGGTGCCACCGGGGAATTCAACAGGCTTTGACAAGACTTCAGATGATGTCATGGCCTTCTGGATAGTGCTGATGAAGACATCGAAGAGGTACTCGGTGTCGCGGGGACCGGGAGTGTGCTCAGGGTGGAATTGCACACTGAAGTAGGGCCTGCGCTCGTGTCGGATTCCCTCGTTGCTACCATCGTTGGCGTTGACAAAGAGTTCCTCCCAGCCGTTGGGCAGTGTCTTGGAGTCTACGGCGTAACCGTGGTTTTGCGATGTGATGTGGCACTTGCCAGTAAGCAAGCTGGTGCAGGGAATGTTGGCACCGCGGTTACCGAACTTCATCTTGACTGTGTCGGCGCCAGCAGCTCGTGCGAGCAATTGGTGACCAAGACAGATACCGAAGATGGGTGTGCGGGCTTCGTCCATGGCAGTCTTGATGTGCTTGACGGTGGAGTCCATCATGGCTGGGTCACCGGGACCGTTGGAGATGAAAAGACCATCGTAGTCCTTGCCAGCAAGCTGAGGGAAGTCGTAGTCCCAGGGCACTTGCAGAACTTCGACTCCTCTCCGCACCAAGCACCTGAGCTGGTTGTATTTGAGACCGACGTCAACGGTGACGACACGTACGGGGCGGCCGGAGGGATGCTTGAGGGCAGTGGCAGGGTCGGGCTTGTAGAGCTTGGGTTCCTTGATGGAGACTGTGCATGTGTTAGCGCGAATCTCTACGCGAGTTTGCGTGTTGTTTACCTTCAGCGACCAAGTTCTTCTGGTTGGGGTCGAGCCATTCGATTTGCTCGAAGCTGCTCCTCCAGTCCACCTCATCATCAGCGAGAGTTTGGGTGTTCACAGCGCCGTTGGTGAGGGTGGTGGAGGAGGGTGATGGTCCGGTCCTCTGCATGAGGCGTCCCAACATGCTTCCCTCCTCTCGGATGCGCTTGGTCAGCGCTCGCGTGTCGACGCCGGTGATGGCGGGCACGCCCTGCTCCTTGAGCCATGCACCCAGCGAAGAGGTGGCCAAGTGATGCGAGTATTCCTCGCCGGCGTATGTAGCGACTACCAAACCCGCAATGTGGATCTCGTTGGATTCAAAGTGGGCCGGGATGCCCTCGAGAAGGCTGTCCATCTCTTCCCGCGATGGCACACCATAGTTGCCGACTAGAGGGAATGTGATGACCAAGATCTGGCCGCGGTAGGAGGGGTCGGTGATAGACTCAGGGTAGCCCACCATGCCCGTCTGGAAGACAAGCTCTCCGGAAATGCTCTTGTCCGCACCGAAGCTGTTTCCGAAGCAGACGTAGCCATCTTGAAGCTCGAGAGCCAAGTCGTGGCTTTGGTCGGGCTGGGGAGCCATAATTGAGGGTATAAGTGACAGCTCTAGGGCTATGGTACCCTTGAGAAGCGAGACTGCCAGGCAATTGTAGAGAAGAGAAGAAGTGAAGCCTCAGAAAAAAAAAGTTCGGAGCCTCACAGCAACGAAAAAACGTGAGTAGCCTAGCTGCCGCTGCATGGCGGGGTTGATTGGTCTGCCCCCCACCTTAGCGAATGACGAGTTAGTCGGCCTTTCTGTGGCTCGCCGAGCATTTTGACCAAAACTCTGGTAGTGAAGAAAATATTTTACGTTGATCTCTATCGGAGGTTGATCTCTATCGGAGGTTGATCTCTATCGGAGGTTGATCTCCTCATCGTGCTGCTCAGAAGTGCTGAAGACGCCGTCGTAACGAATTTCTACCCTTGCCATGGATGGCTTTGCAACAGAGTAAGCAACCCCAAGGCTCGAACGGGCGAATGTCACATGCATTTGCGTCGAGATCAGCGCGCATGCAAATCTACAACAAAGAGTTCGTGGGCGAGGACGCGCATGGCGGTGTGAAGACGAAGTGCATGTTTCGCCAAAGCTGCCAATCGTGCGTAGCGGGAACATCTTTAACGAGGTGGAGCGGTAAATGATCTGCACAGATCCAACGGCTCGCTCATGCGAGATGCCGTCACCGTCTGTCGTGCCTGTACACGCAAAGGCATCTGTGAGGATACGTGCTGCTATCGCAGACTCTGGTGATGGTGATGGTGTTTTCCAGTCCGACAGCGGCTAGATGACAAATACGATCTAGCAATTATCGAAAAGACATGCAGGGCCACAAGCCTCGCCCTAGACGCGAGCGGCAGGGTAGCTGTCAGGGTATTTATCGATCGAGATTGTCTAGATGCCTTTAGATCGCGGGATTCTTGACCGCATCAGACCGCATCGTGGGGGCTATGAGCGATGCATCCTGCATCAGATGAGATGAGGGCTGATGGTGGGAGACTTGAGCAGCTCGTCTCTGGTGTGGTGACAGAGGGCGAGGGCAGACTACCTGCATCAGGCATGTGGAGGAGGATCTGAGGTATTATATGTAGGCAGTCTGCACCCCAGAGTGCTAGCATACCCACTTCAGGGCAATCGTCGCGATGACGACTTTTAAAAGTCTCACATGGCATTCTAGACATGCTTTTGGCGGCGCCCCGCGTTGCAGGGCCTGTCGGCATGTGGTCGACGGGCGCGTCTATTGGCTGCAGACGCGTCTGGGAGAGGGACGACGCGCGATAAGGATCGAGCCTTTCCCTTCTGCATCTTCTGTCGACGGCGACGAGGGCGCATGACGGGCTAGAGTTCGCAGGCGGTGAGGTCGGCGTGGCACGAAAGCAGGCAAGAGCCCTTTTCACGATCCTCCTGCTTGTGCTTCATTTCCCGTCGGTGATGAAACCTCGCACTCCCCACCCGACTCGCACCCCGTCCCTCTCCCCTACCTACGCCGACGCTGACGAGGAATCCCGTTTCCTTTAGAGGCTCGAGGTAGTGACATGTTCGCCTCATTCTTCCGCCAAAAGTCACGCCGGCCCTCTGAGACGACACCTCTGCTTGCGGCTATCCAACGCTACCGCCGCCGCCAGAATGGACAGGACTCGGAAGACGACGAGGACGAGCAGGATGCCCTAGCGCAGTATGAGGGCGAGGACGACGACGAAGACGAAGACCGCCAGCGGGATGGACCCTTGCTGCCCGTCTTTTCTTCTGAAGTTTTGGGTAGGCGCACAAATATGCTTGCTTCTGCATCGCACTGACAGGACCCCAGATCGCATACCCATTTACAACACCACGCATGCGATCCGCATAATCCTCGTCCAGCGATGCGAAACCACGTTATCATGGGACCAGCTGCGCTCCCCGCAGGTGTCGCAGTTCCTCGTCAAGCCCATCCAGCAGCAGATTCGCTCCGACCAGTTCTCGCGCGGTCTCCTGTACTGCCTGCTCGCCAACTGCCTACAGTTCAAGAAGGAGGGAGAGGAGAATCCAGGCAATGTGGGCGTCAGTAAGACGCGGGCGCTCATATGCGAGCTGCTGGCTATGCGCCTGCTCAAGGAGTTCTCCACGCGCGAGCTCATCGATGCCCTCTCCTACGACTTCGACCCGCTCCAGGGCATGATGGTGCAGGGACGCGGGAACAACACCCCCGGCGGCGCAAACTGGTCGCGACAGGCCTACCGATCTGCGCGCATCTCCACCCTAGAGATCGCCATTCGCGCCCAGGCCAAGAAGTTCCTCGCCCATCCTCTGGTAGTACGCCAGCTGGAAGCCATCTGGGCCGGCACCATCGTCTTCCACTCCGCAGCCGACAATCTACACCGGAAGCCAGACTCCCCTCAACAGCGTGGGTACAACACCCGCGATGATGCCTCCCCGCGAACAGGCCCGTCTCGTCGCATGTCGCCCACCAAGCCAGCGCCTCCACTCCCGCCGCCCGCAGCGCTCCTCCGGCGTACAGTGACCCTCTACGATCCCCACGATGCCTCCCTCTTCAAGCTCTCCCGTCTTCGTGTTCCCCGCTACCGCAACCTGTTCTCGACTCTCTCCTTCGCCATTATGCTCGGCCTTTTCTTGGCGGTGCTGGCTGAGAAGTCAGAGGACATCACAGCCCTCGAGGTTCTGTTCTGGTTCTGGAGCGCTGGATACATGCTTGACGAAGTGGTCGGTTTTTCCGAGCAAGGCTTCGGTCTATACATTATGAGTGTATGGAATGCCTTTGACTTGGGTATCCTCCTCATGTTCATGGCCTACTACGTCCTACGCCTTTACGGAATTCTCATGCCCGATGTTAGTCGCCATAGTGTTGCCGCCATGGCATATGACGTACTCGGATCCACCGCTGTCCTACTCTTTCCTCGACTCTTCTCGGCACTGGATCATTACCGATACTTTTCGCAGCTGCTCATCGCCTTTAAGATGATGGCCATGGACTTGGTTGCGATTCTCGTCCTCATTGTGATAAGCTGCAGTGGTTTCTTCGTCGCATTTAGCCTAGCCTTCAAGAGAGATCTTGGTGCGTCAGACGCCGCTTACGCCATTTTCCAGCTGGTCATGGGTTTCACACCCGCCGCTTGGGATCTCTGGGGTGAGGTCAACTTCCTCGGCAAGACTATGCTTGCTCTGTTCCTCTTCATTTGTCACTTCCTTATCGTCACCATCCTGATCACGGTCTTGACAAACTCTTTCATGGCAGTCGTCAAGAATGCCGATGAAGAGCATCAGTTCTTATTTGCAGTCAACACCATTTCCATGGTCAAGTCGGATGCTCTCTTTTCCTACATCCCGCCTACCAACATCATTGGCTGGCTATTGATCCCACTCAAGTACACCATGTCCTTCAAGAAGTTCCTACGTATGAACCGGCTTGTCATCAAGCTGACCCATCTTCCTATTCTGTTCGTAATTTTCTTTTACGAGCGTGTTCTTCTGTCACATCTCTCATACGGTCCAACTGATCTGGTTGAACAACGGGGTCGGGCTGAATCCAAAGCGCCTGTGCCTGCGTTCAGCATTCGAGGCCCTACTGAGCTGTTCAGTCCGCGCTTGCGCGAGCCATCCGTCACTACCTTCCAGAAGGACCAGGCACTCGAGGAGGTGTTCCGGCGACCTTTCCGCGACTCTAGCTTCCAACCGACTCCCCGCTACCCAACACCTAGGAGGAACTCAGGCAATGTCGTATCCGATTGGATGAGGAAAATGGGCGATGACGATGAGAACGAACCACCTCAGGATGACTCTCGATCAGTTTTGGACCGACTTGAAGGGCCCAATAGGCCACATCTTCGGCGAACGAAGACCGCCGGCCAGCCAAGGCGCAGGCACCCACTCGCTACCAGGACGGTGGTTTCTGACCCTGATGACGCTGGGACTCCATTGACCCCAGCTATAGCAGAGGAGGAAGAACCAGATCTGAGTTTGGCTATGGTCATGGAGGAGGTGCCGCAGCAGACGGATGCTGATGGAGACGACGAGGATGACGACGCAAGTTCTGATCAGCAAGTCACTCCACGGATTGAGGCAAGCCAGAAAGACAGCAAGAGGCCTCAGACAGGATACCAATCTTCTGAAGACGAGTCCTTCCAAACACCAATGACTGTCTTGCCCAAGTCGCAAAGCCGTACACCCGCCATCGTGGCGTCGCCCTCTGATTCCAGCTTCAAATCGAAAACGCCTTTGTCCCCTAGCAAGAGGCGATTCAAACCGGGACATGCCCGTAACACTTCCACAAGCACGATCCTCTTCAGCCCTGTCAAGGAGAACATGAACGTTTCCCGCGCTCCATCCCCCGAAAAGCGACCAAGGACAGGCGTTCGCAGTGGAACAGCCACTGGTACGGCCACTCCCGGACGTCTCGACGGTTCGAGTGGCACAGGTGCCAAAACTCCAAAGCGTACTAGTGTCCCACCTCTTGCGGCTCCTTCTCGTCCTCGTGCCATCATGCCACCACGCGGGATATCGTCCAATCTGCTGTCTAGAAGCCACGGAGCACGCGAGCCTTCGTTCAACGCTATTGCCCTGGATCTGGCGTCAGACCTTGGAGACAACAACCTCAACCCCAACTTTGGCAACCTCAACGGACTACCTGCGTCGTTCACCACACAGTTCGAGATGGCTGCTAGGATGAAAGCACACGAGATGCAGAAGGGCAGCGACAACGACTCGGAGTCCAACCGCATGAGCAGAATCATGCTTGCGCGAATGACGACACTCGAGGAAGGCTTCCGCGACATGCTTCAGGAAGTCAAGGGACTCAAGCAAGGCGAGAGTCAGATCGGCAGCCGTGGTACGCAATCGCCACCGAATGAGCTGGCTGCGAAGAAGAAGGGCAAAGCGAAGAAGAAGATGAGTATCCGACGAAGTGACGAGGAGCCAAGAATGGGCTCCAGTTTATAAAGAAGTAATGATGCCGCATGTGGCGCACTGCATATCTCGGTGTTTTGATTATTATCTCGCATGGCTTGCGTTTGATACTTTGGGACTGGCATAACTGTTTCGACGATACCCCATGGGTATCTTGCATGTCTGATCAGCGGCGTTATTGTCTGGTTCAGCGAGCATTGTTCATGTCCTGCTCTTGTATCATTAGTTCTCGTTGTTCTTCATCATGGTCTGATCGTAATTTCTAGTTCAAATACAGTGGTATTGTAACACTATGGCTTGTGTATCCTGCGATTACTTCCGTCACTTCATATGTTGTTCGCTCTTTCAATGCACTCCAATCTCACAAATACGCCCCGATCGAGGTCCTTCCTCCTGCCTTCTGGTTGTGTCGCTGGATCTAAAAGGAATGTGTGATGTCAGCGTAACTTCCTCACGCAAATTCGCAGGGAAGCTCACTTTGTGGTTCACGAAAATATGCCAGGCAGCCGCGATGGTAGAGATGATGATCATCGCGATGAGGGTGAGTAGCTCAAGGATTTCGCTTCGTGTCCAGGCTATCGAAGACATGGTCATATAGGCTTGCGGGAGTCGCGAATGGAGTACGGTTATGTATGATCGTTTTCGCCGCTATGGTGAGAAGCAAGATGTCTGTCTACCCAAATCCAGAGACATGCAGGCATACATGTAGTTATTGCGTACGCTGGTTTGAACCCATTCCAGTGGTTACCCAACATGTCGATGACTACCCGGATAACATATCGATATCAAATTGTCTTGGAAGGCTGTGTTCTGACTATACTTATTTCGAGTGTCGGAACAAGACGCGGGACACCGCTCAATTAATCGCTAGACCGATTCGAGATGTCGGAAGCAGATTCTTACTCTGATGCTTAGAATCTGTTACACAGGTCATGTAACGGGTTCTCTATGGTGATGACAGCCCTGGAGGCGATGCAGTGCTAGTGCGGATGCGGATGTCGGAGTGAAAACTAGGCTGCATTGAGACGTCGGAGCCTCGAGCCAAGACAGCGATGTGCATGTGGCTGCAGAATGCTGCGCAATTGCCATCTTTTCCATGCGCACTTCGGCAGGTGGCTTCTCCCTGGCCTGCTGTCAACGATGTCGCTCGCTCCTGTAATATGTTTGCACGTCCGCTCTTCAGGGTGCGGTTTTGCTGTTCACCCGCATCGTCTCTTTGGCCTATACATCGCACCTAGCTGACGTGTGTCTGATCAGTGTCTTCTGTTCTCCCAAATCTCCCGCCTGAATAGCCACTTGGGCAGCCTCGTCGATATGACTGAGTCCGCAAGCGACATCCACATGGAAGACGGCGATCCAGCTTCAAATCGTCAGAGGTATCTTCCCGACTTCGATGGATCATATGCAACCTCTGGGTACGATGGATACCTTGCTATGGAGCAGCAGATGAGCTCTGTTGAGCAATTGCATGCATGGTACAACGGCCCTTTACTTGCTTCTAGCACGAGCCCACCTGTTCATCTGGCGCAATCATGGGTGCCTGATCGGTATCTCCAGGAATTTGACAACGACTTGTTATCGTCAAATATGTGCGAGGTTGATCCTTCAACTTGGCTGACTCAAGCCCTCAATGGGCCCGCTGGCAATGGCAGTACTCGAGTTCATGAAGCCGTAAGTCCAATCTTGCCACACGAGTAGAAACCAAATATATACTAAGGCTACGTTTCCCCAGATCTCTATGAACTCTACTAATGATTTCGGATTGTACTCGCAAACATCTACCTCTCTACTCCCCCAGGATTCCCTCCCTCTGGACATGGACTATGATATTCCTTATGCATGTACTCTCGTGGACCTTCATGGCTGTCACGATCCCTCGTTCGATACACCATACTATACGCTCTCGACAAGCAGTGGCTCCAACACTTATGCCTCCCAAATCAACTTCGGTGATCCTCTAGTCCAGGGAATAAGCAGCGATAGCTCAGACTCGTATGTGATGACACCTGTCGGTAGCACCGATTATGAACGGCCGGGTCTACAACACAGAGCGACTGGTTCGCCGCCTCAACCCATAGACTTGGATCCGCCGTATAACATGAACTCATGCGTATCATATGGCTCAATCCACGCACCCGCACCCATCACCTCTTCGTGGTCGGCGCCCGCAGCCCAGTCAACAGCATGGACTATTGCGCACTCGGCCCCTACACAAGCGCTACCGACTCCTGAGAAACCCACAGTATCCACGCGCAAACGCCATTTACTAGACGGCGACCGTAATGACCGTTCGCTACGGGATGTTGAGCAGCGTATCTCGAAACGAGCCAGAGTACCAGAATCGTCTGTCAATATCCTCTCGTTTCGGGCTCGAGATGACCCTCCTAAGGGCAGAGGCCACCGTAGCGAGTCAGCAAAACAAGACATGCAAGGTCTCGCTCCTGTCGGTGGTTCATGTACGCATTGCGTGTACATCAAGAAGAAGGTACGTTCCGATCGATGGTTGTTTCACGATCGTGGGTGACAACTCAAGTAACAGTGCGACAAACAACTTCCCTGTGCCATGTGCGCGAAGTTATGGAATCGTTATTCGTCTAGGACGCCACCAAAAGCGAAACGTATCGACCGTGTATCGCCTGACAAGTCTTCTGGTACGTATCTGGGTATATGTACCTCAGGTATGACAATGTCGCTAAATCTGTGCAAAGATGTTGCACTCCAAACGAAACGCGCACTGCGTCAGATATACGACGAGATGACTGCGGTTCGCGATTCTGCCTTGAGCCTACCGAAACTGATGTCAATCATACACGGTCTGAAGCCAACTCAGAAGAGGCTTATGCAGTCTCTATTGATGCATATTCCATGGACAATACGACAAGACCTCGGATGCTACTTCTACATACTCATGATCATGGGTCGCACGCAAAGTTTCCAAAATCCGTCCTTCGAGACCCGTTCCTCACGCAACATTCTTGATCAATGGCATACACTCGAGGCTTCAGCGTTGCTTTCTGTACGCAACATAACTCACGTGCCAGAGCTCGACGAAGATTTGACTTTCATCTGCAACATCAGCGATTATATTTTCGTTTTGCATGCACCGTCCACCGCCTCTATAACACGACAAATGGAAGGTAGAAAGAATGACCACTTCGCTCGGGATGTTCGTCGATTTTCCAAAATTTGCACCTTCCCACATCTTTCCGATGATCTAAATCATGTCATAGCCTGGGGCTACAAATTCTTTCCATCGTTTATTCACGCTCTCAAAAAATCATACCCACAGCTATCCGAACGTCTCAGGTTATTTAGGGGCATTGAGAATATTGAAAATGAAGGTTGGCGTCAGTTATACAGAACAGTTCTGAAACAGTTCTTGTACATGGACAGACCTCAAATCAGAGTATGTGGTGATATAAGCAGGTAGCACCTCCCATAGTGTGATGGGTCGAGATTTTGGAACACGAATCCAAAAAGCTACGAGCCGCAGATTGGCGACCCTGAAGTCTCTGCTTCTCTTCTTTGTTCTGCTCATCTCAAATCTCTCTTCGTTGACCTCTAACCGCGGTTCTATCTTCTGTATATCTTCAGCACCATACCTGACATTGTCACGATTTTCGACGAACTCGGATGTGCTTCCAACCCCTTGCTTATTGAGATCCTGCGCTCTGCTACTTCGCCGAGTATCGAAATTTTCGAGAAACGTTCCCCTAATACCAATCGATGATGACTTCTGGAAAGGATGCTGGGGTATTTGTATCGTGATAAAGGAGCAAAGAGTTGCCGGCCTAAGATCTATTATGGCTCTTCCGTGGATCAGGAACACGTTAAACACTCAGGTACCTCCGAGAAGTCTACATTGCCCTAGAGATGTTATGGTGGTAGTGTTTAGCACTAATGTCGACGGCAGCGCACTTATTCAATTTTTGTTTCCTTGTGTCAATTGTCGAAGTTCTGACTGGCTGAACGGTGCTTCTTTTGGTACGGTATCCAAGGTTCCATCTCAAGCATGAGTTCAAGAAATCTTTCGTTGTACAAGGTGGTGGTGTGAAGTCAGTCGTAGTAAGCGTTTGGAGCTTAAAGTCTAGGCTTTATCCCCTGAATATCACTTTGAACCATTTCCAGGGTCCATCGGTCCAGAATGCAAGAACACGCACGTACGCGTTGCGCAAACCACCTCACTCCTTGTAGACGAGTTCATAGCCACATCTATATTTGTTCGAACACCAGACGTTCTAGAATCCAGAGAGTGGGTCGCGCACCTAAATGAAGCAATCGATCTGACGCCGAAAGCATGTCGTGCGTTGTGACGCGCGCCCTTCCCCACAGGCACCCTACCTGGTATTCTGCGGGCAATCGGCGCAGGGGAAAGCTAGCCAGTTCCACGGTTCGTCCGATGGAGCGATCCGTGGACTTCCATAATTAGTTTCCAAGGCTCAGTTGAACCCTTACTCTTAAGTTCTCGTTTGCACCCTCAATTGCTTGCCAGTTTGCTACTGTCATTTTACTAGAGTCAGAAGCGTTAAACCATTGATCGTCCCCGCATCCGACATCTTGCTCAAAGAAACCGGAACATTTACCCCGCAAATCATCGCAAGCCTCACACGACTCTCCCAAGGTTACAGCACACACGGCACACGGCATACGCACAGCGGAATAAATAATATGGCGCCCATGCACAAGACTCCTAGCGAAGAAGGTACGCACCTCCCTCATCGAGCACTTTCGTGCGCCAAACGTCCAATTGGAGAAGCACCGACTAACATGCCGTCACCCCAGAAATCGCAAACACCCTCGGCAACCTTGAGCTCTCAGCCTCGCATCCGCAGAAAACCGCGCAGAAGCCCAAATCCAAGCCCGTCGCAGATAGCTGGGAAGCCGAACTCAGCGGGTCGGATACTGAGACTGAGGATGTAGACCTCGGCAAGTCTGCAGCGAAGGGCTCACCACACGATTCTTTACAACCCTTGAGCACCACCACATCGCGCGATAACCCGCCGAACCCGCCGCCGCCTACACCTGCCAGTCCCACGCAATTCGAATACCCGGACAATGTTCCGTACAACTTGAACTCCAGTTTGAGCGATAGTGGGAGTAGGAGCTCGAGCAGAGGAGGCCCAGATAAACGACCAGAGAAGACAACGTCTGTAGCTGGGAGGATGATTGCGGGTGCGTTGGGTGTTAGAGCGCCGAAGAGGACTGAGGAGGAGAGGGAGTATGACCGCGTCATGAGGGAGAAGGAGAGGAAGAGGCGGACCGAGGAAAAGGAAAGGGAGAAGAAGGAGGCTGAGGAGAGGGAAGCCAGGAAGAAGGCTGTTTGGGATGACTAGAGCCGTTGAACGCTCTTATGCTCAGACTATGCCAAGCATGTAGTTTTAGTATTGATGTACATATAGTCTACGAAAATGTGTAAATTAGATGTAAAAGGTTTACCTGATATTGACGAAACATGGAAGTGGTAGCTGGTTATTTTCACAGCAGATGGGGTTATTGAGCACCGATTTTACTCGATATTAGACCGAACCTCTTCTTCGCTCGAGATTCCATGAGCACCGATCTTCATCTGCCGCACATTGCTGCTAGGTACAATACACGTGCATATAAGTCATGGAAAGTATGTAGTAAATTCAATCCCTCTCGCTTATGGCGCACCATCAGCTAAACCGTGAAGACTCAAATCGCGCCGCAAGGCGGTCTTGGTAAATCCGTGACGCCCGAACCCATAGTATCATATGTGAAAGCAAAACCCATGCCTCTTTTCCGCCATCGCCGCCGCTGAAAGCAATCGTGTCCTCGTAGGTCTTCGGCAGGTCGCACTCGTGGGTATACAAGGTGACGGCCTAGCCACTAGGTGTCGAGATTCAGTGCAGCTGTAAGGACTTCTGCACACTGTCGCGGAGAGTCGCCGGTCAGCAGCCACCAATCTGCTCCTGGTGGACTTCAAGGGTGTCGCCGTCCTGCATGTCGAGCTGTGTCGCGTTAGCAATTTTCCCAGAAGCGCAGCCTTTCCCTGTATGGAGACGACTGCAACTCTATCACGTACCGTGTCTGGGTTGTCCGCGGCTGTTACGCGCTGGCCGTCGAACAGGAATCGCACGCTTGAGATGTTCTTTCCCTGACGGTCGCAGAAGGCGTTCATAAGCTTGCCAAGGGCAGTGGTGCGCTTGATCTTGAAGAAGACCTCGTTGTTGTTATCGGTGACCTTGATGTTGAGGTGCTCGCTCTGGCCACCGTCTTCAGGCTTCTGCTGCACGTTGGGCGAACCGTTGTCAGACATTTTGAGGCGTGGGAGGTGCGTGGGCGTCTAAGTGAGGTGTTGGGTCGCAGAGCGGTCGGGTAGGGCTGTTCGGCGAGGTCAGTTGGCTATCCAGCGGAAGCGGTGGAGAATGAGGAAGCGCCGTTTTGTCGTGGGGGAGGCTGCTTTATATAGTGCGGAGATAGCCGTACCTTAATACCGGCGCACTGGTGCTGATTACGTCGGGTGATAGAAGACTCTCGTGAGGCTGGGCAGACGCGTCGGGTTTATGTAGGAGCGGTGGCAACGCGTGAGGAGTTCTGTGCAGGAGGAAAGCGCAACGACGACGAGGTGGGAGCACTGAGAATTAGTGGGGTCTCGCTCTCAAAGCATTGGCCAGCCCTAACCAACCGGCTTCACCTTCATCACCTTTACCTGCACGACATAATTCGTCTTACCTGTTCTCTTACCAAGTCGCTATCTTTTCTGCCTCTGGATTTCTGCTTTTAAAAACCTTGCATATCGACTCTTGCATCGCTGCGGCTGTTGGCTATTTTCACAATGGTATGCTCATGATGTCACGCTTATGGAACCGGCGGCGAGTACCAAATTGACCAGACCCAAGGGAGAAATGGAAAAGGACTTGAGGACAGATCCTCCGTGTCATCCTAGAGCATGTGCAATTCAAAGTGTGTATCTAGTCAACTTGTATCATACTGAGCTAAGTGGTAGACTGCATACAGAAGAATAATTACAACGAGGAAAAGTGCAGAAAAGAGGTATGCATCCATGTCTTACAGAAGAGCCCTTGAACACAGAACGGCTTTGAACGCAGCCTGACCAAAACCAGGTTGATGCGCTATACGAATGCTGCAACGCCTTCTACAAAGAGCAAGGGGAGAATGCTAGCACGGTGAGCTGTCCGAAATATACCCTCCTTAAGTGAGTCTCGAGATCCGTTCAATTCATCAGCAGTTCTAACGACACCTCAGACTCAAGATGGAGCAGCGTGCGAAAGGGATATCATAGCCTCTAGCAAACAGTTGTATCCATATCCCGTGTAATTATAGTCGTGTAACATAACAAATCAAAACGCCTGGAGCTTCTTTCTGCGATTAACACTGGATCCTCGGCCTCTCTATGAAAAAGTATCGCGTCACTAGCAGTGTCGCAACGGAGCACGGTTTCTCTGAAGTCGACGGTACGTAGCATCGCGTCCACATGGTCTCCGCTGTCGTCTGGCTCATGCATATTGGAACACCAGCTACAGCGAACATCATAGCTATGCATTTTTGCCAGAGTACATTCATGGAAAGGGGCCCTTCGCGAGGCTGGCGCATCGAGATGTATGAGCCGAGAGAATCAGACGAATATGGTGCCTAAGACGTTCGCATGCCATTCGAGCAATGGGTCGTTAGCTTAAGAGATGTATCACTTCCTATATCATCCGCACTGTCATTCCCCACTTGGGAGTCCAGCCAGGTTACCAGAAAGCGCATTGATCTAGGACAGCACGAGCGCGTCATGAGAAACTGAAGATTCCTGACGAGACTCTAAAGGCGCCGTCCTGTGAAAACATTGTGCCGAGAGACTCTGGGTAAGGGCAGATTTTGAGTTTTATGTTCACTAGCGCGCCGAAGCTTGGCGACGCGCTAAGGGCAGGGACCGTCGGCGCGCGACTTGTGTTTTGTGATGGGCTTGGGGCAGTCAACCACGAGCATCGCAGCTCCCAACACGTCATTGGGGCGCGTCTGATCAACTACCACTGAGACTGTCTCATCGCCTTCTTCCCGCCTTTCCGAATTCATACACTTCCCACCCGCCATGGCTTCACGATCATTATCGCGTCAGTCGCAGCCGACTGCAGCTCAGGTAAGTCATTAGAGAGATCCTGCTGCCTCCCGAGACACCTCCAACTCCGCTCCAATGGAGGCTGACATCTCATGCAGTCCAACAACAACAATGCGCTCCTTTTCGGAACATCCCGAGCCACGAACGGCGCCAAACCCAACGATCCGCTACAACCGCTGCGCGCAATGGCCGAACGTGTAGGGAAAGAGGTGGAGAAGTTTGCGGAGCGAGTAGACCATTGGCATGTCCATGGCAACGAATCGAAGAAAGCCAAATACCAGACCACGGTCAAGCTGGTCGGCAAGTTCCAAGACGTTGCGGAATCACACGTGAAGGAGTTGAAGAGAACGACCGAAGCAGAGAACAAGGGAAGCCTCAGCAAGACTGTTCGTCGACAAATACAGACTATGGCAGATGCGTCAGACAACCCGGGCCAGAGTCTGTTCGGCCAGTCGTCCCAATCAGTCATTTCGTCCATCGAACCGAACGCCGCCTCCGTCTCCGCGAATGTTCGAGAACTACGAGAATGGCAGGCTGAGCTTGCGACATGGAAACTGTTGAAGCTGGTCATCGAACATTACAACCCCGAGCCTGGCACCGATTCTGCTGCCGAGAAGCAAGCGCAACTGGAAGAGGCTGGGGGAACTGCAAGATACTGCAAGAATAGTGAGATCTGGGATCGTTTTCTGCTGGAGGATGACCAGGCGAAAGAGAAGGCGCTTGTCCTTCGCTGGTTGGAACAAACAGCGCGCGACAGTGACAGCGACGTCAAAGCGATTATTACAGGGCTTGAGGAACACTCCGGAAAGGGCGCGCATACATGGACCAGCGGATGGTTGGAGACGAAGACAAAGATCAAGCAGGCGAAGCGCATGGACGACATAGACCAACCTCTGAAGCCCATCAACTCGAATCTCAAGACCTCAGACAGGACCGCGAACCTCGTTACCCAACTGGACCCGGACGCCCCTTCTAGGCAAAAGCGCGCACTCGAACGGAGCGACGAGTACTACGAGCGCTCTCTCTGGATGGTCGCATACGAAATGATGCGACGGGGACTCCCCTGGAAGACAATCGTCGACTGGTGCTACGAGCGAAACGAGTCGTGGCGCGGTGTTAGCATTGGAGCTGCGTACGAGGGCCATCCTGAAGGTGGCCCGAATGTCGCGGGGCCGACGGTCGGCTATCTGTTCCGTCGCATGTGCTTCTACGCCGCAAGGGGTGCTCGGATACCATACGAAGGCGCTGTATATGGGCTGTTGAGTGGAGACTTGAAGCAAGTACAGACGGTCTGCAGGTCTTGGGACGACCATCTGCATGCGCACTACAACGCACTTCTTCTGTCGCGATTCGACTCATATCTCCAGAAGAAGCACCCGAATCGAGTGACAGAAAGCATGACTCAGAAGTTTCTGTTCCAGGACGCCGTCGCGAATATCGGAGAGTGGGAGAAATCACCGGAAAAGGTGATGAGCCTTCTGAAGCAGCAGAAGAGCACAGCAGCGCAAGCGGTCTCTCCGATCAAACTTATCCAGAGCGCGCTAATTGGCAGAGACGCTGATGATCTGATGCTGAAGGTCGGTGTAGCTATTGCAGACATGTTCGACAAGGACGAGCGACCTCACAGTCTCATCATACACCCAGACTCACCAGAAGAGGACCGAAGCCCAATACCCGCCGGAGAACATCGCACATACCACGCAGAGCCATATTACCAGGCCCTTGCGAGGGATCCACACGCTTTCCGCATTATTGTCCACATCTTCATTGTCCTTCGCAACGGATTACACACGCTTTTCGAGGATACACACCAGGACAAGAAATTCTTAGCCATGGACAATGTCATCACAGCTTATATCGAATTCTTGCGCCTCACCAAACGATTCGATACTATACCACTATACGCCGCGCAACTCATCCCCGAACGAGCAGCCTACAGCCTTGCGCGCGTGCTTCCCGATATCAAGAACAGCTCTGAGCAACGACACTCCGTTGCGCTGATGGAGTCATACCGGATTGATGTTGTCCAGGTCATTTCGCAGAGCTTCACGTTTGCTTCGCGGGATAGTGGATTTACGCACTTTACCAACGATGGCTATGGCGTTATCACTAATCCTATCAAGCGGTTTAACATTTTAGAAAAGATCACACTTCCGACCGAGCAGCTGCTATGGCCAGGCGTGCGTGTCAAGCGCACATTCGACGGTGCTGGAATAAGCCCACAAGACGAGGTTGTTATCGATTCGGTGCAATGGTACAGCTATGTCACAAAGGATTTCGAGAAGACGTTTGCACACTTGCAGAGCGCGTTGATCATCTTCCTTCGTAAGTCACGTCTAACATGCACAAACGGAAACTTGCTGACATATCATTCAGTCAATGGTCGACTTGCCGCCGCTGAGAAGGTCATTGGCGATCTAAGCGTTGAGACTCTGTCTTTGTCCAGGACAGAAGCCCTGCTCGGCTACCCCTTCGATTTCACAATGCCAGGAGCAGAGGAGCAGGATGAGCAGCGACTGCATGAACACCGCGACAGCCTGTCTACTGCTGACCGAGCTGCCGCTATTCCCATGGCTAGACTGCCCAGCGCAGACCGGCACAGGAGGACGGTGAACGCCATGCGCCAGAGTAGCACTTCATACTACACCCTCCAGCAGACTGTGCGCTTACTGGTCCTCTTCCGTGAATGGCGTGAAGAGGAGCAGACACTCATCCAGTTAGTCAACTTTCTCTTCCCTCCTCTAAACACACCAACTAACACCCGCTACAGAATCCGCGCCGAACGCAAGAAGGACGGGGCCTCTGCGAAACACAAGCCCGATATCCAACGCACGAGAGCGCTCCTAGACTCGATATCAAACGTTTTCGACACCCTCATCCCTGCCATCTCCGATGCCTCCGCCGCCGATCCTGAATACCTCACAAGTAAGACCTGGGAGTTGATGAAGGCCTACATACCAGACATGATTCTCGCATACCTCTCAGTCCTGCAAGCGGCAGCCTGGTTCCTGAACAAGGACCCCGCGATCAAGGCCATGGAAGTAGCTGTTGTAGTAGCGGACAGGAGTAACGAGTGGGTGCAGAGGTGTCTGCTGGAGACAGGCAGGATGAGCGAAGTACTGGAGTGCTTAGCGGCTGTATCGAAATGTATGTTGAAGTTGACCGAAGGTGGCAAGGAGAAGGGCAATAAGAAGAGGGGCGGAAAGGGCGAGACGCTCAGGTTGTGGGATCTGGGTGCACGATAGATTATGTTTACGCGGGGTTGTAAGATATCGAATGGAATGGGGCATCATGTAGTATGCGCGTGCATTGATTTTGGTGCGGCATTAGAAAGCAAAGCAAGCATCAATCAATTACCTCAAGCCAGTATACAAACAGTGTTAGTGAAAATGAATCCTGAGCGATGTATGCACCAATTGAGAACAAGTGTTTGTAGTGTAAAATGAAGCTCTTCCTGGAGCTCACTCTCGAATAGTCATATATCTAATGCAGCGATATATACACAAAACCCCTACCATAAAGAAGCGAACAGGTGACAATGCCAGAAGCCAGCACCCAAGAAAATAAGCAAACGATGCCTGAATCCATCAGGACCCACCCAAAACGCCATTTGGTGGAGGTCGTCAAAGTTCGTGTCTATCCAAAATGCGAGTATGCAATTTTCGCTTTGCGGAACAAAATCATCGCTGATAACAAAGGGAAAGAAAAACGGACGGAGAAATCGGCTATGCGATGCAATGCAATAAGATGCCAACGCTGAAGATGCGCGCGTGGAGAAGTGAAGTGTGTGTGTGAAGGCGGTAGAGATGCGCTCAAAAGTCGACACTCCATCTAAACCTGGGATCCCTCTCTGGCGGTCCGAAGTTGCGATCGAATGGGACGTTTACGATGCCTTCTTCCTCTTCGTCCCAATCTCGCGATAGACTGAAGCCACTATCGGACATATCTCGTCGCGCTCTTGCTGCCATGTCTTCTTCTGAAGGCGGTAGGCGGATCTTGGCTTCGACGAGTGGTGCGGAGACGAAGCGCGAGTTGAGCAGGGCGCGAGGGGACACGAGGTCTTGGAGGCAATTTAGGGAGGAAATGTCGGACGAGTTGAGAGGTTCGCGATGTTTGGTGTAGTAAGGGATGGAATCGGGGGTCGACGTCGTGGTATAGCGGTGGTGGGCTGGACTGGGCTTCTCGGGAAGCGGGAGTGCGTTTTCGTCGCTGCCGTTCCTCCCTGAGTTGCTGGACAGAACAGTGGAGAGTGCGGGTCGGCTCTGACGGACGCGGATCACTTTGATGTCTGGGACGACTGCGGAACGAGGTGCGGAGTTGCCTCGGACGATTGTGTCGCTGGAGTCTCCAGATGAATGCTGGGTGCTCACTGTCTCGGTCCGCGCCATGGCGAGGTCGACCTTGGTGTCTCTTCTCTGTCTTCGGCGTGAACTGCTCGTGGCAGAAGGCGGCCGAGCTTGTGGGGTCCTGCACCGTGATGGGTTGAAGTACGAACCGTTCGGCGATGCTGAGCGGGCCTCGGGTGTCTCGCCTCGTTCCAGCTTGTTCATCAAGTGCCTTGTGCTGACCTGGCGACCCAAGCTCAATTCGACGCGACTACTGGCACCACTGCCACTTCGACTCCTGTTTCTTGCTCGTTCTTTTCCAGCCATGACACTAGCTTTGGGTGGAGGTTGGAGCATCCATCGGTTGTCGAGGGGGTCTGGAGAGGGGAGACTGACGACAGGAGGGTGCAGATCGTTGACGGGTGGTGCGCGCGCGGTGTAGTAGCTGCCGGATCTTGAAGTGCCTGGTCTCCGTATCTGATAGCCGGCACCTCCTGTTGACGAGCCTGTCATGGTCTGCTCGAGGTTTATCGAGGGCTCGTCGTGGCCCCATAGATCCTCGTCTTCCCTCTGATAGCGCTTGTGGTTCCACGTCTCATCGTCGTCGAGGGTATCGTCGCTCAGGCGCATGTCACCTGCTTGGTCGACATCGATGCTGCTCCCGCCCTTGCTCATAGCCGAGCCCTGTGTTCCGCGAGTTGGCATGCCCCTTGTGCTGCCTGTAGTGCCCGTGTTGGTCCTCCGCGCCCTTCGCGGCGGCGGTCCTGGGCCCATGACGATCTCCTCATGCCAGTATATATTGGTCCCAGTGGGTTCGGGATGGTGGTAGGCGTCGGGCTGCTCGAGTTCCAGCTTCTCCCGCACTTTCCTCGCAGCCTTTGCTGCTTTCCGTCTCTTCCTGCCGTCCGAGTAGCCGGTGCAAGGGGCGCACGAGGCGTAGTGGAAGACGGCACTCTGGACGCCTCTCATGAACCAGGCCATGATGGCGGTGATATATATTAGCCAACCGGCAGCGTGCGAGAGGGTGAGGGCGGCGGAGATTGGGACGCGCGTTGTGTTGTTGGTCGGCGGAGAAGGTCGCAGGCGCGGGAGCACTCGGTCCTGGATGGAGTATGGAGAGTCATTGCCGCTCTCCGTCGTGGAGGCTTCCAAAGGGTGGTAGAGAAAGGGTCAATCGCTGTGGAGCGCCGACGTTTCGTCGCTGGTTTGGGTGAGCGCGGTCCACGGATCCGGTTTCCGGCCGGGGTGGAGAAGCAGTGACGATGCAGGACAGACACGTCTGGGCAGGTTGGCGGCCGGCTCTGGGATGAGGTCTCTTAGCATGCGCGAATTGCCATGCACGCAAGCGATTGCCCTGCGCCTTTATCGAAGCTGCTGATGACGAAGACTAATCCCCAGCTCGACGAGCCCGGTCAGTGATCGTCGTCCGACACGTCCAGTTCCGCTTTAGCGGAAACCCTCCCGATCGAGCGCGAAACGTTGACTTTGTTTCTAGCGCACCCGGGCAGCACATCAATCTCCATTAATAGCTCGACTACACACGCCATGAAACACTCCCGGTTGTCCTTTCCGCCCTGAGCTACACAGCGCAACAGCATACCGACACCTTTGCACCTTCCCTTAGAGGCCAGACCAGGCCACCAAGCTGCATAACCGCGGTATAACTGCCCCGGCCGTGTAGCTGCAAAGCCCTGCCAACACATGCATAAACTAGCGGGGTTGAGGCTGCTATCCCACTTGGCGAGGCTGCGCGACTGGGGAACCCATTGGCCTTCTTCTGCCACCGTCACCACGTCTGCACCCTGAGACAGGTTGGACCCTTCACCAGAGGTAGCTTGAATTCGTGTCGCATTTCTAAGGCTTGCTGCATCCATACTACTATAGTTCAATGAGTAAGCAGTTGCTGAGGCAATGTACACTTCTACCTTGATAACATTCTCTAGCATGCGACACGAATTCTAGCCACCCCTGCTGCCTTGTCAAAGTCACCTGAGGTCAGCATCGAGGAAAGCACGTTTAGCAAAGGAAAAAGCAGATGGTATATTGCTCTAAAGGTGGCTTCGCTAACGCCATGTCATGTTATCATAACGCAGTCCTTCGCGCCCACACTCCAACCTGAAAGCTCGAGGGCCATCAGCCCGAGTTCGACAAAGAGAAGTACAGGGAATATGGTCAGAAAAGCAACCGTAATGCAAGCACGTATTGTTACGTACTGTGCCCATGCCAGACCCGCCGTAGCAAAACTGTCGAGAAGCAGGGCAAACCTCACAGCCGCGGTATTAATTACGCTGAGCAAACTACAGGTTCGTCAACATCGTGCCCCCATCTGGCACGCATCAGGGCGATTGAGCAGTCTTGACGACTACTCACTCTCTGATTTGCGCCTTCAACCCAGCATTCTCCCTCTTCAGTCTTGCGTTCTCTTTTCGCAGGCGGGCCAGCTCCTCTTCGCTCGTCTTCAACCGACGTTCCACCTCTTCGTTAGCCTTTCCCTTGCGAGCGCTGCTTGTCACCCTCTCCAGCTCTTCGTTGAATTTCACGTACAGTGCCTCGTTCTCCGCGTTTACGTTGCGGTACAACTGATCTAGGTGCTTGCATCGAGCCTCCGATACTTGTAGTGAAGTTGTTACGTCGTTTGAGATTCCCGAAGTACGTGCAGAGAGGGTTTCCAGTGTAGCTCTGAGCTTCTCTAGAGCAGCCACACGCGCTTCAGCCGTCCTTGCAGCTGTCCCATTCGTTATCAACGATGGAGCGGAGCTCTGGGTTGTCAGACGCGGCGTGCTTCTAGCATTCAGCTCTTGACCGATGGCACTCAGTTCATTCTGCAAAGCTTGCGAAGCTGTGTCGATATCGTGTTGCTGAGTTTGCAGTCGCTCGCGCAGCTTTTGAGGCGATTGCATCCTCAGCTTCTTGGGAGGGCTCCCAGTCAAAGGAGTGCTGGCTTTGGTCGGAGATCGTGGAGTCGAGGGTGGCAGTTTGACAGCGTTGCCGGATCCCGTTCGTTCATGCAGACCAGCACTCGTAGTTGGTCGTAGATTGGGGATGGCTGAGCTGTTCGGGAGGTTTAGAGGATTAGGAATGCCTGAAACAGTCTCGCTTCGCTTCTTTGTAGGGCTGTTTGACTTGATGGTGACTTCATCATCGACGTCTGGCTTCATCGTGACCGACTTTCCCCTAATGTGTGCTGGACGATCCAAGCCGACTGCAGGGGAGTTCTCCTTCCTGTCTGTCCTTTCCACCCGCAGCGGTGAGCCTAGTCGGGTAGGCGTCGGTATCGACGAAGTGTGTTTGTGTAAAGCCATTGTAGCGGCTGAAGGAGCCAGCGGGGACTCGCTAATCTGGCGTGTTTCGTGGCGCAATGCAGGATCGACCTTGCGAGGAGTCTGCGGGGACCACTCGGGTACATCGTCAGCATCCTGCAACGTCTTGAGATCGCTCAAAGAAGAGCGGCGCTTCTTGCGGGGAGGCCCAGTAGTGGGAGGTACCTCTCCAATTGTCCCAAGATTGCCCACGAACGACCGACCATTCGCGTTCGAGTTCGAGTTCGAGTTTGAATTCGCGTTCTCAAACGTAAACGCGCCGAGAACAGTCGGACGGTCGCGAGAGGACGGTCGCTTTGGCGATAGGCGAGCAGCAGCGTCTATCGAGTTGGAGCGACCAAGGTGCCCGGGACCAGCCTTCCCCATGCTGGGCGACTGGAGGTCTGTGCCATGGCTGTTCTTGCTCAATGAGCGCCAGAGTGAGCCTACCTTGGACTCATTCTCTGACTTGCTGTTCTCGCGTGTCAAGGTACCAAAGCCAAAACGTCTCCGCAGTGATGTGTTGGAGTTGAGCGAGCCGGCAGCAGCGTAGCGACTCTTTGAGTCCATAGAGCCATAGTTTGGAGTACTGAACCCAGGTGTCTCGGCTGGAAACAGGGCGTCGATATCTTGCACCAAGCGGTCCATAAGGGAGATGAAGTCGTTTGCGTTACCGGCAGGCACTAACATCTCGGCAAACGCTGCTGTGAGAATGCCTCGATCGCCATCGTTGCTGGTGCCATCGAGCAGTTCGGCTAGCAGATTGATGACAGCGCGGAACGCTCGTTGGTTTGGAGGGGCAAACTGGTCGAAAGTGTATTTGAAGAACTCCTCGAACTCATCAGGTGGCATGCTATCTGATCGCATCTGCAATGAGACCAATGTGGCGTGCGACAGCACAGGACCCATTCGCTCTTTCCAAGCGACACTCAAAAACTTCTCAAACACTGCGAAAAGTACATCCACAGACGATTGACCAGCGAGTTCAAGATTGGCAGGGTTCTCCAAAAGCGTATTGTAGAGTTCGTTGACAACGAGTTCATCGGCGACAGCTCTCGCCCTGACAGAGCGTCCGACTATGTTCCCTTTGCGTGCGTGCAGTGCCAGAGTCAGATTTGCCAAGGTATCTTCGAGCTTTGAGAAGGGATCGCTTGGGCCGTTGAAGGTGGCGCTCTTAGTCGTGCTGGAAGAGGTGGGGCGCGACATCTCCCCGTCATGGCTGTACGTACGATTCGGCCCAAGTTGAACCGGAGGTGCCATGCGCGGTACCTCTCCCATGGTATGCGCATTGCGTTGGAGTCTACGAGAGCCTCCCCCTTCACGGCCAATACTGCTCACACTGCCACCAAAGAAACTAGACAGCATCTTCACTGGAGAGTGTGGACGGCTCTTACTACCCGTCTGTGGTTCTGCCTCGTACATCTCCAGAGCGAGCGACTTCAGTATCTGTTGGTTTCGCGTCAGATACGCCTCGGCCAGTGTGTGGTTCTTAACGCTGTTCCGCAATTGGAAGTAATTAGCCAGGCGCTTTGTGAGAACGGGCCGGAACTCTTGGTCGGTCAATTTGTCGCGTGCCGTGTATCCATGGGCCCCATTTGACTCCAGCAGAAAGAGTCCGTCGCCGAGTATGGTGATGGTAACAGTAAGCTCGACGCCGCTGTCACCGACTTGAATGGGCTTGGTGAACTTAGACCCTTCGACAAGAATCTGTACTCTCGCAGGCTCGCGTCGACCTTCTACCTGCTGGCCAGCTGCCTCTTCCGCTATAGATGAGAAGAAACTGAGATCGCCTGGCAAATTTCGAACGTCCCATTTGCCGCCCTCTCGCTCCGCCTCTGGAAATCTGCCTTCCACACGAGCTTTGGTGAGCTCCTCGGTAACCTTGTGGCCTTTACCCTCATAGGAGCCTTGCAGGTAGAACATGCGAATGCCAAGCTTCTGGCGTTCTCGACTTCTCGGTCGTCCGGGCTGGCTGGCGAGCGGTACTGGGGAGATCATCTGCAGTATTGATCCTTCTGAGTGTTCACTCAGGAAGACATCACTGAGACTCAAGTATTGATGAAACATGAGTTCCGTAGATCCATCAAACGATTCGGCGAATTTGGGGTTGTCGAGCTCGGCGAGCAAACCACGCGCATTGATGGAACCATCCTCCGACTTTTGAAGAAGCACCAAGAAGTCCGTGAAGAGTACCATGATACCGGACACCGTAGCAGGTCCAGATAACTCCCCGTGATATGGTGGGGACAGCTCTACGCAATCAATGGCTGAGATCATTCGTCCTTTAGGGTTGAATCCCGAAGGCCACGAAGTCACCATTTTGCGCAAGCGGTCGAACACTCTGATCTGCTGCGCCGTGGGACCTTCTCTTGTGCAGATATCCGAGATCATGTCCCTTGCCTTGAGGAAGATCTTGATAGCCGGATGCCTGAGGGGCAGTTGCTTGATGATGTTGTCGATGTACAGGTTGTATCGTGGCAGGCGCTGAACAGGCTCGATGAGCATAGATGTGAGTCGCTGCTCGCCCGTCTCGTAGACTCGCTTGGAGAAACTGGAGGCTGTGTCTTTTGTGAAATGCTTCAGCAGCTGTGAGAAGTCGCCGTGGGCCGCCATGTAGTCGGTGTAGCAATCTGCAAATTGTGGAAGCCACTCAACAAGAGCCCTGGCAACGGCGGCCGCTCCAGTGACATCTGGTGCGTCCTTCTGTCCACGCAAGGGCGCGATGTAGACATCGTCTGTTGCTGTCTCAATGTCCTCAATGGCTCCGTTCTCCGACTCTTCCAGAATTATACGTAGAGCGTCCAAGAACTGCGAATTAACTTCTAGAATCTTGTCCAGACTGGGAGGAAACAAGCCTCTCAGTGCTTGTTCGGTAGGGCTCGAGCTCGAGCTCGACTTGTGCTTGGCCTTCTCACGGAACTCGACCGCTACTGTGTGTACCAGCTCGTCCAGTTTGTAGACATAGTTCTCTTCCGTGTCCAACAGCTCACACATCTCCCGTCGGAGAGTCTCTTTTTGTTTCCTCGAGAAGGATTGTGATCGGTTGAGGGCGGTCGGTTTGGAGGGTGCGCGGCGGAGTTTGGAGGTCGGGAGGAAGGCGCCATCTCCGAACAGTCTGACGACGGGCGCGTACTGTCCGTATCGCTTTTCGATGAGGTCTTCTTCGAGGTCTTCGAACTGGCCGGACTCGCGCGATTCCAGCTTCGTGACACTGCCCTGCGGGAGGACTACATCCAGATCTATCCAGGAAAGCGTCTGCTCGCCCAAAGCATGGCGCACGTCGATTATGACATCTGCGACGTTCTCGACCTTGATCATCCTAGCAGCGACAATGGCGGCATGCGCCTCGGAGAACAGCCTGGGGGCCATGGGCAGGTTGGTGGAGGAATCATACCGCCTCTCCCAAGCGCTCTTGATCTCCGCGGGCAGCTCGAGGAAGTACTTGTACAGGCTGAAGGCGAGACCGCGACATATCTCGTCGCCCTGCTCCTCGCGCGGCAGACATGTGACGGCATTGTAGTATGTGGCTGTGGGCGAGATGATCAGGCGGGCGAAGTTCTGGAAGCCGGCCGGGGTGAAGACGTGGGCCTGGATGCGCGAGTGTGTCGCCTGTGTGGAAGTGGCCGTCGGACCGTAGAAGATGAGCACGGGTGAATTGGAGAGCAGCTCGTCGGTCGTGTAGAAGAGCGACAGGTCCTCAGCGGACAGGGCCGCGGGCTCGGGGTTGATGACGACCATGGTGCCAATTGCGCGGAAACGAGTGACGGCGACGGCGGGCAGCAGTCAGACAGTGAAGAGGCAATTAGGACGGCGGGTGCATGGCTGGGCGCAGCGGCAGAGGGGCAGGCGGTGTTGTTGTCGTCCGAGTCGGTGGTGCTAGGAAGCCATTGGGGTAGAGAAGGGACAGTGGAGGCGCGTCCCGGGACTAAACAACAACAAATCCCATGGATCTTGTTGAAGCCCGAACCAAGAAAGCGGTCATGCGGCTGCGACCAAGCGCGGGTGGGCAGCTGCAGCGCGAATAACCAAGGTGCCACAGGTGCGACACGCCCGAGCATGGGGTTCCCAGCAAGCGGCCGCAGTGACAAGTATTTTTGGCCTGCAAATGATGCCCTTGCAGCGTATCGTCCGATCCGTCTCTCTGCTAGCTGCACATCGCCGCACCCCGCAGTGTCCACAAACAAAAAAGCACCGTCGTCATAGCAGCTGCCGCGATGAGATGAGGTACAACAGACTTTGAGACTGTCAGCAGCGTAAATTGGACGTTGTGTGCGTTGAGTCAAGACATGGCTACGCAGCAAGATGAAGGCGGTGTGCCCTTCTCCATTGCCCACCAGCAGCAGCACTTCCGCCTGCTCGAGCTGCCCCCCGAGATTGTTGAGCTGATAGACGCGCCCAACCCGCCGCTGTAGGTGCGCTGACCTGTCGTTTCCATGCGGACACCCTTCTCATCATACGCGCTAGGCTCTCCATCAAATCCCAAGTCCAGTCTGCCGCTTCTGGCACGTCCAACGCGAAGCCTGCATATGCAGTACTTTGTACGCCGAACAGGACCTTCCAGCTGCGCCAGGTCCAAACCTCCAACTCGCTCTACATAGCCCAGCCTGCGCTCGAAGCCCATGGCAACGAGATACCCACCCCTGCCACGCGCGCCATTGCGCTGTGCACCGCGACGCTCGAAGCCCATGCATCCACCGCGTCTGCCACCGCCCTACTGAGAGAGGCACTACCGGTATACGACATTGTTGCAGGAGACGTCGACGCGACTAGCAATGGCAGGAGCAAGGCGAGCATGTTCGGCGATATGCCATTGTCGGATGGGGAATGCCAGGTCGGATGGGACGAGCTGATGGCATTCGAGGCGGACGGAGGATCATACCAGCCTTCGCCGAACGCCCTCTCACAAGTATGGAGGTCCATCAACGCCGCTGCACTGGCCGAGGGCATCAAACTACAAGCGCAGTTCTTGACCAACGACATCACCAAAGCCGCAGCTGAAGAAGGGCATCCGCCAGGCCTTGTAGAGGCCATACTGGCATACCTATCCACAGCAGACAACGACAAGAACGGACCGTGGTCGTGTCTGGATCGGG
This sequence comes from Alternaria triticimaculans, assembly GCF_023758025.1. Taxonomy (NCBI): domain Eukaryota; kingdom Fungi; phylum Ascomycota; class Dothideomycetes; order Pleosporales; family Pleosporaceae; genus Alternaria; species Alternaria triticimaculans. The sequence goes on from NW_026055958.1 coordinate 3,090,166, forward strand.
AAAAGACTGTCGCATTTACTGGCAGGACATTGCTGGAAGCCAAACGCGGCGCAGACTTCCTCATCGCCGACTTCACCGACACGTGGGAGGACCGCCTGCCCGAAGTATGGCGCAAAGACGCGCAGCTCGGTGCCATCGAAGGCATCTACGACTTCCCATCCGATACCACGATAAGGGCAAAGAGCAAGGCCGCCACAACTGCAGGCGGAGACAGTTCAGTGGCAGCCATGAAGCCCTCAGCGCGCAAGTGGCACGAGAAGTTTGCCAAAACGAGAAAGAAGTGAGCATGGTCGCGTTGGTGATAGCGCAGTCACGTGATCCGGCGCGTTATCAACGCGTCTTACCGGGATCGGGAAGTGCAACTGCCGGCCGCTTGCTAATGCAAATTTCACAAGCCGCCAGTGGCTAGATGGGTAATCACTCCCCAAGCATGCAAGGCTGTGCCACGCGAAACATAGATACCCCAAACTATATCTTTACATCGTCTTCGAGTGACATTGTTGTTTTTCTCTCCAGCGTATGAAGCGTGTTCAATCTATCGCATCCATTCTCAGAGCCCCACCTCGACTTGCTCTGACATCGTTTGGAAGGCAGTACTCTACAGTCAGCCCCAGACTGCAACGCCCCGCAAACATGGCAACGATCTCAGGAGATGACGGTCCTACTGCACCAGCCCCTCCTGTAGTCAATGACCCAGACTCCACCCCTGCGACCAATGAGGAAAAGCCTCTGCCCAAACTCTCTGCATCCGAGTTTCGCCAGTATAACAGAATGGCGGAGCACATGAACTATTTCCACGACAATTTCAGGGCGACGTGGAAGGTTCTGTACGGAGCGTGCGAGGCACAGAAGAGGCCCAAGAACATGTCCATCCGCCAGTTCATTAGCATGGGCCAACAATTCTGCCGTTAGTTTCTCCCATAACTCAGCCAAAAGGTATCATCATCTGACCATCCCCATATAGATCACCTCACAGTGCACCACACAATAGAAGAGCAGCACATCTTCCCTGTCCTGGCTAAGAAGATGCCCGCCTTCAAGAAGGAACTCGAGCTCCTCACCCAGCACAAGCAGATCCACAAGGGTCTTGATAAGCTAGAAAAGTACCTTGAAGAGTGCGAGGGTGGGGAGCGAGAGTTGCGTTTGGGCGAGTTGAAGGAGATATTCGATTCTTTTGGCGAAGTTTTATGGCAGCATCTGGATGATGAGGTCAAGCAGTTGGAAGCCGAGAATATGAGGAAGTATTGGAGTTTGGATGAGATGAGACGGATTCCTATGTAGGTCATCAGGTCGGATTGCGATGGGTGGCGAACGAGCGAAGGCGAAGGCGTTAAAGTAATGACGGCTGGATGAGTACCTGCAATCTTATGACACTTTTCTCACTGTCCCTGCCAACCGCCACTGCGCGATGCACTGACATTTCAAAGAACCCTTCAAGCTCTTGCATCCTTAGGCCTCCAGACCCCGAGACAAAACACACAACGATGCAAACGACGTTCAACAACCCATAAAACGATCCACATACACGGGCTAACACACTAGCGCGGCCCCTAGTTCACGCCTCGAAACGGGTGACAGCAGACCAAACGTTCCCTGAGGCAACTTCATGTTCGTTTCGCACTATTGATTTGTTTTGGATTGGGGATTCAGGTACAGGGACCGGGTTGCTGGGAGGGGAGCCGTCACACTAAATTTATTTGTGAGTCTGGGTCAGGGTCTACCGCGTGAGATGTTGCTGTTGATGTAAGAATGAAGTGGCGATGTATGGCGATGAGTCTGTGGGTAGGATGGAGATGGACGTAATGTGAACGATGTGGCGCACGGGAACTGTTCATGTATCGATAGAAAGAATGCAATGACTGCTATTGTACATGCTACATGAAAAAAGCAAAAGGTCATAAAGCTTGTATAAACTTCCAATATATGCGCAAAAGCAGATGGGTATGATGAACACCAGAAAAAGCTTTTGCCGCCCAGTAGTGTATTAGTACCTTTCCCATCCCCACAAACGCCTTCGCTGTAAAAAATATCGCATCAATCCGCTTCAAGTCCTGGCGCTCACTTCGGAAGCTGCAAACCGATCATACTCCTCTTCTTCAAACTGAGGAAGCGTCTCGGGCTGCGGAACTCCCAGTCAATTCTTGGTGTCCAGCCACCCTCTCCGACGACGTCGGGTATACTAGGCGCACCGCTATCGCTTCGTTGGTGATATGCTGGTTCAGGCGCCTCCGGCCCATCCCCTCCTGTTGTACGGCTGAAGACGCTCCTCGTCGGACTTTTGCTCATGCTGAAGGTCGATTCAACCGGGCTAGGGAGTTGCTGCCATGGCCCTCCCAGTCTTCGGACGATTCTCGCTTCCTCGCTCTCCCGCCATCGTTGCTTTTGCTCCGCGGTCGCAAAGGTAGCTAGTGTGCTGGTGGACTTGCTGATGAACGAGGATAGGCGTTGGGAGATGATGGAGCTGCGCGCTGATCTATCTGCCGTCTTTGGTACTGCCAGGGAGCTGCGGGCCGAGTTCCTGTTCAAGTCCATGTCTGGTGGCGCCAGGGAGCTGCGCGAAGAGTTTCCGAGATCTATCTCTATAATCCTGGGGGCAGGGAGCTCCTCCACCTTCTCGTTCTCCAACTCTTTTTCTTCGTCTTCACTGAAAGACCTGGCCGACTTGTTGTCATCTTGTACGCTGTCCGAGGAAGTAGGTCGCGAGTCTTGCATTTCCACGTCACCCATTCGTGATCTAGCGTAGCTACCAGGCCCCTTTGCGCCATTGGGGATGTGCCAGCGGAGGTCTACGCGAAGTATGGCGTACATGAGTACCGTCTGGATCTCCACGAGGAAGTTGAAAATGTAGAATGGTGCCTTGCCGAGATACCCTGGTAGAGGTTGTGATCTCGGGACTGGTGTCTGGAAAGCAACACCACAGCGATACCATGCGCCAATAGAGAGGAGTGTGGTGCTAATCATCAGGACTATGACTTTTGTACGAAGACGGCCCATACCGAAATGATCGAGCGGCGAATAGGGAATGAGAAGCGTGAGCACCGTCATCGGCAAAGGTAGTGTAGCGACGATGGCCAGGAAGGTTGCGCCGTACTGCTGGAAGCCGCGGTCCGTCGCTCGAGTTCCTGCGTTGGGAGTATAAAAGCTCTGAACTGTAGCTGTAATGACAGCGATAAGTGTCAAGCCGATCAACGCGTAAAGAGCTTTGAACACGATGCCAAACGCAGGATGCCAACCCACCGACGGATGTGTCGACCTTACTAGGCGCATCGCGAAAACGAGATTGATGACGAATAGTATAAGAACACCTGCTGCGATGAAGATCTGTGCAGCAATCCCAAGTGGAATGTTGGTTGGATTAGAGACCGATGCGAGTCGCAAGATTGATGTCAATATGCGTTCCATGCAGAAGACTTCGGAATAGTCAGCATCCATTTCATCCAGAATGTGGCTATACATACGGAAGATGAAGAGGTTTGGTAAGAACTTGTGACCTCGTGCTCTGTTCTTTTGGAATATCTTCATGTGTACTGCTGCTCCGACCATGAAGAAGAACATGAAGACAGTTTGGGCAGGAATATCGACGCGTTTCACTGGAGGACCACCCAGAGGCCATACCATAGGAGCATATGGTGGCGCTTGTGATGCCTTTTCAACGTCAGCGACTTTGTCTCTCTCCAAGTTCCAGACCCATCAGATAAGCCTGTGGGTGGGGTATACTTACCACGGAAGGTGGCATGCCGCCTTGTGATGCCATGGTATCGCTACTTGTGTTTATTCGACTTTTCGGACCTAGTTTGCGCCGGCGATAGGCGATGCGTTGGAGATGAGAGTCGAGACTAGTCAATAGTCGGAGTACCAGGACGTCGAAGCGATACGGGGAGCTTCGCGCAGCGAGGCGCAAGCCCACCATATATGTTGCGCCGCACCATTTAAATCATCACTCCACTTGTGTCAACACGCCTGCAGAACACTTGTGCTATGTTTTGTCCATGCGTCCAAACAGTAGTGTGGTGTTTGATGTTAGTGTCTGAATCGCGAAACCGAGACACCGATCGCTATTTCGGGACTGCCGCTAGAACAACGTTAAGAACTAATACCACGTTCTGACCACGGGAGCCCTGTACATCGAATGTCAATGTTCGATGACCCCAATCTGCAGTGCCAAAGTCATCGATCTCACACAGACGTCGGTAGCTGGCTTACATGCTCGAATAAAGCGACGTCACACCTCAGCTGCAAAACAGCCCGATCAGGCCAATGTTGCGACGGACCAAACGGCTTGCGACTTAAAATTTATTTCATTCATCCTGTCCATCTCTTGCTCAGGTATTCACCGAGACTGCGAACGTATGCCGTGGACCATAGTCCGCATCCATGAACATTGCTACGACTTAGGAACCGAGGCGTTTCAAGGAGCCCCACGAATACCTGGACTGTATGCTTTAGCTGACACTGCCTCTGGTGGTCTATTCCACATCGTTCCCCGGCTCGCAATTTGAAGTCTTCGCAGGTTCGGAGGCCTGACGTCTGTCATCGAACGCTGTCAGGCATGCAAGAGCCGAGTCTACCGAATACCCAGGAGGCGCTCGCTGTCCCAGTACATATCACTCTATACTCTCCAACCCCATTGCTGATCTCCAGGGTCCCCCGCCGTCTTAATCTGAGTAATATGAATCGTCAACGTCGTTAATAAGGGCTGGCAATCTTGCCATCACTCTCCGTCTCGCTTTGACCGTCCAGGTGTGTTGAACATCAAAATCGGCTGATCTTGTCTCAAGATGTGGGTACTCGGTTGGACTGGTAGTGACCAGTCTCAGCAGTAACATCGTTGTCACGATCTTCTTCGTGAGCTTCCTCGTATAGTGTCTCATCGCCCAGTTCAGGGGCATGTCGATCATCTGTGCCAGCCTGTAGAACGTTCTGACATCTCGTCAATGTCAGTTGTCCGAGTCCTACGTGAGTTTGGGCGTTTTCAAGTCTTGACGAAGTGTTCGCACCAACGATCATAGGTGTTTTGCCGACAACTAAAGCATTTGCGGTAGTCGTAGCCCAACCCGCCGATAAAGGTGGTGACCCAGCTCGTAGAACTAGTTCGCGCTTGATACCGGGCTTCTGTCTCTTGGTCGGATTGGCGATCCTTTGGCGGTTGACACTTTTCTTGGGAACGAGCTTTAGCTCGGAACCGACAAACCCGTCAAAAGCATCTCGAAGGTTTGGACAATATCGCTGCATGTTAGCAGGTAGTTGCGTGGGTCTCTCCAGGGGCTCTGTGCGCATTGCCATTGGTTCGGTCTTGGGACGGCCGACGGAATCTGGCGGTTGTGTTGTCTTCGGTATCAGCCTACTCTTCGTGATGATGACGCCGCCTGAAGTCTGCGTGAAGGTCAGCAGTGTCAGCGTTGACTATCGTTGACATACGGAGATGTGCAACGTATTTGTAAGACGTATTTGGCTATCTTCGATAGGGTCCACGACCGCAATGGGAGCAGCAACGTCGAGAGTAACATCCTAAAGTCAACAGCGTTAGCTGGCCGCAAGCTACCGACGATGAAACCCGTAGAAGCTCCTTACACCCGGTAGGGGTAGTCCATCCAGTGTAGTAGTCCGCAGCAAAGCGAGCTCATGTACTGGTAGACGCCGTTTCCGAGTGCTCGAAAGCCCGTTGCGAAGTCCTTGTGTGCCGCCGCTAACAGAGGCTAGACGGAGGTCTGGTGGTGATGAACGTGGGATCTCGTAAACAGATGGCGCATTCGCGAGACCAACCAAGACAGATCGATCTTCTTCGATGTTGGTATCCAGCGGCTTGTCGGTAGCTGCAGCTTCCTCACACAAGTTGGTTCCGATGACTTCTGCCTCGGCAGATGATCCTGAGGGCAAGATTGCTGGCTCCCTGGCCGGTTCCTTGACTGACACGTCGCGATGTAATCTGGAGAACGGGGCAGCGGAGTCTACCACGTCCAGATCTTGTATAGGCGGTTTAAAACGCGACGGACGGTCTGGCATCCCTCCCACACATGAAAGAAAGGCGCTCAGCCGTAGACGATTGCCGACGAAATTAGCATCGTGCGTCATGTTGCCTGAGACGGCGGTTCACATGTGAGTTAGTGCGAGCGAAAGGCTGTGTGAATAAAGTCGCATGTCGTGTACACGACAGCTTCAGAGCATGCTGTATGCTGCAGCGAAGTCGAGGGTTGCAGTCGCGGAGACAGATGGTGGCTGCCAAGAGAGCCATGATGACGCGGGTCCCGAGGTCCATGCGCCTAACGCGTCGCGAATCTCTCAATGTTGCGAAGACTGGAGGAAGTGGCAGAGGGCAATCGCAAGCTATCATAAGAACCCACCATGTCGATACCGTCCACACCGAGATGGCCTGCAGACGAAACGGGCGTGCCAGAGATAGCCGGCGACGAGTGCTTCGGAGATCTGGTAGACAAACTGTGCCAGTCAGTCGATGCATGTGAATGCGCAATTGACCAGTAGCCTAACCCGAGAGTAGGTTCTTTGAGCATAAGATCAAGCTGCCACATACCTTCGAAGATTTGCGTCGATCGCAGGAGGGCCGGGCAGTCCAGCCTCTCATCGCATACCTGTCTACCCAAGTCGACCACCCTGCCCTCGTATCCGCTCTACTGTACGTCGAGGCAACCCAGGTCGCTTTTATCAATGCCAGATGGTTGCATGCCGGAGTGGAGAGCGCTGACCATATTGAAGGGCCCTGAAGGGACATTTCTCTGCCTTGGAGGAAACCAGCGACGAGCCTGGTGTGAACGAAGCGCGAGGCTACGCATGCGAATTCGTAGCCTGGCAATTCTTGACGAACCTGAAAGAAGCCGACATCATCGAGTCTCTGCTAGTAGAACTCCCGCCGGCAACGACGCCGGCCACCTCCAACCCACCGAACGGCTACCACTCGGGCGAGAACGAACGCGACACCACACATGCCGACGAGCGGTCGCCTTTGCTTCCCGTATCCAACACCGATTACTTCAGCCGCGGCGACTCTCCCAGATCTCGCTTCGGATCGCTGATGTCACAATGCGAGAATCTCAGTGCATTGGAGCTTGCGACTGTATCTGGTGCGAAGAAGTTCCTGTCCCAGAGACCAGTCCAGAAAATCATAAATGGCTTGTGGAAAGGCGACATCGTATTCTGGGAGACCCTCAGTCTACACTCAGAGAAGAAGCCCAAAAAGTACAACCGAAAGCAGGCCGATCCCTTCTCCAGGCTACGCGTTCCGTTGTACTTGAAGATTTTCGAGACACTCTTTTTTGCGGCATTCTTAGGGCTGTACTACGCAGTTCTAGTGCAGCGAAACAACGCCCGAGTAACCATTCCCGAGATACTGCTCTACGTGTGGATTGCCAGCTTCGCGTACGATGAATTTTCGGATTGGTTAGACGCAGGGCAAAGCTCGTTCTATGCCTCGGACTTTTGGTAGGCATGCGTTTCTCATCGCCATTTTGATGGAGGCTAACGTCTTTAGGTGGACCTGGGACATCAGTATCGTCGTCGTGGGCTTTGTCTTCTGCATTATGAGGATTGTTGGTCTGACTACAGCCAACGCTACCACCATCGATCTTGCCTATGACGTACTCGGACTAGAGGCTCTCTTCCTCGTGCCGCGTATCTTCTCTCTCTTGAGTCTCAATCGATATTTTGGCACCCTTATTCCGTGTCTCAAAGAAATGACCAAGGATTTCATCAAATTCCTGTCACTGGTAGTCATCCTGTACCTGGGTAAGGCGTCCGACGCTTTAGTAGCTGCAGCCAATGCTCACCGATATAAAGGGTTTCTAACTACTTTCGTACTGCTGGCTAGAGATAGTAGATTCAATGCGAAGCAGATGGCAAGTTGTCTATCGGGGTCACCGACGTGCCAACTGCTGACTCGTGCAACGTAGAGTTGGATCCTGATCAAGGTCTTCTTCGGGTAATGGTTAACATCACGCCACTGTTGCTATACCAGCTAATGCCTTCTCAGCTCTAGCTACCTAGGTTTCGGTGAGTCAAGCCTCAGGCAACGGCCAAGCGAAGGCATACACCGATTCTTGTCCACCAGTACTGACGACAGCTGCCTGCAGATGTCGCCGAAGAGATGTATGCACTCCTCCGATCAACAGTGCCAATGGCTTGCTAATGCCTGCATAGCTCGCCGTTCTTCGGACCTCCTGTGATGGTACGAGTCTGACTATTTGGAATGCATCGCATCGCGGTCTGCTGATCACACACTAGCTTGTTTTCGTCACTTTGACAAACATCTTGTTGATTACAAGCCTCATATCGCTTTTGAGCAACTCGTTGAGTAAGGTAATGGGTTTTTCCATTGGTCCTCACTGCTTTGCAACCTCAAATCGCATGCATGTCTGTGCATGCCAAGCGCAAAACAACGGTTAACTCCCGACTGGACCGCCTCATCTCCATTGCAGTCTCCCCAGAGTGCATTCGCATTGGGGTTAGCACTTGACTTTTTCCGGTTGGTCTTACGGGGGTGTGATACAGCCCGATTGGGACTGCAACAGGAGATTTCTCGCAGGCACTGACTGCCCTGACCCCATGAACAACCGGCTATAGCTTATCATCTCTGGTTATATTACTTTCCAAAGGATCGATATTGACGGTGGACAGGTTCTCGATCATGCGCGAGATGAATATTTGTTCATGTACGTCGGCATGATCCAAGGCAACTTTCTTCAGGCACTGACGATGCAGCTATTCCGTATACGTGCTCGAAGCATCCAGCTCAAATCGATTGACATACTTTCTGCCTCCACTGGTAAGTATGTTGTTCAGTGCTATTATTATGGGGAGGTTAAAAGCGGGCATTAAGCGCCGGGTCGTTCAACGCCCAATCGACACAGCCTCTATGGCTATCGTGGAAGACGCGCTCAGAACCAACCAGTCAAAGCTTCGTGGCCGGCTCGTGAAGGAAGCATCGTCGGCGGATGCTCTGCCGTTGTCACGTCACTGACAAGCCTTGTTCTGGCGCTCAGGCTCTCTCGACTCAAGGCCGCTGTGAATCCCTGCGAACCCACAACGCAGCGGTATCCACAGCCGTGCTCAACTTTGCAAGGCTGACCGGCTTCCAGAATCTCATTCCGCTAGTCATTCGACCGTTGCGGCTCGTCATCCCCTCCGAGCGACTCAGGAGCGTCCGGATCGTCTTGCTCAAGGCCACGCATCTACCTCTTGTATTTGCAATCTGGGCTTACGAGCAGCTGACCGATACCCGTAATCTCGATGTGAAAGCGACATCTTTCAGCGGACCGCAGACACCAACCCCACCAAAAAAGGCTCTTCGGTTGCCGGTCAACTCTCCACGCCTATTGATGGCGGAAGCACCAAACTCATTTGCGAGGAAGCCCCAGAAGCCCCAGGCACGAGCAGGGTCTACAGAAACCGATGCTCCATTGAAGGCACTAGTCCTTAAGCTTTCAACGCAAGTTGAAGAACTTACTGCGATGGTGTCGCAGCTCCAGCAGCAGCGCGAAGCGAGCACATCGGTCGCTTGATGGCCGGCGCTTGCAGCCGCGGACATATAGGTACATTTTGCTAAGGATGAGCACTGCAAATCCGGTTAAAATTCAAGTTGATCTGATCTGTCTATCCCAAGAGCTACTCAAACAAGCGCGTATGGAGTTGAGGTGTTGGTGTCTCACTTTGGTAACGGCATTGGGGTGACACATGAATGAACGATCAACGTCAGATACAGACGGGACATCCTTTGCCAGACTGGCCAGTTTCATGGGGATGCACATCGAGCAAGGGTACAACCGCCCTCTCCTCTTGCGCCTCAAAGTCCGGTCGGCGCAAGGATGCCTGTGTTCGGCCCGCTAAGGCCTAGCTACCCGGCTGTCTGGTTCACTTGCACATACCCCGGTCTCGAGCTGCATCCACCGCCCCCCTGCCACTCTTTCATAGCCCCATGAAGCTAACAGGCGCCTGCCGCGTAGGCGGCTCGAGCTTTCTGTTCATGCTGCCCTGTCTAGCATAATTTCAGAATCTGCCTAACACTCAAGAGCCCACTGTTTAACGTAGGCTCCGAGAACGCACTGGCGCAGTATACAAATCAATTCCATCTTGGAGTTAGTCACGCACTGCATCGTACAGATATAACTCGTCCCGGAACGCCCTGCAGTTGGCATCCTCATCCAGCTTCTACCACATCATTTCTATCTTTGCCTGTCTTCATTCCTCGCCAACCTACTTGACTTCAAAGACTTGTGGACTACGTTCATCCCTTTGAGATTCTTTCATCATGTACTCGTACGCGGACCAGCCCACGCCACCTTTCAACTCGCCTTACCAACAACACACATCTCAACCAGGCTCCCTGCTTGAGTCACCCTATCCTTCACCAAGACAACAAGAGCCGCGGCCCAGCTACCCACATGGTCTTGGTTTATATCCAGTCCACCCTTCAATGCCGAACACTCTCCCTTCATCGTCTCCCCCACAATCGGAAGGCTGGGTTAGCGCTCAGTATCCCAACGGCACCTCGGCAGAGGCCACTGCAGATCCCTATCTGTCAGGAGCTTTCGATCACCCAGTCCCCCATTCGCCAGTACCGTGGAGTTCCGCCCAGGACACACCTCCTACATCCCCAGACGTGTACAGTCAACGCGCGATGTCTGCTGCTTATTCGCACGATGGCTCAGAGCCGGACTCTTACTCTAGTATCAAGTTAGAGGGCCCGACATGGAACCCAGCAGCTCGCATCCAGTTTGGCACAGAAGTGCCAGTTACTATGGGTGGTCAGTCCTTATCAGGGCATCCACCACTCACAGTAGCTCCCGATCGGCTTAGCACACACATGTACTCCTACGAGAGTGCGTATCCATCACCAGCTATGCCTGGATACGACTCGGCGCCGGTTTACAACTACAGCAACCGTAGCCCCGTACAGGCGTCAACAGTGATCAGGACTGCCAATGCACGAGCTCGGGCTGCACGAGCTCCTCGAACTGCCGTCGCAAAACGAACACGCAACCGCAGGCACACTGATCCCGCCAATGCTGCCTACCACTGCCTGATTTGCAAAGACAGGGGTTTTGCTAGGAAATACAACCTCAACCAGCACATGCTTACACATGCGGCTGAGCGAAAGAGGCCGAATGTTTGCCCACACCCTCAGTGCGACAAACACTTTGTGCGCAAGACAGATTTGGCTCGCCACGACCAGAGTGTGCACACAGACAACAGACCTTGGAAGTGTTCAAGGTGCCCTGCAACCTTTCCTCGTAAAGACACGCTCAGCAGGTCAGTAGTAACCTAATTATATGTTCATTTCATCTTGCTAACAACTTCTAAGACACGAGGAAGATGGATGCAGTCGCCGCACCCAAGTGCATGCCGATGACGCAGCTTTCACGCGTTCGAAACTCTGATCGACGGCATAGGTTAACTCTGCATCGATCAGCGAGGACTGTCCTGTACCAGCACTTGATACATCCAGCATGGGGAGATACGTCGGAAGCAGTTCGTTCAGTCGAAGATTCCACTATGGGCTGTAGCAAATTGTATCGCTGTCTTGTTTCAAGGTTTTCTTTACATTGCGTGGGTGGAAATTTGTAACAATGGCGTTTTAGTGCACTCCAAAGAATGTGAGAGCAATAGAAAAACTGTAGCTACGTGGTAAGGTTGCCCTGCTTCATCGCATAATGGCCCCTCTTGTTTACTAGGAGAATATGATCACGCTCGTTCACACTACACCATGAAACCTCTTCAATGCACAAAACTCAAATCATGACCAGCTCCTCTAGCATGGTACCCTAGCAGTCTAGGAGGCTGGAAGGACGCCACCTAGATCGATCCAAGGAGACTGGCTGCAATAAGCCGGCACTGTCCACAACGTCTTTTCGTACGACCCACCTTAGGCGGGGATACGCCGGGGACCACTACCGCAAGCCACGAAGCGCGACCCTTGTCAGATCAAGTCTACATGGATGTGGGCTGTTTGTGAAGTGTTGCAGGTATGGTGCATGTTAAGCGCCCTCGATGTGAGCGAATTCACGCAGGCCGCATCTGACTGGCCAACGATACGCTGGGGAGGTGGCACGGTGAGATAGCTTGCGGACGGACCCACGATGCTACTAATTAGACGCAGCATGCTCTTTCGCGGGCTATATTACCTGTGATTTCAGTCGAAAACTACCCTGGGGCAGCTATAGCAACAAGGTCAGTGGACGGATGCTGCTCATGCTAAGCTGGAGCGTTTCCACCACATCACGCATCGCTGCCGACCCACATCGCAAATCAATCCCGGAACTTGTCTCTGCTCCCTGTCCGTGTACTCCAGAGACTAGTCGCGTAGCGTTGTGATGGGCGCTTAATGTTTGGCCGTGTGGCCTTGTCTTATCTGGCTCGAGCCACGTCGGCTCGTTGGTTGCAGCCCTCGAGCGCGCTAGGCCCCACACGTCACGGCCGCCAAGCTCTCTCCCACCACGATCCTCCAACGACCTCCCCAATCTGGCCGTGCTCGTTTCGACGCGTCTCTTTTCGCTTACCCTTCAACCCAGACCCGTCGCAATAACGGCGACCTTTGCTGCCTAACCCGGGATTCTGGGTCTGAGCCAGCCAGCAGCTGCACGTTGTTTTGGCCCCTAACATCCTTCCCCTCCTCCGCACTGATACAGGCGATACGATCAGCGACTTGCTCGACACGACGAACTGTGCATGACGACATCTAATCAAAGAGGAAGGGATCGTGCGACAGACGTTCTGCCCCAGGCGCCACTCAGGTGACGCTCGTCCTATGCGAGTGACAACCCTCATATGCGACGGGACGGGACCTTCACACCCCACTATGGCTAGCCATCATCGCTCGGCCTCCATGCTCCATGCCGCGGAACCAAGGGAGAAGTCACCTGTACCGGGCCGGACAGGGCCATCTCGACTGAGACATTCTGCTGCAATGCACATCAGTCGGGTCGCAGTTTGGGCCATTGCAACATCGGCATATCTTTGCAATCACCTCCACATAGACTATACAGTCTGCATGTATTGCTGGGGATTGACGGCATACCTATACGAGCATCGCTTCATCTTCCATTGGTCAACTCATCAACCCAATAACATCATGAGAAAGGCCAAGCCTGTTTCCGCGCGGTCCAACAACGGGTTGTCACTGACGAGTACCAGCCTGTTGTACCACGGCATCGAGTCTCGCCCACCGCAGTGCTCGACCATGCCTAGCCCACACAGCAACGCGGGATTTATCGCTTGAACTCAATAATTAACGACCAATTGTGCCGCGCACCCGCCGTGTTCCTGCAGTGAGCTGACCGGAAGATCCACGTGTAATCTAAGTAGTCAGCAATCTACCATGCGACCAGCCGCACCAACTTTACGGGAAGGAAGGTGCATCGGTTGGCAAGTTTGTACAACATAAAGCGAGACCCAATATGCGTGGTTGACATGGGTCATACGGAGAAGGTCACGGGGACCAAGTTCTCGAAACAATCCTACGAAGGAACGTTTCATGGCTGAGCACTGACCGACCCATGTAGCTTATTGGACGTTCGGTTGTGACAATGCCAGAAGTCCACGCAGTATATGGGTAAGAGGAACGTGGGTTGACATTGACGCTCATGACACACATTACCTGCTAGGCTGGCTGACAATCACGCCGGTGCAATCTCGCAGCCTAGTGGCAAGAAGAGATTCCGCCTCCGTGAAAGAAACCCCAGCGACGTCAAAATCCATAGTCATCCGTGTCCCTGCTTCTTGCGATACCACATAGAAGACAGCCGAATGCTGTTCGTGCAATCTGACGTTCCAAACCTTGGTACAGGTTACTGGAAAACCACACACATGGCACTGGATACATACTGGACGCAACACCACGCGGTTGCCATGCACGCACATTTCCTGGCGCCATGTTGTGCGAATCGCGTTCCTCAAAGCGCTAGACGGCGCTTCTAGGTTCCGAGTCGATCGGTAAGGCGTTAAAAAAACCTGGAGTTGCCGCGATGCTTCCGCTGCCCGCGCGAGCCGCAAAACCCCTGCTAGCGATGTCTGGTGCCGCGTCCACAGTCCGCGATAGACGCCGCCTCGCTAGAGGTGTGTGCAGTGCAGCTAAAAACAACGTCGAATGGTGGGTGTTTTCAGCCCGCACATGCGCTTCCTGTGAAGGTATGATGACATAGTTTGAAAATGAAAAGACGAACTCGGATAATCTTGCTCTCTTTCTCTACTCTTACTTTGCTTGGCTGGCCCGTCTCGTCATTTGGAAAGTGCGTGAGGTCACAGCTGGTCAGGCCCCCCCTTCCACTTCGGTCTTCAGCAAATTCTGTTCGCGCGTCGAGCAGGGGTATGGCGCTAACGGCTTCAATCGATCCGCCGGCTGCAGTGGAGCAGCTCAGGGCTTATGACAGTCTCCACCCACATACAGCGCCAGCCTGACTCTTGCAGTGGCCCTGAGTGCCGAAGCTACACAATACCCTGCAGAACCAGTGGAGCTATCAACAGGGAAGCTGTTCTCACCTTGGAAGCATGGTATTTTGCATAGGTCAGAAAATTCGGACTGCACTCTTCGGTATTAACTTGTCCACTTAATACAGGGCCCACTTTGAACATCGGTAAACCACACCTGTACCACACGATCTTTTTCGTTAGCTCAGCGTATTGTCTTCATGCTCGGGAATTGAAACGGAGAATTATATCACATATCTCCGGTATCCACTAGAAGCTCATCAGGGTTCTTCCAAGTATATGTACCAACCGTACGAATTTCCCAAGACGGTTTACTACGTTCGGGTACGGTATGCTTCTTCCCCGGCCAATGGCATCGAAGAACGCACGGACAGCGTACCAAATCAAGATGCAAGCCGAACCTTGGAACTATATGTGGTACTGTATTGCGACACTAATGTTATGCAAAACCCAGACCGAGTACCAGGAGGTAGGTACGCTTGTGATCCTACTGTAACTCTGGTGACTTGGCAGATGGCCATCCACGATCGAAGAGGAAGGCGGCGAGCTACA